>NC_089503.1:309514536-310139536 GCF_036850995.1 Saccopteryx leptura
GTTAGAGACTAGCTGATGGCAACTGGCCGAGTTGTTCTGTCTGCCTGGTGGTTTAGTGCCTCTCCTGTGATAGATGCTTGCTGGGGAGCATAAGTTTGCTTTACAAAAATCTTCCCACTCTGTGCCCACTCTGGTAGGGCTGCCCACTTGCCTCTTCCCCAGACCTCTCTGTTCTTGGCCTTCTGTTCTTTCTTCTTTTCAGCCTCTGACCAGGAAGTCATACCATACTCTACTTACTGCCTATGAATGCTTGTACAATCTTACTTCCCAACACATCTCTTCCCACATGAAATGGATGACCAGGTGCCCTGCTCAAATGTCTGCCCATTGGAAGGACTTCTCACCATTGTCTTTTCAGAATACCTTTGATCAGGGCTATAGTCCAATAGCTGTTTAGTCTTTACTTGCACCCTAACTCTGAGCCACGCATCTCAAAACTAAGCTCAGGCATTTTCCTCCTTTGTCAGAAGGTCACAAGCTACCCACCCAACAGACGTGGTATGAGCTGAGTGACAGGCCTTGGTACAACAGCAGTGGATGACATGGGGTCTGAGCCACCTGTCCATGGAGCTTACTGGAGTCTTCTGGTTCTGCTCACGCTTGTCCCTAGATGAAGCACTTACAGAGAACTGCTATTGGGCTCACTCGACTTTATGACTTAATGGTCAGACAGATCCACTCTGGTTACTTGGCCAAAGGAACCATTGCCATATACACTTGCCAGAGTGTTGTAGGGCCCTTCCCTCTGGGGACAAAGCCTCTTCTTCAAACAATAAATATTGGGTCTGAAAATTGGTTCAGGTCCAGAAATGAGGCAAGGGGTCTTGACTTATTGTGCCATGGCTGCCCTTTGAGAGGGACATATCCTTAGGTGAGGCGGTTCCATTTGGCTGAGATCATTTCCTGGGGAGGGACTCAGTTGTGAGTGACTAGCAGGCTATCCCCCCACCCCAGCAGCTGAGACAATGGATGCCTTGGTCCTGAAGAGGAGATCCGTGTGGCACAGTCTAGCATCGATTATACACATGTTGGATCCTTGTCAGAGTTTGACCTAAGTCAGATTCTTTCCGGGTGTTTTAGAAAATTCAGCTCTTCTAATTCTGACAACCACCTTCTAGGCAAGTATTGTGGTTCATGTTTCCCAGCTAAGGATACTGTATCGGTTAAGTTTCAGGTTTAACTGCTGTAACAAGGAGACTCAGAATAGTAGTGACAGACATTCTCAAAACTTATTTCTCTCCCATTGAAAAAGTCCAAGTGGGTAGCTGCTGGTCGAGGTAAATATGATGACTTTTCTCCACATGGCTGCCCAGGGCCCAGGTTCCTTCTAGCTTGCTGCCCTGCCATCTTGATACCCAGCTTCCATCTCAAAGTCCAAGATGGCCAATTAGCCAACAGGAGGGAGAAGTAGGGAAATGGAGAACTTGATATTCTCTCTGCATTCACTCAGGAGAGATAATATCTGTTCTTGTAAAATCTTTAAGAAACATGACCAGACACCTCTCATAGCTAGGATATGAAAGTGAGGGAGGATCTGGATGGGCAGATGGGAGAAGTCATGCAGGTAGAAGAACCGCATAAGCAAAGGTGGGGGGATAAGACAGAGTTGGACAGTTTGGGACAGTGAGGAGCTGGCACACTGAACTGACAGGATTTGTTGAGAATGGTGGGGGAAAGGCTGGCTGAAGAGGCCAGGGAGACCATAGAGGACCAGGACGAGGACTTTTTCCTTCAAATAATGGGGAGCTCACAGAGATTTTGACCAGGAGAGGGTTGTGGATGGAACAGGAAGCACAGTAGGGGGTAGAGATAAGCCAGCTGACCTGGGTGTGGGAGTCTTCATAGCACCTTGCACAGAATTCTGACCAATGCACACTTACCTCCTTCCATTCATTTCCAGGTGAAGTGGAAAGAGCTTTGTAGTCAGCCCAATCCAAGGTCAGCTCTAGTTCAGCAACTCATCCCTGTGGGAACTTAGCCAGGTCATCTCAGGACAGAAATTGTCAAATGTCCCCCAAAATCCAGTCTCCCCATCTGACATATCAGGACCATCTTATTATAGGCTCATTTCCTAGCCTCGCTGGCAGGTAGGTATGGCAATGTGACTACATCTACACAATGGGGTGTTAGGCAAAATGATATACCACTTCCTAGTTGTGCAAAGTTCCAGGGAAGAATGAATGCTTTCAGCAGGTATTTTGTTGAGTACCAGCTGTGAGTCAGGCTCTTTCTAACTGCTGAGGATGCAGCAGTGAACATTAGTTGAAGTATCTGCTTTCATGGAGCTGAGAGTTTAATAAATGCAATAGAAAAGATGCGAGTACACAAGATAATTTCAGGGCATCTCTACATGGGAGAAGGGTGTTAAAAAAATAGAGAGCTGGGTAGGAAGGGAGGGTCGGGGAGAGGCTGACTTAGAGTGAGCAGAGAAAGCCTCTTGGAGGTAGTGACATCTGAGCCCAGACTTGAGTGAAAAGGGCTAGCAAGCCACGGTTTCTGGAGGGAAGAGGCCACTGAGAGCTATGTGATGTGACTGGAGCTGAGCGGCGGAGGGGAGGGCTGTAAGTGAGCCAGTGACCACGGGTTCTCCTCTCTCCAGACCCCGCTGAGCTGGACAATGGGGAAACTGAGGAGCTGCAGCAGATCAAATGGCACCGGAAGCAACTTCTGGAGGACATCCAGGTGAGCACACACACACTCACAAATATTCATGCTCATGACCACACACATGTCCACGCTGACACACCCTCAAACCACACACACCCCCAAACACTCATATATACTCACACCCCTCCCACGCACTCTTGTCCCCAACCTGGTCAGAGAGGGGGCCAGATTCCAACCACACTGAGCCTCATTCTCAGCCCCCAAGAGTGGGGAGAACAGAATTTCCAGGGGACTCCCCTCACTCCTGGGCTGAGTGGCCAGGACAGAGCCAGAAGAGCAGGAGGGGAGGACAGCAATGGATTAAGCCCCTACTGTGTGCAGAGCCTGCCTGGGGCTCTATACACTTTATCACATGTTGGGTTCCACCCCCACTTGAGTGGCTACAATCAGTTCTCATCCTCATGCTGAGCTACAGCTTCATCCCCCCTAAAATGGAGGTCATTTGGTCAATGTAACACCAGTAGGTGCCCAGCACTTGTCAATGCACCAGTTTTTCAGATGTTAGCACATATGATGCTCGACAGCCTTCTGAGATAAGCCCTGGTTCTGTTCCTGGAATATGCTGAGCTCAGTCCTGCCCCTGCCGTCGCACTCGCTCCCTCTGGCTGGGACTCTCATTTCTTCATTCTTAGCTCACAAGCTGTCTCCTCTGAGAGACTGCCCTGACCATTCTGGCCACAGTTGCTGGGCTCGCACCCCACCCTGACATATGTCCACCTAATATGGCAGGGAAGAATGAAGGTACAGAAGCATTCACTCAGCAAGTATTTTTTTGAGCATCTACTATGTGTTCAGCTTTTCCTATATCATTACTGTGATCATTTTCTGCATGGTCATTTCATTTCTCTGTGACCACCATGATCCTAACCCTAGCACTAGACTGTGAGTTCTGTGTGAGTAGAGTCTGAGTCTGTCTGCCCACCACTGTATTTGCAGCCCAATAGTCTGAGCATAGTAGGAGCTCAATAACAACTCACGAGAAGTTCGGAAATAGAGTGGGATAAAGTTGGGGTCAGCTCCCCAAGTCAGGAGATAATGGAAGAAACGGCACAGACAAAAGCAATAGTTTCATCTGGGACTTTGAGGACATGAGACATCCATCTGTACATGAGCAATTTGGAAGTCACACCCAGGGGTGGGAGTGGGTATGGGGAAGGTTCATAAAACACTTTCTATCCCAGTTTCTGCCCACTGACTCTCCCTCCCCATTCATGCCACCCAACAGAAGCTGAAGGATGAGATTTCAGACGTGTTTGCCCAAATTGACTGCTTCGAGATGGCGGAGGAGAGGTGAGGGGCCTGGCCAGGGGACCCTGGGAAGCTGCCATGCTGTCCTCCTAAGGATGTTACATGTCACGAATGAGCAAGGGCCACTCCTGGTCTAGGCCCTGCTGAAGTCAGGAGTCAAGCCCTGGAGGAGGACACAGCAACAATGAGATAGGAACAGGGAAGCCCCAAGACTGTCACCCTGGTCTGATCCGTGCTTCTAGACAGCTCCGTCTTTTGAAAGATGACCCCATCCTCCCATCCTCTCCACCAAAACTCTCTTCCAACCCACTCTGATCCACTCCGTGACCAATCCCCACCAGGAGCATCCTGGGATGAACTAGGGAGAAGGAAAACACAGCCCCAGGATCAGGACAGGGAAGCCACGGGGCTCAGGGGGACAGGAGCCTGGACCGTGGCAGGACCGAGGCTGGTCCACTCTATTCCCCCCACAGGGTGTCATTCACCCTGCCCCTTCTATGGGAGGACTCTTACTGGCCCTGTGACCTGGGGCTGGTCCCCTCCCTTCTCTGGGCTCAGTCTCCCCTCCTGTGAGATGAGAATGTTGGTCTCTACATAACCTCCTAGGGCCCCAGGGCACTGGCACCTATAGCCAGTGTTCCAGGAAATCCCTCTGATCCCCACCTGTGTGGCACCACAAAGACGCACACACAGATGCACTCCCACGTGGCCCCTTCTCCAGAGTCTCTGGTCAGGCCCCAACAATAACAACATAACATTTCCAGAGCACCTACCACCAGCTGTTTTCAGCGCTTTAATCTTCCAACAGTGCTGGGAGGCAGGTGGCGATGTTGCCCCATTTTACAGATGAGGGAACTGAGTTCCAGAAAGATGAAGTGCTTTCCCTAAGGGGCTGTGCCAGCAAGGGGTGGGGAGGGATTTCACCAGGAAGCTGGCTCCTGAGCCTGTGCTTACACCCCCAGCCTTCCTATTTTCTTGCTGGCACTCCAAGCACTGAGCCCTGTAAATGTTCCTCCTAGGGCAGCTCTCGAAGCCATGGTGCTGGGCCCATTGGAAGAGTCTGGTGTGCTAGGCCTGGGAGGGCCTACACCTGCATTTCTCATGCTCACAGGCCTGGAAACCCCCTTCTGAGGTCCCTAGGGAGTGTTGGCTGTAGTTGAGGGGAGTTTTCAAGGTGTCTGAGGGTCCTTGGGGATTGGACAGGGGTGCTATGGGATCCTGGGGAAGCCCACATTGACATCTTCATGTCTTTAGCCGGATGGCCCAAAAGGAGAAGGAGTTATGCATTGGGCGCAAAAAGTTCAATATGGACCCCATGAAGGTAAGTAGTTGCAGAGGTTTTGGGTCATGGGGTCGGAATTGCTCCATGCTGGGCACCTTCATAATGTTCTCTTGTTTCCCTCAATTGCCACAATAACCTACCTGACAGATAAGGAAACTGAGGCCCAGCAGGGCTCAGCATCTGGTCCAGGCATGGCTGGGGCCTCTGTCACCACGGCACAGCAGCCCCGGGCATGAGGTGGAAGCCAGGAGGTAGAGGCGGGGAAAGTCTATAATGTCCACAGATGAGGAGTCCCTTGGCACTAGGCCTCTGTTTCCTCTTCCGAGAGTGGGGCATTGGACAGGGTGGCCTCAGATTCTGGGGCTCAGTCTCCAGCCACTCGGTTTGGGGCAGCCAGATCTGGGGAGCAGGCACAGAACACTGAGGGTTCAGCCTCAACCCCT
Source organism: Saccopteryx leptura (assembly GCF_036850995.1). Taxonomy (NCBI): domain Eukaryota; kingdom Metazoa; phylum Chordata; class Mammalia; order Chiroptera; family Emballonuridae; genus Saccopteryx; species Saccopteryx leptura. The sequence goes on from NC_089503.1 coordinate 309,520,177, forward strand.
GCCCTTCCAGGGGGCTGTGGGCTCCTTCCCTGCAGGAACACAGATAGGAGGAAGCTACAAGCTGACACATAAAGGAGGTGCATCAGGGCAGCCAAGGGACCCTGGAAAGTCACTGCTCTGGCTTAAAAGGCTGCCCTCCCTGTCACAAGTTCACAGGGTCACACACCCACTCACCTCCCACAGCCATAGAAACTGGACCCCTGCCCCATCTACACATCTACAGGGACCACACACACACTAACTCACACTTCCTGCCCAAGCACCAGGGAAGGGCCACTGAGGGGTCCCCAGGACCCTCTGCCTACAGTTCAGAGCCCTCCTCAAACTGCTCCCATCTTCCAGGAAAGCCTCTTTCTCCAAAACGAGCAGAGACATGAAAGAACCATACAGAAGACCAGAGGCCAACCTTCAAATTCCTAAAATGAGAATGACAGGCTCCAAGTGCCTGGGTCATGAGGAAAGATGTCTGGGATACTGTTAAAGCAGAAAGGCAGGCTTCCACGTGGAGGCGTGGCACGCTCCACTTTCACATAGAAAGGAAAGGAAAGTGGCCGCCATGGTAACTCTACCTCCAAGTGGTAGGACTCGGGCAATTTCTTCTTGTGATTTTGCTGTTTTTTATCATTTTTATACAATGGACATAGATTACTTGCAAGGAAACAATGAAACACTATTTTTAAATACTGAACTTTAAGGGGACAAAGGAATGGCTGAATCATTAAATTTTAAAAGTATAAATCAGTAGAATCATTGAAGCATATAATCAAAGAGAGTCAGATTGAAAGGAACCCTGGGGAGCACCTGGCACGAACCTGGTTTATTGCAGAAACCCCATCTCTCTTTGAATGCCTCCAGTGATGAGGAACTCACCACCTTACAAAAGTATCTTCCATTAAAGAAGGACACAACTTCCCAGAATAGTCTGTGCCAATGCTGGAAAGTGGGGCACAGGGCTCTGGCCACTGGGGCTCCCTCCCTTCCCCCTCCCAGTCTGACTGTTCTGAGAGGGCTGCTCATGGCTCTGTGTACCAATTCCAGGGCATCCAGTACCTCACTGAGCACAAGCTGCTGACTTCCAATGCCCAGGACATCGCCCGGTTCCTGTACAAGGGAGAGGGCCTCAACAAGACAGCTATTGGCACCTATTTGGGAGAGAGGTAAGGGGGTGGGACCTTAGGGAGGAAGAGAATGAGGGTGTGCAGGTATGCACAGGTTAGTGTATATGTGTGTGTGCTGGTGAATGAGGGAGTGAATTATGTTAAGAAAGTCATAACTCCTAGAGTTTGAGAAGGCTGTCACTCCCCTCCAGATTCTGAATCAAAACCTTCCTGCCTGACTGCCTGCCTGCCTGCCTACCTGCTTTCTTTTATTTATTCAATAAGTAGATGCTTGTTAGTATCTACCCTATACCAGGGACTGTTCTAAGCCTTGAATTTACACCAGTGATCAAGACAAACAAAACTTCTGATCTCGTGGTGGTGGTGGGGGGGGGTACCTTCCAGTGGGGAAGACAGATTCCCAAATATGTAAAACTTGTTAGAAAATTATAAATTCTTTGGAATACAAATAAAGTAGGAAAGGGAGGTGAGAAGTGCTGGGGACCACAAGTCAAGAGCTGTGACTTCAGTGTGGACAGTAATGGTTTCAGGGAGACGTGAGGTTGCACTAAAACTTGGAGATCAGGGTAGACATCTAGGGAAGAACATTCCAGGTGGAGGGAACAGCATGTGCAAAGGCCCCAGGGCAGAAGCATGCTCAAGGAACAGCAGGTTAGTGAGCCTGGGAGAAAGCAAAAGAAGGAGGAAGTAGTAGGTGACAAGGTGAGGATCCATTAGAGCAGTGGTTCTCAAACTTGGGGTGCATTTAAAATCCTACAAATAATTGTAGAGGCGCACTACATACAAACTTCTTAAAATATATTATAATAATTAAGTCAAATATTAAAGAAAAAAATAAAATCCAAACATGCTTTCATGGTAATTAAACAAAATAAATACGACAAAATTAAATTTATTCTGACATTAAAAAACATTTTTATGTTACATTTTTTGAGTTATGCTTTTTAGAATTTGTAAAAAAGAGGGGTTAAAAATTTTAAAAATGAAAAAATAGTTATCTTATTATCATATATATAAAGATACATTTTTAGTAAGATTTAGTAAATTCTGCAGGTCCCAGTGTGAATGTGTTTTTTCATTCTTGTGTTTATGAGAAACATGAGCCTGATGCGTCCTAGCGATTTCTTCAATGTTTAGGCATATATTTGAAAGGCAAAGTCTCATTTCCTCGTCAATACATTGAAGAATTCCTCTCTTTTTACTCTTAATTGTGTTGAGTGCAGAAAACCCCCACCGTACATATCATCTTAACTTGACACCAAACAAAGGATAGAAAAAACTTACCTCCAGTCTTCCCAGGGAACATGGGGGTTATATAAACAATCCAGCACCACAGCTTAACAGCCTTTTGCAACCTAATCAGGCAAGTGAGGTGGGGGGTTGGGCGGACTGTCAGCTTCCAGCCAATTCCCCACACCTCTGTCCCCCAAAAATCTAAACTCCAAAACCCTGTTGGTTTTTTGGTCCCCAACAGGCACATATTTCTCTGGAATACCATAGGGCAGTGGTCCCCAACCCCCAGGCCACAGACTGGTACCGGTCCGTGGGCCATTTGGTATCGGTCTGCAGAGAAAGAATAAACAACTTACATTATTTCCGTTTTATTTATATTTAAGTCTGAATGATGTTTTATTTATTTTTTTTTAAAGGCTTATTTTTTTTTAATTTTTTTATTTTTAGAGAGGAGAGAGAGAGAGAGAGAGAAGGGGGGAGGAGCTGGAAGCATCAACTCCCATATGTGCCTTGACCAGGCAAGCCCAGGGTTTCGAACCGGCGACCTCAGTATTTCCAGGTCGACACTTTATCCACTGCGCCACCACAAGTCAGGTGATGTTTTATTTTTTAAAAATGACCAGATTCCTTCTGTTACATCCATCTAAGACTCACTCTTGACTCTTGTCTCGGTCACGTAATACATTTATCCATCCCACCCTAAAGGCCAGTCCGTGAAAATATTTTCTGACATTAAACCGGTCCGTGGCCCAAAAAAGGTTGGGGACTACTGCCATAGGGCACACCTGGAAATCTTCAAGGGCGCACCAGTGCACCCTGGCGCACACTTTGGGAACCACTGCATTAGAGGACTCTAGGCAGAGGAGTAGTCTGAGAGAACCCCTCTAGCTGCTGCATTGGAGGCTTCGACTATAATGGACCAGGGTGGAGCTGGGCCAGAGAGCAAGCAGCCCTTCTCCCAGGCTTCCCAGAGGACACAGCTCTTCTCCTGAGCAGGCAGGAAACACAGGTGTCAAGAAGGGCCGCACTTCCTGATCTAAGGTCTGGGAAGAGGGAGAAACGTGGAGAGGCATGGTGGCCTCCATTCTACAGATCAGCACCCTGGGGCTTAGGATCATCAAGTGGCTTGAGTGGTGTCACCCAGGCAGGCAGTGACAAGAAGGATTTCACTCAGGGAAAGCCCCTCCAAAGTCAGACTCTTATGCTGGGCGGGAGCAATGCCGGTGAGCCATGGGGTGGAAGGTCTGTTCATACATGGGAGAGCATGGTGTACACATGGGGAGGGGGTGATGTGGGGTCAGATAGATGTGCGTAGGTCAGATAGTGGCTGGATCCCTTCTTGTCCCTCCCCCACCTCAATTCCTTCCAGGAGGTAGATACCAAAAAGTGCCCCAGTGCATTCTACCCTCCCTTCTGCCCCTCCCCAGAGATCCCATCAACCTACAGGTGCTCCAGGCCTTCGTGGACTGCCACGAGTTTGCCAACCTCAACCTTGTCCAGGCCCTCAGGTGAGTGGACCAGGGCCCAGCCCTTAATTGTGGCACAGCCAAGGAGGGGACTGGGGGCATCATGAGCCACATGGTTAATAGCACAAAGTGTCAGGAGCAAAACATAATGAATGACAGTACCTGCCTTATACAGCTAAGGTTGGGGATACAGTTGGTGTAGACTGCCTGGAAAAGCCTGGTTCATTGCTACTGTTCCTACTGGTACTATCATATTACAACCTTACTATAATAATATTTAATCACTGTAACTATTATTGCTGCCATTCGCACTACTTTTCAGAATAGTGCTTCTTTTATTTATTTTATTAATACAGCTTAGCATGTATTGCAATATTATTACTTATTATTTTCTAATTAGGATATTATTATCATTTTTACTCTTATTTTTACAACTATGGCAGGCATTATAGTAGAGAGATTAGGAACACAAACTCTAGAGCCAGACTGCCCAGTTCATATCACAGCTATTCCATTAACCCCCTGTGTGGCCTTGGGCAAGTCACTCACACACACACACACACACACACACACACACACACCTCTCTGTGCCTCAGTTTTTTCATCTACAAAGTGGCGGTAATAATAGTACCAACCTCATACAGTTGTGCAGACTAAGAGAAAGTGCTTAGAATTTGGCCCACAGTAAGTGTTTAGGAAATCTTGGGAAACTGGCTCCCAAAAGGTAGCTTTTGAGCTGGGCTTTGAAGGATGAATAGGAGTTTTCAAGGCAGAGAAGATAGAAGCTACCACTATCCAGTCAATGTGGCTTTCCTTCCAATTACCATGTTCTTTGAGGGATAGGGGTAGTTTCCAATATTTGTTCATTCACTCATTCATTCAAGAATGTTTTATGGAGCAGTCACTGGGTGCTTGAGCCTGTGCGAGGCCCAGCGAGAGACGTGACAGGAATAGGCACAGCTCTTGCCCTCAAGACATGGAATTGAAAACTGTGGAAATCATCAACTTCCAGAGCTGGAAGCTTAGCTTCCAAGAAAGGGAGTTTAGCCAAGGGAAGGCACTGGCCTAGGTCCCACAATCAGGTAGTAGGGCCTGATGACCAGGCAGGAGTAGCTGCAGACCCCAGGCAGACAGAGAATCCCTCATTGGCTGAGGTACACTGGGCCACAAATGGTGCTAGGACTCAGACAGGCAGAGGGAAGAATGAACTCAGCTCTGTATTCTGAAAAAAAAAAGAAAAAGAGAAAATAAGCATTCCTTGGAAACCTCCTGCATGGCAGGTACTCACTCACCAGTACAAATCCCACTAGAGCTTAGATGACAGATACAGATGCCCCCGATTACAAAATAAAGAGATTAAGCCCAGGAGAGGCAGAGTGGCTTGTCCAGGGTGCCCCTGCAAGTCCCCACCCACCCTGCTGCCCACAGCCCTGTTCTTCCTTCAGGCAGTTCCTATGGAGCTTCCGGCTGCCAGGTGAGGCCCAGAAGATTGACCGGATGATGGAGACCTTTGCCACTCGATACTGCCTCTGCAACCCTGGCGTCTTCCAGTCCACAGGTGCCAGTGTGGGATGGGGCTCCAGAACCTCCTCAGCATTGCCAGGCTCAGATCTATCTCCCAAAGCACCATGGCTACCCCACACATTCTGGTTTACCCCCAGTACCCAGATTATTCCAAGCCCTCAGTGAGCACCAACACTGTGCCAGGCCCTCTGCTGGGTACTTATTGAGCAGAGCTGCCTCAGGGCATGCTCTTTGGGAGAGGAGGCAGGAAATGATGGCACAAGGTGCGAGAGCAGCAGTACACCTGGCTGAAGGCAGGGGTGGAGGAGTCAGCGTGTCCAGGATGGCTTCCCAGAGACATTGAGATCTGAATGGGGTTTTGAAGGATGAATAAGAGTTCTCTAGAAGGTCGAGGGGAGAAAGGGCCTTTTGGGCAGGAGTTCTAGTTTCAGCAAAGGCCCAGAAGCATGAAACACCCTGGGCAGGACATAGGGGGCAATAGAGCATAGAAAGATATTAACAGAGGTCAATTCTCCATACTCCTCCACATAGAGTGGAGGAAAAGACATCGCAGACTTGTCCTGGCCTATTCTCAGAATCCGAAGTCATCGTAACAATAACCAATTGTATTTAATGAATACTCGGCACGTGCTAAGTGCTTTACCCATAGGAAGCCGTTTAATCCTCACAGTCTGTGAGGTCTGCAGTATTCTCATCCTTGCGTAGAATACAGGTGAAATGACTTGTCCACAGGCATACTTTTAGGCTGTGTGTCTAAGGACAAGTCCTACAGAGCCTTTGTCCTGGCTTATAGTTATATATGATTTTAGTGCTTGCTTATTTTACTGTCTGCCAGCTCCACAAGTCTAAATGTCCCACAAGAGTGGGACCATATTAGGATTACTCACCAGTGAATCCCAGCCCACAGCACTTAGTACGTACTCAGTAAGTATGTGCAGGAAGGAAGGAATTTTAAAGCACCAGATTTGAATCACAGTCCTACTACTTAATTCTGTAACTTTGGGCATATAACTTAACCCCCTGTGCCTCAGTTTCCTCATCTGTGAAATGAGGGAGGTGACAATACCTGCCTCATAGGGTTGTCATGGCGATGGGAAGAACTAAGCATGGGGCACGCACCAACAACATTGGGTGCCACTGTTATCAGAGGTAAAATCACCAATGTTCTAGAACATAAAGCTACTTCAGAGTTAAACCTCTGAATGTCACAGGTGGGGAAGCCAAGGCTCAGAGAGGTCTGGGACTTTCCCAAGGTCAACCAGAGAGTTGGGGATGTGGCTGGACTTCCCTAGCTCTGGATACATGCCACAGAGCAGCAGTCACCTCCCTCCCAAATGCTCTGCCCAGCTGCCTGGCCTTGCTACCTCGCATGCAAACATCTGAATCACAGAACAGGAGCTGTGGCTCCAGAAGCCCCACGAGGCCAGCCAGATTACCCGGCAGCACGTGACTGAGCCCTGAACAGTGGTGCCAACAATAAATGTTCTCTGAGATCCAAGAAGGCAGAGAACAGAGTGGGCAGGGGGGCCAGAAGGGCTCAGCGGGGAGGAGGGCTGGAGCCGAAAAAGAAGAAGGGTTTGAATGGGTAGGAAAGGGCAGGGGAGGGTATGCCAGGCAGGGGCCCAGCGAGAGCAAACGTGCAGGGCTGGGAAGGCACAGAGGATCTCATGAACATGACAGCTGGAGTCTCTTTGGAGCAGGGGTTCCAGGAAGAGTGGTAGGTGAGGCCAGGCCTCAAATGCCATGCCAGAAGGATAGGGTGGACCTTTGGGCCTTGAGATGGCTGATCCTGGATCCCTAGAAAGGGTTGGAGAAGAGGAGGGGAGAGCGAACAGGGCCAGGAGTCTGACCTGCTGTCTCAATATTCAGACACCTGCTATGTCCTGTCCTTCTCCATCATTATGCTCAACACCAGCCTCCACAACCCCAATGTCCGGGACAAGCCACCCTTTGAGCGCTTCGTGTCCATGAACCGTGGCATCAATGATGGGAGCGACCTGCCTGAGGAGCAGCTGCGGGTAAGTAGGGCACGGTGCCCCCCAGCCCAGTCCCCAGGCACCAGGAGGGGCCTGTCCTAGACAGACAGCCCAAGCGGGGCTCCTCTGAGATGGACCATCCAGCTTAGTAACCATCTTGAGATGGACCACTGCAAAAGAGGCTGGTCCTGAGATGACCCTTCCCAAGGGGCCCCCGTCCACAGGTTGTCCAGAGACAGGCTCCCAGGTCCTGACGGACTCCAGGCTGTGAGGGACTCTGGCGCCTATCAATCACATCTTCAGAAAAGGTTTCTCATGCAGCCCAAGTCTATTTCTTCAAATCCTAGATTTTTAGATTCTTAGTGTGTCAGCCGAAAACCCCACACTCTGTCCAAACTCCTCCCTCCTTCAGCAAGGAGGAAACTGAGGGCTCCCACCAGGCTGCATGTCAGCCCCAGAGCTGAGCAGAACCCAGCCCTCCCATCTCCTCATTCAATAGCCTCCACCCCTGCCACACTGCCCCAGGCCCTCTGCCCAGCATGGGGCACCCAGGGATGAATCAACCATAGACCCTGCCCAGACCACCTTCAGGGTCTGGTGGGAAGATGATACACATGTGAATTACAACTCTGGGTGATTCATGCTGGGCTAACTATGGGAACATAGCCATGGAGACACAGAGGACACTACATCTGTCTCCTGGGAGCAGGGGAAAGGTGTCATCCTAGAAGACTCCACAGAGGAGGTGACTTTTGAACTGGGCCTTGAAGGTTGGTTGAATCAGAGTTTCCCCAGAGGAGAAATGGAGAAGGGACACATCAGAAGAAGAAGTGACCAGAACCCAGGCCTGGCCTGGTTGAGAAAGGGAGGGGAGCCCAGAGTGGCTGGCTGGGATGTGGGTGCATATGAACAGTGATGGGTGGCAAGAGAGGGTCAAAGTGTCCAGGGCTTTGAGTGACAGCCTCAGGAGTCTGCCTGTTTCCTATGGGCACCAGGGAGCCAGGAGCAGGTCTGTAAAGGTTTGTAAACACTGAAGTGAGTGTCAGAGCCTGGCTCAGCAAAAATAAATTGACAGTTCATTTCTAGAACTAGCGATGCCCCAGAGCTCAATAGAGCTTCAGTTCTCTCTGGGTCAGAGCCTGGCAGAGTGGGGGAAAGGGCGTGAAGCCCACCCTTCCCTTAGCACCCCATGTCCCTCCTGTAGAAGTCTAGGGGGAGCTGGGCTCGGGAATGATGCTTGTGCCCCTCTTTATTTAAGAAGGGTCTTTAGCCTGACACCCTTCTTTGTCCCAGAAGAGAATGTTTATCATGGTGGGGAGCTCAGATCAAATTTCACCTCCCCCTTTGCCTGCTGCATGACCTTGGGCAATGACTCACTCTTTCCCGGCCACCACCGTTCCCTCCAACAGGGGAGCAGGGATAATGATGCCTGCGTCACAGAGCTGCTCTGAGTAGTAATTTTTTTTTTTATGTAAAGGGCATAGCCCATGCCAGAGACATAGCACAGGCTCTAAATGGTGGCTTATGCCACTATTAAGAATGATTAATAATAATTTTAACAACCTGGCACTTAATAATAAAATGCCTAAAACATAAAAGGCGTTTGAGAATTGTTGACTTATCTCATTGTGGTACTTGTGGCAGAGCTGGACTCACCTGTCTGGCAGTTAATGACAAGCCAGCACAGTCCTGCCAGACCTCCCAGGTGCCATATTATAGCTTCAGGCCCCACCCTGCCACCCCCCACTGAGCCTGTTTCAGCACCTCCTTCCTTGGATATTTTTCCCAATTTTAGCCTTTTGTTGCTAACAATGCATTGTATTTGTATAGAGCTTGTAACTTTCTGCTCCTAGGGCTTTCTGGTCTATTATCTCAGTTTAGCTTCAAACTCTGCCTGGGAGGTCTGGGAAGGGTTATTATCCTCCTTGGCAGCCAAGAGAGGCAGGGACAGAGTGAGGAAAAGAACAGAGCTTTGGAGTCACAGTCACATCCAAGTCCTGGTTCCTCCACTTTCTGGTTGTGTGATATTAGGTAGGTGGCTTGACCTCTCTGAGCTCCCAGCTCATAGGATTAGTATAGAAAGGTAAGGTATTTAGCAAAGTGCCTAGTTGGAGGGGCTAATTAATCCAGAAGCTTCCCAGGGTATAAAGCGGGCACCCAGGCCTGGCCCTTGCTACTCAAGGGTTTCCCAGGTAGCTGCTGCGGACTGGTAAGAGAGGGGTCTTCCCACCTTCTCTCTGGGCCTCACCTTCCCCATGTGTAAAGCAAGGACTCGGCTTTAAGCACGTTCAGATATTCAAAGTTTGCCACTTTGAGGAAGGATGCCTCATTAAGCTGCTCCAGCCTGGGCCCTGCCAAGGACAAATAATACTTTTAAGTGACCTGATTTATGAAGTTAAACTGATGCAAGACATCACTTAGAGAGAGGTCACCCCAAGGGTTTGCAGACCATGGACACACAGCTAGGAAAGGCTTAGCAGAGGTGCACAGCAGGGGTGACGGACAGGTGAGTTGAGCAGGTCCTGCTCTGGCCCCTGTGATGGGACAGGGCACAGTGCCCAAGAGACTCAGGGCAAAGCTACAGGATGTGGACTCAGAAGATGAGAGTTCAAATCCCAGCCCTGCCTTCATCATTGTGTGACCTTGAGTCTGAGCCTTAGTTTCTTCATCTACAAAGGGGACTGATGGCCCTGACCTCAGCTCATTCTTCTAGAAGTGGAGATTATGCACTTCAGTCCCTGGCACTTGGCGCTGGGGAAATAATAGAGGGTGGAGGAGAAGAAGGAGGTTTACAGGTGGAAAAACTGAGGCCCGGGCTGGGGAACCACCTCCCAGTTCAGGGCATCTTTTGCTGTGGAATACAAGTGACTCCATCGGAACTACAGTGTCCGACCCCACTTCCAGGTACTTCATGTTCTCATCGAGTCCTCCCAACAAGCTGAGGCAGCAAGTACCATCCCCCATTTACAGTGCAGGAAGCTGAGCTCCAAGAAGGGTGACTAGTCAAGGAGGGGCTTCACAGTTTGAGAGTAGTTCAAATTCGAACCCATGTCTGATTCCAGAACCCTTCCCTGTGCATAGACCAGAGGCACAATTTAGGGACAGAAGACTTGGCTGTGTGTCCCTGCTGACAGTTGCTTCCTGGCTAGAAGAATCTCAGTTCATGTAACAGAAAAGATCAGGGACTGATTTGTCTTCAGATCAGTCAGCTTCAGGCTTGGCTAGATCCAGGTGCTCAGTGAGGCCGGGACGTGACCTCACTCCTCCAGCTGTCAGCAACTCTCTCTTCCATGACAGCTCCCCTCTCAAACAGGCCCTCCCCAATTTGTGACAGAGATGGCCAGGGCAGCTCCAGGCTTTCCATCTTGCTTAGCAGTTTAAACTAAAGTCCCAGAATCAGGCTTATTGGCTGGCTTAGGTCACCCATCCCTCCCTGACCAGTCCTTGTGACCAGCAGGATGAAATGCTCTGATTAGCCAGAAGGGAATCAATCACACCCTGCCCTGGAGCCTAGAGGTGCGGGCAGTGGGTGTCAACCCCCCTGAGTAATCTGGACAGAAAGTGATTTTGAGTCCCCAGAGGAAAACTAAGGGGGGCAAAAGGGGACAGATGCAAGGCCAGCAGAACTACCAGCATGTGGTCATTGTCTGATCATGTCAACCCAGCAGAAGACAGGCTGGCCCAGTAGTTTGGTGGTGGCATCTGCAGAGGTGTTTTCTTACAGGGGTGGGGTGGGGGTTGATGGTGTTTACAAGGTATAGAAAATATGGGTGAGCTGAGCTGTTTTTCTAGTGGGGGCAGAATGTGCAGACTGATACGGTGCCGGCAGAAGCTGCCAGAGCTTCCAGTGGGTGTCAAGGAGGCTCCATTCCCGCCTTCTCCAGCCCTCTGAATATCTGTCCATGCTGACAGATTTGCTGACAAGGCCTTCCTGCTGCAGGCCCTTGTTCAACCAGCCCATGCCACTTGGGAATTTCCAGGGCCAGGCTGGGCCTGGGTGGGAGGAGCCATAGGGGTTCCCTGCTGCTGTAGGGGGTGCAGGGGCTCCAATAGAGAGCAATGGTCCCTGCTCAGCTAGGCTGAGCCCACCATAGCCGGGCTGAGCAGCCCAGGGGCTCTAGAGTCCGTGGTAGGAAGCCACCTCTGTGAAGGCCAGGAACACTGCTTCCAGGCTCAAACACTCAAACCCTACTCTCAGGTCAGGAAAGACCTTCAATAAGCAAACACTGTTTCTAAAACTTCGGGCAAATCAAGTAGTGCTTGTGAAATTTTTCATTTAAAAATTTGAGAAAATCATCTGAACAGCAGTGCACACAAATGCAACAGAAGGACATGATATAATTATCTTAGAGATGGAGAATCAGTATTGTGTCTGGTTTTAATAAGCAGAAATAGACAGCTTGGAATGTTTTCTCAAACACTTGGAAGTCGGGGCAGGTTATTCATGAAACAAAGTGCGCAGAGGGTTCAAAACACACAGGAATGATCTATTGCCAACATCCACAATTCATCCAAAGGGAGGTCTCAGCCCTGGCTTGCATACCTCCAGTGACAAGGCTCTTGTTACCTACAAGGTTGATCCTTCCACATTTCAGCAGCTCTAACTGCTAGAAAGTCCTCCATGGAGAACTGCAATCTGCTTTCTGAAAACTCCCCACCCCCACAATCAGAGCCCACCCAGGACAGGTCTTTGCCTCTGAGAGCCAAGGACAGCGTTCCACCTTGGATCTCTCCTTGGCCAGCCTCTCAACATAGGCACCCAGTCCCAATCCCCAGCAGTTCCTCTATATTCCCCGCCTAGGTGCACCTTGAAGTCTCTGCTGCAGCATCTAAGCATGGGATGTTGCCCAAGAAGGCCTTGATCTTGGCTGTCAGGCCCCAGAGTGTACATCTATGTGTCTGTGTTTGTAATGTTTGTGTGCATCCACACACAGGCACGCACAGGTGAACATGTGGGGGGGTGCACAGGTCCCAGACAAGTGTCCTTGTCTCCAACACCCTCAGACACAGGGGTGATGGTCTTTGACTCACTCATCTGACCCGTAAAAGCAGCGCTTGGTGGTTGGGGTGCAGGCAGGGGCTGTCCTCCTGCCTCCCCAGCACCTTCCCTTGACTTGGAGAAAGCAGCTCTTACCCCCGTATAATTTATTTAATAGCCCTCACGCACACAGATCCCTAGCTGGTCAGTCTTGTTCTCTTTATTTATTGGATAAGGACAAAGCAACTCAGAGAGGTTGAGGGACATGTCCAGGCTCACACAGCCATTGAGTGAACAGACTGGGATTTTAACCTAGATGGCTTGATGCCAAAGCCAGTGCTCTTGTCCCCCCATGGGTTTTTATGCCTTTGGCTGAAATTCTGGGGGTGGAGGGTAGGACAGCATCTATTCAGTCAGCAAACAGTTGCAAACCTGCTTCGGGCCAGGCCCTGGAGCAAGCCCAGGGGTTGCGAGACCCAAGCCTGCCCTGGAGGAGCTCCCCCACTTGGGAAGGTAACACCAGCAAGAAAACTGAGGTTGAAATACTGACAGGGTGGGGACCAGGGGTGAAGTGACCAGCACCGTCTCTCTGAGGGACTGACCTCTACACACTCTTCACAGGAGAAGGCATGGCATGGGCCTGGGGCACCAGGGAGAGTTTCTCCAAGATGCCAGGGACCAATGATGAGCTAACAGGAGGGGAAAGAGTTCACCCAAAGGTCCAGTGACCTGCCCAAGGCCACACAGGTCAGGCCAGCCCCAGGCCCCAGACTAGATGGACATTGCAGCCAGGTCTTTCCCTCCTTCTCTCTCCGGCAGAACCTCTTCGACAGCATCAAAAGTGAGCCCTTCTCCATTCCTGAGGACGACGGCAATGACCTCACTCACACTTTCTTCAACCCTGACCGCGAGGGCTGGCTGCTCAAGCTGGGTGAGATACACGCACACGTGGGCGCACTGGGGCACACAGCTGACACATGCAGGCACACACGCTCAGGCACACTGGGGCACATGGCTGCCATACTTATGCACATGAAGGCACACACATTTTCATGCCAGCACACTCAGACGGACGGGGACACACACACACACACACACACACACACACACACACACACACTGACCACAGCCTCAGGGCAGGGTTAAGACAGCCCCAGTCTCCTGACTCCCAGTGCAGCTGTCTGCCTGCCCGATCTCTCCATCCATCTGTCCTGGGAATGAAGGGGACAGGGGGAGGGAAAGGGCAAGCAGGAAGAGGGGAGGAGAGCTGACAGATCGACAGACAAGATAGACCCTTCAAGTACAGTTTGTCTCTCCTCCCTGAGGGCTGCTGGGGGGGCCAAGGTTCAGTGAAGTCAGGGCACCTGCCTGAGGCCACAGTCAGAAGATGGCAGATATTGATGAGCAGAGGGTTGGGTGTTCCTGAAGGACAGAGGGGTGAGTGACAGGATGTGGCTCAGGGGAGTCTCCCCTCAGCATGACTGAGGGCAGGGAGGGCCTCAGACCTTCAGAGCTGTGTGGGTGGGTGCTGCAGTTGGAGAGGGGGCAGCTGCTGCAAGACGGGTAGGGGAATCTAAGGGCCAGCCACCTGCCCCTGTCCCCACTCCATTCCTGAGCGCCTCCCAACAGGCACAGGTAGCCAGGGACAGTGGCCTTCTGAGGCAGATGAAGACAGCACCTTGGTCGGAGCAGGGACGTCGGCCTGGGGTGCCCACACAAGTCCTGCATGCCTTACACCCACGTCCCAGCCTACCCCACAGCCCACGCAGCCTCCTTTCTTGCCCAATGGATGGTTCTCAGTCCCAGGGAGGCTCTAAGCCACAGATTCCAGCCACCCCACCCGTGTGCTAGACATCCAGTTATTCAGCCTCAACTTCTGCAGCTGTGAAATGGGGAAAATAATCACTGGGATAGTTGAATGTGTAGCAAAATGGCCAAGCACTTGCCTCTGGAGCTAAGACACTGATGTTCGAATCCCAGCTCTGCTGCAGAATCTTGTGCAGATGACCTGGTCTCGTTATCTGTGAAATGGGTTAATAATAATGATGCCTTCCTCATAGGTGGTTCTAGGCATTAATAAGTGAATAATTTTTTAAACCCTCTAGAACAGTGGTCCCCAACCTTTTTTGGGCCACGGACTGGTTTAATGTCAGAAAATATTTTCACGGACCGGCCTTTAGGGTGGGACGGATAAATGTATCATGTGACCAAGACAAGTGTCAAGCAAGAGTCTTAGACGGATGTAACAGAGGAATCTGGTCATTTTTAAAAAATAAAACATTGTTCAGACTTAAATATAAATAAAATGGAAATAATGTAAGTTATTTATTCTTTCTCTGTGTACCGGTACCAAATGGCCCACGGGCCATTACCGGTCCGCGGCCCGGGAGTTGGGGGCCACTGCTCTAGAATGTTTCTTGGCAAATGAAAGATGAAATGCTTGGCCTAATGCCAAGCAGGGAGCTGGCCAAGGGACGGACCAATGGGGGAGGGTGGCAGGAAAGCCCAGAGAGTGACCAGCCACTGTCCTGAGCTTGATCATGGGGGAGCCCCAAATGCTGGGTCAAGCAGCTCAGGGGAAGCCTGGGGGTGAGGGGAACCGCTAAGATTTTTGAGTAAGAAGGAAGGAAATAGAGCTGGGGGAAGTGCAGCAGGCTGAGTTAGGGGTTCAGGTGGGGCAAAGAATCCAAGGTCCTGCTCTTCCGTGGAGGGAGTGCTGGTGGCCCAGAGAGAAGGACTGACTGCACTGTTGGCCTCTTGCAGGAGGCCGCGTGAAGACATGGAAACGGCGCTGGTTCATCCTGACTGACAGCTGCCTCTACTACTTTGAGTTTACTACTGTAAGCCTGCCCCTGCCCCTGGCCCTGCCACCGCCACTGCCTCCCACTCCCTTCTGGACTTGCACTAAGCAGTAGCCTCACAGAGCTGGGGCCTCTTTGAGATCATGCAATCCACCTCCATACCCATTTTACAGATGGGGAAAACTGAGATACAAAGGGGAGGATGGGCTGGGCCAGGGACCAAGGCAGAGCCAGGGCTTAAAGCTGGGTCTCCTAATTCCCAGCCAAGGCTCTTTCTGTGGTACTTTTCATACCCCTCCAGAGGACAGTCTGGGAAGGTAGGGGCACTCCTCTTGAGTTTGGGGAGCTCCACAAGCTACCTTCCTGTCCACAGTCTCATGGCTCCAGTCACTGATCTGGACTTTCCCTCCTGTTCCCCTGCAGGATAAGGAGCCACGGGGGATCATACCCCTTGAAAACCTTTCAGTACAGCAGGTGGATGACCCCAAGAAGCCAGTAGGTGTTGGAGTGGGGGCCTGAAGCCAGAATGGCTGGGGGGGGGGGGGTTCTGAAACAGGGTGGGAGGAGAGGGCGGCTGTGCTGGGCTCTCCAGGGGGTTAGGCCAGCCATAGCACGCCTTCCAGGGGGCTCAGGATTGCCTCCATCTCCCTCCTGGGGCCATGGACCCTGTGCCTGCCCCTTCACCTCTCACAGGAAGCAGGCCTGCGCAGAGTGTGCACTGGTCTTGCCCAAGTGTCTAGTCCTCTCTGAGTCTCCTGGAGAGCCCAGCCCAGCCACCCTGTCCTCCCACTCCTGCCCTGCCCTCACCTGACTTACTCCCCACAGTTCTGCCTGGAGCTCTACAACCCCAGCTGCCGGGGCCAGAAGATAAAAGCCTGTAAGACAGATGGCGATGGCAAGGTGGTGGAGGGCAAGCATGAGTCTTACCGGATCTCAGCCTCGAGCGCCGAGGAGCGGGACCAATGGATCCAGGCCATACGGTAAGGGATGGCCAGCTGCTAGGGAGGGGCCTCCTGTCACCTCCCAGAAGCCCCTTGTTTCTCAGTCCTTATTTCCTAGTCTGCAAAGGAGGACAACTTCAGAATCTCCCCCTGTTACTGGCATGCAAATCCCTCCCACCCATATTCTGTGAGCACCTCCTCTCTGCCAGCACAATGCCAGGCCCCAGGACACAGAGGAGTGAGGCACCAACCTCATGGGGCTGGTGGGAGGAGCAGGCAAGGTGTCATGTATAAAGCTCGTTGCCCAGCCTCCAACACTTGGTCAGTGCTCAGGAAAGTGGCCCTGGGAAGACCTGGTAGAGACAGAGGGAAGGGTTTTCCAGGTGAAAGAACCAGCCTGGGCAAAAGATGAGAGATCAAGTCAGTGTGTGGCCCACCTGGATAATATTTTAGAGTCCAGGGTGGGGCTGGGCAGTGCCAGGCAGTGCGGGCGCTTGGCTGCAGGGACAAGGCTCTGTGGGGGCTGAGCAGTGGGAGATGAGGCTGCAGAGGATGGCAAGGCCTTGGCCACCATGGCAACCAGCTTGGATTTCTCAAGGGCACTGGGGAGCCACAGACTGGTAAACAGAGAAGGGGTGTGGCCAGGTGAGAAAGGCTACAGTGTAAGGACAATGGAGGGGCAAGCAATGGAGAAGCAGGGGCAGGTGAGGAGCAGGGTAACAATTTTGACTCTGAGCCAACTGGGAGACACTGGATAGGATGCAATCTGTAGGCTAGAGGAAGACACAGGACTGGTCTCTGGACCTGGGCCATGTCCCAGGGACCTGCAGGGTCTTTTCCCTCAAGCTTTGCGGCAGCCCTGTTAGACTGCCAGGCCAGATCCATTCTCACCTCCATCTTACAGATGAAAAAACTGAGGCCCAGAGAGGGTAGGGACTTGCCACAAAGCCAGGCCCAGCAAGCAGATCCACTGACTCCCCCAGGCTCTTTCCACCTCCTTCTTAGAGTCTGATGGAAGCCTGAGGAGGGGTCCAGGAACATTTGGGGGCAAAGTTACAAAGGATTTCAACTCTTTCCAGGCCTTCCCATGGGACTCGGGATCATGCCAGTGAGGCTGGACTCGTCCTGGCCTGGTCCTGGTTGGGGTCACCTGCCTTTCTCCTGCAGCAAGGCAGGCCAAGCTCTCCCTGGGAAACCTATGCCCCTATAACAAGCCTAGGAGATAAGCCCACCTTGATGGCCAGCTCAGCCCTGAAACCTTTTCACCCCTTCCTCTTCCAGAGCCAGCATCACCCGTGTCCCCTTCTACGACCTGGTCTCTGCTCGGAAGAAGAAGATTGCCAACAAGCAGTGAGCTTCACAGAGGCGCTGGGGCCAAGCATCCCATGGCCCTGGGGCCCCGTGACCATGGGGTCTAGAGACCCGCCTCTCAGCCCAGGGCACACTCTTCCAGCCTGCAGACATCCTCCCCCTCTCCCATTACTTCAAGCTGACAGGAGGGGGGAGGCAGAGCTCAGGAGGGTGGGTGCGAATAGCTGAGGTCCCACAGCCAGCAACGAGGCCCTCCCGGCACCCAGCTGCTGCAGGAAAGGCCTGAGGAAAGCAGTCAAAGAGAAACCAACCCCAGACCCTGGCATCTTGTCCTCGCTTTGGGCCTGTTTCCTCTTCTGTGAATGTCTCCTTGCACTCTGAAATGCAATCAGTCCTCACGGTAAGAGGGGTCGTGAGGTTCCTAAGCTTCATCTCCAATGTGCTGTGTGCCCTCTGCCCAAGCCTCAATCCTCTGGTTCTTGGAAAACTATGATGTTTGGATGGAAATGTCTTGGCCCTTCTGGCTCTGTGATCTCTGCCATTCCACCTGGTGAGGGTAGCCACAGATCCAGTGTAGGTGTCAGCAGTCTGTGAGCTGGTTGCCTCCCTTCCCTCAAACTGCTTCCTCCAAGCAGTAGGACAGGGTTGCACCAGGTCTCCCTAAGGAGCTTTCCAGCTGAAGATGTCTGCTCTTACTTACTAAGCTGGAGAGGACTCTGGATGCACAGCTGCTGGGAGCTGAGAGCAGAGTGGCTCCACCTTCAGGATGTCGTTTCGGGGTAGGGGCAGGTGGGACTCCTCAAGACGATGGTGCAGAACATCCCAGACACATGTGCTCAAGCAGGACTGGTGGTACAACCAAGAAGCCAAGAAGAGAGAGCTTTGTAGGAGTGGGTACCAGGAGGACTACCTGGAAGCAGCAGCCAAGTCACTGAGTGACACAGAAGCTCGTGGCAGTCTCAGCCAAGGCTTCCCTGCAAACACACTGAGTGGAGTTCCCATGGTGGTGAGGGCAGCCCATCTGGATCCCTGCATCCTGAGACTCTGCGGCAGCACTGTGGAGAGTTGAGCTAACTTCTCACCACCCTGGCAGGCGGCTCCGTCTCCAGGCATGCCCCAGCCTGGAGGAGGATTCTGCGAACAGGCTTCTTCTCAGAGGCACTTCTCACCCCCTCACTTGGGCCCTAGGAGAGCACCTAGAGGGAAATCCCCTGCAGAAAAGCAGGATATGGGGTTGCCTCCGCCCCACTGCCAGCCTGAGTGGGTGAACAGAAGCTAGGTGGGGTCCCAGGAAAGGGGAGGCAACCTCTCCTCCCTCCACCCCCACCCGCATGTGCACACCTTTCACAGGGGCAGGATGGAGTCAGCTGCCTTCTAAACGGAGACCTCTGTCTCTGGTTGTACATAAGTGCCTGTAATGGCATTGCATTGAGGAGGGTCTCAGCAGGGCAGCCGCAGGAGGAGGCCTTGCAGGACATTTCAGGACTTCCACAGGCCTCGGTCAGCCTGGGAGTTGAGCACCCCCTCTGCCACCTCACGGGCCTGCGAAGGAGCCACGGGAGGAGCTCTGGTCTGTGGTCATAGAGTCTGAAGTCTCCTACCACTGGCACACACTGGCTATGTGATCTTAGTCCACTCCTGCCCAGTCTGGTCCTCAGTTCCTCCCTCATCACTGAAGGGAATCAGTGATTTTCTGGGCATGAGGAGCATGAATCATTCAGAAGAGAGAATAAAAGTCATGATCTACCTTACGAATGGGGCTCTGTCCTCTCTCACTGTGATCTCATTTGCCATCATTGACCCCACCCTGGCCCTTCACCTCATCACCTTCCCAGCTGAAGGGAAGCAGGAGAGCCAGACAGGGAAGAGTGGGCACTCGGAGGGCCCTGGACCCTCATCCTCAGGCCACTCCAGGCTGTCACACTGGACAGATGTCCCCAGGGGCTGGATTTGCTGCAGGGGCTCACTCAGAGCAAGGATGGGGTGTGCTGGTTCTGCCAAGGCCAGGGAAAGGCAAAAGAACTTCCTAGCAGGCAGTACCATCTAAAGAGAAAGAGCTACTGCCTCGGGAGATAGGTAATAAGCTTCTTGTCTATGGAGGGATACAAGTACTGGCTGGCTCCAGCGGTCACTCAGAGTGTTATAAAGGGGCTTGAATTCAGTAACCTTCATTTACTTGTACTTTCCACAATATTTATTCAAGAACTCCAGTGTTCCAGGCACTGTTCCAGGCATTGGAGGACAGAATCCCTGTCCACCTGGGGCTTACATTCTTGTGGTTCTGAATGTGAACACTCCGGGAGCCCCCTCCAGAGGTGTAGGGCACTCAGGGGGCTCCCACACCCTAACCCAACCCACTGTCTGAAATTCCACCAGTGAGTCACTCAAAGACCTTAATGCACTGGACTGATCAACCTATCCACATAGTCATTCACTCAGCCCCTGTTTATTGAGTACCTACTGTGTACCAGGTTCCATACACAGAGCCAGGGATCAAAAGATAATCAAGACAAAGCTCTTGTCCTCAAAAGGAGCTCAGCTTAGGTGGGGGGAGGGCAGGTACAAAGGAACAGGGACAGCCTAGGCTTACTTGTGCTGCTATAGAGGGAGGCTTGGGACCAGAGGAGGCGGGGCTGGGTAGAGGGCAGCCTGGGAGGCTTCTCAGAGGAGCTGTGCTTGAGTGTCGGCAGTCAGGTGGGGGGAAAGGATGAATACCTGAGAAGGCAGTGAGAGAGTTGGGGGAGTGGCAAGAAAGGGGGACAGGGCCACATCACAATCCAGGAATGGTGGGGCCTCTGAATCACTGGCGGAGGCCCCCTTGCTCCTCTCCTGGGCAGCCTCTGCCCACCTCCCCACCATTCCGACACTCCTCACTCTGGGCGGCAGGGGGCTCCCACCACACATAGATGAGAGGTTCCCACAACACAACCAGACTGGGGCTCAGACCGCCTGCCCCTGGCAGGGATAAGCCTCTGCCAGAGTAGAGCCTTGACCTGAGCAGGCTGGAGGGGGAGGCACCTGGTCTGCTAGGACCCTCAGGCTCAAGCAGCCTGACAGACACCCATGGCACAAGCAAATGCCTCCCCTCCCACCTTCATGCTGGGCTCAGCCTGGGAGTCAGGACACACAGCTCCCTCACTGTTCGGCTGTGGCCCCCTGAACTAGTGGCCCTCTCTAGATGTGATCTTCCTCCCTCAAGTTTGGACCAGGTGAACTCCATCACACAAACATTTAACAGGGACTTCCATGTGTAAGGGTGTTCCTGCCCTGGGATGGGCTGATACCGGATTGGGGTGGGGGTGGCAAATGAGGAGGTGCCACAACAGTGTGAAAGGCCACAGTAAGAGTTCTGAAAGCCACCCTGAGGGCTGGGTTCAAGGCCCAACTCTACCCTATATCTTAAGCAAATTTCCTACGTTCTATGAGCCTCAGATTTCCCACCTATAAAATGGGAATAATTAAGTACGTAGAAATACGTAGAACAGTGTTCAGCACCTACTCAAGGTTATGTTAAATGCCATTATTTATGTTTTTGTTGTTGCTACAGGGCAGAATGTGTACATGCCTTCACGGAGATGCAGAAGAGCCTGAGGCTACTAGAGGGGGAAAGATTCGTGGGGATGGGGGTAAAGATCTGGGAAGGCTTCTTGGAAGAGGTGCTCATTAAAGATAAACAAAGTGGAAGCCTAGCTCTTCCAATCTGTGGGCCTAGGAGGAACCAAGACGAGATTGCGTACCAAGGCAAGGTATTCCTTGAACTCAGACCCCAAAGCAAGCCTCAGTGGGCCAAGAGAATACAAGTTTGAGGAGGGCTGGGTCTTGGCAAGAGCTGAACTGTGTGCACAGTGCTGTAATCCCTTGCATCCCCTTGGCCACTGTGCCCCTTGTCATGAAGCTCTGACTGGGAATTCAGTAACAGGGCTGCTGAAGAGAGGCCACTGTAGAACGCGGGAGAACAAGCTTGGCACAGGAGACCCTGGGATGGAGTAGGAGAGTGAAACGAGGGGAGTGCAGAGAAGGCAAGTGAGACCCCTGCCCAGTGCCGGAGCAGTGAGAGCACACTAGGTAACCCAGAGCTGGCACCGGAGCACTACACCTGGATGCCAGGGAACAGAAGATGGGGGAGGGTGGGGGGCAGGCAACCAGCAGTCAAGCGGCAGGTGTGAGAGACCTGGAGAAATTGATTATTAGGGACAATAAAAGAAACTAAATATGTTTGCCGGCTCAGTGATGACTCAAGCATTCCCCCAGGGGTCCGCAAAGATTGAGCATCAAAGAAGCAAAGACAGGCCTCCTCCCACCAGGGCTCTGCCAGCCTTAAACCCTCCTTCCTAGTGATGGAGGGACCACCCACTGAGCATCCTGAAGGCCTGGCCCCCGCGGGGCAGCAGAGACTCAGCCACTCCAACCTGCATGCGTGCCACTCTACCCCCACCCTCTCCAAACCTCCCCGGAATGGCTGAAGAGCAAAGCCTCCTAGTGAGACACATCTGGGTTGAAGTCCTGGCCTTGCCCCAGATTGCTGTGTGATCTTGAACAAGTGGATGCCCTCTTTGGACCCACATTCACCAGAGAAGATAGATCCCCACAGAGCCGGGGCTCTGCCTCCCCCTCCCTGTCTGGCAGTGTCATTCTCATCCCATTCAGCTTCTTCCAGACAGCAGGGAGCAGAGCCTCCTCTGCCTAAAACCCACCAACTTCCCTCCAGGAAAAAAGCCAGCTCCCACAGGGCCTCAATGGGGAGCATACCTTCTACCGGTACAGGTTCCAGGCCAGAGCTGGGCTCTGGGAGCAGCAGGGATGAATCAGAGTCTGAGGCCCAAAGCAGGACAGACAGAGGAGGGAGAAATGACCTCCTCATGGGTCAAAGCTCCGGAGGCTGCAGTAGGGGAAGGGAAGGGGCTGTGCAGGGGGCAGGGAGCAGAGGAGGAGGGTCTGTAAGATGCCAGGAGGAAACCCATGGTTCTCTGGATGCCATGGGCTAGGAGGTGGCTCACTGTAGAAGCCCAGGGCGCTACTCAAATCTCAGGCCTGCCCCAGAAAAGGAGGGCACTTTTTTTTTTTTAAGATTTTTTATTTATTCATTTTAGAGAGGGGAGAGAGAAGGGGGGAGGAGCAGGAAGCATCAACTCCCATATGTGCCTTGACCAGGCAAGCCCAGGGTTTTGAACCAGCGACCTCAGCGTTCCAGGTCGACACTTCATCCACTGCGCCACCACAGGTCAGGAGGAGGGCACTTCTATGGGTCACAGAATTCCCTGCTCCTCCCAAGCTCACCTGGCTTCTCCTAGAGCCACAGTACAAGAGGGGTTGAGGCCTTGGCCACCTTGGCCCCCACGGGCAATATTTATGGAGGTTTCCCTTTATATTCTCCTATGAGGTATTAGTGGCAAGTGACCCCTGAAACAAGCCCACAAAAACCCAGTGCTCCAGATTTCACCTGGACACCCCTGTCCCCCAAACCATGCCCAGCAGCAGTATATTATGGCCAAGGCCACCAATTATGGGGCCCTCACTAGGACCAGAGCCTCTGCCAACATGCTGCTGCCTCCCAACCTCCCACCACTCAGAGTAGGCACTGCTCTCCCCACTCTACAGATAGGAGCTCTGAAGCTCACAGCACATGGCCCAGCTAGAAGGACCTGAGCCAGTATGGAACTGTGGCCACCTGACTTGAGACCCATATAGATTTAAGGTGACCACACAATCATCATCCAAAATGGGACCCTTCTGAGAGTGCTAGAGTGCTGGGTTAGAGAGGATGCCAGGACAACAGGGGTAAACCAGGACAGCCCCAGGACCCCCAAGACATGTGGTCCCCCTAGAGATGGAACATATCTACAAGAGTCCAGCAAGAAAGTAGGGGCATCCTAGCTGGTCCTATGGACTGGAAGCCAGTTTGTGCATAGCTCCTTAGTCCTGGAGAAGCAAAGGACAGCTATTTTGTCCAGAGCAGACTGGGCCCCAGGTCTCTACCCAGTTCCAATAACACTTCCCCTCTATTAATCTACCCAAGTCCTTTCCCCAAGGGGTGTTGTGTGGACTGCCCATGAGTGCAGCCAGCCTGGTCCACAGATATTAGTTGGCACTATAATATTTTTGATGTGGTCTCCCTTGCAGGGCTGAGAGCAAGGGTTCTGGACAGAACCACCATAGGTACTAGAGGCTGCTCCTCCCATCCTCCCAGGACCAGCTGAAGCCCTCCTCCTACAAGAAGTCCTTTCTCACCACCCCAACCCCTCTCTCCCTCTCTCTGCTTTTGTACAAGGTCCTCTAGCCCTATCCAGAAATGTCTCAGCCTGAAAATCACCCTTCCCTTTCTTCATGAGGAAACAGAGGCTCACAGAAGCTAGGGGAAACGTTCTAGGTCACCTAACATGGAGGCTCCATGAGGCAGACAGAGGCAGGAGGCATTTATTGAGCATACTTCATCTCATCTGATTTTCCCAATAGTCCTCAGGCAAACAGGATTATTCTCATTTAACAGAGGAGAATGTGGAGGCCCAGAGCCACATGAGCCAGGAAGTTGTTGAGGTCAGGAGGACCAGGGACCACAGGCAGTTTTCAGCAGAGATGGAGGATTAACTCCTGACCTTTACAGTCCCTTTGATCCTTTGAAGCTAAAGCTTAACTCTTTTCTCTTCCTCCCTCCTCCAAGGGATTTGCATTTCATAATAAAGAGCCAGGGAGGACCCAGCTTTGACCCAAAGAAATTATTTTTTGAATAAAATGTCCCCTATTTGAAAAATAATAAATCATGCTAATGGGAGGAAATTAGAAAATGCAATGATCAGGAAGAAAAAACTTAGATCAAGAATTCTTCAACCTGATATTATAAACATTTCCAATTATTTCCTATCTGCTTTCTGTGTTACATCTCTGCCCTGCAACTATGTAGGCCAGGGGTCCCCAAACTACGGCCCCGCGGGCCACATGCGGCCCCCTGAGGCCATTTATCCGGCCCCCCGCTGCACTTCCGGAAGGGGCACCTCTTTCATTGGTGGTCAATGAAAGGAGCACATTGACCATCTCATTAGCCAAAAGCAGGCCCATAGTTCCCATTGAAATACTGGTCAGTTTCTTGATTTAAATTTACTTGTTTTTTATTTTAAATATTGTATTTGTTCCCGTTTTGTTTTTTTTTACTTTAAAATAAGATATGTGCAGTGTGCATAGGGATTTGTTCATAGTTTTTTTTTATAGTCCGGCCCTCCAACGGTCTGAGGGACAGTGAACTGGCCCCTTGTGTAAAAAGTTTGGGGACCCCTGATATAGACTGTTTGTAATGTGTCCTCAACACCATGGAATCCATATATCCCCCTGTATACCAGTCAGAACAGGCTAGGTTATGTTGTGGTAACAATAAGCCCAAATCTCAGTGGCTTCACACATAAGATTTATGTCTTTTTTTTTTTTTACTTTTTTTTTTTATTTTTATTTATTCATTTTAGAGAGGAGAGAGAGAGAGAGAAGAGGGAGGAGTAGGAAGCATCAACTCCCATATGTACCTTGACCAGGCTTTTGAACCAGCAACCTCAGCATTCCAGGTCAATGCATTATCCACTGCACCACCACAGGTCAGGCAAGACTTATGTCTTGCTCACCAGACATATATTCAGTGAGAGGGTGGGCAGGGTTCTCTGCTTATTGGTCACTCAGGGACCTGAGCTGAGGAGGTGCCAGCTTGATACAGGCCACTAGGAGCACTGTCTTAACACATTGCTTCTGCTCACATTTCATTGGCCAAAGCAAGTCACATGGCCACTGTTGGTCAAATAAGTTTATAAATATGATGTATATGTTTGCTCACTTATAGTTTGCATTGGATGTGGGGGACAGGCTGTAAGCAGGCAGGGTCATTATAGCCTAAGGCTTAGTTTTAAGACTAAGCTTTTCCCCACACCCTTGACTGTTGCATGATGTGGGGTGGTACACTCTCATGAGGAATCCCATTATGCTTCAGATAAGTGACTTTGTATCAGAGACTTTCTTGTTTGTATTGGATTAAAGGTTTTGATTTCTACACTATAAAATGGGGCAGAGAAGCCCATGCTGGAGGAGAGCAGAGAAAGGCCACGTGGAGGAGAGGAGAAGCAGCCAAGATGGAGGAGTGCTGAAGGAGAAGCCAGTTTGTGCAGAGAGAAGGAGATGGGGAACAGAGATGAATAAGGCTGGTGAGGTAGAATCCTTTGATTCTAGGAAACTCGGATAAGTCAGTGGCTTTGGGAGCCCTGAATGGAAAGGGAAGTGTTTTCTCACTGTGTGTATTTCTTGCTCACCGGGTGCAAGCTAGGATTAAAGCTAATGGCCCACCAGTTCTTGGCTCCGTTGTTTCATTACCGTCTGTTTGAATCAAATGCAAACCTGCACGGGCCAGGCGGCTGTGTTGGTGGCCATGGCTACTGGCTTTACAGCCACCTAACTTCAAGGAAGTACCTACCAGCTGCCCATGGAGAAGAGAGTACAGAAATTTTTGGTAGGCAGCTCTAACGCCAGTTATATCTAGGGTGACTCATTTGTCAGGACCAATAGATTTCCTGGAATGCAGGGCTGTCAGAGCAGGTACTGAGAAGGTCTGGGCCATATACCCTCACTGTATTGTGTTCTACACTTTTCACAACTCACTTCTCAGTTACTACTCAACACTCCATGTCGCAGAAGAGTTGTGGTTTTTTTCCCAAATCCCCAACTGTTGGAGACTTAGATTATTTCCCGTGTTACAAGTTTATAAATACCCTGTCTTAAATATCTTCATGACTAAAACCTTGTCTATCTGTCCTCTCAGAAGTGCAATGACTGGTCACTTCTCAGGCTCAGAATACCTGCTGTCCATTTATACTTCAAAAGGATTGGACCAACACCGCTTGCCTTCCACACCATGAGCAGGTGCCCACGTCTGAACTCTCTCTGGAGCCCAAGCGGTAAATTCTCAAATCTTAGCATCAGAATCACCAGCCCCAGAGTTTCTGATTCAGTAGGTCTAGGATGAGGCCTAATACTTGCATTTTTAACAAGTTTCCAGGTAATATTGGTAGTAGTGGGTGGGACCACACTCTGAGAATCACTGGCCTGATAGTTAAACACCTCTGCTTTGTCATCTGACAGGTGGATCTGCTTAGCTACTCACCAGCTGTGTAGCTGTGAGTAAATGATATCATTATCCTCTCAGCCTCAACTTCCTCATCTGGGAACTGGAGCCATTGTGAGGATTAGCACAGCTAACAATTGAACAGCTCTGAAAGTTATGCCACTAGGATTCAATTAAAGATAGCTATAGTCATTCAGTAGTAGATTAAATAACTCTATGTTTTAAAATATTTGTTAATTTAAATGAAATTGCATTCATTAACATTCTTGTGCCTTTTATGTCTCTGAGAGGAAATTAATTTTTTCCCACACAGTGGGTAAGCATTCCATTTTCCTGTTTAGTGTGAATTGCCTGCTCCTGCTCTCTGCCAGGTACCTGCCGGTTTCTGTCTTTCCTCATAGTCTGTCTGGGTTCATTATAGAGTGAAGATGACAGACCCCATTTGCTACAAAATTTTCCAAGGTTGCTGCTTGCCTTTCTACTGAGGTCATTTTTCTGACTTACAGAGTGGCCAAATTCATCTAACTTTCTCTTTTTATTTCCTTTATCACTTTTAAGCTTATTGTCTCTCTTCCCCAGAATGTGAAAAATACAAAAGAATTGAGTTTTGAATGATGGAATTTTGTGCACCTTGACAGTTTGGGGGCAGGGAGAGTGCCCACCTGGCTCACTCAGACCCTCTGGTCACCGTACAAGGCATAGTCAGCACTGCCGGCCTCAGCACTACCCTCCACGCAAGCCTGCAGCTCTACTCAAAATGTAGCCACACAGGCTGTCTTGCAGCTGCAGAGGTCTCTCCAGAGAGGCACCGGCAGTTCAGAGTTGGATGGGGCCCCTGGAAGTTTCCAGTGGTCCATCCTCCAGCTGGAGACAGGATGACCAAGAGGGTAAGAACTGCCCGTAGGCCAGACAGCCTGGGGTTCAGATCTCTCCTCTGATGCTTTTGCCCTGTGAGCTTTGCCTCTGAGTCTCTCTTTTCTCATCTCTAAAATGGGAATGATAACGCCCATATCAACAGAAGGATCTGTATATACTGCTCACAAAAATTAGGGGGTATTTCAAAATGAATATGAAGCTGTAAAATGTCCCCTAATTTTTGTGAGCAGTGTAGATCCACAGCCACAGTGCACTTAGCACTGTGCAGGATGCAATGTACATGCTCCATAAATGGGATTTGTCTTCATGACCAATTCTATTCCCCAACAGGGCGGGCTGGGCGTGAGTCTCACAGCCTTTTCCTCAGTTTGGAATGAATCCGCAGCAAGACCCTCCCACAGTCCCCAGGTCTCAGGAAATGAACTTCAGCGCCTCAAAGCCCACGCGGGTCCAGGCTTGGGAGCGCGACCCCAGAGCCTCCCCAAGCAGCTAAACCCCAACGCCCGCGCGAGAACAGCGCCTCCGGGTTCCCGGGTTCGAATAGGTCACGCCTGTGCCCTGAGAGCTGAGGGGCTGCGACACCCAGCCCCGCCTCCCCCGAGGCCGCAGAGCCGGTGGGCGCCGAGCCCTGCAGACGAGCCGCACTTCCTCCCGCTCCCGCGCCAGCAGGCGCGCTGCTGGGCCTGATTTCCATAATAATCAGCCACAGATCTCCCCAAAGAGCCGCGAACGCCGCCGCCCACCGGGGAGCTCCCACAGCCCGGCTTCCCTCTCCCGACCACTCCGCCGCCCCAGAGGGAGCCTCATTTTTAAAAGCTTTTTAGAAACCTTTGGCGCGGGGAAAGAGCTGGAAGACAACCAGGATGTCGTTCTTGGTTTAAAGAGGGGGTCGGCGGGCGGCCAGGTTCAGAGGCTAGAAGCGGAGGAGGGAAACTGAGGCAGTTGAGAGAGGAGGCACGTTTCCAGGCACATTTTCACTGTGGCCCCCCAGCGACCCTGAGGGTAGGTTCTCTGCTAAGCCCCACTTTACAGATGGCGAAGCTGAAGCTTGGGTCTTAGACCCCAGCTG
The DNA here is from genome assembly GCF_036850995.1 of Saccopteryx leptura. Taxonomy (NCBI): domain Eukaryota; kingdom Metazoa; phylum Chordata; class Mammalia; order Chiroptera; family Emballonuridae; genus Saccopteryx; species Saccopteryx leptura. The sequence continues at coordinate 309,548,558 of NC_089503.1, forward strand.
GTGAGTGGCTAGGGAGGTTGCCTTTGTAGGTTGGCGGACTCAGAGCTCAGGGCCTCCTCCACAGCCTCCTCCCCAAGACAGGCAGCCTGGGAGCAGGGTGCGCCTGTGCACTTGTGCGCCGGACATGATAGGACAGCAGGGAACAGAGAGGGGACAGACCTAGTGGAGCCTGAGAAAGGACGAGGTGCGCATACCTCTTGGCGCTGGTCTGGTCTGGAAGTCCATAGGTTTGCACAACCGAGTTCAAACCCAGCTCTACCACCTCCAAACCAGGGCTGAGCAAACTACAGCCCATGGGCTGAATCTTGTCCACCAAATGTTTTGGTACAACAGCAATAAACATGGTTTTTACATTTTGAATATTTTTAAAAACCAAAAGAAAAATATTTCCTGACATGTGAAAATTATTTGAAATTCAAATTTCAATGTTCATACATATACATTAGTTTTATTACAATGCAGCTACAACCATTAATTTTTGGTCCTGAATACAGCTACTTTTCTACTACAATGGCAGAGTTGCACAGTTTTGTCCCAGAGGTATGGCCCCCAAAGCCAAAAATATTTACTACCTAGGCCCTTCCAGGAAAAGTTTGTCCACCCCTGCACGAAAAGGACAAGTGCTGAAGTCTCTGAGCCTCAGTTTCCCTATCTGGACAAATGGGAATAATAATAACTGAGAATCGAATGAAAAAAAACCACACAACAAAACAAAGCGCCACACAGTGAGCTCCCTCTGTTCCCACACTGGAAATACTAACACCTGCCACATAGGACTGTTGGGAGGTTAGAGATGCTGTTGTCTAAAGTTTCTGGCACACAGTAGGTGTTCAATAAACAGCAGCTATTTCCAGCCCTGGCCAGAGCCCTCCTGCGCAGAAAGGAGGCTCAGGAAGTAGACCTAGTGCTCTCAACCTGCAGCCCCACATCTCTCCTCACTTTCCCTTACCCCCGACTGCGCCTAAAGCCAGCGACTGATGCTGCTGTGAACAGAATGACAATGAGACCAGGGCCTTAGCGAGATCTGGAAAGCTGAGGCTGGGACAGGAACTCAGAATGAAGACAGTGCTGGACAGGGATGGGGACAGGAACTGGCAGGACTGAGGCAGGGGTAGGAGAGGGGTGGTGGCTGGGGTAGGAGTTCTGGAAGACGGGACAGGAGCTGGATAGGAGAGGGGGGGCAGTGCATGGCCAGCCAGAGTGGCCAAAGCACAGGATGGGGGATGGGGCAGGGCTGGGGCTAGAGGGGGGTGGGGGAGGAACAGGGCGGGGCCAGGAACCTTGTAGAACTGCTGGAGTAGGGGTTGGGTTTAGGATGGAGATAGGGTTGGGGCGGGATCAGGACAATATCACCCCTGGGGAGAGAGGCAGAAAAGCAGATAGTGAGAGAGGTAGGGTCGTCCAGGCCAGAGCAGAAAAGGAAGTAAGTAGCCTGAGGAGTTAGAGAGAAAGAAGGAATTCAAGAGGGAGCAAGGAGAGGAAAGATGGGAGTCACTGATGCTTGAGTCCTGGAAGCAGCCCCTGTGCCAACATCCTCCTTTGGCAGGTGGGACCGCTGGGCCAGAGAAGGCCAAGGACCCACCATGCCCTGAGCAAAGACAAGGCAGAGTTGAAACCAGACTATCTCTGACCCAGAGAGGAAGCAGGAAGGTGGGGTGTGGGAGGGGGTAAGAAGGGGGAAGAGTGTGGCCAGCACAGACTTCTGGGACTAACAAACAGAAAGACCACTGCTGTCCCTCCCAGCTTATTCAAGCCCACATCACAGATAGAGGGTCTGACTCATACCACAGGCCCAGCTCACCCCATCTCCCTGCCTTTGCCCAAGCCAGTGCCCCCACCAGCGATGCCTCTACTTCCCCATCTCAAACATTTATCCTCCCTGCCTCAACTCATCCCCAGGCTGTGTGCCCTGACTCTTCTGGTCTTCAGACACTCCAGCCCTGACCTCCTTCAGCAATGACAGTCTCTCCCTCTCCCCAGGGCTTCAGGCTACCAGGGGTACATTCTTGTAGTCAAGGGTACATGCTGGGGTCCCGTAAATGTGCTTAGTGCTCACCAACATCATGAGGAAGCTTCTTAGCCTAATGGTTAAGCTCACGAACTTGAGACTCTGCTGGGCCAGGCTCAAGTCCCAGGTGCTTTATTTTTATATAGTAGGTGTCTTATAAATGCTAGGCCTCTCCCTCTTCCCATCCTGTTGGTGGCACACAGAGCTACCTAACAATGGTTCCTGGGCTGGGCTGAGGTGCCCTTCTGTGCCCAATGAGAGTCATAGGTGTTTCCCCTGCCTTGGCCTTCCAGCCTAAGCCCAAGCTGTCCAGCTCAGGAGGAAGGCCCATTGCTCATTCCCTTTGAGTCTCTGCAGCTCCAGCAATCAATTGGTCGCCATGGAAACCAACCCTCCAGTCAGAGGCAGGCGCTTCTTGGCTGAGCCAGCACCACCCACTCACCCACTCAAGCCACTCAAGCCAGGTTGTGTGGTTCCCTCACCTAGGACTACTCTGGGGGAGACATGAGGTACCTTAGCATAATCTGGGGGTACCTGTCTACATCCTCAAGATTCTGGGAACCCCAAAAAGAGAGCATTTTCGTGTGTGGGAGGGAACAGCACCCGCTCCAGCTGGCCCCCTGAATTTACAAGGTTTGTCCCCATGCATCACTGCACTTGGTGCTCAGAAGAGAACTGAGAGGTGGGGTTTATTAGCCCATCGGGTAAAAGGGACTCCAAGACCCAGCTGAAGAGCCAGTAGAAGATGGGCATATATCCACTTCCGGAGCCTCCACCTTCCACCCCCTCTTTCCTGGCCAGAAGATTGGGAGCGGTACTCTTGGCCCCACTACAACCAGCATCCGCCTTCCCACTAAACCTGCCCCTGGCACTCTCAGTGCCCATTAGTGCCAGGTTCACCAGGGACCATTAGCCAAGATCAATGGGCCTGTCCAGCCACCCATGCCTGGCTTCAGCCTCCAGCGCTGGTCCCCCATTTCCTGCAGTGGTATGCCCATTGGATAGAGCCCAGACTCTGAGTCAGAGAGCTCCAAGTTTGACAACTTGCTGATGAGCCTGAGCAAGCTGGGTAACCTCTCTGAGTCTCGATTTCTCTGTTTGAAAAATGAGTAAATTACCCTTGCCTTATAGGGGAGCAGTACAGCTGAACAAAGGGTGTAAAGACAGCACAGGGCCTGGGATGTGGCTCATACTCAGTAAATGGAGAAAGGCACCTCTTTCTATCCCTGTGGTCCCCTCTCGTTGCCCAAAACCATCCCCCTAGAGCTGAGTTAAGGCTCCTGTAGGGCACCCTGGCTAGGAGGAGGCAAATGCTACTATTATAACCAGCCCAGGAAAATGTAAATTACAAATGAGATTTTGAGAAAGGCAGCACTTGCCCCCAGACACAGTGAGGAAGAGGCAGGATTCAAACCCAGGTCTGTCTGATGGAGACCTGAGCCCTCTCTGCTGCAGCCCAGGCTCTCTTGGCTAGTCCAGCTGCAGCTGAAGCCCATCATCCTGTGCCATTGCTGCCCAGCTCTCCACAGCACCCAGCACTGACTGAGGACCTGCTGTCTGCCCAGCGCCCCAAGCACCCACTGCCTCATACAGGCCATTGGTGCTCACAGTGCTACAAAAGGGGAGTCGGGGGTGGTTCAGGGTAATTGGGAGACTACTGGGAGGAAGGAAGAGGTTATTTTCACTCTTCAGCTGAGGGCTTGGCCCTACACAGCTGGCCATGCTGGCCTCTGTTTAGAGGTTTTACCCTCTGCCTAGAAGTTCCTGTTATGGTGCCCTGTCTTCTGGGACCCAAAGTATGCTGCACAGAGAACCATCTGCACAGAGAAGTTAAGTAGATTTCTCTAGGTCACACAGCCAACAAATGCCAGAACCAGGATTTGAACTCAGGCCTGCAAGACTTTAAAGGCCATGACACAGTTGCAATACCTGAAGGAAGACGCTGGGGCCTCCTCTTTTGGATCTGCCTCTTCTCCCTGTCCTTTTCCTAATGACTCCTGTAGGACAGCATCTGGAACAACTTGAGTCCAGCTATTATCATGTTTCTGCATCCCTCTTCTCTACTCTAGAAAACAAACTGATTTATCAAATTACACCTTTACTCCGTCCTGGGGGAGAGGATGGTTGCGCTATGGGCCCCCTCCTCAGGAGGAAGCAGGTCTGATAATCAGCCCACCCTTCCACGCACCAGGGATGTTTCCCTGTGCTCTGCCCTCCTGTGTTAAACACTAATTGCCTCCATGCTCTCAAATTGAGGACTTTAATTTCCGGAGACAAAAAGTATATTTCAATCAGTTCCTCTCCCAAACGATCCTTCCTAAGAGGAGCTAGGACCAGAACACTATGTCCTCAAGGCCACAGATCCATGTGCCTACATGTTGGCCTTCCCTCTCCCCCACCAACAGCCACTTCTGTCCTTCCCAGGTACCCCGGGGGGAGGGGACCCTGTGGGCACTTGAAGTGGTCAAGAGGCACCCAAGAGACTCCTACAACTATGGGCTCATAAAGTGAGACAGTTTCCCCAGCCCTGGAGTCAGAGCCAGATAGATGAAAAGGGCACAAAGACAGTCAGCCACAAGCAGGGTCACAGCTGTCTGCTCCCTCGATACCCCCAGGTCAGCCTGATCCTTAGATACTTCATCTCAGCCCAAGAGAATGTGCAGGCTGGCCCAGTGAAGGAAGAGATTGAGAGAGGGCAGATGACCTCCCCTCTCTGAGTCTCTGGAGGGGGATGGAGAGGGGCTCAAAGTCAAGAGGCTGAAGGACAGGTCTTGGGACTGCATATTCCCCCACTCAGATCCTGGAGGTGCTGGTTCACCCGCGATTGAAAAGGGCTCCAGGAGCTAACATTTCTTAGAAGCGCTCCAAATGACTCTAAATGCAGCTGGGGTTTGGGAATTGCAGGGCTAGTCTAACCCCCTCAGCTGACAGCCATGAATGTGGGCTCAGAGAGAGTGAGTGTCTAGCTCAGGGTTACATAGCAAACCAGAGGGTTAGGCCAGATGACCTAACAGCCCTTCTGGTTCAGACACTTCAAAGAAGGGATTAAAGACAAAGACTGAAGGGAAGGGGACTTAGGTATGGAAGTGTTTGTAAAAAATAATATAAACAGAGCTACTTTAAAATGGAGCCAGAGCTGCCATTCAGAGGAACTGCCTTGTACATAGAATGCCTCAAACCTTTGGAATGTTTAAAACAGGGTACAATAACCTTTGGACTGGGCCTAAACAATGTGTCCCAAAGAACTATTTGCAAGGATAACAAGAAAGCAGATATGATGACTACCAGACTGGAAATTGAAAACATTATTTAGAATTAGCCTCACTATGTTATCTGCACCAATAGAAATGCCTTCCTTCTATTTATGTCATTGTTTCCCTTCCCTGTCTCATAGGAAACCCTTGCCTTGGTCTCCTAACCAGAACACTATTTGGGCTTCTGCCTGAATCAGTGCATCTTGAATAGCTATTCTTTCTTCCTCTTCTTTTTAATCTCAAATAGATGTGTGTTGCCTCTCACTTCGGCCTTTTATTTTTTAAGTTAACTAGCTGCTCAACGGTCCAAAGACAAGAACCCTCAAATGTACATGTAGGAACCACACTCCCAGCATTGGTTGTAGTAGACCTTGAGCAAATTACCCCTTCATCTCCAAATGTAGAAGAGGCTGAGGATTTGTGAACTCTCCACCGTCTAATCTGGCTCCAGAACCTCCAGCCAGACCAGCTGGAATGGTGGTTATCATCACACCACCACCACCACCACCATCATTACCACCATCATCATCTTGGCAGATATTTACTGAGAATTTTTACTCATTTCAGGCACTGAGGTAGCAATCGGCATGGATCCCTCTTTTCTATCCTCTCAACCATCCTAAGAGGTCTTCTCTTCCCACACCCCTCAACCCTTAGAGAGGAGCAAAGTGAGGCTCAGTGAGGTCTCAAGTAGGGAGAAACGGCTGTGTTGGGATTCGAACCCAGGGTGGATTACTGGCTCCGCACTTTAGGGCCGGGCGGGGCATAGGGACTGGAATGGGTGGCGAGTAGCCCTAGTCTAGAGCTCATTAACCAGGCGCGGGGCGGAGGCTGAACGGGGCGGGGGAGCGTCATTAAAGCTCAGCGATGCAGAGGCTGTCCAAAGCGATTCCGCTTGGGCGCTCCCGGCACCTACCTGTGGGGTTGGCAGAACAGGGGGAAGGGGAAGCTGGGCGCGGGGCGGTAGGGCCCCCTACAATCGGGCACCACCCTTCCTCCAAGCTACGGGAGTGGGGAGAAGGAGTGCGAGTGCAGAGTGTGTCTGTGTTCAAATAGGGGTGGCGCAGTGTCAACACAGAGAGTAGCTCCGAACCTCCGAGGGGGTAAGGCCCTTAGTCACCTCGTCCCCCACCCTCGGGACACAACCAGTATGCAAGTGGCTTGTCCAAGGTCGGACGGCAGGAGCAGGACCAAAACCAGTTGCTCTCCGCCGGGTTTCCAGACCTGACTGAGAGGCTGGGATCTGGAGCGCAGGGGAGAGGGCGAGAGGACCTGACTGGAGGGTGGTTTGGAAGGGGGGGTAGGAGGACAGCTCGGACGCGCCCCAGCCCAGCCGCAGCGTTCGCGCCGCCGAGCGGAGGCGGCAGGAGACGCAGCCTCTCCCGCCCCAGCACCTCTGACGCTTCCCTCTTCCGCCCTGGCTCGCGCCTCCGCGCGCCGCTGTTCCCCCTCCCGGGATCGCGCCTCGCTTGCTTCCTCCCTCCTGGAGAGCTCTTCTCCTCTCCAGCCTTTCTTTCCCCCAAACAGATCCTGTTCCCGCAACCCCCTTCCCACCCCGCCAATGGTTTACCACCGTCGCTGCCCACCTCTCCTTTCCTGCTGCATGACCTTAGGGGAGTGCCTAACCTCTCTGAGCCTTAGTAGTGGCCGCCAGTATAAAATATAGATTTAAGTGAGGAAGACCCAGGTGATGGAATGCCACCTTTAATGGATTAAAAGGGGGAACACTGTGCGTACATATATGCTTTCCTGTGCATGTGTTTACTTGTCTTTGCACAGACACCCTAGAAGGAAAGCGGAGTCGCAGGCAAAGCTGGCTGCCTCCAGGCAGGGGAGCTTGATCCCTGCGGATGGTGAAGCAGAGAGGAAGTCCGGTATTGCACACACTTATCTTTCAAATATTGAAATCTATAAATGCATTAGCAATTTCATCTAATAGATTAAATAAAATGCAAACATTTACCAAACTGAACTTTAGAAATAGTATTAGTACCTGGAGGTGTTGTGAGGATTGAGAGGAATGTGTGTGAAGCAGGCAAACACGTAGAAGTTTCAGTAAACCAATCTGTTTTGATTGTCACTGCTGGCTTGCAGACTCTCTCGCCTGCTCTCAATTCCTGCTCCTCTTTTCTCCCCCACCTTCTCCCTGCTCCTCTGCCTCCCTCTCCTTCCCTCCTCCTCCCTGCAGCCCCTCTCTGTGCTGAAGCACATTGCCAGCCCCCCCCCCCCAGCCTATCTCCTGGGAGGGTGCCTAGAACATACGACAGTGGCACGGGGCTGCTGTGGAGCCAGGGGAAGGAATAGAGGCAGCTCCACCACCCACCAGCCCCCAGGACGCCCCTTGGCACGGATTCCCAGCCCAACCTCAGGGATACTCCCCTCTTGGAGCTTGCATGGTCCCAATTTAACACTTGATCATTGATGAAAGGGTATGAGGGGATAGTTAAATCAGCAGGCACAGCCCCCAGTGGACCGCTAGAATTCACAGCACACCCCCTTCCAAGATATATGCCCCAGTGTGCACACACAGCCTGTGACAGCATCACCAGGATCCCATCACAGGGCACACTGCAGAGCCCCCAGCCCACTCCTGTCCCTCTTGTCATTGACAGGCTCGTCCTCCCGCCCCTCCCCAGCCTCCTCCAGCTCCTCTCTTCAAATTCTGGGCAAGAAGGTAGCCAGAGATGGCAACAAGTAGTCAGTACCTGGGGCCAGTGTGAGGCTTGACAGTGTGGCCTCTATGAAGGGCACGAGGGGCACACGGTGAGGCTGGCCCAGGACTGCGACCATTTTCAGAATCCAGGCAGCAGCATCTCCCAGGACTCCAGGGCAGGGGAGAGGGCTCACTCTAGCAGACCTGGAAAGCTGGAGACCAAGGGAACTGGGTTTTAGGCCTCCTTAGGAAGACTTTCCTCACTAATCTCCCTGTCTTCAGCCTCACTTCCTCCAGGCTGCCTTCCACAATTCAGGTCTTAAGGATCCTGACACTGGGTCTTAACATGTCTTTCCCAGTGCACATCTGCTGCATCTGGGTCTCTCCCTGTCTCCAAAATCATCGGTAACCGCCACAGCCTAGAGCAGGGTGTTGTTCCACCTTCAGAAATGCCTCCTGGTGCAGGAGGCTGCTCCTTGAAGGCCAGGGAAGATCACTGCATACAAGACATTCCAGGACCCAGGCATGAGCCGGTTTGTGTGCGGATAGGACCCGTGGACAGAACTGCAGACGATGCGAGGCAGCCTAGCGGGGCCAGGCATTGTGGGCCTTGAATGCCAAGCTGAATAGTTTGACATGATCCTCTAGGCCAGGGGTCCCCAAACTTTTTACACAGGGGGCCAGTTCACTGTCCCTCAGATCGTTGGAGGGCCAGACTATAAAAAAAAACTATGAACAAATCCCTATGCATACTGCACATATCTTATTTTAAAGTAAAAAAACAAAACGGGAACAAATACAATATTTAAAATAAAGAACAAGTAAATTTAAATCAAATTTAAGCGTCAAACTGACCAGTATTTCAATGGGAACTATGCTCCTCTCACTGACCACCAATGAAAGAGGTGCCCCTTCCGGAAGTGCGGCGGGGGCGGATAAATGGCCTCAGGGGGCCGCATGCGGCTTCTAGCTCCATTCAGCCAGTGTAGGACTCTGCTAGGAGCCTGGAAGGTGGCGGAAATGACAAACCAGGGTGTTTCTCCCATCTTTGCTTGCCTTGGGCCGGCTCCACCTTCTCCTAGGCTCCAGCTCCTGCTGTGATGCCCCGTTCCATGTTCCTAACATTCCCTCCCTCTGTTCCCCTTGTGGTAAGGTACCAAAGAATTGCAAAAATTAATATTTTAAGAGGAAGAGTCAGGTTTCTTGTCCTCTCTTTTCTGTAGAGAATGAGAAGAGAGAAATTTGAAAATTTTCTGGCTTGCAGAGACATGCTGTGTAGGAAACCCCCTTTTACTAGGAAGTTTAAAGGCATTTTATAATTTGGGCTAAGCATACAGAGAAATTTTGTAAATATGATTTCTATACTTGTGTGTGATTTAAACTAGCTCAGGATGGACGGCAGCATTGTGTTGTAAGTAGAGAGATTTTGTGCTAGGTTTTGATTGGAAGTGGAGAAGGAACTTGGATTCCCTCCCTTCCCTGCACCTGTGAGGAAGAGGATAAACACCTAGCCAGGTGCAGGGAGTGGGGGGATTAAGTGAGCCCTTTCCTTTCCCTTTCTTTCTTTCTTTAATGGGCCATTTGCAAACGCTTACCCCCTGGTGCCATGTAGGCTCCCCTCCTATCCTGAAGGTGTATAGTTAATGTATTATATATACCTCTAGAAAAAGGAACAGCAGATGAACACTGAAAGATTTGGGAATGTCTTTTAATATATAAAATAACATTTTTCGCTATTGTGTTACCTTATAAGTTTTAATATGTAAAAATATTTTTTATGAATTCTATAGATGAATGTTATAAGCTTGCTAATGATTATGTCATCTTCCCCTCCTCCTCCTTTTCCCGCCAACCTGTGTGTAATCAAAGGTATATAACCTGCTTCAGGGCTATATTCTGGATGGCACGATTTGGGTCAACTATGCCCCGTGTTAGTCATATGCAGCCAGCATATGAATAAATCTCCTCCTTTTAATAAAACTCCTTAAAAAATTCATTTGGACTTGGTGTCTCTACATAAACCATGCAGAACAGTTACTTTACAACACCCTGACATAAGGGAATCTGTCCTCCTTGTACCCTTCTAACTCTTCTAATCACCTCGTGCAAGCAGTCCCCAGTGGTAAATCCTGAATATCCAGGCCCCAGCCCCATTGCCCACCACCCTCCTCTCCCTCTCTATGGCTCTGCTCCTCACTTCCTCTAGGTTCTCCCGTCTCACCAAACTTCTTTGCATCTCTGGGCCATGTCACATGCTGTTCCTTCTGCTGGACCACTTCCTGAAGCTCTTTGCCTGGTTGGACCATCCATCTCTCTGTTCAGCAGCCTCTTAGAAAAGGCCTCCTCCATCTCCCAGTCTTAATCCAGCTTACTTCCTAGTCCCCCTCAAGGCTGACATACCCTGCAAAGCCCTGGGCCTGCCTGAGGTGGCACACCACCTGAGGGTTTGCTTAACGTTGGGTCTTGCAGTTGGATCACAAGCTTAGAAAGTTCAGGCGAGTAGGGCATGCTTGCCTTCCACGCAGCTGTAGCCATGGCCCCAGTGTCGGGCACTGCCCGGCATAGCCATCCTCAGTCAACACTTGTTGCTGAGTGAATGAGTGAATGAATCTGTGGAAGGGTTAGTGGACAGCAGGATTCAGATAGACACAGATCACAAAAGGCCTAAGTATTAGATTAAGAAAGGAAGTGAGAGCCAGCAGAAATCTTTCCACCTTCCTTTCCCTCACCAGATGCCTCACTTGTTATGTCCCCAAGCTCACACTGAGAGCACCATAAACGGTATTCCCAGCCACCCTGGCTCTCCCCAGGCAACACTCCCTGGGTTGTGGGGGGCATCCTGAGGCAAGCAGTGGGGGGCTCTGTAGGCAGGGCGGGTCACCTAGAGACCACAGCCACGATTAGACTCTGCTTTGCCCAGGGCGGCCCCTCAGGCCATGCTGCTCTGCTAGCCTGTCCCCTCCTTCCCTAGAGAGCCCCAGGGAGAAGTGATGTCAGCACAGCTTAAGGCAACCGCAAGGTCTAGTCACCTGGGTCAGCCTTGGAAAAGAGACTCTGGGACCTACAGTCCCCTCCTGGGCAGACGTGGGTGGCTCCCCTGAAAGGGGGAGCACTGCACTTGGAGTCGGTCAACCCAGGGGCTTTTGTCTCCTCGGCACCTCAGAGCTCACAGCTTTCCCTTTCTCAACAAAATGGAGGAGTGGCAGGCAACTATGACACAGGGACGAGAAGGAAACAGGAAAGAAGAGGTGGGAAGGATGTGGCACAGGGCAAGCTTAGGCAAGCCCCGTGGTCCCTCTGTGCCTCAGTTTACTCATCTGTTAAAAGAGTCATCTGATTATGCTGAGCCAAATAAGACAGGCATAAAAGGACAAATACCATCTAATTTCATTTACATGAAGTACTTAGAATAGGCAAATTCACAGAAATGGAAAGAATCCTGGTTTCCAGGGGCTGAAGGAAAGGAGGAGGGGATGGGAAGTTGGTGTCTAATGGGTACAGAGTTTCTATCTGGAAGATCAAAAGTTCTAGAGATGGATGATGATTGTGCAACATTGTGGCTGTGCTCAGTGCCACAGAACTGTGTGCTTTAAAATGGTCAAGATAGTAAATCTTATATTAGATAATATTTTACTGTAATTAAAAAAAAACATAAAAAGGGGGATCAGCCCCACCCCACAGGGTTGGCTGGGACTGCTACCAGGGAAGGGTGGGGAACACAAGCTGAGGGTCCACGTTGGGCCAGGGTAGGGGAAGGGCTGTTGGAAACTCTGCCTTCCTGCTAAGGCCTGGAGCAGGCCCTGGGCTCAGGGCAGGGTGGGGAGCAGGAAGAGCCGAGGGAGCCAGAGAGATCTTGGGGGCTCCGCCAGCCAACCCCATCATCTGACACATCTCATCACCTGGTCTGCACCTTCACCTGCAGCTTGGCCAAGTTCTGTCCCTTCCTCTGGAGGCAGAGCATGAATCCTCAGGCCCATTTTCCAGGAGAGGAGACTGAGGCTCCAACAGGCTCAGAGACCCCCACAGTCAAATAACCTGGGCCAGCGTAGGGTAGGTGGAGCCTGTGACCCCACTCCCGAGCCCCTTCTGCTACATTACACCCAGCCCAGCACCTGGGAGCTGATTTCTAAGCAGGCACTGTGATCCAAGTCCTGCCCGGAGTGCCCCCCATCCCTAAGTGCCCCACTTAGTGGACAAATGCCTCAGGTCTCCCCTCCTTCCCTTCCTCATGGCAGCCACCCTAAGAAGATCCTCACAGAGAAGAAAGGGGTAGGGGAGACTCAGAAAAAAAGCCATATACCCCTGTGAGAAGCAGCTGTTAACCTCCTGGGAGGCTCTGGAGGAGAAACAGCTCAGAGTGGGGAGCTCAGCAGGCTCCCTCACGGTGATGGTGATAAAGAGCCGGAAGGAAGGAGGTGTCGGTGTCTGATGGTAGTTGGGCAGGTGGTGGGTGGGCGGGAGGCGCTGGGAGTCCGATGGTTTCTATCACAAATTCCCATCTCTGTCTGGCAGCTACCACTGAGTGAGCACCTGCTGAATGCTCAGGGGCCTCTGCAGACAGAGTAAAGCTGGTGAGGCTGGCACCATGGGTATTGACTCTATTGTACAAATGAGAAAAATGAGGTCTGGGCAAGGCCATGGACAAGTGGACATGGCTCCATAAAGGTCATACAGCTGAGAAATGCCTGGACCGGGGCTTTGAAATCACATCTGTCTGAAGCTAAAGTCTGAAAGGAAGAGAGATGGACAGATAGAGAGGTGGCGGGAGGGGGTTCACCAAGAGCTGAATGGGACTCAGTACCCTACTCCATTGCTACCCACTTTTCATCACTGAGGCTGATTGCCATGGCACTTGCTTTCTCCCTCTCTCCCTCTCTCCCTCATCCAGCTTCGCAGCCACAGAGAGCACTCACCACAGCTGGGCAGTGCCCACCCCTCCCACCCAGCTCAGGGCTCAGTCCCCAGTGACCCCAGCCTGGAAACCTGGGTCTTGTTCCCTGCTCTGCCACTGTGTGGCCTCAGGCAAGTCACTTTCCCTCTCTGGGCTATGTTTCCAAGACGGTTGAGTATTTCCCAGATGGTTCTGTTTCTGGGGCTGCTGACACCAGCACCAGCTCAGAGAAAGTTCTTTGGTATGATCTGGAGAGCACTGGGCCTGGAGTTCAAAGAGGGGATTCAAATCAGGACATTTATTTATTAAACAACTACTGGGTGCCAAGCACTGGTCCAGAAGCCAGAAATATGGGCTTTCTTGGTGACCTCCTGTAAGGTATTTTTCCCCACCGAGGAAAAAGGAGCATAGCCACGAAGTGTGGAATAATAAAAGCACTGCAAAAGTGGGCGGTTTTTATAAAAAGGTTCACCATCATGGATCTAGGGTGAGACCTCGGGTGGTAGGAGTTAAGGCGATGCCCGGATAGACTACAGACTGAGAGTGAAGTTGAGCCTTAGTAGGGGAGACACGATATCCCTTCACAACGAGAAAGTTAAGAAGGGTGTCAGTGTGTCTTCTTGAGGCAGACAAGGAGGGGCTGCAGAGGAGTAGGTCATCTACATATTGTAAGAAAGTACTAGTCTCAAGATTACATATAGCTAAATCCTGAGCCAACGCCTGTCCAAACAGGTGTGGGCTGTCTCTGAACCCCTGGGGTAAGACAGTCCACATAAGCTGCTGGGATGCATCAGTGTCCGGGTCAATCCAAGTAAAGGCAAACAGAAAGTAAGAGTCAGGGTGTAGAGCAGTGGTAGTCAACCTGGTCCCTACCACCCACTAGTGGGTGTTCCAGCTTTCATCGTGGGTGGTAGTGGAGCAACCAAAGTATAAATAAAAAGATAGATTTAACTATAGTAAGTTGTTTTATAAAGATTTATTCTGCCAAACTTAGCAAAAATCTGACATAAAGTACTTGGTAAGTAATTATTATTATATGCTTTAACTTTCTGTAACTCTGCTTTATAAATTTTATAAAGTAAAGTTACTTCCCTACTTTATAAATCACCATGACTGTGGAATCAGTGGGCGGTTAGAAAATTTTACTACTAACAGAGATACAAAAGTGGGCGGTAGGTATAAAAAGGTTGACTACCCCTGGTATAGAGGAATGATAAAGAAGGCATCCTTGAGGTCTAGGACTGTGAAGTGAGCGGTGTTTGAGGGAATGTGTGACAGTAATGCGTAGGGATTAGGGACTACTGGATGGAGGGGAACTACTGCCTCGTTGATTAGGCGTATGTCTTGTACGAGGCGATAAGCTCCTGAAGGTTTTCGAACAGGAAGGATGGGGGTATTGCAGAGAGAGTCCGTGGGGATAAGTAAGCCTCAGTTTAAGAGGCAGGTACTTATTGGTTTAAGGGCCTGGCGGTGACTTGCTGAAATAGGGAATTGGGGTCTAGATGGGAATTGGGAGGATTCTTCAAGCAGATGTGTACATGTACAGGTGGGTGGTGGGTTGCTACCACAGAGGTAGAAGTGTCCCAGACTTGAGGGTTAACAATATCTGGTGGAATAGGGGGTGTGATCAGGTTAGGATGATCTGTGGTAGTGGGAGAGCCTTCAGTCAAGAGTGATAGGAGTAGGTGGGAAGATGCTGTCAGCTGGATAGTGGCTCCAAGACTGTGTAGAATGTCCCGACCCAGGAGGGGTACAGGGCACGATGGCATAACTAAGAACGAGTGCAAAAAAGGGGATTCCATCCAAACTGCATGTCAGGGGTGACATGCAAAGAGGAAAACAAAGGGTCCCATTCACTCCCATAACCGAGACCCATGAGAAAACTAGAGGTCCAGAGTGTGATGGCAAAACATAGAAGGTAGCCCCTGTGTCCACAAGAAATGAGATGGAATTATCCGTTCCTGCAGCATTACCCTGGGGTTTGGTGAGGATGATGGGGGTCTCCGGGTCCAGACCGTGTCAGTCGTCCATGATGTCTAGGAGTTCAAGTGGTGGGCCTGCCTGGCTGGCTTGGCCTCCCATTTTGGGTGGCTTGTCCTCCACGTAGAGGCACTGAGGAAAAGCCTGTTGCCCAAAAGGGCAATAGCTCTGCCAGTGACCAGGCTGCTTGCAGTTAGGGCAGGGCTCACTGGGTGGCCTCGGGAAGGGGCCCTGCTGGGACCAGTGACTCTGCTTGCCACACTTAAAGCAAGCTGCTGACGGGATTCTTCTTTGTGGCTTGGACTTGGGTCGGGCACTTCCTGTGCCTTGCCCCTGTTGCTCTGCCAGCCTCAGGGCTGCCATAAGAGTCTGGGTTTGGAGCATTACCTTCTGCTGCATGCGGGCCTGGAGAACAGCCTCGGCCGTTTCCTACTAGCTGCGATTATTAAAAACGTTAAATGCCATGTTCACAGGTCTCGGATAGGTGTTTGAGGGTTAGAATAAAAGGAGGGGAGCTCCTGGGGAGCCCGGCACCCAGATCCAGCCAGAAACACTGGTGCCAGAGGCAGGACAGGGCCAGAACTTCCTGCAAGAAAATTGGGGTTGGGCATCCTGCAAACCGGTGTAAGGGCCAATGGCAGGCTGAGAATGGCCTGACGGAGGAGGGGCTTGAGAACACAGTGGAGAAGGGAGGGGCCCCTGGCCAGCAGGGGAGGAGAAAGAGAGACTGGTATTTGCGGGTGAATGAGAAACAGGATCCTGCGAAGGGAGGGGAGGGGGCTCTTGGAGAGAAGAGACAGGAGTGAAAGAGGTCCGCAGAGGGACCAGAGAGGGGTCCCGAGAGAGGGGCGCCCCTGGGGGTCAGGCAGGAGGAGGAAAGATTAGGAGCGGAGGGTTTAGGTGAGGTTTCTCTGGCCAAAAAAGGCCTGCGCTGTGTAGCAGGTGGCACAGAGATTAGGACAGGAGCACAGATAACTAGAAGCCCTGAATGTAAGGGATCTCCAACCAGTTCCCAGTTCTTTTGGTGATAGTTAAATTGGTGAGGGTGTTAAAACTGAAAGTCCCTTCAGGAGGCTACCTGGTTCAATTATCCAGTGGGTTCTGTGGCCTGGCCACAGCCGAGAAGAACAGTTTCTTCTTCTTTAGGGAGGGAGAGATTTTGGATAAGGCAACTCCAGGAGTGTTTTTGGATTAGGTTTAAATTCCTGTGCCCCCATGGCTACCCTCAGTCCTTGGAGTTGTCAGAGTTGAGAATAGGCCTCCCGCAACTCAAGCTCTGGCCACCAGATGGATAAGGTAAAGTGGATGTGCTCGGGACGTATCCACGGGCAAATACGCACTCGGAACGGAATGGAAAAGATGTCCCTGATGCAGCTGCGGTTTCATAAGGGAGTCTTGGCGGAAAGAACTGAGGGAGGCTGGAGGCAGGTGACTTACTGCACTGTGTGCCGAAGTGGGTAGAAGGTTGGAGATCCTGGT
Organism: Saccopteryx leptura; assembly: GCF_036850995.1. Lineage (NCBI taxonomy): Eukaryota > Metazoa > Chordata > Mammalia > Chiroptera > Emballonuridae > Saccopteryx > Saccopteryx leptura. The sequence continues at coordinate 309,564,823 of NC_089503.1, forward strand.
TCTTTCTTGGAGGGGAAGGGGAGTGGAGCGGTCCTTGCAGACTTCTGACTCCTCCCAGGTTTCGGCACCAAATGTAAGGTATTTTTCCCTGCTGAGGAAGAAGGAAGGGCGTAGCCACGAGGTGTGGAATAATGAAAGCTTTATTTATTCAACAGTACAGCGCATCCCACCCCATTATGTTCCCTGGTCCTGGGGACAGAGGCCAGGGAAGTCGCATAGGGTGACCCACATAGGGGATGTTTAAAGGGTCTGTAGGGTGGTTGAGCTAATATGACCTGATGAAATCTCACTGGCTGGCAGACAATCGCTCTTTTCCCAAGGACTACTGGGAAGTTTCTTTTGGTGCACACGAGTATGGGTGGTTCCAGCCAAGTTCCTGGGTCTGGGTTCCTGACGTGACCTTCCCCCATTGCTGACTACCTTACACCTCCCATAGACAGATCACAGGCTCGTGCTCCTCCTGCTGGGGCACTTCGGTCAGACAGGCCTAGGCTCAAAGCCAGGTCAGCTACTTACCGCTTGCATCACCCTGTGGAAACCCCAAGAGCCTGGCACAAGGTTGGCACTCTGTGTCAGGTGGGTTCCATCCTCAGCTTCCCCACCTCTGCCCATACAACCCCCAATCCTCCCCCAGGAGAGGAAGCAGACTTGGGTCCTTGGCTATGAAGTCTTCCCTTGAAGGCTCCAGTCCTGAAGGGGAGAAGAAAAGACGGGTGACACAGAGTTTTCCTCATGCTCTTCTGCTCCAGAACTTCCCATGTTTCCTGGTTGTCCTCCACTGAGTAGAACCTCTCCCAGGCCTGCAGAATGGGATGCCCCTCCCCTCCCCAGGCCTGCCTCCCCCGCACCCCAGAAGCATGCCAATCATACCAGCCTCCTTTACTCAGACCATTCCTTTGCCTAAAGGGCCACCCCTCTCTCCTTACGAGGAAGGGTCCAGCCTGCGTGATGATAAGGCAGTCCTTCGCCCTGCCCGACAAGGCCAGCACACTGTTGAGTGTGGCTGTCCCTCTCCAGCCCCCCTTCTCCAGTCCCCATAGCCGCCCTGGGTTTTTCCACCCTGCTCTTCCGGAAATCTACTCAAATTTCTCCAGGGGCCTGGGAGCCTCTGGGCTTCACTGTTGATTTTTCACAAGTGATTATTGGCGGCAGAATTTGTCACCTACACAATGAAAGGAAAATGAACCTTTCATCAGAGAGAGCCTGCTGAGGCCTTAGGAGCTTGGGAGCTGGATGCCCGGGAGAGCGGTGCAGGGGGGAGGGGCCGGGAGGAGAATGAGCAGTGTTCATATGGCTACTCTGTGCTAGGCCTGGTCAGACAGGCCCATTTCAAGCTCCTTTGGAGTTGGGGGGAAATGAGGCACAGAGAACTTGAGAGATTTGTCAAGGTCTCACAGAGGCTAAGGGACAGTCCTGGGTAGGGAGCTTAGTTGTGCCCACTCAGCAACTCGTTCATGCTAACAAGGTGGGTTTCATGGGGTTCAGATCACAAAAGCTGAAAGAAATGCACCAAATGTCTAGTTCAAGGCCTCCTCCTTTTCTCAAGAAGAGAGATAAGGCCCACAGAGGGACAGTGACCTGCTAAAGACACAAAATGAGGCCTCACAGGATGGAGGCTGGCCCGAGGGCTCCTGCCCACAGGCCAGCCTCTTTTCTCTGTCCAGGAATGAAGACATGGGAGGTAGGTGTATGGTTTAGACTAGTGGTCCCCAACCTTTTCTGGGCCACAGACCGGTTTAGTGTCAGAAAATATTTTCACTGAAAAAAAAAAAAAAAAAAGAAAATATTTTCACGGACTGGCCTTTAGGGTGGGACAGATAAATGTATCACGTGACTGAGACAAGCATCAAGAGTGAGTCTTAGCCCTGGCCGGTTTGCTCAGTGGTAGAGAGTTGGCCTGGCGTGCAGGAGTCCCGGGTTCGATGGTTCGATTCCCAGCCAGGGCACACAGGAGAAGCGCCCATCTGCTTCTCCACCCCTCCCCCTCTCCTTCCTCTCTGTCTCTCTCTTCCCCTCTTGCAGCCAAGGCTCCACTGGAGCAGAGTTTGCCCGGGCGCTGAGGATGGCTCTGTGGCCTCTGCCTCAGGCGCTAGAATGGCTCTGGTTGGGGCAGAGCGATGCCCCAAGATGGGCAGAGCATCGCCCCCTGGTGGGCATGCCGGGTGGATCCCAGTCCAGCGCATGTGGGAGTCTGTCTGACTGCCTCCCCTGTTTCCAACTTCAGAAAAATACAAAAAAAAAAAAGAATGAGTCTTAGACGGATGTAACAGAGGGAATCTGGTCATTTTTTTTAATCTTGTCATTTTTTAAAAATAAAACATCGTTCAGACTTAAATATAAATAAAACAAAAATAATAAGTTATTTATTCTTTCTCTGCGGACAGGTACCAAATGGCCCACAGACCGGTACCGGTCCACGGCCCCGGGGGTTGGGGACCACTGTTCTAGACCATATATTTTCCTCCTCTCCCCTCCCCCTATCTCTCCCTTCTCCCACAAAACCATGGGTTCTATAGTCCCAGCTCTGACTGGATGTTTGCAGGACAGCCTGCCCACCCTGAGCCTCAGTTTCCACGGAGGCACTGGGCACCACCCCAGCGCATTTCTTGTTCTGCTGTGAGGCACAGAGGAAATGCCTGCCCCCCACCGCCACCTCCCCCAAGGCTGCCTCTGGTATGAGCTGCTGTTTCTCTCTCAGCCCCCAGGGCTCACTGTCTGTGTTTGCTGCCTCCTCCACCTCCACCTCGGCAGGCCTCCCACACTGCCGATACCCGCTAACCCGAGCGCCCCTCCCCAGTGCCCCTGCTGCTCAGCGTTATGAAGATGATCAGACACAGCGACCAGCCAGTGAGGAAGGAGAGGCAGCGGAGAGCAGCCCCACTGGCACTTTCATCTTAGCCCAGAAATCTCCACAACCAATCACTGACCTCCAGCCACCCACTCTATCCTGTTCCACCCCCAGTCCCTCCAAACCTCCAACACCCCCCAGGACCTCAACTCCTTCCGGTCCCCAGTCAGCCCAACCCAGAGTCCCCTTTCATACCTTCAGGGCCCTCTGGTTCACCAGCCCCCACCCTGTCTAGTCCCGCACCACCAAACCCCTCCAGCCCCTCAGCCGGCCCAGATCTCCCCAACCTCCTCCCCTAGCCACCCCCAATATCCTTTGGTCCTTTCCTGCCCCTTGTCCCTGGATCCCTGAGGCCTGTGCAATAGGGGGTGGGCAGACCAGTGGGGGAAGAGTAGAGGCCTGAGCCCTGTTTGCCCTCGTGGCCACCTGACAGGATCAGGGGCTCTCAGAGTCACGCTCGGGTCCTGCACTGCCATGGGCAGCCACCACTCCTCCCACTGCCCAGTCACAAGGCCCACCACCCTCTCTCTCCCCACCATGAGTGACAGACACCGTCCTGCACTGGGCTGGCTGCCCCTTGTGGACACCCATCACCACCACACATACACCACACACACACAGTCCTGCAGACACATCACACACACACAAATCTACATACACACACCACACTTATGCACTCACACAAACTTAGCAGACTCCTCAAACACACACAAATCTACACACACAACACACACACACCATTCAGCCAGGAGCTCTAAGCCCCTCACAAAAACCCCTGGCACTGCTGGCTCTCAGAGGCCAGGTGGACAGGGCCTGGGGAGCAGACAAGGCCTGGTCAGGTGTGCCACTTGTCACACCCTAGGAAATTCTGCCTCAGAGTCCTCCTCTGCTGGCCCCAAACAGGTTACCTGCCTCTCCCGGTCCTTATCCGCCTGCCTCTGCCAGGAACACCCTCTCTGCGTCTCCCGCCCCATTGTCAGAAGCCATCTCCTCCTGGAAGCTCTCCCCACATGCTGTATGTGGTGACCCCGGGTGGTACACAGGCTTTGGACCCAGGATGATCTGGGTTCTCTCCCTTTTTATGACCTCAGACCAGTCGCTCCACCTCTGAGCCTTACATGTATGTTAGTTATGTGTAACAATGGATTGATAAATGCCAAAGTTCCTGGTACACAGTAGGTGCTCCACAAACCCTGGAGCACACACCTCTTCTCCCATGAAGGGCTGTCCCATATTCCCTTATTTTCTGTGTGCTTGGCTGTGACTCCCCAGTACCACTGAGGGCCCCCTGTTGACCCCATTTGACCTGAGGCACCCTGCTGAGCATTTCCGTCTGTCCTCCCCAGTCCTCTCCAGGGCCTCTGCCAGAAAACCCTCCAACATCTCTGCACAGGGTTTCTTTGTCATTAAAATGGGATGCTAGTACTGACCCAGAATTGATATAAGATTTAAGTGAAAACTTGGAGGTCACCATTATTCCTGAGGGTGAAGTTGAAAGCCGTTTGGCCCCAGAAGAGCTCTGGCCTGTCCATCAGGTGGGCACTTTCCTGAGTCCCCCACACCAAGCCCCTGGGGAAGGACCTGAGGGCTGGTGGGGTGGGGGGTGGTGAGATTGTTCTGGCTGGGGCTGAGGAGCAGCGGCCAGCCCAGCCAGGACCCCAGAGTGTCCTCCAGAACTTGCGCTCCCGCCTAAGCTCCACCCCCACCCTGCCCCGCCCCACCCCGCCCCTTCTGGCCTCTTCCCGCCCTGGGTGCCCTGACAGCAGTTCTGCCCTCACCCCTGTCCCTCCCACCTTTCTCCTCTTATTTCTCTTTGGAATCGCTTTTCCAAAAGTTCATTTTGAAAGAAATCGATTTTCAAGCTGCTTGGAGATGCAATTTGGTTTTTCATTTTGAAGAAATGATGGTTAAGGAAAAGTTTGGAGACTTAATCACCGTGGAAAGCCATAGAAATAAAGAATTTCTTTGCCCTTGGCCAGAGACTGTGGGGCCTGTGTGCATCTCTCTCTGTGATAGCTGAAAACAGGTGCACCCAGGAAGGCAAATGTACCCAGCACACACATGTATATACATACCATATGTGCACATACCACATGCACACACACACTGACACACGTGCATACACATAGCTCCCTTTCGGTGAATAGCTGGTACCTACCTTTCAGGGACCCCAGCCATCTCTCTGCAGCCCCCTCAGCAGTGCAGGGAGGGGACATGGCTAGACTGCCTCCATCCCAGCTCTCTCTGCCTCAACTCCCAAACACCCCAATACACCCTGCTCTGGGATCAATGTCACCGTCATTATTTCTGAGAGGGATTGGCTTCCAGGCCTATTCCAAAGATCCATTCCAGTCTGAAGCTGCAGGTATTCATATCGAACACTGCAGGGTCGTTCATTAACCTTCCTGGACTCCCTGTTGCCTAGCTGGGCAAACATCACAATCAAAAGTCTGCATAGAATAACCCTCACTTCTTGCCGCTGAAGCATATTTGCCCCAACTGCCCTTGATACACAGGGCAGTTCCTGGGTCTGGGCTTGCAGCCTCTAGGTCATGGATAATCACGGTAAACTGAGGGACTCACCCAAGGCAGCACAGCTGGTGGTAGCAGTGCGCACACACACACAAGTTAGTCACTGTACCTCTGACCTACCATTATCAATCCAGTCTTTTGCATCTGGGAGATTTCCAAGACTTTTCTCTGAAGATGCAGAGTCCTACGGGAGAGGCATAATATCTGAAACTCTAAGGGAGGAACCCCAGACTCTTTGGATCTGGGGCCAGAAAAGACCTTCAATTCCACCTACTCCAACCCCTCTGATGTCCAAATGCCCTTTTCAAATCCTGGCTTCCAGCCATTGGGCCTATTCTTGCACACCTCCAGGGCACCACAGAGAGGAAGAGTCAGCCTCCTTTAGTGTCCTAACTCAGGCCTCCACCACACTCATTAGACAGGCACAGGAGTGGGGTAGGGGACATGGGCCCTGTGTTGAGGAGGGAAGAAATGGAGGGCTTCCTGAGACGAGAGACAGAAGTAGGGAGGAGGGGGGTGAACATAAAATCAAGGAGCCCTGGGTCTCTGGCTCCCCCACATCAAGTGATGGCCTGGAAAAGACCAAGCCCTGACCCAAGGAGGCCTGGGTTCAGATCCTAGTCCCGCCCCTGAGCTGCCCTGGGGTGGGGGATGGGTTCACATCACCTCCCTGAGCTTCAGTACTCTCATGGTGGAGCTGGGCTCAGCAAAGGCCTGTGCACTGTGAGGGTCGGAGACTGACCAGTGGGTGGACAGGAAGCCCTGCCCTGGACTCCCCCAGCAGAGACAAACAGCAAAGAGGCACCAGCCCACGAGGCACAGCCCTGGGGACCAGCCAGGCCCTCGGCCCAGATTCCTTGCACCTGTCCCAGTTTGGCAGACCGGCCTACTTTTGCTCAAGGATGCTTGGAGGTTCCTGAGAAGCCCCCAGGGGCCCTGCCCCTCCCACACAAACTTCTAGCCTCAACTCCATCCTATACCCACATACTAAACTTCCAGCTTGGCACAGGGTGAGGCCCAGCATGGGGACCCCCTTCTTGAACCTTCTTCCCTCCTGGGCGCATCAGACCCCATAGCCCCTCCCCCTTCTTCATCTATCAGAGAATCACCAGGCATTTTGGGGGCTCCAGTGCCTATGGGAGCCTGCACTGTTCTCACACCCACCCTCACCATGAACAGCTTACACAGCCAGCCTTCTCCAGTCCACCAGACATTCCAGGGTCACCACCTCTAGGGCATGGCTGTGTCCAAGGAGTTAAGGCTCAGTTTTTGAGTTTCTAAATAAGCATCTGAAACTTGGGTCAGTGAGCAGCACTGAGCAGGAGATTCGGCCTGATTGGTGGGCACAGACGACCTGGAGATTGGGTGGGGGAGGAAGGGCTGCTGAGAGTTCAGCGGCTGCAGGGCTCTTGCCCAGGAGAGAAGGCCCTGTAGGCTCTGGGATCCCAGGGAGTGAGGAGCCCCCAGCTCTGCCCAAGCGGGTGGGGTGTGTAGCACCTGGCAGTTTCAAGTATTCCTAGTGTGCGCACTGTGCAGGCAGGGAGGGGGTGAACAGGGTGGGCTTTCTGGGGAAGGACACAGGGACAGAGAGAACCAGCCAGCACTGACCTCGTGACCCCTGGCCTTGCCAGGGGCACAGTGTCGAGCTTATATCCCTGAGCCAGAGCCCACGGGCACAGACAGAACCAAGGGGCAGGCCAGAGGAGAGCCCAATGCTGCAGTGAAATCCCAGTGGACTAAGTTTGTCTAGAGGGGCCAAGTAGCAGAGCAGAGTGAAAAACAGAAATGCTGTGAAGGCCACAAAGATTAAGTTTGGTTCCTGTAAACTCTACTTTGTGATCTGAAGAAAGTCCCTCCTGCCACCCAGTGTGCAGCTCAGTGAATAGTAGGTGCTGGGCAGTTGTAGGGAACACAGTGATCTCACTTGGGGCCAGAAGGGACGGTGGACACTCTGGGCCCAGTAGGCTGAGCAAATGCCCATGACTGATCCAACATTGCTGGGGGACATTGTGAGGCTGACCCAGGACACCTCGGGGGCCTTGGAAGCTGGACCGCCCCTCCCCTCCCTGCTTCTATCCCTCCTCCCTGCTTCTATCCCTCCTCCCCACAGCAGGCCTCTCCCATCCTCCCTGAGACCGCAGCCCAGCAGGGTCTGCATATGTGTATGATAGCAGAGTCCCCAATCTTGCCATTAGTGCTAATGACTCCAATCAGCACTGGGGGGGGTGTTAGGGGGGTGGCCCTGGCGTCCACCCAGCCATGCACCCACAGCATCAGAAGTGCTAATTATCCCTGCTCCCCAGCACTCCAGCTGGAGAGAACCTGCAGGGGAACAGACATAGGGCAGACAGCACCATCCTGTGACCCTGGGAGCAGGATGGGCCCAAACCACCTCCCATCGCCCTAAAAGCCCCCTTCCCTCCCTATCAGGACTCTTTCCCTCCTTAAGCCTGAAAGTAGAACTTTCTGGCTCTTCTCATCCTACCTCCCATGAGCCCCATGGCCAGTGTGACCCCAGCTAAGTGCTTCTCTCTGGGGCGGCACCTTTCCCCTCTCCTCTGGCTGCATCATCCTGCATATCCTCCTCCACTGTGTGAGAGTCCACCTGCTGCCCCTAGAGGGGCCGCCTGCTTCCTCTCCCCCTCCCCCACTTCCTCTCTCACTTCCCAGTCCCCCTTCCACCTCTTCTCCATCCTCCACCTTCTCCTTCCTCTCTCTTTCCTTTTCTTCTCTGTCCTGGTCCTCCCCCTTTCTTCTTCCTCCCCTGTCCCCACCCCAGCAGCCTCCTCTTTCCCTATCAATTAGACAGCTCTAGAAGGATGCTCAGAGAGCCTGCTGGGGCACCCAGCTGGAAAATTGGGTGTCTGGAGCTGCCTGGAATCCTAATGCTCCAGCCCTCCTCCTCCTCCTCCTCCTTCTCCTCCTCCTCCTCCTCCTCCTCCTCCTCCTCCTTCTCCTCCTCCTCCTCCTCCTCCTCCTCCTCCTCCTCCTTCTCCTCCTCCTCCTCCTCCTCCTCCTCCTCCTCCTCCTCTCCTAACTGGGCACTGGGGATGACCCCACTCCCTCTGCTGCTGCCTCTCCTCCCAGGCCCGCAGGCTCCTCTCACTTCCCTGAATGGGAGCAAGTCCTCAGATCCCACCCCCATTCCATCTCCATCCCCTCCCTTGAGCTCTGGCTATCAGCAGAATTCAAAGCCCAGAAGATTGGGCACTGGGCTGACATGACAGTCCAGAGACCTGTGTCCTGGCCAGTCCCCTCTCTTACCTCAGTTTGCCATCTGTAAAATGAGGTTCCACCTCAGAGCCCTTCCAACTCAGGCTGTGTAGCCTCTAGACCTTTGAGTTTTTCATTCAAAGCAACAGGCTGCTGTGGTTCTCTCCATACCTGTCCTGGTGGCTGGGCTAATTTTCTAGTTTGTTTTTTATTTTCACTCTGAAAGGCTTTGGGCCAGGCACAGACTTCCAGTTTATGGCAGATCCCTCATCTTTGCTCCTGCCTGGCCCCTGGGCAGATAGTGGTCCTTCCTGCTCCTTCCCGGGCCCTGAGCTCCCTGACTCTGAGCTGGCAGCCAGCCAGACCAGTGGCACTTAGGTAACCCAAGAGCCACTTCCACCTCCTCTAGGCAGCCCAACAGGGTGCCTCTGACTGGAACAAAGATGCCTCCCCCCATCCTCCACCCACTTCCATCTAAAGCCAGCCCCATTCTCAAGGGTCTAGTTCAGTGTCAGTTCCTCAGACTTTGTAGAAGTTATAAGTCGACAAGGCTCAAAGACACTAGTTTTCTTTTGTAATTATTTTTTAATAATAAGTAACCTCTTAGGGTCTTGCATGAAACGTAATACCCACAGCTGGCAGAGCCGACACAGGACCACAAAGGCCCTCCTGTAGGGCCAGACCCCAGCCATCGTGAGGGAAGAATCAGTATCAAGTACCTACTGTGCCAAGTGCATGCTGGGACTCTGGGAACACAGCAAGAAACCTGATAGACAAGTCCTTTTGTCTCAAAGTCTACATGTAAACAAAAAGTTGATCATTTCCAAGTGACCAGCGTTAGGGAGGGTATAAAACAAAGAGGGGGTAATGACTCGGAGCAGGGCCACATTCGAGAGCTCTAAGAAGATACATTGAGGGAGGTCACACTGAGATGAAGCCCGAATGAGAAGAAGCCAGTGTGCAAAGGCCCAAGGCATATCAGTCTAGATGAAGGGGACAGCAAGTGCAAAGGCCCTGAGGCTAGTCATGTGGCCAGGGCAGCTGGGGCAGAGGCTGGTTGGGGATATGGTCTGAGCCAGAGCATGTCTTGGCTGGTTAATCATGGGAGTTGTTGGTGACACATTCTAACAGCCACTAGAGGTTTAATCACAAGAGAAATGGTTCATTTTAATCACAAGAGAAATGTGGTTCATTTAAAATGGTCTTGACACCCTGGATGCTGGCACAGACTGGGTGGGTTGATGATGGGTACAAGAACAGAAGCTGGGAGGCCAGTGATACAGTCAGAGACGCTGGTGACCTAGGCACGGTGGCAGCATGGAGAGAAATCCGGATGAATAGTGTGTCCATGGTGTGAGGTCTGCTGAATCTGTCCCATCTATGACAGCAGGACACTTTCCCAGGCCCCTCTTCCTGCCTCACACTTCCTTAGCCCTTCAATCCTTACCTTGGTTCTTTTTTATTCTTTCTTTCCATCGAAGTCCTGCCTCCTCCTGCATCCAGCCTTCAGTATGGGCAGGCAGTCGGTCCTTCTCAGTTTTATCCAGGTCTGCCATTGCCACCAGGTGGGGGAGGGAGGACCTCAGGTCCTCAGGGAGGGGAGAGGTTGAGCCCTCAGAGTCTAGTCCAGCAGTGGCACTTAGAAAAGACAACCAGACTTTCCACACAGCAAAGAGTAACCTCCAGCTGCTCTTTGTCCTGCCCCTTATTATGCTAAGAGTGTCTGGTACCTTCTCAAACTTGAGTCACTTTACCAAAGTCCCCTTTCTATTACCTGAGCCCCGGTGATGTCAGGGTTCAGAAAAAAAGGATGCAGCACTGTCAGTGAAGGGAAAGGCAAGTCATACATTGGAAAGGGATTTGTGAACAGGACTCAGTAACAAATCAGTAAGAGAGAAATGGACAGGAGGAAGTCTAAAGGGTCATAAAGATATGGAAAAGTGCTTACCTTTACTATCAGGGAAGTACAAACAAAACCACAGGGACTTCCAATGTACACACCGTTGCTAGACCATGTCAAGGGCTGGCAAGGATTTGGCACAGCCAGAACTTTCATGTACAGTTGGTGGGGGGCATGTAAATTGGTACAATCACTCTGGACGCTCTTTGGTCATATCTGGTAAAGCTGAACTGAAACAGGGCCTATGTCCACCAATGGCCACATGAATGGGAAAAAAATGGTGGCATATTTCACAGCAATAAGAACAAACTTCAGTACCACTTAACAGGAGTAACTCGCATACACACCGCCAAGGGCAAAAAGCCAGACTCAGATGAACACATACTGCACGATCCCATCTGTTTACATGAAATTCAGAACATGGGAGAAGTCAGGAGAGCTGTTACCTTGCAGGCAGCCCTCACCTTGAGGGGCACAGGGACCTCGTGGAGTGCCAGAACCGTTCTGAGTCTTCCTCTGGGGCTGTGTCATGGGTGTGTTGGCTTTGTGAAAAATCCATCGTTTTGATGTGTACTTTGTGTGTGTGCATTTATTTATATTAACTTCAAATACATTAACTTTAAAAATATAATAAGACGCCTGACCTGTGGTGGCGCACTGGATAAAGCGCTGACCTGGAATGCTAAGGTCGCTGGTTCAAAATCTTGGGCTTGCCTGGCCAAGGTACATATGGGAGTTGATGCTTCCTGCTCTCTCTCTCTCTCCCCTCTCTAAAATAAATAAATAAATAAAATTAAAAATATATATATATATAAAATAAAACACTGCAGAGATATTTAGAGTAAGAAGTATATCTACTCCCTGCACCACATGACATTGGAGTGTGACCTTCCATATCTTCCTCTATGCAATTATGTAGCTAATTGGATTTTTTAAACACAAACAGGATTCTACCACATCTTATTGAGTTGTTGTCTTTCATCTACTACAGAGGTCCTTGACCTTGGCATATTTTAGGCTGGATCATGCTTTGTGGCAGGACTGTCCTCTGCACTGCAGGGTGTTTGGCAGCATCCCTGGCCTCTCCCCACTAGTGTTTCCCCCACTAGTGACAACCAGAAATGACTTCAGACATTGCCAAATGTCCCCTGTGGGTAGGATTACCAGATAATATAAAGGACATACAGTTTATATGCACTATCTAGGGTATTTTTTACTTTAAAAAAATCGTTTGTTTTTATCTGAAATTCAAATTTACCCAGGTGTCGTGCATTATTCATTTGCTTAATCAGGCTACCTACCTGGGTGACAAAATCATCCCAAGTTAAGAATCAACAGTATAACAATGCTTGTGGCTGGTTCTGTATCAGGGTCAGAGGCCACCCCATGCTGTGCAATGGCTCTGGAGTATTCCATGGTACAGAGGTTCCCTGAGTTGTGAAGCCTTCTTTTCTGATGGCCATCTTGCTTGTTGTCCATCTGGAGATTTTCTGCTGCAAGTGATTGACACCCCTGTTCAGTCTAGCGTGGAACACAAGCAGTTCTATGTGGCAGGAGGCATGGCATGAGCTTTGGGTTCCAGCCTCTTTCCTCATTCTGCTGTCCCCCTATCTCACTGGGGTCACAGGTGTCACTTCCAAGGACTCCCAGCAGAGCTCCCCACATCCCAACTTTCCCTGATGTTCCATTGGCTCAGACTGTCACATGCCCAGTCCTGACCTACTGCTGGCAGGGGTGCGGTCATCCTTAGACCAATCAGGACCACCTTTGGTGGTATCAGTTCTCATTCCCTGAAGCACCTGTTGTGTGAGCAGTGGATATCATTGAGAGGACAATGTAGAGTGAGTGACAAGCAGAAGGCTCTTCCAAATCAAATGGGAGCTCCCCCATACCACCACCCTTGAAGTCTATCAGTATATCCCTGGGCTCTTGAACACTAAAAACTTAACCTGGGCCTGTTCCCATCTCCCTGCCAGCTGTGTGCCTCTCCCTGGGGCTTCCTCACTTCCCCTCAAACAGGTCAGACTCCATCTTGCCTCAGGACTTTTGCATCTGCTGTTCCCTGTGCCTAGATCAGCATCCTGGCCTCCTCCTCATTAGCCAGGTCCCAGCTCTGACACTGCCACTGTGATGGACCTCCCCTGAGCACCCCATGGAATTTGACCTTGTCTCTCCATCCTGGGATCTTCTTCCCCAGTGTTGCCAGAGGCCAAATAACATATGTACTTGTGTTTATCAACTGTCTCCTCCCGCTTGGATGTCAGCTCCTTGAGGGCAGGGCCTCAATGTCCGGGTCACTGCTCTGTACTTGGAGCCTTCTAGGAGCAGCCTGTGACACCAGGATGTTCTCCACTCACACTGACTGAACCAAGCATGACAAAGGGCACCTTTGCACATCGAGGGACAGCAGACCAGTCCCTTATCCACAGTCATGAATCCAAATGCTTGGAAAAGCACCCCCCCTTCTTTTTTCTTACCTATTTGGCAGTAAACCTGACCCAAATTGATGTGCGGCTATTCAGAGTCTCTGATTATCCCACTGCTGTAAATACATATGCAGCTTGCTGAAGAAACAGTAATGTGTTTCACTGGGGGGGGGGGGGGGGGGGTCTTGGGCTGGGGTCCCCAAAAGCAGAGCCAGAGAGAAGATTTGGAGGCCAGTAGCTTATTTGGTAGGTGATGCCAGGAAGCAGGAGGCAGGGACTGGCCAAGGTGAGACAAAGAAAAAGCCAAAACAAAGGTCATGGTCAAGGTCACTATAAAGGACAATGGGGCAATGAGGTGGGAGGTTGACTACTCTGGGACCTGTGAGAAGCCTGGAGTGCTTGCTCTCTGGAAGGGCCAGCGACTCCAAACCCTTACCCACCTGCCCCAGGCCCTACCCACTGAGGGCTGCCCCAAAGGCAACTTCCCAGCTACAACTGAGGTGAGACATTGTCTGCATGAGGCTGAAGTCAGAGGTGGGCTAAAGACCCTAAAGGAGGCTGCAGAATCGGCCATCCCCAGACCTTGTGGGAGGAGAACACGGAATGTGGCATATGCACCAAGTTACCTTCCCACATCTGGCCCCAAGGACTTGAGGTTGCTAGAGCTGAATTGCTGGGTCAGAAGGGACACATTAGAAAGAGTCTTGTACTTGTAAAGTTTGAACAGATATGGCTAAAAGCCCTCTGAAAGGGCTGTCTAAGCTTTCCATCCCCTCTAAGCAAGTGTGAGCATGTCCCAGCTGCACCTGCACACCACCAGCAGATGTGACAGCTAAATGCTAAGCATAACAGCAGGCACTGTAGTCCGTGCTCTGTACCAACCACTGTTCTAAGAATTTTTTTTCTCATGATGACTCTATAGACTAGTAATGTTTTTCCATTCATTTTGCCAGGTGAGAAAACACCTGGAAAAGGCACGAGGCACAGGGCTTACTTCATACCAGTTTCCATAGCTGGTAAGTCCAGGTAGGGTCCAACCCACCTGGGATATTAACCACAGTGCTACACTGTCTCTGATGACATAATAATCTTTTTTTTTTTTTTTTTTTTTTTTTCATTTTTCTGAAGCTGGAAACAGGGAGAGACAGTCAGACAGACTCCCGCATGCGCCCGACCGGGATCCACCCGGCACGCTCACCAGGGGCAACGCTCTGCCCACCAGGGGGCGATGCTCTGCCCATCCTGGGCGTCGCCATGTTGCGACCAGAGCCACTCTAGCGCCTGGGGCAGAGGCCACAGAGCCATCCCCAGCGCCCGGGCCATCTTTGCTCCGATGGAGCCTTTGCTGCGGGAGGGGAAGAGAGAGACAGAGAGGAAAGCGCGGCGGAGGGGTGGAGAAGCAAATGGGCGCTTCTCCTGTGTGCCCTGGCCGGGAATCGAACCCGGGTCCTCCGCACGCTAGGCCGACGCTCTACCGCTGAGCCAACCAGCCAAGGCGACATAATAATCTTTTAATTCTCACCAATCTCATGAGTGAAAAATGACAGTTCATTCTCTTATTTTGCATTTCTCCACTGTCATTTTATCAGTTAGGATTAGGCATGGGTACAAATAACAGAGACCTAAGGCAGAAATTGATTGCTCAAGAAAAACCTTGAGGTTTGCAGTCCGGAGCTCCGTGGCAGCTTTAACCGATGGTGTCAATCATCCAGACATCTTCTTTTGTTACGTTGCTGTGTGTAATCTCAGCTCTTAAAATCTCCTCACAATCCCATATGGCTACTAGAGCCCCAACAATCACATCCTGTCTTCCAGCCACAGAAAGAAAGAAGGGACAAAGAAAATGAAGACAAAGCACACCTACCGTTGTCTTTTCATAAAGGCTCCTGAAATCCGCTACTTCTCATTGGCCAGAACTTGGGCACATGGCCTCACCTAGATGGGAGGCTGGGGAATGTCTTTCTTCTAGATTGAAAGGCGGAAACCACAAGACAAACCAAAAACACAAGGCTGGTGTGTTCCAAAAGGCAAAGTTTATTTTAAAAATGCTTAGATATAAGCAGGCTGAGACCAGCAAAAGGGTATCAGCCCTGAGCTGCAGGAGCAAGGATTAGATATAGGGGTTCAGGCTTTTGCTGGCATGGTGTTCTCTCCACCTGGGCAAGCCCACATTATCATATCGGGTTTGTGGCCTTGGTTACTGACTTAACATGAGCAGGAGGAGGGAAAATCCTCCTGCAGAGACACAAGTTCTTTGATATAGCACAGGCTGGGTGTTCTTGGTAAATTCTGAAGATAGCCAGGAAGTCAGTCTCCTAGGAATAACTGGGACCTGAGTCTGTGACTAGGCTTTTGCAAACAACTATTGAGATTTAAACTTTCTTAATGGTCAGGTCCCTCCCCAATGCTAGCTTTCCCAGACATTCCTGCCAAGGCAAACATTTTACTACATTGCAAAGTGAAGGCTAGGAAGCCATTAAGTGAGAGAATAGCAAGCAAATTAACTGCAACCTTACAGTGGGGGGTGAGAATGTTCTGGGTTTTTTTTGTTGTTGTTGTTTTTTGTTTTGTTTTTTTAATTTTATTTATTCATTTTTAGAGAAGAGAGAGAGAGAGGGAGAAAGAGGAGAGAGAGACAGAGAGAGAAGGGGGGAGGAGCTGGAAACATCAACTCCCATATGTGCTTTGACCAGGCAAGCCCAGGGTTTCGAACCGGCAACCTCAGCATTTCCAGGTTGACTCTTTATCCACTGCGCCACCACAGGTCAAGAGAATGTTCTGTTTTGAGCCCCAGAAGAAGCTGGGTGAGGAGAATTTGAGTTTTACAGGGGCTAATTTAACTCTAACATAGATGACCATGTACCCGGCCAAAAATCAAGGGTTCTGCCTCTATGGAAGACTGGAAGGTGGATACTGGTAGCGCACTCCTTGTGATCTCTCCCACACTGGAGGAGTATCTTTGCATAGGTTTCTTGGCCATTTTTATTTCTTCACCTAAGAATCATCTTCTATACTTTTTCTATTGCATTGATTATTCTTTTTTTTTTTTTTTTTTTTTTTTACAGAGATAGAGTGAGAGTCAGAGAGAGGGATAGACAGACAGGAAGAGAGAGAGATGAGAAGCATCAATTCTTTGTTGCAGCTCCTTAGTTGTTCATTGATTGCTTTCTCATATGTGCCTTGACCGTGGGGCTACAGCTGACTGAGTGATCCTTTGCTCGAGCCAGTGACCTTGGGCTCAAGCTGGTGAGCTTTTTTGCTCAAACCCGATGAGCCCGTGCTCAAGCTGGTGACCTCGGGGTCTCGAACCTGGGTCCTCCGCATCCCAGTCTGACGCTCTATCCACTGTGCCACCACCTGGTCAGGCATTCCTTTCTTATTTTTAATGATACTTCTTATAGGGAACTCATTGCTTCCCAAAACAATCTGTTCTAACAATGCTTGGCTCTAAGGATTTCTGTCAAAATCAATTGGAAGACACAGTGCTGGGCCCGCTCAGCACCCAGCTCCTCTTAGGTGCCCCACAAGTGTTGGCTCTGTTCCCCTGTGTCAGGGGTTGCCCAGTGTTGGTGTGCCTAGAGTCCCCTGCAGTGCTAAGAACTCAGAGGCCCAGGCTCATAGACAGACAGGGATTGGGCCTTTGTGTCTTTATCAAGGTCCCCGGGTGACAGTGAGGCCCACTGAAGTTCAAGTTTGCCCTAAATTGTTACATTGTCACTCCCTTCCTCTTTGTCGTCTGGGGCAGCACAATGGCCTGTCTCTCCTCCATTCAGTAGCACCACACACATCTGAATTTTCTCACCTGTCCCTATGTGACAGGCTATCCAGACTCTTTTCCATGGTATTGTTCTCAGCAGATAGACCCCAGTGGGCCAACCTCTCTCCTGGAATAGTCAGCCTGAACTGACCATAGCCTCTCAGGTGGGTATGGAAAGTACAGAACAGCACAGAACTCTCACCTCCCCCAGCCTGACCCTATGTTCTGTTGATGTGGCCCATGACTGCCATCAGTGCTCGAAGCAGCTGTCACTCTGAACCAACGCTGAGCCAGAATCTATACAATCTTCTGGAACAGGAGTTACATGTTGACGGTGTATATCTGCAGATGGCTAAGAGAAACTCATAACATAAAACCCTCGCTCAAGTTCAAGCGAAAGAGACCTCATCTCACAGAGGAAGGCAGAAGGAAGCAGGTCCAGGCCCAGTGCCGCCATCAGCTCCACCATGCTTCAAATATAAGCTTTGTTCTCTTTCCACGAGGCCTTCCCAGTCTGTCAACTTTGCTCAGGGAAGGCCTCGTGGCCACAAGGCTGCAGTGGTCCAAGTATCTGTGTCCCAATTAGATACAACAGGGCATCCAGAGGAAGACTGAGACCCTTCCCTGTAAGCCCACCAACAACTTTCCTTTCCTTGGATGGAGCTGGGTCACATGGCCATTTCTAAACCAATCACTGGCAAGGGGGGAGGACCACCATGATTTGCTCAGCCCAATTCAGATTTGCCCTGGGGGCTGGAGTGTGGAGCCATCTCCAGTGCTCCGTGTTGGGGCTCTCCTAAACAGAATGAGAGTTCTTTCAGGGAAGGTAAAGGGGGAAATGGAGGTCCAGTGGGAAACCCTCAGCAGAGAACAGCAGGTACAAAGGCCCAGGGGCATGACTGACTGGCTGGCTGAGCATAGCTGAAGGGCTCAGAGAGATTATTTAAACAGATGAGGGCACAGCCAGCTGCCTGCCCACCAAGGTCCCTTGCTGCAAGGAGAATGACAGGTTCACAACCGAGGCAGGGAGGTCAGTTCATAGGCTGCTGCAGTCGCCCAGGGGGAGGGTGACATGGCTTAGACCACAGGGGGAATGGTGTACATGGAAAGGACCCGTCAGAGTCAAGCTGGGTTTCAAGGTGAAGTCACTTGAACAGACATGGTGCAGCATCAGGTGTGGGAGCAAGGGGAACAGGCAGGAAAGACAGCCTAAGGCTCTGGGCTTGGGAAGCCACTCACATAGGCAGCAGGGGGTCTGGAGGTTGCTAGGGCTGTCTGGGTTGGATATGCAGCTGAGAGTCATCAACACATGGATGGTAGCTGAAGCCCTGGGAGTTTGAGGAGAGCCTCTGATAGGGAACCAGTGAGCAGATGCTTCTGTGCGGCCATGCCCCTCCCAAGCTATTGCAGGAGCCCAGGAGAGATGAGGCCTGGATGAAGGCCACACAGGAAGGGTTTGACTTCAGAAGCATTGAAAATACAATCTGGAGGATGTCTTGACCCAATCAGGTACAGCTGGGAAAAAAGCGAGTTGACATCTGGACTGAACCAGGTACCGCTGGGAGAAAGAAGAAGGTGCTGCTCCGCTTGGGCCAGGTCCTTCCCAGGCCAACATGCCCCTGACACCCTCCTCTGTCCTTTTATCTCATTCCAAGTTTCTCCGCCAGCTCCCTCTGGCTCACAGCTGCCCAGCACACCCTCTCTGGGGTCTGTTTCTTTTCTACAAAGCATATGCTTCCATTGCTGTGACCACAACTCAGTCACAGCCTTCTTCATTCAGCTAACATTCTCGGGCAGCCTCCCTGGGCCAGGGCCTGGTGGGAGAGCCTCTCAACTCTCAGGTCTTCCAGGCCTCCCTCCAGCTCGTTGAGGTTTAGATAACTAGTTCCATTTTACAGAGGTGGAAACTGAGGCTCTGGAGTTCAGATGGCAGGTCCAAGGCTTAGTGCCTGGTCACCACATATTTTCCCCTGGAGGTCAGCCTAGCCCTTAGCTCATAGCCTGGCCTGGGACATCTATCCCATCACCTGTTGAGGGGTTTGGGGGACAGCCAGGCCTGGGGCAGGGCCTGAGTGGTGAGAGTCTGGCCTTGCTTATGCTAATCAGCACTTGTTTAGCCTCAGCCCCTTGGTCTATGCCCTGGAGATCACAATGACTGCAAGTATCTCCCTGGCATGCTGCAAAGAGCTGCCTCATGGTGCTGTTGTGGGGCTTAACTGATGAGCACTGTACACAAGCACAGTGCTGACCCACGGTGCTTGATCTGTCCCTAAGTGAGGTCCTCCAGGGCAGGAGCCATGGGCCACTCCTCTCCCCCCTTCCCCCCCACCACAGAGCAGCCATAGCAGGCCTGGCGCAGTGATAGCCCAGAGATTGCTGGGGAGGCTTCTACCCGCAGGTCCTAAAACCAGGACAGTCCTTAGGCCAGACGGCACTGGGCAAGGCAGATACACATGGGCCAAAAACGGGATCAGTGCTGATTAAATCAAAACCAGAGAAGTGGACAGATGAGGATGTTGGAACCACCTCTGGGCATGAGACATAAACAGAATAACAAGAGGGCTTATGAGGAGGATTGTTGCAAGTCCTGTATGCAGTCTAGATGTCCTTCAAGAGAGCTGAGTGCTGGACGGTGCTTTCAGAAACTTACTCCCTGCAGAGACTGGCCTCATGAAGTCCCTGGTGAGCTACCCACCTGAGGAATCTGAAGAACTTTACAAATAGTTAAGGCCAGGCCACATCCAGGCAGCTCCTCGTACTTGGCCCTCGCCAGAGTGCCCCCAGGATCACTGGACTGCCCCAGTGTCCCCTGGCTCCCAAGACAGGCCTGTCTCCTTTTAGGCCACGCCACTGCTGATGCCGGCCAAGCCCTGAGTCACAGAGGCCATGCAGAGCAAGGCTCCAGGTCGGACCCTCAGGGTAAGAAACAAGGAATCCCCCTGGCTGTGGGATTATGCTGAGCAGCAGAAGAGGGAAGAAAAAATAGGCATGTGACATAGCTGAAATGGCAGAGGGAAGACACAGCCCAAATGCACAGTGACCTTCAGACCCCCTTCTCTTTGCCCCCCACCCTCCCTCAGAAGCCAGTTCCCTCAGCCTCTCCCTCCCCGGGGAAACAAAAGTTCCACCCCGCCTCTGTGACCAGCCTTCAAGCCCGCCCTGCTCCTGCTCAGGCACATAAACGCAAATCCATTTACTCTTCCAATACCATTTCTAGAGCCTTTTCTTCAAGCAGTGGGCCCCTCCCTCACCATTTGCCTGGGCTTTTTCAGCCTGAGCCCAAGCTCACCCCTAGTGCTCATAAGGGCTGAGCAACAGCACACAGGGAAGTTCAAATACTGTAGGTTTTAAAGATTCAAAGATATTAATCCAGCTAACAAACCGTTAGAACATCTTCCTGTCTTGACAAATACACCTTCATAATGACCTCTGACACAAATTTCAAATTCTTGGACTTTTGAATGTAGTGTCCCCATGAAAGTAAGCCCCCACTTCCTGGCCCACAGCACCCACCCTCACCCGCACCACTATGCCACAATTTAAGGGGCCTTGTGTGCATGCATACAGTCCCCCAAGCCACATGTCCAAGCTCTGTTCATACCTCCTTCACATGGCTACCCCTTGGCCATCTCTCATGCTTGGGCTGCCCATACAGGTGGTATAGTCTGCCCTTGGGAGGACAGGTGGGCAGACAATCAGGGGGATCCCAGTTATTCTGAGCAGGATACAGAAGTGGGGAAGCACCAGGTGCACACGTGTAAGTGCTGCAGACTCAGGGCCCTGCAGGGAGGAGCTGGGAGCTCGAGGGGCAGAGCATGCCCTCTGCTGTGCATGGCCCAGGGCAGGGCCCCTCTAGACCCCGGTCCCACCTGCCTCCTCCCATTCCCATCTCTGGGGCCTAATGGAAATACTGTTAAGACCTGACCTCTATCTTCCCATGTACCTATGCTCCCTATGACCTCTCCCCACCTCAAGGCAGGATAGTAAAAAGCCAGGAAAAAAATTCTTAGTAAGTGGAATGGGGAAACTAAGACAGATGGCTGATTCAGACTGGCTTCACCCAGCACCCTGACTCACCTGCCTCCTTGACTCCCTTGCACGACCCCTCTCTTAAGCATTAAGCCCTCAAGACAATGAGGTCTGGTCAGCATCAAATAATCTTAGGAACAAAACCTCAGATCTGTTGACCACAGAGACAGAGTTTTTGGCCAAACTAGAGGTAACATCTAGGTTTCAGTTGGGTTTCAGCTCCAGACCCAGAAAAGCAGTACAACCCGATGAGCAACGCCATGGCTGACTTCAGGACCAGATGCAATGACTAATGACCCCTTCCTAGTGCTGACTGATCAGTAGAGAACACAGCCCTACACTGTAAGCTCATTTTGATGAATCAGCATAGTAAAAGAACACACCTGGAAAGCCAATAAAGATTTTATTGAGATCCTCCCCTGAGCCCTCCCCTAAAATTCCTGCCGTTAGAAAAGAGATAAAAACCCTTAAGGAAAAGGGCCCAGTGGGTACTCTCTCTCTAGAGCAGGGGTCCCCAAACTATGGCCCCCTGAGGCCATTTATCCGGCCCCCGCCGCACTTCCAAAAAGGGCATCTCTTTCATTGGTGGTCAGTGAGAGGAGCATAGTTCCCATTGAAATACTGGTCAGTTTGTTGATTTAAATTTACTTGTTCTTTATTTTATTTTATTTTTTAATTTTTATTTATTTTTTATTAATTTTAGACAGGAGAGGGAGAGACAGAGAGAGAGGAGAGATAGAGAGAGAGAAGGGGGGAGGAGCTGGAAGCATCAACTCCCATATGTGCCTTGACCAGGCAAGCCCAGGGTTTCGAACCGGCAACCTCAACATTTCCAGGTCGATGCTTTATCCACTGCGCCACCACAGGTCAGGCCTGTTCTTTATTTTAAATATTGTATTTGTTCCCGTTTTGTTTTTTTTACTTTAATATAAGATATGTGTAGTGTGCATAGGGATTCGTTCATAGTTTTTTTATAGTCCGGCCCTCCAACAGTCCGAGAGACAGTGAACTGGCCCCCTGTGTAAAAAGTTTGGGGACCCCTGCTCTAGAGCATACCCATCTTCCTTCTTCAGGAGTGTATCTATGCTTTCTTTCTCCTAAGCACTAAGGGTCCCCAAGAGACTTGCAACCAGTGGAGCAGTAAGCAGCGGCAGCTGGTCCCAGGCTAACCCCCTTAACCTGTCTGTAAGGGTCTTTCTTTTGCTTCTGTATCTTGTTTTCCTGAATCCACACAGCCCAGCTGGCTCACTTCTGCCTCTGTGAATTTTTCTCTAAAAGGCCAAAGGAAGCTTTCAGCGCAGCCTGCTCGAATCTTCTCTCTAGTGGACTTTGATTTTGCATGCTAAAAATAAATTTTCTCTTGCACTAGAGTTTGTGGCTCTGAATTCTTTGTTACACTTAAGAACCAAAAGTCAACATCGCCAGTACTGCCTCTTGTGTTCTGGACTTTATTCTCATTGTTCAGTGAAGGACCTGTAAGAGATAGCTCATCGGACCTATAAGAGATAGCTCAGGATTTTAACAGCAAGAATTAGAATGCAGGGTCTGGTGGGCTTGGGACATCACATAAGTCCAAGGCTCAGGACTGGCACAGACTCTTTCAAAGCTAATCTTTCTCTACTCTCAGCTGGTCTACAGGATGGGATGTCCTGCAGCGGCTGGCCTGGGCCTTGGCCTGAGGGGATGTCTGGAAGAAGCTATCTAGAGATACAAGCAAAGTTTGGCTGTCAAATGGTGTAGGGTTCCATCCCAGCTTATTGTTTGTTGATGAGCTCTACCAGCTCTTGGAAATTCCTGTTTCTGGTTCTGTTTCTCAAAAAGTGAACGAGCTAAAGTGCCTACTTCACAGGGTTGCTATGGAAATTCAGTGCAACGTGGTCTGAGCGATAGATGGGAGGGATTGGCCCGCCTTCAGGCAGGGCGCCTGCTGGCACTATGGAGGCCAGAAAGCTATAAAACTCCCTGCCAAGACCCTCTTTGAGCGGAGGGCCAGAGGTGGTTTGGGTTCTGCAGATCAGACACTCTTCAGAGAGATGTGAAAATGAGGAAATGAGACAGAGGGTGTGTTTCTGCTTCTGTGACCATTCCCCTGCCCTAGCAGAGCAACACTCAGCCCATCGCCAACTTCTAGTCATTTACTCGGCTGCAGTGGTCCTGGCACCAGCAGCCCAAAGCCTCCTAATGAACCAAGGGGCCGCAGCCTCATAGGAAGCCCAGGTCTGCACTGTTACTTTGAAAGTCAGCCTGGAAAGCACAAGCTTGAGTCTGGGTCTTCAGCCCTCCCAGTAACCCTGTACACCTCTGGGTTTCCTCTTATGAATTCCTTCCTGCTTAAATTAACCGGAAAGAATTCCTGTTCTCTGCAACAGAGCCCAGGCCAAAGGTTATAAATTCACAGCTATTGTATCTAGCAAATAGAAGTTGGGGCAGAAATAGCGTTTGTAAGAACAAAGAGAGGAAGGGCTAGATGGGTGAGTTTTCTTCCCTGGGCCATTACAGAGTCTGGTAGCTGTCTAAACTGGAGGTGAGGAAGATTGCCTGAGCTTGTTGGTCAGGAAAAGAGCAGGCAAGAATACTGAGGACAAGGACATTGAGAGGCCTCAACTCCCTATGTCTCCACCCCATCACTGTGTAAACTCGCTCACATATGATCTTGCCTTAGTTGGGCAGGAAGTAAGATGACCCAAAACAAGCTGTCAGAGTGAGCAGCGACAGCTACTTGAGCCCAAGAAAGGAGATCTGGGCAGAATGAAAGAAACAGAATTGACACTGAGGAGAGAGAACAGACAGACAGCAGGCTCGGGCCAGAGAGCCAGCTCCAGACCGCCTTACCTGGAGGCGGGACCACGGGGAATCAAGTCATAAACCCTTCCAGGCAGGAATGAAGAAAAAAGCCAGAGAAGACCTGAGTGAACCACTACCAAGCGCTTTAGCGTCAGAGACCCTGCTGCCTGGGACTCATACATCAGGACATCTTGGAACTCAAGACAATCATGAAGAGGTAGGTGGGCTAAGAGCTAGGAGCCAGAAGGAGGAGTTCACAGCTGAGTTCCCAGGACAGCAGGGCTGAAGAGCAGGGCCGGGGCAGACACCAGGGGTGAATCGCAGGAGGAAGAATGGGACACAATGCATATGGAGCCCAGAACCTCCCCCTCCAGTTCACCCCTGGCATCAGGTCTCCTTGGTTCAAGTGGGCTAAGTCCTGATCCACGTGGAAGTGACTGCAAATGCAGAGTCCGGAAGAAAAGAGGTATAGGTGGGAACCTGAATTCCAGGCAAACAGGGGAAGTTAGGGCCAAGAGAAAGTCCAGACCCTCAAAATGAATTATCTAATCCCATAGTCTTGTAAACTGTGAGGGAAACAGCCCAGCTACTGTGAAATCACCTTAAGGGCCCTACTACAGTCAAGGAGCAGAACATGAGGGCTTTCCTCGAAGCACTAGGAGACATCCACCCTCATTACCATGGAAGGGGAGGCCTCAGACAGGGAAACAGGGAAGCAGCTGGGCAGGGTGGCCCTGAGCCTGGGCCAGGCTGGGGAACACAGGAGAAGCCTCATTGGCAGGCCTGAGATGACAAGGCTTGTGAAATTCCAGTATCTACTCCGCTGTCCTCTCCCACAAACCTGCCCCTCTCCATGGGTCCTTCAGAAGGTCACACAAGCTACACAAACTCCCAGCGAGGTAAAAGGTATCAGAAGAGATCCACGAGCCGAGAGCCACCAGGAAATGGAGTCCGATCCAGAGTTGAAGATGCCAAATGCCACTATGGGACATCACTCACAGGGACTCACTCAGTGCTGGGGAGTCCGCTCTATAGTGATCCAGGCTGAATCCAGGAGCTTCTCTGAGGAAGAGTTTCTGGCAGTTGGAATCAGGGATCCAAAAAGTGCTGGGGCGGGGCTCTGCCTACTGGGGAGACAAGGAGGCTGGGGCTCAGAGGTGGGTTCCAGGCTCCACCTGAGCAAAGGGTTGATAATTGGCCTGAAGTGGCTTGCATGAAGACCCAAGCTCCATGCCTGACCAAAGACAAGTTGCATCCTTTGATCCATGAGAAGCAGCAGCTTGACGGTTCATAGCTGTGGAGAAAAGGACAACAGACCATTGGGGGTGGGGGTGGGGAGCGACACTAAGGAACGAGGCAGGCCAGGGGACCAAGTCAGGGGTCAGGCCTACTCTGGAGGCTTTCCTGGCCCTCATCTGGAGGAAGAGGCTCTTGGGTCCACAGAAAACCTCAACCACCTGAGGCAGAGGCAGGAAGATAAGCACAGGGAAAGCGGGCCTGGGGGACACCTTAGCGCCTCGCCCCTGGAACAAACCGAGACCCTGTTATACCCCCCAACTGTGCCTACTATTGCTAATGGCAAAATCTAGGCACCTTCCTCCAGAAAGCGGTCCCTAGTCCTTACAGGATGATAGAGTTGGGAGAAGGCTGTCTATAGAGCACCAGAAAAAAGTGTGAAAGAGCCTAAAGTCACTGAATGAAAACCTGTGAGGTCCCCCAGAATAACTTTGGTGCTCCCTGGTGCAGTCCAAGGGCACTAAGCTTTGTGGAAATGTACTTGGCTCATGTCACCTAGCAGTATAGTCGGTAGGTCCCTGCAGCCCACTGAGGTGCCCATGTGAGAGGCAGAGATTGTGGGGTGCAGAGGGTGCAGGTGCAGGTGCAACTCAAGACCAGCAAGGCCTAGGCATGGGGTGTGGTTGCCCTGTCTTCCTTCAGCAAGAGGACTGTGGGGCCCCAGGCTGGAGGAAAGTTATGGAGGAGCAGATTGGGGCCTAGGAGAAGCACAGACCCAGGTCTTAATTGGTAGTACCAAGATATGAAGGAGTGATAACTTGTATGACCCTTTTCCAGGAGCGTCTCCTAGGACCTCCTTCCAGGTCCTCCCCAAAGGACAGGCTGCAGGCCCCCACACTCACAATGGCAGGGCAAAGCGCAAGGCAGCTGGTGGAGTGCCTTGAGTGGGCGGTCATAGCTGTGGAGAAAAGGGCAGCAGAGCGGTGGGGGGACCCTAGGGGATGGGGCAGGCAAGGGGGCCCAGGTCAGGGGTCAGTCCTGGTCTGGAGTCCTGGCCCTGACAGGGAGCAGGGAGCTATCTGTTCACACAGAAGCCTCCAAACCTGAGGCAGAGGCAGAGGCAGAGGCAGAGGTGGCAGGCCTAGGGAAAGAAGGAACGAGGGTCACAGACCAAGGGCCGGGGTGCTCGGGACCATGCCTTCACACTTGCCTCTGAGAACCAGCAGAGACGGTGATGTCCGTAGTGCCCCTTCAAGCACAAGGGCTCATTTTGAGGGCATCTCAAAGAAAGAGGAGTTGCTGTTGCTAAGGCAAGTTAGGAGCTTACAGGAAGGAGCTAAGTGGCAACTTAGAGGAGGAAGTGTGCTGCCAGAAGCTAGGAGGGGTCACCTGGAACTGAGAACACCTTCAAACCATGCACCTGCGCAGGAGTCCAGACAGATGTCCTGGGAACGCCCAGTGAAGTGGGAGCTCCCACCCCACGTGGGAAAGGTGTCTCTGAATCTGGAAGAAAAGGAAGAAGCCCTGACTTGGACAGGGTCAAGATTGGGAAGAAATGGGTGGGGCTGCAGACTTCCTGGAGAAGACAGAGGAACCAGGTCACTTACAGCATGGCCCCACAAGCATCAGTTTGAGAGAACCCCCCACGTAGAGGACACAGCATAAAACGTGTAAGAGAGCGGTCTCCCCTGGGCTCCTGTCCCAGCAAAACAAAACAAAACAAAACAAAACAACAACACAAAACTGTCCGTGGAAGCTACAGCCAGCAAGATTTTACCCCAAATCACGCACAAAGCAGACCCATTGGGTGACCCTTGTTTCATCACTGATGAGTACGTCCTCACCCCATAGAGAACTGGGAGGAGGTACAAACACACGTGTCAGGCTTTGCTCAGCTCTCTGGGCATGTTTGTGCTTAGGTATTTGTTGATGTTTGCTCTTAAAAGTTCCAATATCCTTGAAAGTCAAATTGACTATTTGTAAATAAGGAATGAATTCAGAATCACAATTTTTCCTTGGTACACCACTCATATGGTAAG
Organism: Saccopteryx leptura; assembly: GCF_036850995.1. NCBI lineage: Eukaryota > Metazoa > Chordata > Mammalia > Chiroptera > Emballonuridae > Saccopteryx > Saccopteryx leptura. Next base: position 309,591,587 of record NC_089503.1, read on the forward strand.
AAGATTGGGACATGACAAGATGCCCATTACCCTAGACTCCTAAAAAGTTATCAGGATACAAGGTTTTGTTCTTCAAATAAATGAAACATTTTAAAGGGAAACCAGATATACTGAACTTTTGGACAAAGTTTGGGGTAGTTAAGAACACTGAATCAATAACATTTGTAAACAGGATCTAAATTGACCAAAAGTCCCCTTAAATGTGAATGTGAAAATTTACTAGATTTATGAATAGAATAATGGTTTTGTGTTGAAATGAAAAGGTATGGGTCTCTGAATTTATAACTTTAATGAGTAAAGTTCATTTTGGAACTTGAGTCATAACAGAATGAACTTTTCTGTACACAAAGCAAAGCTGTCCTTGAGGACACTTCCAAATGCCCAGTGACTACTCCTTGTCCCCTAATCCAAGTGGGTAGGGTGGGGGTTAGGCATTGAGGGCAGCCTGCTGTGGAAGGACCTGGACTAGTCTGGACCCACTAGGCTCCTGTCCACCTTTGGTCACATTTTTGTTTCTTCTGAAATAAGGGACCCCCCCCCCCCATAGGAAAGGCCTATGCTGAGCCACCTGGGCCTGAGACAGGCTTGGGGACCCAGGACAGCCCCAGCAGCAGGCCTGAGATGACAGAGCTTGTGTGATTCCACTACCTGCTCCTCTGTGCCCTCCCACAAACCCAGCCCTGTCCCCTCTGCACCCCACGGTGTCAGTTCATAGGAACATGCCCGCAGGAAGCATGGCGTGGGCAGCTTCAGAAGAGCCAGGAAACACAGTGGGAGACCGTAGACTATGCTGCAGCCACCTTGGGACAGAAGCCCTGAGGGTGCTTGAGGGCAGCATGGAGGGGAACTGAGGCCACCTGGGCCTCCAGCCCTGGGTCTTTCCAGAAGCTTCCCAGCAGGCCACACAAACTCCCGAGGTAAAAGGGATCAATCAGAAAAGAGCTGAAAAGGGCTGAGAGCCACCAGGAAACGGGGAGTCTGACCCAGAGACGAAGATGCCGAATGCCACTATGGGACATCACTCACAGGGACTCACTTCACTCAGTGCTGGGGAGTCCGCTCTATAGTGATCCAGGCTGAATCCAGGGGCTTCCCTGAAGAGGGGTTTGTGGCAGTTGGAGTCAGGGGTCCAAAAATGATGGGGAAGGGCTCTGCCTATTGAGCAGACAAGGCTGGGCTCAGAGGCAGGCTCCGGGCTCGCCTGGGCAGAGGTTTGGTAGTGTGCCCGAGGTGGCTTGCATGAAGATTCGAGCTCCATGCCTGACCAAACACAAATTGCATCATTTGATCCCTGAGATGAAGCAGGTTGGGGGGGGGGGGGAGGGATGTTCATATCTGGGGAGAAAAGGGCAGCAGACCAGTTGGCAGCCACCATGGAGAGAGGTAGGCAGCCTGGAAGTGGGCCTGGCAATGACCAGAGACCCACTGGGTCCCTCATCATCCCCTGGGGACGATCTGAGAGTGACGCCCATGTGTCCCTCCATCTCTAAGGTCACAGTGATGACGGGGGCCAGGACACCAAGAAGGGGAGCAAGGGCAGTTGGCAGAGAGAATTCCAGGCTTTCAGAAGAAGCCATCAGGCCCCAGCCCCTCCCAGGCTTTGGGTGTAGGGGGACGGTGTCCCCTTAGTTTCCTGCTAGCCCACCCTCTGTGTGGCAGACACACCTCTTTTTTCCTTTGACCATGGGTGGTAACTGCCTGTTCAATGCATCTCTTTCCTTACCCTGACTTAGGAGGCTCTGATGACAGAGGGAAATGGGGCAGAAAGCACCAGAAAGTAAAGGCATTGAGACTCCAGCTTGGGGAGGGCTGAGGGTTGACATTCAACACAGACCTTAGGCCCCATTGTTTTAAATAAGAAATTTATTGCAAATATAGAAATTGATTCTCTCCATACAGGAATCTTCGAGTTGAGGAAAACAATTTCGTGCCATTCAGTTTAAAATAGGAATTCGGGAAGAGGGAGAGGCAGATATCAGGAAGAGAAAATAAATGAACTTACCCCCCTGAAAGGAGAAAAGGAGAGGGTTCAGGCCCCCTGAGGGAGGAAAGGTCCACACACAGCTAGGGTTCACAGGTTCATCTAGCCCAGCGTCTGGGACCAACTCTGCAGGACCCAAACCAGGTGCCACGCCCCGGGCCAAGAGGCCGGCAGCTCCTTGTAAAGGGAGGGAGAGATCAAGGGTGCAAAAATGGACCCCTCGCCCCTGGCCATCCCTGTGCTTGTTTGGTGAGGGGCAGGGGAAGGAAGAGGAGGCCCAGACCTTCCCACCCCACCCACACCCTGGTTCCTCTCCCCACTGCTCAGCAGCAGTGAGGGACCTCTGATGGGGAACTCTGAGGCAGGCATGAGAGGCAAGGAGAGTGAATACCGGTTCTGTCTTAGAGGTGGGAAGGTATAGGGTCACAGGGAATGTGGAGCGTGGCAGCTTCTGGGACTGAGGTGGTCATGGAGCAGAAGTTCAGCAGTGAGGAGAATAGCATTGGGGTCAGGAGAGCCCCTACCTTCACACTGGCCTGTTGGGCAACTTTGAACCCTGCCCCACAGGCGTTAGACACCCCCAGGGCTTCCCTATGCCTTCCCCACCCACCCATCAACCCGGAAAGAGGACCCAGTTTCACCAGGAATGGGGTGTTATGCTGCTGAATGGTAGGTGCCCTCAGAGGGCAGGGGCAGTGTGAGGGGGATGACCTGAGGTGGTACTTCTGGACATCTAGCCACTACTGACCCCTCTTTCCTTCAGTCTCAATCTTACACGGCCAGGGGGCTGGCTAGTCCTCTGGCTCACGTCATTCAGAGCATGGCTGCCGATGATCTCTTCTTCTGAGGGGCAACCCTAGCCCCTCCATCCTCCGTTACCCTATTTTAATTCTCTGCACAGTGTCCATCTTTGGGGAACATTTTATGGCTGTCCCTTCACTGTGTGTAAGGCCCTTAATAAGCTGGGACTGGTCGCTCTTATCCCCCATGTCTGGCCCCCTTCCTGGTCCTTCTGTCCTTACAAGACACTGGAAGATTTCTTTCCTTCCCTTTCCTGTACTTCTGTTTCCTCCTCTTAAATTTGCAGGATTGGGGGACCAGTGAGTGACTTCCAGTTGGGAACATCAGAGACCCTCAGCCTAGACTCTCCTCTGTCTGTCTGGGGCTACTCAGACCTATTCTTCCCAAGTGGGTCTTTCTACTACCACCAACCCACAGAGTGTCCCCGAGGAGGGGAGCAGAGGCCAGGGACCTCTTCAGGCAGAGAGATGCCCCTCCTGCAGAGGAGAGAAGCAAGCCCAGAACCCCTGGGAGTGTCGGCACCAGACTAAGCTTTCTTTCCACCAGACCTCTCACTCTGCTTTTCACTCTGGAAGGTCATTAGCGCCAACAGAGGGTTAGGGGCACCTGCTGTACCCTCCAGGAGAGAGTGGACCCCTCAGTGTCACCTCTCAGGAACAGGCCCCCAAGAATTTCCTCAGGAGCATCTCAGACAGCAAGCCCAGGAGTGACCCAGAGCAGGGAGGCCTCTGTCAGGAGGTTCGGGGTGCAGCACCTATACCTCCTCCAGCCAACTGGTTCCCCAACACCACCGGGGTCCCCTGTCAGGCCATCATCCAGGTCCATCATTCATTGCTAAAACTGTAGGGCCCTGGCCAGCCAAACTCCTTGACATTAATGCTCATTTGTCTGTCGTGAATATTTTGCTCCTCCCAAGGGATAAGAACGATCCTGAACAGCAGCACACAGGACACAGATGCAAGAAAGCCTCCAGGGTGAGTGACACTGAATGTGACTGTCCCTTCTCCAGAGCGAGGAGCCTGGCCTGGGCAGCTGAGGGATTGGGCCTGGCTGGGAGTTCCAGATGCTTGAATTTTTGAAACTATTCTGCCCCAAAGATCAGTGTGACCTGGGTCATGAAGATTAGTTCACCGCCTGGGGCGCCAAGACCCTCACTGTTAAGATGGGGACCTATCTTTAAAGCTTCCTGAAGGGAGACATTCTGAGTTTTTTTATAGGTCAACTTCAACCAGGAATGATGAGGGGATGGCAAGGAGAGGCTCCTGTTCCTGCTGCCAGAACCCTCCGTGGGCAGTTCCCTTTCCCATGAGCCCAGGCCAACCTCTGGCTCCGGTTCTCAGGTTCCTCCCGTGGGTTCCTCCCTCAGGGCCCCAAGCCTCTCCAGTAAGCTGGCCACGAAGCCCCAAGCTCTTGGTCTCCTGTACTCAGCAGTGTGACTAACCCCGCACCCCATTTGGTGGCCAAATCACACAGCCCCTCTGTCTTTGGGGGCCCCACCTTCTCCAGCTGCAAAATGGGAGCAAGTGGGACAGAGGAGAGGCCCTCCCATGCTCCCTTTCCCAGGGCACCCTTGTCTGGCAGGGTGGGGGTGGGGGAGAAGCAAAGGAAGGAAGGGGCAAGGATGAGGACAGATGGGAAAGAACTGTGGACATGAGGAACTAAGGGAGGAGAGAAGGTGGAACTTGTAAGCCCCAAGTTCAGAAAGACGGGATACAGGTGTGGGGCAAGGGCTGTGTTTGGGTGGCACCTGTTTTGGGTCTTTTGCAGAACTGGCCCCTCCCCAGATGTCAAGAGCTGCTAGTCAGATCACAACAGAGGGTATATGGGAAAAGGGGGGCGGCGGAGAGGGGCAAGGGAGTCTGGACAAACCGGCACATACACGACAGATGTTTGCTCAGAAAAATACAGGAAAATCATCATGCAAATATAACAGGGAATCTGCTTTCTCACACCGCTGGCTGCTCTGCCTACTTGCTTTCCTCTGTTTTGCCAATCGGTGTGAGGAGGGGTTGGGAGCGGGTTTGGGGGGGTTGGGGGAGGTCTGCTCTGCATATTCATGCTGGCCCCCTCCCTTCCACTCCCCAGAACAGTCCTTTCTTTGTAAATGTCACCCCCAAAGTGAGCCCTGGGCTTGGTCTGTCCCCACGTGGGTGTGAGAGAGATGCTCAGTTGAGTTTCAACCCCCTCTGGCCCTCCACTGTCCTCTCCCTGGCAGGAAGGTCACTGGAGCCCCCCCACCCAGGGGGTGGCACTGCCTTTCCTGGTCAGAGCGCCCCACACAGTACAGGTCTTGGTCCTACCCCAGTACCTACCCTCACCTCACAGTCACACTTTCCAAATATCAAGAAAACCGACCAGGTGGCCAGCCAGAGGCCCCCAGCAGGTCTGAAGAGAGCTGCCTGGCTGCTCCCATTCCTGAGGTGTGTGCAGAGCCAAGGGGCACGCTGGCCGGTGGGCACAGCTAGAGTCGTCCCCACTCCCTACTGGCTCACTTCCCAACCAAAGGTGAAGGGATGACTGACTCCAGCCCTTTAGCACCCGGACCATGTTAAAGACCCCACAGTGCCTGGACCCCAGACATGCCCCCAGAGCTCGCCCCAAGAAGCCCCTAGCTCATGAGCAAGGCAGCTGCCCTCTGGCCCTGCTCTCCCTTACTGCTGTCTGCCACCCACACTGGGAGAACCCCCAGGAACCCGAATATCCCAACTGCCAGGAGCCCAACAGTTCCAACTGCCAGGAGCCCAAAGGTCCCAACTGCCAGGTTCTGAGTTTCTATGGCAACAGCAGCTGGCCAGGGACAGAAAGGGGCCCCGTGAACCCAGTCTGTTCCCAGCCCCATTAAGGGGGGGTGCTCACTGTTTGTGCTTTGTTCGATGTTGGGTGGGGGTCAGCAAAAGAGGAGGAGCCAGTTCCATATTTCCATGGAAATACTACAGGCCCTAGCCCCTCAGGCCAGGGGTCTGGCCGCCAAGAGGGGCTGGGTGGGAAAGCCCTCCTCCCTCTGGGCAGGCTGAGATGTTGCCCTAAGACCCCATGAAGACAGTCAGACAGCAGGAGGTCTGGAGGTGTGGGCACAGCAAGGAGGCCCATTACACCCGCATCCCGGCTGCTCCCGGGCTTCATGGGTCACTGCTGCCCTTCTGGGATTAGCAGGGTCGTGGAAGCCCAGAGAGCTGAGCTTGGGGTGTGGGGGCCTGCATCTGAGAGGTGGTGGGAGCTGGCCCGCCATGCTTCTCAGAACCCAAAGCAGCTCCCAGGCTATTCGGAAGACACTTGAAGGGGGTGGTGCAATGTCCCCGTGCCTTTGCTCCCTTCCTGTCAGCAGGGCCTCCGCCCTCCCACCTCTGCTGGGTGCCGGCAGCGGGGAGAAGGGCACCCAGCATGATGACTCAGATCCACGCTCCGAAGGCATGGCTGTGGGCTTTCTAGAAAGAAAAAGTACCCACCTGATTCTCAAGTCCCTCAGCCCCAGGAGACCACAGCTGGAAGGGGTGGTGGGTGGATAAAGGACAGGAGCCCCAGGAGAGCCGCTAGAGGTGGGGGTAGCACTGGGCTGCAAAATTGGGTGACTGACTCTAGCCTGCCTTGTGACCCTGGGGTTATTACCTCCTTTCTCTGGGCCTCAGTTTCCCCATCCTTAAAAGAAGGAAACTGCCCAACGTCCACCTGGTGCTAAATCTCCAACTGACCTGTCCCCCAACAGGGGACCTCTCCCTGCCCCAGAGTGACTGTAGTCCATCTCTGCCCCGGGCTCATTTGCCCCCTAACCTGTCCCTACTCCCAGAGCCCCAGGCCCCACCCTCCTTGACTTCCTGGCCTGCTCTCCAGCCCCACCCAGTCCCACACACCCCAGCAGAGTCCCTGGGCAGCACAGTAAAGACGCCTGGTTTCAGTATCTGTGTAAACTTGAAGGAGAACGAGTCTTTGTTTTCCTGTCCGTTATTGTTGGGTGATGGTTGTTCACAGTCAGGTGGTGGTCAGGTGTGTGCATGGGTGCGTGCGTGCGGGTGTGCGTGTACGTCCAACTCCTCGGCCTCGGCCCCCTGCACGCCCCTGCCCGGCCACCCGGGCCCTTCCCCACGTGCCCCCAGCCCTCCCCCTCCGACCTCACCGGGGAGGAGAAGGTCACAGCTTCTGCTGAGCCGAGACCCCCTTCCAGTAATCGAGGATATCATGCAGGTCCTCATCCTTGGCGAACTGAACCTTCTTGCGCAGGGCATGGCCCGCGGCCATGTACACCTCTTCCCGGTGGTGCTTCTTGTAGGGCCGGAAGCGCTCCCAGATCTTGTGCGTGCTCTCTGAGGAGTACTCAGGGCTGGAGGAGTACCCTGAGTAGTAGTGTCTGGGGGAGAGTTGCGAGTAGGTAGAGTCCCGCTTGGAGCGGGTCAGCGGCTTGAGGAAGGACACGCGCTGGCTCAGGCTGTCGGCGCCCTCCTCATAGTAGAGGGCTGGGAAGCTGTGCCGGTGCTCACTGCAGTGGTAGGCAGGCTTCACCTCCAGGTGGTGGACACCACCCCCGCCACTCCCACTGCCTGCACTGCCCCCGCTGCTGCCCGCAGGCACCAGGGGAAGCCGGTCCAGGGGGCTGTTGAGGGGGCTGCCCTTCTCGATGTACTTGGAGTCAGCCTTGGCCAGCCCTGCGGAGGCTGGGTGGTCGGGCACGTCCAGGCTGAAGACCTTGGCACTCTTGATGGAGCCGCTAGATGAAACACTGCACGTTTTTCGGGCCACGGCAGCGTCGGCGCTCAGCTGACGCTGTAGCGGGTGGTGGGAGCTCTCCTTATACGGGGGTGAGAGGAAGCTGGGACGCTCCAGGGCCCCAGGGGCTGCTCCCGAGGAGGCTGGTGTGGCTGCAGGGAGGGACTGGCACTCGAAGGCCAGTTCAGGGTCCCCACCACCACTGCCACCCCCCAGAAAAGAGGCCGAGTCCAGCTTGAGGGCATCGATGCAATTGTTAATGATCTGGTTGACCTTGTCCACCTCCTTGGCGATGGTAGAGATCTCAGCGGCTGAGCCCTGGCCATTCTCCAGGTCCGGGAGGTCATCCTCAGGCCGGGCCAGGCCATCCCCACCTGTGCCTGTGCGCACTTCGATATAGTTGCCCTTGGTGGCCACTTTGGGTGTGTCCAGCCCGGCCTCCAGCCCCTTGGAGGTGGGCAGCTTCTCCCCGATCATGGAGGGGATGGAGGACATGCGGGACACGGGAAGCACGGGGGGCTCACCCAGCTTCTGGGCAGCATGCACGACAGACCCTGCTTCCACGTCGGCACCGTAGCGCATCTCCAGGATGGTTTTCTTGACCTTGACAGACTTTTGCTTCTCCTCCTGCATGCGCCGCTTTCGCAGGCAGTAGTAGACAGCTCCCAGCACGATGACCATGCCAAAGAGGCAGCCCAGTATGGTCATGATGTAATGGGTGGTAGTGGAGGTGCTGGGCGCCAGGTCGCCTGGGACCGGGTCCCGCGTGGTGAAGGCCAGGCAGGTGTGGTTGAAGCGGCGGCTGTTTCGCAGCGAGGTCACACAGAAGGTGTACTCAGTGTGTGCCCGCAGCTTGTCAAGGGTGACGATCTCCTTCTTGTTTTTGAGCGTCATGACATCGGAGAAGTAGCTATTATTGTACTGGACAAGGACGTACATCTTGCTGTAGGGATGTGGGATGATGACCACCAGGGTGGCCGAGGTGAAGGTGACATGGTGCAGCTTGATGGCGGGCCCCGCGGACGCGTCTGTGGTAGATGAGGCCGGCGGCTCCACTGAAAGGATGTCATCAGGGTTGAAGCCCGAGTTCTCATCCGGCTCCCGCTGGGTGTCAGTGGAGTAGGGTGTAGGGTGGCTCACAGGTCGGGCGGGCAGCGAGCCATTGCGGCACTTGGCCTGGAGCACGGTGATAGCATTGAGGCTGTGGTAGGGTCGGGGCACCAGCAGCGGGTAGCCAGCAAACTCACGAGGCGACTCACACTGCAGGCGGTCATAGTTCTTGGTAACGTTGTTGAAGACCACGAGCCAGGTGAGGAAACCGAAGAGGTCGCACTCGCAGTTGAAGGGGTTGCCGGCCAGCTCACACACCATCAGGCTGGCCAGGCTGGCAAAGGTGGTGCCATCCAGGCGGCTGAGACGGTTGGAGGACAGGTCGATGCTGATGAGGCTCGGGCACTCGGAGAAGGCGGTCGGCGTCACCACCTCGATGAGGTTGTGCTGCACGAAGAGGAACTGCAGGCGGCCCATGCCACGTAGCATGCCCTCGGTCAGGTTGCTGAGCTTGTTGTAGCCCAGCTGCAGCACCTGCAGGCTCGACTGGCCCAGGAAGGCGCCATCCTCAATGTAAGAGATCTCGTTCTTGGTGAGGTTGAGGTCAGTGAGGTTCCCGAAGCGGTTGAGCGAGGAGTACAGCACGGCCTTGAGCTTGTTCTCGTTGAGCCGCAGGTCATGCACGGTGCTGTTGATGTGCTGCGGGATGGTCTCGTAAGGCGGCTGGTTCTGGCTGCAGATGGCCAGCCACACATACCCCTTGTCGCCCTCGATGAGCCAGCAGTCGGCCCGCACGGCGCCAGGCCGGCACACACAGAGCAGTGCAGCAGCGCACAGCCCCAGGCGCAGCATGGCGCTGGCCACGGCCCCCTCGCAGGCCGGGCTCAGGGTGAAGGGCACAGAGGGCCTAGAGGCCAGAGGCTGGGGCTGGCAGCACAGTCCTACCTGGGGCCGCCACCATCTTGGGGGCGACCCCCAGCACAAGGGCCCCAGGTGAGGCAGGCACCACCAGTGCCAACTCCCGGAGGCCTTCCTGGGCGTTAGCAGCAGGTGCCAGGCACTGTGGCCAGGCCAGGGCCAGGGCCAGGGGTGCTGCGGGACCCACAGCCCGCTTCCCACGTTGTTCTTCGGCTGGGAAGGCACACGAGCTCTCAGCGCTTGACTTCCTCTCCTTGCCTCTCCTCCTCTCCTCCTTCCTCTGGTTCTGAGCTCAGAACTTCAGACGATTCCCGTGGAAGGCTGCAGAGTGAAGCTCTGAGAGGGAAGCAAGTGAGACAGGGGCAGGAAGGAAGAGGCCCATCTGTCACCTGGTTCCTGAAAGGCAGCACCGAGAGGGGGTGACAGATCAGTGTGAAGGCTCAGAGCAGCCCCTCGAAGTCCAGTGCAGGCCCCCAGTCCCTTCTCCATCCTCTCCCATGGGGTGGGGGAGGGGGTCCTCTGTGCCAGGTGCACTCTGGGGCCCTACAGTAAAAGAAGGAATGTGGTGGGTAGCGAGAGAGGGAAGAGGGAACTGGAGGCCTGAACGGAGGGAGGAGGGGCAGAGTCTGAGGACTGGGCACAGAGGGGACACTGTCAAACTAACAGGTCAAGTGCACATACCCGTTCACATGTACTCACACACACGCCTCAGCACACTCATGTCCACACTCTCCCATCTGCCCAAAGACCCACATGATCCAGACTCCACGGCATGCACACAGACAGGTGTGTACACACACACACACACACACACACACACACACACGCCTAGTCTTCTGTAAGACAAATGGGCCGTACACACATGGCCACGTACCGGGGCAGGCACCCTCCAGTCCAGATAAAGAATTAAGAAGCCCAGCAAAATGCCTCCTCTCCTCCATGCCCAGAGATAAATAATTCATTTGTTGTGTAACCGTTCTTGTTCCAAAAATAATTCCCTTGTCTCGGCTTCTATGGGGGAGGGGAGCAGAGCAGCATGGCTGTGGGCCCCCCAAGCATGGGAATGTGGAGGCTGGGGGTCTCCAGCAAGGGGAGGACATGGAACAAACTCTTCTTACAGACAGGAGCAGAGCTGAGAGAGAGGGCAAGAAAGGTAAGCCAGACATAACCCAATCCTACCTCCTCAAAGATAGAGGGGTGGGGGGAGCCCTCAGACCGGCAAAAAAGCCAAAGGCTCTAGAACAATGTGATCAAAGTCCCACAGCGAGGGGCAGGGACTTGCCATGAGTCACAAACACAACCTGGGCCAGGATCAAGGTTCCTGAGGCAGCAGAAATCAGGAAGCCTGGAGCCCAGTCCACTGGGCCCAATTAGGTAAAGCAAGTGAGTCTGTTTCCACCTCTATAAAGTGGGGACCAAGTCCCTGCCTGGCCATCTGATGGGAGAAGAAGTAAGGTGAACTGGGCTGTCCCTGCCAAGATGCAGAGGAACAGGGGAGACAGCACAGGACTCAGAGCCTACAGACCCTCATTTTCCAAGTGGGGAAACTGAGCCCCAGACCAGGGGAGACTTGTTCTGGTGGCCTGGCAAACCAGACACAGCCCCTGGGGCTGCAGGTACCCCCCCCCCCCACCATTGCTCTCTGGACTGCAGGAAGAGCCCAGTGTTCCCTCCCTCTGCCCTGGGCAGTGGCCAGGGATGTGAAGATTAGGCAAGAGAAATTCACATTTGGATAAAGAAAGCCAAAGACTGTTCACAAGAGCCTCTTCTGTTTCCTGCTCCTCCTCCTGGGAAACTCCAGGAAGGAGAACGCTTTGAGAAAAAAAATGTTAAACCTTTGCCTTTAAAGCAAAACCAATTTACAGCCCTCAGCCCCAGAGGGCTACTGGAACCAAGGAAAGGGAAGCGAGGAGGGGAGCGTGCCAGAACAAGTCCAAGCAGGCAGTTTTTGTCGAGCAGGCAGGCGACCAGGGCGTCCAGATGACCCCTCAGATTAAAGGCTGACTTGAAGTCAGAGGCTGTGATAATCAGGACCTCTGGGAGAGGAGTTCTCATACCTGCCAGCCCCCTGCAGGACCAGTTTGGGCTGAGGGGCCAAACAGGGTGGAGGTGGGACACCGTGGGGCCAGCTGCAAGGAGGGGTGCCCAGACAGCAGAGAGCATTTCTGTCCTTGGCTGTGCAACGCAACGTCTCAGGGCCGGAGTAGGAGACCTCAGCTCCTGTCCAACGTGGCCAGGTCAATCTTGCCCCTTCCGTGGCCCCATTGCCCTCAACACACACACACACACACACACACACACACACACACACACACACACACTGCATATACTGGAGGAGGCTGATTGCCCTCAACACACACACACACACACACACACACACACACACACACACACACACATTCTCTCTCTCTCTCTCTCTCTCTCTCTGCATATACTGGAGGAGGCTGAGTCGCCAAGCTCACTCTGTCAGAGAACCCTCCATCTGCACCTCCTCCAGCTAGCAATGTCTGGGGACCACATTTGTATGCAGGTGCATGCACAGGTGTGCGCTGGCTCAGAGCGCCAGTGCAGGAGTGTGCTGACATGTACAAGTAGATGGATGTGCAGGCAGGCGTGAGCACTCACACATGCCTGTGTGCCTTGTGGCCAGCTACAGGGGTACTCAAGAGTGAACGTGGGCGCGCGTGTGGGGCATCTCAGAAACACAGGCAAACACTTGCCTATATGTCGACATGTTAAACACATGTATTATATGCCCTTATGCGTGCACATGTGCACCTTTTGCCCCATAGAGCCCCCTTATACCTATCCTCTATCCTCAGATCTGAATTGCTTAAACCAGCAGCCCCTCTGCCAGGCCCCAGAGCTGTTGGGTAAAACTGAGCTGCTGGAGCCTTGGATAGCCCAGGCCATGCTGGAGGGGGGGGGGTATAAATAAAGCTGAGGGGGCAGGGAGGGGAGTAGAAGAAGGGGCCCAGGCTTGGCATGGGGAATAGTGCTGCCCCATCTCTTCCCTTCCCAACCCCCACCCCAGCCACTCTAAGCTCCGCCCCTCTGAGCCCTCAAGGTGACCCTGCCCATTGTCCTTTCTCCCACTCCTCCCAGTCTTCAGGACAGCTTGGGCCAGGGCCTGGCTCACCCCACCCTCACTCTCCCCTGTGACTCAGATGGAGGGGTAAAGGGCCCCCCCATCGCCCTGTCCCCTGTGCGTCAGCACGATGTCCCCGTCCTTGTCCCTGGGCTGCCTGCCCACCACCCGTGGAGGCCTGACACAGCCAGGGACGGGGACCGCAAGGCTTTGAAGGCGCTGACAGTAGCACTTGGCCCCCAGCCTGCTGTGCGCCCACTCAAGGTGTGAGGGAGGGGGTTCTGGCCAGCGGTGGGTCGGTCTCTTGGGCCTGGGGCTGGAGTCTCGAGGATCTCACCCTTTCCCTGCTCCTGTGAGGGCGACCCCCTAGCACACACACTAGTGGGAGGAGCAGGACACTGCCCCCCACACGCCTGGGGGTGGAGGAGAGGAAAGGAGGTGAGGGAGCTGCAGACAGGAGGCGAGGACTGAGAAGGATGGGAAAGTAAAGATGTGGAGACAGCCAAGCAGGGAGAAATGGAGTAATGGAGGGTGCGTCTAAGACAGAGGGACCAATGGTCTGCAAAGCAGCACCGGCAATGATAGATGGGAGGGGGGCTGAAGGAGGGGACACAGCACCTGCTGCCCACCCACCCAGGGACAGGGAGACAGATGAGCACTGGGCCTAGCTGAGCCACTGAAATGCAGCCTGTGACCAGCTCAGGGGAGGGGGAGGCGGCAGGAAGCAGCTGTTGGAGGCAGAGGCCTTTTCTGCCCAGGGCTGAGATGGTGCTCAACCTGGCAGGGCGTGGCTGGTGGCACAGCAAAGTGCAGCTCCTAGCTGACCTGGCCTGTGGGGACCCCTCCCCTTTCCCCTTGTCCCCACTGTGCCCACCCACCCCCCCACACACACATACAGGCATGGCAGCAATGAGTGACCTCTGGCCAGAGCAGGGGCGGCCCAAAGTGCCTCACAGCACCTCTTTAAGGGTCCCTCTCTCCTTCCACCACAGAGAAGGAAAGTGGCAAGTGGGAGACAGCATGCCATCAAGGAATCTTGGGGCAGGCCCCAGCCAAGCTGGATACACACCATCTTACATCCCTTCTCATGGGGACACCCCTGGATGGAGAGGAAGGAGAAGAGTCAGCAAGACCCAGGGGTCTAGGGAGCAGAGCTGAGGTGGGGTCTCAGTTCAGAGTATGCATGACATGGAATGTCTGAGTCACTGTGGACAGACGGCTTCCCCTCTCGGGGCCTCAGCAGCACTTCCCCCCACAGTCAGTGGTTGGTTTCTGTGCCCTTCTTCTCCAGGTGCCATGAGGTTTGGGGCCTCTGTGGACTCAGAATCCTAGCACTCCAGAGCTAAAAGAAGGAGCCCTTGCTCAGCCCACTCCCAGCCCTTCTCAGAGAAGAAAGTGAGGCCAGGACTGGGGAAGAGATACATTCCTCTGGTGGCAGATCAGGCTCAGGACACAGGGTGGCACTGACAGTTCCAGATCTGCCAACCTTGAATGTCCTCTGGAGCTATTGCCCTGACACGGCTGCCCCTCCACTAACCCAGGACACAGGGCACAAGCTTGCATTTTTGCCCATGAGTGGGATGGATAGCTCCTACCTCTCGAACCTGCAATGGACTAATGTGCATGATCACCACACAGGGTTGCTCCCAAGGGTTCAGCATCCTTGGCCTCCCCCTCCCTGAGCCAGGTGAGAGGATAGGCAGGCTGAGGTCACCTGAGTGTCCCCTAGCCAGGGGTGGGGTAGGGAGGAGGGATCAGCAAGGAAGACATGGGCTGGCCAGCTCAGAAACCTCGTGTGAGCTGCAGGCCCTCTCCAAACCTGTTTCTCCACCTGCGTGGCAAGGTGAGCGCCGCTCATCTCCTAGGGCTCCCACAAAATTCCAGGACATAATGGAGATGGATATTCTCTACACAGAGCAGAAGGCCCAGCAATGCACCGCCTTGGGCTCCTGTTCACGAGGCCACACTCACACGGGGACATTGGAGGGGTTCAGGGATCAAGCAGGAGAGGCAGTCCGTGTTCCAGCCTCCCAGGAGCAAGGATATGAAGCTTAGCCAGGGAAATCTCATTTGCAGCAGCTGATAAGCCCTGGCACGGGCTCCTCCCTGGAATAGTCTGGCCAGGACTCCCAAGGTACCATTGTCACTGTCCGTGTCAATGCCATTACCAAGGATTAGGAAGACCAAGCACTGCTGGTGTCCAGCCAGAACTCCCAGGGGAGGCAGCCACCTCACCTCACTCTGCTGGAAGCACAGCACAAGGCCACGGGTCCCAGAGACAGGCTACCCCTGGGAGAAGATAGGTAGCTCTGCTTTCTGGGACAAAGCCTGCCACCCCCTTGGGCAGGACACTGGGTCTTATCTTTGCCTCCACCTCATCAGGGTCCTTCAGACATGCTGCTCTGGGTCTTAATTCCTCATCTCTAAACAGGATAACTATGCCTTCACTATTGAACTACTGTTTTGTAGGTGAACCATTTGGACCTCAGGTGCAATGAGCACCACTGCAGGGCAGAAAGAAAAAAGCATGGATGTTGGAGGAAAAGGGTCCACGGATTGAATGCTGAGCTGTGCACGTGAATTAACCTCTCTGGGGCTCCAGTCTCCTCACTTGTAAGATGGTCATGACTATCCCTTACCCAGTGGCTCATTTGTGTCTGATATTTAGGTCCCTTAAATCTTATAGCACCCTCCATGGCTGGCACTGGTAGCATCATTTTACAGATGACAAACTGAAGGCTCTCTCCTTCCCCATCTTTCTCTACATACCTGAGCCCATGGCAGGGACTGGACATGCATGAGCTGTCTGGTAGATCTCTTCCCCCTTGTGACAGCACCTCCCTCCCTATCAGGAAAGTGTGCCAGCATGGATTGTGTACACGCCAAGAGAGACTTCAGTTTCTCCCATCAGTCAGGAAGTATACTTATTGGAAGCCAGCTATGCCCCTCAAACCCCCAGGCTCACTCCCACCTCAGGGCCTTTGCACATGCTGTTTTCTCTGCCTGCAATGCTCTTCCCTCAGTATCTGAACAACCCACTACCTCATTCAGGTCTTCACTCAACTGCTCCCCCCAACCGCACCCTTCCCTCACACCAAATCTGAGATAACCCCACTGGTCACTCAACTTGACCTTTGGTCCATTCAGAGCACTCAACATGACCTATCATTTAGTTTTTTATTATCACACCCTCCATGCCCCCCCATCATGAAATCAAAGCAAGCTTCATTTTATTCACTCCTGTAACCTTCATGCCGAGAACAGGGTCAGGCATGCCTAGGACATGATGTGTAAAATAAGAGCTCAGGGCGAGACAGGGTGCTATCAGAGGGAGGGGCTCCATTTCTGGTGGGGTGCTCACACTGTGCCGAAAATGTGATGAGCCTTCCTTTTATTTATTTTTTTAAGAGTCTCAGGTGCTTTTATTTATTTATTTATTTATTTAAATTTTTTTTTAGATTTTTTAGATTTTAGAGAGATGAGACAGAGAGAGAAGGGGGCGGGGAGGAGCAGAAAGCATCAACTCCCATATGTGCCTTGACCAGGCAAGCCTGGGGTTTCAAACCGGCAACCTCAGCGTTCCCAGGTCGACGCTTTTACCCACTGCACCACCACAGGTCAGGCTGATGAGCCTTCCTTTTAGCCCCATTACCTCTCTTATCTTTCCCATTTTATAGGTGAGGAAACAGGCTCAGAGAGGTGCACTGATCTACCCAAGACCACACAGCCAGGAACCAGGAGCCAGACTTTCCAGAATCCCTGTGGAGGTGATTTCTCTCCAACTTGCATACCTCCAGTGACAGGGATCTCAGCACACATCTGAGGCTACTTACTTCTTTCTTGAACAGCTCTGATTGTTAGAAATTTCTTCTTATATTACAAAGCCAAATCTACCTCTGTTTATTGGTCCTGGCCTGTCTGGAGCCACTGTCAATAGCGGCCAATAGTACCCCTCAAAGTCCCTTTCAATATTTGCTAATCTGTTACCCCGTGCCTCTGCAATCTGCTTATCTAAGGTGCACGGCCTCACGGCCTCCACTGATCTTTCTACACCATGGTCTCAAGTCCCCCCACCCTTTGGTCCAGCTGCGCAGGGTCATGCCAGCTGTCAAGGTCCCTCCTAAAAATGTCACCTAGAGCCAAGCATCAGTGCCAACGTGTCTGAGCAGTAATGGGCACCAGGGGCCCTCTGCCTTCCTTTGTTCGGCACAGGCTTATTAGAGCAGTGTTGAGTGTGAGCGAATGTATCAGCATTATGTCCTCACCTTGTTGTCCTAGATGTCAACCAAACCCCCTTCACACACACACCAGGCAGCTCAGATAACCTCAGAACGTCCTCTGGGTTTCACCCGAGGTGCTGGGTGTCCATCCACCCCCATTCAATCACGTCTTGTTAGTCTCATGCCTTTGTGCCAGCTGCTCCACATCTTGGGGAAGCTAAGTTCTGTCCCTCGATGCCCAGCACCTGCTCCTGGTTCTGTGCCAGCCTGTGCTGGGCGAGCAGGCACGGCTGCATCCATTTCCATGTCTAAGGAAACAGGAACCAAGCCCACAGCTCACCCCCAGGGCAGGCAGGGCACTCTGTCCCACCAGCTATGCACACACCCACGTTCCTTACATATCCTCGTGTGTTTACTGCACACCTACTATGTGCCTGGCACTTCACTGAGCTCCAACTTACCCAGGAGACCTTAATAAGGGCACCACCCCAACAGCAACAGCTGACAGTAATTGAGTTTGCAAGGCCTGGACATACTGGGCACACGTCTCCACACCCAGAGACAGTGGCCCGAGAAGGGGACTGGGTGAGTTTGCAGTGTCACAGGCAGTCATGACACATAGATGGCTGGCTCATTGTGTGACCTTGGGCAAGTCAGTGCCTTAGCCCTCTGGGCCTCAGTTTCCTCACCTGTTCAGGGGAGAAGAGCTGTGCAAACGTGTCTCTGGTCTCCTGGGCCCGCCCCAAAGCCCTCTGCAAACCGCCTACCGGGTTGTTTCCCATACACTCAACGGGTCCTTGGGCCTCCCCTGCCCCCAGGGGTGTCCCATCTGTCATTAGCACCTGTGCTGTGTCTAGGCCTCAGGGGAAGGAGGTAGGCAGGAGGATGGAAGGGTTTTTACGAAACAGCCTGCCTTGGGAAACCACTCGGTAGCCCGAGAGAAGAGGCCCCAACACTGGTTCTGGGGACAGCTCTTCACATGTAGCCCAGGTCACATAGCCTACTCCCTGGCACCCATTCCCCAGCCCCAAGCAGCCCAGCACCCACTCCACCCACCGCCAGGCACTTGGTAGAGCACGTGATCCTCCTTCCCACAGCCAAGGATGACCTGTATTAAATGTCCTTGTCTTGCTCCCATCCCAGGGGTCATCTCTGGCTTTCCCAGAATCCTCTAGGCTATTCAGATGACTGCCTCCCCCACCTGACCCCTACCCCCCCAAGCTGACCCCTGTCCCCCCCCACCTGACCCCTGCTGGCCTCTTAGCCTTGGCTCCAGCAAACCCCAGGCCCCCACTCAGCTGCAGCCCCAGGCACTACTCACCAGTCTCCACTGGACCCGCTCTTTCACCAGTGCCTGCGCACGCACGGCTGCCTCTGCCTGCATGGCCTCCATTCATTCATTCAATAAACATTTATGGAGCACCTACTATGTACTAGGCGCCAGCTAGGCCCGCCCTCCCAGCTCTGCCTCCTCCACCTGCTCCTCCTCCAGGGCCCCAAGGGGTGAACATTTCCCTGCCTTCCAACATCCTCAGGGCTGTCCCAAGGCAGAGTGGCATGTCAGGGGCCTACCAGGAGAAGTGGAGGCTCCGGGAGAAGTGGAGGCTCCGGGTGGTGGAGACTGCGGCCCACTCAGCAGCAGATTGTTGGGGGAGGGATGCACAGCCTGGGGCAAGATGAAAACCATCCTGGGCTTACGAAGGCTGGGCCTACACACACCTCTCATTAACTGGTTTAATTCTCAGCACAGCCTTATTGAGTGATACTATTATTATTCCCACTTTACAGAGGTGGAAACTGAGATCTCACAACTGCTACACAGCGGCTTTTAACCTCCGTGGCACTGGACTCTAGGTCAGGAGATGCTGTGGAACTGTTTCATCTGGGCAGTCAGTTTCAGATACTTTTCTGAATTAACTGCCAAAATTGAAAACTTGGGAGATTTTATTTTTAAAATCCCCATTTCTGGAATCCAGTGAAAACCCTAGGAGATGTGGCTACCCAGGGTCCACATCCCATCAGGACCAGAGCAGGTGTCACTGGTCCAGTGGGCCTGCCCGCCTCCCTGCCTGTCTGGCTGAGGTTCCACTGACCCCTGGGCACTGGAATTCTCAAGGCCAGCATGGAGGAAACTCCAGAGTGGGGACAATTAGAATCTCAGTCCCCTCATCTGGGACCCAAGGGTACCACCACCCCTGCCTCCCTGGTTCAGTGGCTCTAGGTCTTTTGTGTCTGTGTGTTTAGGGGGGGCTCTGGTTTTAAATCTGGGGTGCAAGAGTTCTATGATGTATCTACAATTCTTTGGTCCTAAATGTGTACAGAGTCTTGGCCTCTGTGGTCACCAATTCTACAGACTTCAAGTTGCCCTGACCTGTCCACACTCCCCACTGGTTTGGCTCCAAGCAGGCACACTGGGGTAGGAATCCCAAACCAGGGGCACACCCAGATGGCCCCCCCAGGCCCCCAGACCTGCCTGTCACCCTGTGGGGCCCCTGGCTCTCCAACAATGCTGCTTGGCTTGCTGGGTAGAGTTTGGGGCTTCCATTGGGGCTAATGGGTTACTCACTCCCAAATAAAATTCCCACGCCATCAAACACAGCCGGCTGGCCGGCCTGGGCTGAGGTTCCGGCCAAGGCTGGTGTGAACACCAGGAGGCCTAAAGCTTCTGTTGCTGAAGCCACACCTCAGAACCGGGCCTGCAGCACAAGGCTCTGAGGGTTCTGGAATGACTCCCTGCTCCTGCTGCTCTCCACACAGATTTTGGGTTCCCCACTCTGCTCACCTGGAACTCCTCCTGCCTGTCCTCCCCACTGCTTCTCCAGGCCCCGGAACCCAGGGCCCAGAGACAGCCAGGGCCAGGAGAAGAACCCCTTCTAGGGCCAAAGTCCATCACAACCCCAAGTCAAGCGGTCACATGGGGTCGCTCTCCTGGCACTGAAACTAGCTTCTCTGGAGCGGCTGGGGGAGCATTCAGAGGCCTGCAGCTGGTGTATCAGAGAACAAGGAAGCTCTGTCCCTGCAGGAGACCGTGTAGTGCTGGGGAGGGCTACCCAACGACTGCAGGCTGCGCAGAAACCATCACTCGGGGCACGTGGCCGCAAAGTTAGTGTGGCCAATCCACGGTGACTGGTCCCACCTAAGGTTCTCCTGCAAGTGTAGGCCACATTCAGCTCAAATCCCAACTCTGCCACTTAACCAACAGCGTGGCCCTGGCAAGCTTCTTTTCTCTGAGTCTCAGTCTCCTCTTCTGTAAAACGGGACTAGAAGGGCACTACCTCAGAGGGTGGTAGAGTGAATGGCTCTGGCACATAGTAAGTGCTCAATAAGGATAGCTGCTGCCAGCATGGTTATCATGACCTGGGTCCTCATCACCCGCTGATGTAACAATGGCAGCAGGAAGGGGACAAGACCTGGCCCCTGACAGTGTCTTCTTTTGGTCTTGAGGGCAATACATCCCTCTTCACCAGTCCCTACACCCTCTCACAGGTCCAGCCTCACGAAGACCAGCGCCCCACACCCCCTTCAGCCTGGTCCCCAGCCTCTGTTTCTCTCCCACTGCTAAGCACAATGGCTGTTCTAATTAACGGATTATCTCAGTGTGACAGCTGTGGTCTTTTGAAAATTGGGTTGAATAACAAGATCCTGGCGTATGGTAATTTCTTTTCATCTCCTACTCCCTCTTTCTCTCTCCCTCACTCCAGCTTTGTTATGCATGCAAATGTTTTTCCCCTTTTCCTCCTTCTCAAACACCTTCCTCCTCCAGATGGCCTAGGGGACAGACATCGGTTCTGCTTTCCCCACCAGTCTGCTTTACAGTGAGGCAGGTGGGAACTGACCCTCCTGGGCCCCTCCTATGCACCTGACACATGTGCCTTCTGTAATCTCCCAGTGGACCCAAGTCCTGACACCTTCCTCTTGGGACTGCACCGGCCCTGGGAGAGGGACCTACACCTCGGCTTTCCTCCTACCTCCCAGGCTGCTCCTTTGCCTTCCCTGAGGTCCTGGTCGCAGCCCTCTACTATCCTTCCCCAGCCTCTCCCCCACCTCATACTTTCCCAAGGCTCCTTTTATCACTTCTTTGTGCTGACCATACCCAAGCCACTGTACACCAGCTGCTTCCTCCCTGCACCTGAAACTCCACTCATTCACATCCACTACCGACTCACCTCCTGTACTCCCACTCCCTGACCAGCGAGAAGCATCCCCCGCTGCCAGCTCCCTGCACCTGGAAGGTCTTCGTGTGTACCCACCCACTACTCCTGCTCTGCTCCAGCCTTCTGCCCTCTGCCCCAAATGAACTTCTCAATTAGCATCCTCCCTGATCTCTGCCTCCAATCTTATCACCCCTTCAATCCATCCTCCACCCAGCAGAGGATGAGCAAGTTCTAAACTATAAATCTGAGCATGGCACTCTCCTGCTCAAAAGCCTTTGTTGGCTCCCTACAGATCTGGGAAAATTCCAACAGACATCAAGGTACCAGAAATCCTGCCCCCCTGCCCATGGGGTCCTATGGAGCTGGTTTCTATTCTCCTCTTCTGCCTTCCTGCCCCCCCACCAATTAAAATTGTCCGGTTGGGGTCCTTCTGTGGGTTCCCACAGCCCCCTGGGCTTCCTCCATCATAACTGGCATCATACCTGTTGTTATTACCCCTGGACTGACTTCTCCAAGGAAGGGCCCAGGTACTCCATTACAGCCCAGCACCAGGCACCCAGTAGGTGCTCAATACATGTTAACGTCTGAATGAAAGAGGTCTGCTCTCTCCCTTTATAGATAAGGAAACCGAGTCTCAGAGTAATTAATGACTTGCTCAAGATCACACTGTTTGTGCAAGACAAAACCAGGATTTGAACCCAGGACTATAATTCCAATGCCAGTCTTTTCCGCTTCCTAAAAGGGCTGTGGGGATCAGCTTCTGCACAGATCTTAGGGGACTCGAACAGAGCTAAGAATGGATAAGGAAATGGGACCCCCTACCCAGGCTGTCACTGCCAAGACCTTGAACTAGCCCCATGACTCCCAGGGCTTCAGTCGGCTCATCTGTAAAGTGGGAAGGACCCCTGCCTCATTCCCCATCTCAGAAAGTTGCTGTGGGGACAGAAATTCAGGTCTTAGAGAAAGCCCATCCTGCTAATAACATCTGAGGGATTTGATTCCCTCAGCCCCGTCCGAGCCCATCTGCGATGCCCTTGGCAGGCAGTCCTCAGAGCTTGGGGTCTTTCTAGGATGAGAGATGTCACACAGGACAGAGATCCCACCCCTCAGTGAGGACTATTAGGAGAAACAGGGGAGTTTAGGGACTCAGATCATGACCTTGGGCAAAAAAGCTTCCCTCTCTCAGCCTAGGCATCCTCATCTGTGAAGTGGGCCCATTAATGCTCATTGTTAGGATTGCAATGGGAACTAAGTGCAAAGTGCCTAGTGCAGTGCAGGCACTACCACGACCACAAGCTTCTGCAGGAATGTGATCCTCAACTGTTTCCCAGGGAGAGAGGGAAGAAGGGGGCAGGACAAAGCAGGACCATCTATTTTTGACTCTCCACTCTCAACAGCCACAAACTTGAGCTCATGCCCCAAAGGGTAGCCCTTGGGCCCCTCCCTCTCTCTCTAAGCTCATACCCCATGACATCCCTTCACAACCTACAGAGTGTCGGGGTTGTTACCTATCCGCATGTCCTCCGGGCCTCTGCTCATGCTGTTCCTGAGCCTGGGGTGCCATTCCCACACTTCTCCACCCTCTGCAGCCCAGACTTCATGCCTTCTCCTCCCTGGAGCTTTCAGAGATTTCTTCTCTGCAGGGAGGGTGATAGCCTCCCTTCTCTACCCAGTCCCTGACTCCATTCCCATGAAATCCTGGAAGGATCCTAGAGATTGTCTCGCCCCACCTCTTCTGTCCCTGTTTTACAGATAAGCAAACTGAGGCCCCGACGAGGGATATAAGCTCTCCAGGGATGCACTTGAACCCAGGTATCTCTGCTGCTTCCAACCCTGCAGGCAGCTTCTCTCCTAGCTCTGAGCTGTTGTTCAGCCCTTGCCTACCTTCTCCAAGCCCCCCCCAGCCCAGAGCTAACTGAGGATGGGACCCTCATCTTCCTCTCTGCTCCCACCCCAGTGCCTAGCCTAAGGCCTGGCACATAGTAGGCACTCAGTAAATGTCTGTTGAATTGAATTGCGCTCAGGGCAGCCAGTCGTCTCTGCTCTGTAAGAGAAGCATAGAGTTAGTGGAGCTGTTCCCGTGGCGACGGGGGTGGGAACCAAGCTGGTAGGGTGAGGAGTGTGGCCTCCCAAGGACCTTGAGGACCCTGGGAAGGAGATGGGGTCTGGGAAGCTGGAACATTCGGACTTAAATGAGTCCGAATTCTATCCCAACAGGCAGCATGGCCCTGGCAAGTCATGCTGCCCCTAGGGCCTCGGTGGCCTCATTTGTCCTGTGGAAATGACACTCCAGTCCCTAGGGGCTTTGAGGACTTCTTGTGATGAGGACCAGAAGAGACATGAGGAGTGTAAATAGTGACTCCAGCTCACAAGCATTGATGCTCACAGGCTGACCCACAAAGTCAGGTGGGAATTATGCCCAATTCTACAGATAAGGAAACTGAGGCTCAGAGAGGGGTGTGGCTTGCTCGAGGCCACAGAGCCCATGTTGATGTCATGCTGTATACACGGTCTCCCTGCAGAACTGGAGGGAAGCGAGGCATGATAACAAATCCCAGACAAAGACGTCAAGCCCACCAATGGGTGGCTGGCCCAGCCCAGGCCCAGGCAGGTGACAATCTTCCATGCAAAGGGCCCCCAGCATGAGCCCCAGACTGTGAAGGGAAAAGTGAAAAGCCATGTTCTCCCTTCCCCATGGGGTTGAGCTCTGATTCCACAGCCCCCAGAGGGTTCAAAGCCATACTGAGATCTACGGGCTGTTGGCCAGGTGTTTATATAGATCAGCAGACTATAAATACACAGCCTGGCCAGCACGCCAGGGCCACACCCAAGGAGCAGCCCAGGGGTGCTGTAGCCCTAACCCTGCCCCAGAGCTCTCTCCCCCTGGACCTCGGTTTTCTCATCCATCAACAGCAACAGCATGCTACACCATAACCATAAGAGCTCAGGTTCTTCACCCAACAACCTATAGTTCCCTAATCCAGCCAGGCCAACAGGAAGCTCTCTAGGCCCCAGCCAGAGTCCTGGGGAGGAAAGAGAAGGATGCAAAATGGACTCACCCTAGGTCCGCCTGGGGGCATGGCTGTGCCTCTGCTCACCGGCCTGGAGCCAGGAGAGACAGGGAAAGGGGCCTAGACCCCAGACTTTCACTCATTTGCTCCCTCATTCGTTCCAACAACCATTCTTCCAGCAGCTGCTAGGAGCAGACACCTCACAGCCAAAACACACAGCCTTAGGTCCGAGCTCTCATAGAGACGACGGAAAGATAAACAAGCACCTCTCCTCTGACCCTGCCCACACCACCCCGCTAGGGCTGTTCTCTGACTCCCATGACCTGTCCCGGCGTGCATCAAGCGACCCTGGTTTCACAGCTGCCTTCTGCCTGGGAGGGCAGTCTGGCTCACCCTGCAAACCCAGGGCCAGGGCCCACAACAGCGCCCAGGAGGTGCTCCATAAACGCTCACAGATGAATGCGGCACCGTGTGATGCATGCCGGGGCGGAGTGGGGAAAAGGCAGGATCTCTCTTCCCCAGCACCAACTGTGGGCCAGGCCCGCACATTCTACACACAACAGCCATGTTGTTACACCCACTTGAAGGATGAGGAAACCAAGGCTGAGAGAGACAAAGGGATGTGCCCGAGAACCCAAAGCTACAAAGTGGCCCAACACCTGCTGCTCCGCAGAAACGAGAGGGGCCAGTCACAGACACTCCCGGGACAGATGCTCTCCGTGTCACCGGGATGGCGTTTGCAGAGTCTGAGACTCCCCAAAGACGGGGCACAAGTGAGGGGGTCAACGTCCTATTTTCACATCAAAGCCTCAGAACAGCCCTGAGTGGCAGACAGACCCTCACTTAACAGGTAGAGAAACTGAGGCTCTGAGAGGTGGTGCTGGACCAACCCCAGGACCAACATACTCTGAAGGCCCTTTCCAGGCAGTGCACGGAGGGACCCTACTGCTGGCTGGCAGTTCTATCTCCAGCCCCTCTCACATTCACAGGCAAGGGACGTGGATGTGGGGCCAGACCCAACTCTGCCCTTGCTGGCTGGGGACCAGCCCTCTCTGAGCTCCAGCTTCCCCAAAACCCATCTTCTCTGCCCCACCCCACGCAACTGCTACAAGGAGCAAAGGAGCAGACTTATGAGAGGCACCCCCCCTTACAAACTATAAAGTGCTTTCCATATTTAAGGTAATAATGTAATTGTTACTGTTACACTTTCCTTGGCCTTCCTCAACTTCTTCTCTGCCTTCCTTTCTAGAAAGGCTATGACAGTTATCAGAGGCTCGGACTTTGCCTGCCCCTGTGCTAAGGATTTGTCCTCAGGATCCTAGGAACCAGGTACTATTTTTATGCCCATTCTGCAGATGAGGAAATTGAGGCTCAGAGAGATTCAGTGACTTGTTCAAGATCACAAGCCAGAAATGAGAGCACTTAGCCATGTTACACCAGACATATGCCCCTGAGTGTCTGTATATTCAGCCCTTTGGGGTGCTAGAGACCTTGGTTCATTAACGCCCACCTGCTCCCCAGTTTACCCGACTTCCCAGATGTATGCAATATTCATATTTCCTCATCAGCGGCTCACACACTCCTTCCCAAGGCCTTCAGAAGCCCCATTAATCATTCAGACACACCTGCATATTCATTAACTTCCGAATTAATACAGAGTCCCTTATTACTTCGGGCCTGCTGCCTGCATTAAAGACATTCAACTTCATTCATTATTAAACTCCTCCGGCAAATGATCACATTCCTCCTTCACAGAGGAGGGCAGCACTCAAGCCCCAAGCCAGCAAGTCTGTTCCAGCTGCTGTGTGACCTTGAGCCAGGCACTTGCCCTCTCTGGGCCTCCTTTATGTTTATCTGGCAAAATTAGGCAAACAACAGTCTCTAAGCACGTCCCAGGCTCCTCAAAGTCAACCCTGTCCCATTCTTCTGCAGACTCTGGTGTCCCTTCCCTGCATTGTCTTGTTTGGACTCACATAACCTTCTGTCCTCCATGAAAAAGAAGCCCGTGCTTTCTGTAGTTTTCCTGATCCTCCCCACCCGTGGCCTCCGCTCACACCTGGGCCTGGGCTTTGCACCAACCCATCAGCTCGAGGGCATCATCTGTACCCGAGTTAAGCTGGCTTGGCAGACCATGACATGTCCAAAATCAGAGAGGCCACTGACTCCACAGCCAGCAAGGGTGGCCTCCAGCTGCAATACAACAACAGTGATTACCGCAACAATAACAGCACCCCCATTTCCTGAGCACATACCATGCCCCAGGCCTGTACTAAGTCCTGACTTTCTCATCCTTCTTGGAACAATCTCCACTTTACATATAGGAAAACCAAGGTCAGTGAGGTCCAGGCCATCTCCTCAAGACATGCTGGTGCCAGTTGTCAATCAGGTCTCTCTCACTTGGGGGAGAGCTCTCTCACTGAGCTCTTCACCATCACACATGCCCCCTGGGGGCAGGACCCGTGGATGCCATCTTGCTGTGACTCCATCCTTCCCTGATGGTTCCTCTATGTGCCGATGGAGCTATGGCCAACAAGAAGGAATCCCCCATTCCCTGGCAGACACCCTGATCAATCTCCATTATGCTTGGCACTGAGCAGAGCTCACGAATGAAGCATGAGAATGCTACCGCCAGTATCACCCTGCTGGCTCTGACCCGCCTCCCGCCTCCGCTCCACAGGGCCTCTGTGCAGGGCCACTCACCGCCGACAGCAGCGGGCCAAGCCATCACCTTGTACAAATGCTGGGCCTGAGGCTTCCTTCCCCAACCCACTGGCTGTGTGACTGTGGGCTCATTACCCAATCTCTCTGTGCCTCAGTCCCAGTATCAGAATCACACCTGACTCTGCCCTCTGCCTTATCTCTGAACTCCAATCCATCCCAACACCTGTCCAGGCCACACACCTGTGTGTCCAAGCCACTGACAGCTAGCTATATCTGGATGGTAACCACCACCTCCCAGCACCTCCAAGCATTCCTGGGTTCTTTCCTTCCTTTCTGTTCAGCTGCCAGACAGCCTCTCAAAATGCCATCTATCAGACCCACTGAAGGTCCTGCCCTTAAAGCCCTCCCAGAAGCTTCTGTGCCCCCAGCTAAAGCCAGAAGTCTTCCTTGAAGATGAAGGCCCCACAAAACTTGACCCAGCCGCCCACTCCAGACCCTCCCCCTGCTTTCTCCCCAGGGCAGGGCAGCACCCCCCTTTCCTGTAGTGAGTCTCCTCATTCTTGCCCGACCCTGTGATGGGCATCTGTCCTCGCACACCTTTGGGCCGCCTGGCAAGCACAGTGTGTTCCCTACTAAAGCTGCAGCCCCCTACCCCAGCACAATCGGGAAGCAATCCTGTCAAGTCAAACCCACCCACGAAGCTGCGGTCAGTGCCAACAGGAAACCTAGTAGACCATAATTAAGACCTCGCCAATCTTCATCTACATGCAGACACAGCCCCCCCCCCCCCCCCCAGGTAACAGAATGACAGGTCATCAGACCCATTTCTCAAACAAGGAAACCAAGGCTCAGAAAGGCAAATTGGGCTCCCAGTCACTGCTGGTAAGTGGCAAGGCTGGGCCTGGAGCCCTCCTAACGGCACCTGTGCACGGAGTGCTCACTACATGCCAGACCTTAATAAGTATTTTACACTAATTAACTCTTTCCACCCTCTCCACAGCCCTATGAGATGGGCACTATGTTGTACCCATTTGTGAGATGAGGAAACTGAGGCCCAGAGTGGTGAAGCTACTTGCCCATGGGCACATAGTTAGGAGCTGGAAGAGCCTAAGACACACGAGCATGTACCCGCAGAGCTATTCCTCCACCTCACTCAAATCTCCTTCCTAGCCACCCCACCCCACCCCCTGCCATGACACTCTGGGTGAGAGGCATTGCCTTTCCTGGCTCCCTGACCATTCCAACTCTGTGGCAGCAAGGACTTGAGTCAGGCCCTTCCAATTTAGGGCTCTGGCTTCCATCTTTAAGAGGGGGTGGATGAGATGCCCTGAGGATTCCATTATCCACAGGCCTATGGGCTTACTATGCACCAGGTGGAAAACACAGGATGGGAAGGAACAGGGAGCACATTCCAGGTTCGGGTACAAGCAAGGTGCAAGCCCCTGCCTACTGTCACCAAGAGCACTACAAAGCTAACAGAAGGCCAGAAGAAAGGCTGCAGGTGCCACTAATCCCCAAGGCTGATGATGACCTGAGAGGGCTGGGGCCTCTGAAGACCTGTCTCTGTCCAAGGGGCTGGGGCTCCCCAGAGGGGCAGCAGCCTGCCAAGCAGACATTCCACATAACAAGCACCCGCCGTAGGCCTGGCCTGGGATTCCTGGCACCAATGGAAGAGACAAAGATGAGCGAGGGACTGGCGGGCCAGTAGGGAACTCGGGCCAATGGGAACTGAGTGCACACCCACTGGAGATTTTTGCTATTTAAGGAAACTCTTCTGCAAATTATTTTGTAAAATAAATAACCAGCCTCTAATATCTCCTATAAAATATCTAAATGATCACAGATTGGGGTTGCTTAAAGTAAGGTAACACTCCTGGCCTTCTGGGTGCTTGATCATCACATACCCACACTGAGGGTGGGGACCAGGGCCAACTCCCACTCTGTCCCAGCCCCCAACATGGAGGGCCAGCCCGCAGCAGGTGCTCAGTAAATTCTGGCCAAGTGGACTCCATTAGCACTCATTTCTGTACCCCAGTATCAAAGCTACTATATGTGGGACCCACCTGCTACCCCAGTACACTTTGCTCTGTCCCCTTCAGACCCTCTGGGGCACTTTTTGAAAGGTCAGAGCTGGCAACTCCCTGAGCACATCCAGGTCACTGTCATGTAACAGGGGAGAAAACTGAGACCGGAGAGGACAAGACGCTGGCCCAAGCCTCATGGCCATGGCCCATCCCTTTCCAGGGAACCCCTTCCTACCTTGGCCCCCTAAATACTGCTGTTCCTCTGGGCTATCCTCAACCTACCTACATGTGAGTGGCCTCATACCCCTGGTCACCCAAAGCCCAGCCTTTGCCGGCCGAACACCTGCACAGGTGCCCTCAGAAGTCCAGGCTCAGCCAGCCCAGGTCATCTTGGCCAAGCCCACTCCTGCCCACACATCTCCTCTTGCTCAAGGTCATCACCACCCCACCTGCTTGCTCAGGCCACAGGTCTCGGTTTCATCCTTAACTCCTCCCCTTGCCCTTCCCCTTCCCCCAGGAGATGATGATTAGACCAGCCACCAAGTCTGCCACTCCTGTCCTCAAATTGTCTCCCACATTTGTCCTTTGCTCCCTACCTCACCAGGACAGGCCACCATCATCACTCACCCGGTTGCCTACTGTGGCCTCCTTCTCCTCCATGCCCTCTGCACAGCAGCCAGAAGCAACCTTCTAGAGGGCAGCTCTGATGCTTCCTTTCCTGCTCAAGATCTTTCTGGGGCTCCCTGCAGCCCAGGGACAGTGGCCAAGCTCCTTAATGTCATTTGAAACTTCTGTGAGATGGGCCTATACCTTCCCACTTCCCAGGCCAGCACGTAGCCCTCCTCACCTTCCCTGCCCACATCTGCACTGCCACACATTCCGCCTTCCTGCCACTCACCACCTTCCCTGTCAACCCCCACCACCTTCAGCTCAGGCATCACCTACTCCAGGAAGCCCTCCCCAAACCCAAAGACTGGCTTCACCACTCCACAACACCTTCATGTTCACAAACAAGTAGCATTCCGCCCCCAACATTCACAATTTCCCCTCCTGAGGGTGAAAAAGGCACCATGTGCCCTTCTATGCCTCAGTGACAGCAGGAGACGTGGTGCATAAAAAATTGAAAAAGCAAAAGGACCCCACACTTCTGGTAATTCCCAAAAGGGCCTCTGTCCCCACCTAACCCATCTCCCTACACATTGAGTGGGTTCATCATTATCACTGGTGATAACAGGGCCACCTGCCCAGCTCCTTATTATCATCAGGACCATTAGAGCATAGACCAGTGCTGCGGATCCTGTGTCCACGCTGGCCTCAGCCCACTCGGGGGAAGTGTGGTCAATCAGGTGCAGGATGAACGGAACCCCCTGCCAGGAGCCTCGCCTGGGCCAGCAGCCCTTACCTCGGCACATGGGCCCTATTTACAGAAGAGGAGACTAAGGCTCTAAGAGCAAGCACATGACCTGGGGGCTCCAGGCTGGTGGGGGCCAAGCTAGGGATCAGAACTGGACTCCCGCCCACTCCCCTTAAACGGGCTCCAGGAGTTTTCAAGTGGGAGGAGGGAACAATGTTCACAGAGCACCCTGGGCTGGGCATTTCAGACATTCAGGCACCAGGGAAAGAGCACCACCTCTGGGGGCCAAAACAACTTGGATTCAGACCTCCCAGCTGTGTGGCCTCAGGCAGACTGAACAGCTTCTCTGAGCAGATTTCTTCTCTGTCCCTGGGGATGGCAGGCTGCGCTGCATGCCTACCGTGATTGCTGTGACCACACACAGTCAGTGACTCCGAAGCATCTCTCAGGCCAGGCTACAGGTGGCCTATCTCATCTAATCCTCACAGCAATCCCAGAAGGGGCAGGTTCTAACAGTATCCCCACTTTATGGAAACAAAAGGAAGGCCAGGGTCAAAGGACCTACCCGAAGCCATGCAGCTGTAGGTGCGGAGCTGGGTGCACAGTGCTGTGTAGAGGATGACGGTCGGGGCTGGGTCCTCACTAATGATATTCCTTCCAGGTTCAGACCTTCCTTTAATCCTTCAAAGACATCTTGAATAGACCCCCCCCCAGCTGCATTCCAGCCACCTGCCATGTCCTTGCTTCCACCTCCACAGAGCCCAACCCTCTCACCCTCTGCCACCCTGATCAAACGCCAGCTCTTTCTCCACCTTCCCTGCGCTCTGCTACCTTCCTCCCTCACTTTGCCACCACCCATTAATGCTCCCCCCCAGAGGTGCCACAGTCCCCTAAAGGAGACCGAGACCCACCCCCATAACCATGCCTGCTCCGATCCTCCGATCCTCCTCTGCACAGTTGACAGAGGAAACTTCCCAAGGCACAAGCAGGCTTGTGGGTCACTGCCCTGCTCAGAAGCATCTGATGCCTCCCTGGTCCTTATCCCAACATTCAAGACCCCTCAAGATCTGGCTTGGCCCTACCTGTGCAAATCTGCCCTCCCACACCCTCCTGTAATGAGGACACCAACAGAACAAATCATTCCCCACCGTGCACACATATACGCACACACTTATGCACTTACATGTACCATGCATGCATACACATGTGCCCCACCAATCTGGCACTGGGCCTCCCTGACTCCCCCCTTACCTGGGCCCCTCCCTCTACCCCATCTCTACCACCACCAACCTCCCATGCCTCCAGCCTGACCCAAGAACAGCACCTCCGGAAACAACTCTCTCCAATTCCTCAGCTCTTTCCACTCTGCGCTCTGTCTGAAATACGTCATCCATACCCATTTCTAAGTGCCCGGCATGCCCCCTGCTGCTGGAAGACAATCAGTCCAGACTCCTTCTCCTGGCCTAGAGGGCTCTCTCCAGCTCTCCCTCCTCCCCAGAATCCCAGATCTTCCTCCTGACTCCCAGGCCCTGGCACTGTGAGCTTCTCACCCTTCTATACCTCCTGACCTTTACTCTTGAAATGCCCAGGACTAGTATTCCCTCCTGCCCCACTTCCAACTCATAAATACCACTCCTTATGCAGGACTCAAAGCCACCTCCTACAGGAAGCCCTCCAGCCCAACCAGGCACCTACCTTCTGCCCTGGTTGTGGGATCCTTACAGCAGGGACTATTCTCATTCACCCCAGACCCTCAGTGCCTTTCACAATGCTTGGCCCACACCAGATGCTTTAGAACAGTCTGCTGACTAAACGTCCTTCTTCCCTCTCTAGCCTTCTCTGAGCTCCTGGGGCAGAGAGAACAAGCTCATGAGCCAACAACAACCAGTATGAATACACCCCCTTCTCTTCTCCTCCCCGGCCTCTAGCACCTCACCTGCAGTGGCTGTCACCTTCCTCCCTGCCGCCACTCTCACCTATCGGCTGAATTCCATGGGTTCAGAATAAAATCCTCAGCCTTCCCTGACTTCATTTCCTCACTTGGCAGCATCTGACCCTCACTGTATCTGCCTATTGAGTGCAGCCTCTCAGGCCTGGAGGGCAGAACCCCATCTTACTCCTCCCCAGGTCCCCAATACCTACCACAGAGCAGGAGTTCAAAAGTCTCCTTGAACAAACAAATGAGTGAGTGAGTGAGTGAGTGAGTGCTGGCTTCAAATCCCACACTTCTGCCTGGGCCTCTGTTTCCCCGTCTGTTACTGCACATCACAGTTCTTGCCTTGCTTTCTGTGCAGGGGGAGCTAAAGGTAGAGATCAAACAACAGATGGCATCAGCCTGAAAGTGTTTCCAAAACCATGAGTCACTACACACCTGGAAGGGACTTTTAACTCCAAAGGAGTGAAAACCGAGGCTGAGGTTAAGTATTTCACTCACTCGTTCATTTAATACTATTTCTCAAGCCCTGGGGCAGGTGCGGGCATCCACGGGCATCAGGACAGACACGGCACTGCCTTGAGGAAGCTCACAGCTCAAAGGGAGTCGTGCAGGAGACCAGCCATCGCAGGAGGAATGTGGGGAGCAGCAGGGCTGCAGGACAAGCTGGCCTAGGCCAGGGAGGGGTGTCCAGTAAGGCCTCCTAGAGGAAGAATCATCATGCTCTCCAGCCTTCAGGAAACAAGGTCTCCAAAGAGCCAGTCAACTATCAAAGGGGGCACCCCTCCCCAAAAGCCAGTGTCATCTCAGATGAGTGGCATCATAAGGTTGTGTCCCCATTTTATGGATAAGGAAACTGAGGCCCAGAGAGCTAAAGCAGCATGCCCACAGATCTTGAGCAGCAAAAAATGGAAGTCTTGGGGGCCCCTGCACCTCCTGATACCTCTGGAGAGCCTGGAAACAACTTCTAGAACATTCAGGCTCTGAACTAAGGGCCCAGCTGCTTTAATGGCATCCAGGTCAGTTGCTCCCAGACACAGCAAGGAAAGTCACACCACAGGAGTGGGCCACCAGGAAACACGGGCCACAGCTGGATCTGAAGAAATCACCAAAAGCAGCCCAAGCACACCCTCCACAGCGGGAGCCGGGTCACGTGAGCTGAGCTGAGGGGCGGCTGCCCGGAGGCGATGAGATTTCCTGTAACCACACAGGGCCACCTTCCCTTTAATGCATGCAAATGAAGGGCATAAATTTCTGCTTACTTAACTTCACAAATGTTAACAAGCTCATAAAAAATAAGTTATTCTTCCAGAGCTCCACAACATCCTTCGTTTGTTTAATTTTGTTTCCCCTCCCTCCCAGCCACCTCTGTGAGGGGGAAGCTGCAGACTGGTGTTTCCCTGCCAAGCAGGCCTGCCTTCCTTCTCTTCACCCTGCCCCTAGGAGGCAAGAGGGAAAGCCCCCGGATAAGACATCAGAAGACCCAGGGGTGAGCCCCGTCCCCTTCCCTGCAGCTGTGTGACCTTGGGCTCTGATTTAACCTCTCTGGTTTAATTGCCTCATCTACAGAGTAGGAATTGCAATTGCACCAGGTCTGCCTGGGGGCTGGTGTGAGGATCAAACAGATAATCCCACTAAAGTGTTTAGCTCCCTCCTGGCACAGACCAGACTCTCAATAAATGTTAGCCCTTGTTATTATGTAAAGGAGAGTTAAATACCTCCTCACTACCAAAGTTAATCCATTTGTAGTTTGCCTTCTGGGGCAAAGTGGCAGCTCCAAATGCAGCCTGGGGATCAGTTGTGTTGGCCAGTATTGGATACAAATCCCAGTTTGATGCCATCAGGCAGACCCTGAGCCCTCCTGGCATGTGCAACAGGCCCCACCATGCCCTATTGCCTTACTGGAACTAGATGCACACCTTCAAGTGACGTGGCCTTGTGGGTATGTGAGTTTGCCACCCCTAGTTTATGCCTCTCAAAGCTGATCTCACTGACACATCATTAGGCCCAGCTGACAGATAAGGAAACTGAGGCTTACGGAAGGGCAGCTCACAGTATGAGTCCAGTCACCAGTCCTAGCCCATTTTCTCTCCTGAGCCTCTGCCCCACCATGACAGCTTGAGAGAAGCCTCCTTGGCACACTAAAAAGCAAGTGGTGGGAGAGATAGCACTCGGTAGGTAGCTGAGCAGGAGCCAGGACCTACCCTCATCCCACTGGGCCTCATCCCAGCCCAGTGATGAGCATGCCAAGCCAGGGTGACACTCCTGTGTGCCAAGCCCCAGCAGAGCCCAGTGCTGGGGGCTGCAAAAGATGGGGTACAGTGGTTAGAGCTGGCACACTCCCCTTAGGTTGCCTCTATGTCCTCCACCTTGAGTGCACCTCGTTTGCTGTGGAACAAGAAGCGATTGAGTAGTACTACAGTGCTGGGGGTTTCCATGACTCACCTAGTGGTGCAGTCATGATCATTCTCAGACAAGGAATTGGAAGCACAGAAAAGCTAAGTAATTTGCCTGGAACCATAGGAAGAAACAGAGCAGGGTGGACTGGTAAAAAGATCAATGAACAAAGAGGGAGAACACACTCCTGCTTATTGGTTTCCACGTGAGGCCTCAGAGGGACCCGGGCTCAGAGGCGAAGAGGAACAAGGTCAGATGGAGGAGGAGGGAACTGAGTCCAGAACCTCTGGCCTGTGGAAGCAGCCCCACAAGTGCTACCAACTGTAGAGGATGGCCCTCTAACAGCTCCCATCACTGCACACCTGCCCTTGCAGCCCTGCACACCTGCCGCTGCTCTCATGGTATCTCAAACTCAGGCCATTTCATCCTTCCTCTTGCCAGTCTCAAATCACCCCCTCCACTCCCTTCCCAGGCAGGTGCTGAACAAAGTGTTGCTCTCCTTGGTTCAGGGCCTTGCCCAAGCTCCCACCAGGCCAAAAGTAGATGAGTGGGGACTCAAACCAGTTCTTGAACCCCATCCTCTCCATCCAGAAACCACCAGTTGCGGCAGGGATGGGTGGGGCCATGATAGGCAGAGGTGGCCCTAGCAGGTGGGAGAGGGCTGAGAGAGTCTGTATCTCCGGTCCGGTTCTGGTTGCCCTGGCAACAGGACTAATTAATTCCACCTTGGGCTCCATCTGTGCCTTAGTTGGATGGGCGGTTTGGGCTCCCCGGTGTTTGTTTTGAAGGAAGGGGAAAGAAGGGGGGGCTGAGAGGCTGCGGTCCCCAGGGACTGGCTGACCTGCCCCTTCACATGCAGCATCCCCACCCCCAATAGGAGGAGGCCAGCTAGGCCTCCAGAGACCATCACGGACCTCCTCCAGCCAAGGCGGCTTATCGGAGCCCAAACAGCACCTGGCACAGACCACAGTGCCTGTGGTGTGTACACACATGCACACACCGAGGGGAACACAGGCTCCACAATGGGAAAGACTTGGGTTCAGATCCCAGCCCAGCTTTCTGAGTCTCAGCTTCCCCATTTGCAAAATGGGTGGCAACGCTCCCCTCAAAGGACTCTTAGGAGTATTAAAGAAAGGTCCTCAGTGCAAGGACACCTGAGGAGTGTTGTCTATACTAGGAAAAGGCTTTGCTGAGGGTGATCCTGGCCAAGGAACCACCTATGCAGTACCCAGAGGGTGGCGCTTTTGAGAAACTGGATCATGGTGTGGGAGAGGGAGAGGGAGGCCCGAGGCAGGGACCCTGAGGCTCAGCCAAGTTCCAGGGTGTCTCAGAAGCCAGGGTCAGGATCTTAGCCCAAGGACAGTGGGGAGCCAGTGACATGCTGGGGAGCTCATATCGATAACAGAAGGGCACAGAATGATGGAGGGGCACAAGCAATGGCCCAGGCCCAGGCCCAGGACGATGATTCGATGCAGGCTAGGGCAGCAGGCCGACAGGCGATGGGAGGATTTGAAAGCAGGTCTTGGTGACTTACAGGATGAGGACAGGAGACCAAGGGTGGAGTTCAGACATGACTCCCAAGGACCAGGTGGGTGTCTGAGCGATGGTACAGGGAACCTCAGAAGGAGCAGATAGGCCAGCATAAAGGAGAAGGAAGAGTCCAGCACGGGACAAGTTGAGTTTTAGGGGCCAGAGGAACACCCCAAAGGTTGTGTCTAGTCAGTAGGTGGCCATACCCAATGCTCAATAGCCAGAGATAGGGCATAGCAGAGATGGAGCCTTGGGCATCCCATGTACACGCCTGCTAAGAGGAGGCAGGAGAATGGAGGCATGGCCCCCAGAGCAGGGGCTAAGGATCAGGCTGGGAGGGAGGATCACCCCTCAGGGACAGGTGTAGCTGGCAGTGGATTCTCCACACAGCAGTACTTGGAGCCAGACCACCTGGGTTCAGATCTCAGCTGCTATACCTCACCACCAACTGTGAGATCCTGAGCAAGTAATTTCCTCTCTGAGCCTCAACTTCCCCATCTGCAAAATGAAAGTAAAAGTAATACCTACCCCAGAGGTTTTTATGAGGAGTGCTGTCCCCCTGGAACCCACAGGCCGAGCCCTGGAGACGCAGGACCTCCAGGGACCTGCTCTTTCAGGACTGAGGACAGGCTACTAACCTTTGCTGAGTATCTACTATTCGGCAGGTGCCTCACATTTGTTACAAGACCATACAGAGTGGTGATCAAAGTGTAAAGGGCTGGAGTCAGACGGCTCCAGGCTGAATCCTGGGTCCCCTACTTACTGATTGGGACCTGGGGAGGGTCCTCACCTCCCTAAACCTTGGCTTCTGCGAATGTGAAGTAGGGATAATGCAGGTACCCACCCATGGCTCATGGGATTGTTGTGAGCATGAAATATGAAAACATGAATCATTTGTCATCCGCATGGCACACAGCAAGAACTAAATAAATCATCCCCGTTGTCACTACTGCTGCTCCTCCCAATAACCCAAGCTGGTAGATGTAGCAATTACCATGTGACAAATGAAAAGGACAAAGGCCTCTCCAGCCCTAGGGTCCAGGACCTGGACTGGCTACCATCTTATCCCAGGACTCAGCCCTCTCTCTAGTACAGGGCCTGTGTCTAAACCTTTCCCTAGCCATTCCACGCTGTGTGACCTTAGGCAAGTCACCTCACCTCTCTGAGCCTTAGGTTCCTCCCCTAAAAAAGAGAAGTCCCTTCCCTCCACCAAGGCAACATACAAAAGGTGTCCAGCCTAGGGACTGCTCACAGTAGGTGCTCAATAAATAATAGTAGTTATGATTAGCAATTGACCCAAAGGAACAAATGAATGCAGACAAGCACTCACAGTGGGGTCTTGGGTGAGATGTCCTCCATGAGTCACACAAACACACCCCTGGAGGGCCACAGCCTGGGGACCCTGCCCCCTACTCCCTTGCCACCTCCTGCACTCCTTGACCAAGGCCCTAAACCCATGCCTTCATCCATACTAACCCCCTACCCTGCCAACCCCTGCAGCAAACAGACAGCCACAGCCAGTGTGCCTCCACCCAGCCTATGACCAGTCGGGCAGCCCCTTCACCTCCCTGCCCTCCCCTGAATCTGCTCAATTAGGGAAACTGGGGAGCCAGGGAAATAAACTTAATTTTTGAGCTAATCAGTCTGCTTCATACTAATTACCATCCTCCCGGACAGGGCAGTAAGGTAGACTTCCTGGGGGAGACAGAGGGAGAAGCTGGTCCCTAGGAATGACACTCCTTTGCCCTAAGACCTGAGCCTGCCCAAGGATAAATGGGGTGGGTAAATCAGGAAGCTTGGGCAGGAAGGATTTCAGGGTGGGACTGGGTGGATGTGGCCAGAAGTAGGGGACACAGCAGGGGGGTATCCTCTGGGCTAATTCCATCCTCCCAGGGTTCCCTTCCAAGATTCCTGCCTTATGGCGGGGCGGCTAGGGGGAAGCCCCAGAACAGGTGCCCCAGTAGGTGTCCAGCCTACGGCTTTGGCAGAGATGGAAGATGGACACTTTTAAACTAGAAAATAGAGCAATAATCAGAGTGCAGCTTTTGGATCACAGCAGTATGTATGTGTGTGTGTGTGTGTGTGTGTGTGTGTGAGAGAGAGAGAGAGAGAGAGAGAGAGAGAGAGAGAGAGAGAGAGAGTGGGTGTGTGTATGTCATGTACACAAGTGCACAAACAAGAGGGCTCAGGACTAGGAGCCAGGAGGTCCAAGTTCAAGTCTCTTCTCAGACCTGGACAAGTCCCTGGAGAGTTGGAGGGGATGATGTCTGAGGTCATTTATCCTTCAACAAATGCTTACTGAGCACCTACTATGCACACATCAGGCTCTGTGCTGGGTACACAGGCTCAGCTATGGACATATAGGCATGGTCCCTGTTCTGATGGCTTCCACTGTGACAGAAGAACCAGGGAGCCACCCCATTTACCGGTCAGCAGGGCATGGCGTGGAGAAGGTGCCATGCAGAGCATCAACCCTGCAGGACGTGGGCCAGTGTGACTGGGATGAAGCTACTGCAGGCAGAGCTCATCACTGCATTTTTTAGAAAAGGTTCTGCCCAGCAATGAAACTTCAGATAATTAGAACTCATTCTGGGCCCCCATGCAAATCCCTTCCTCTCTATGGGCCTCAGTTTCCCCATTTGTAACAATGAAAAAGCAGGATGAAATGGTCTTCAACGTTCATCTTGGGCCTCACTCTCACAAGCAAGGATTTTCAGTTGTTTCTCCATCATGGGTGTGTGTGTGTGTGTGTGTGTGTGTGTGTGTGTGTGTGTGACAAGAAAGCAGGGTGGTGAAGCACAAGAAAGCACACATACAATCACACACACAGTGGACCGTGTCCCAGCCTGGGCCCAGCTCCACAGTGGATACACCAGATGGACAGGTGTGCACCCGGTGATGAAAGGGGCTGGCAGTGCCTGCCTTCGGCCCATCTTCTCCTAATCACAGGCTCTCAGGGCACATGCTCACCTCCGCTGGCACTGGGCGCCCCTCTCAAACTGCCTTTCTCCCACCCTGCCATGGAGCCATCACAGCTACCTACTACACAGAGTGCCTACTATATGCCCGGTGCCCCCATGCCTCACTGCACCAATTCTCACAACAGCTCTGCCAGGTGAGTACTATTACCCTATTGTACATATGGGGAAGCTGAGGCTCAGTTAGGTCAAGCGATGTGCTCAGTGGATGATAAGCTAGGGACTTAAATCTGCCCCAATCCCAAGCTGCCACACGTACCATGTATCAGAACCAATTTTCTGGACCAAAGATTCAGACCAGAGGACCAGGCTGGCCCAGGTCCTG
The DNA here is from genome assembly GCF_036850995.1 of Saccopteryx leptura. Lineage (NCBI taxonomy): Eukaryota > Metazoa > Chordata > Mammalia > Chiroptera > Emballonuridae > Saccopteryx > Saccopteryx leptura. The sequence continues at coordinate 309,630,710 of NC_089503.1, forward strand.
CCCAAGCCACTCGCCGTGGATTACCAAGGGCACTCAACACAGCAAGGTGGTTAGAAGGTGGCCTGTGAACCAATGGCCCAGGTTCAAATCCTGGTCTCACCACTGACTCACTGTGTGACCATAGGCAGGATCCTTAACCTCCCCGTGCCTCAGTTTCCTCATCTATAAAATGGGGATAATGCTATTTTGTTGGATTATTGTGAGGATCTAATTTCTGTATAGTTCTTAGAATATCTAGAATATGATAAATGTTACTTAGGTGTTATTAAGTAAAAGCAATAACTGATTCCCTTTGACTGTATGGGCAGTCTGAGAAATGGGGTCCACAAAGGGTAAGGATCAGAGCTGAGACTTAAACCCTGAACCTATGACACAACAGGAAACTGGATAAGCAAGGGGACCTGGCACCAAGGTGGATCAGGGTGCCCCCCACCCTGCTGTGCCTGAGAGGAGATGCCTGAGGTGCGGGGTTAGGGGCCCCGGGAAGGGTCGAGGTAAATCCCACATAAGTGAAAACAGATGGTATATATGTGTTTGCAGGGGCCCAGAAGCATGGAAATGGGCCCCATTTGTGATGGGGGAAGGCAGCAGCATAGCTCTCTATTTTATATACAGAAAGCACATGTCAGCTCCCTACTTAGAAGAAGGGCATATACACACATACATTCTTTTACACATACACTCTCCAACACACGACAAATACACACAAATCACCAAGGACACATATATCTGCATACCCAGCTTTAGGCCCACCTCCTCATGAAGCTGAGGGAGGGACACAAAGGCTGCTGCAAACAGATGGGGCAGGCCAGAGAGATGGGGGGATGAAGACAGAGGAGGAGACAAAGACAGAGTCAACAGAGGCAGAGCAAGAAGGCTTTCCTCAGCTCCCGGCCCTCCGCGGTGGCCCCAGCCCCAAAACAGTCCCTTCAGGCTGGCCCAGGTGGTGTAGAAAGTAAAAGTGCCCAGCCAAAAGCTGCTGGGCCTGGGTTCCACCCTCAGCCTGGCCAGTTACTGCTGTGTGAGCCTGGGGCAGCATCTCTCTGGGTACCACCGGCCTGTGAGTGTGGGAGGGGGATGGAGACCCTGTGGCTCCGACCCTCCAGCTCGTGGTACTGGGTTCCCTTCATGGGCCTACTCTCCCCATACCCCTCAGTGTCTGCAGTTACCCCGTAGGCCCAGATGGTCCCTAAAGACAGTCCCCCTGGCGCCCCAAGCTTCCCCTGAATCCAGGACAGAACGTCCAGCTCAGCTGCCATCTCAGCCAAGCCAGTCACTTGGTCCCCAAAGCCCCCACCCCACCCTGCCATCAACCCCAGCTCTGAAGCAGAGAGGAGAAGAGCAGAGCGGTGACAGGAGACACTAAGCACCCCACACATGCCTGTGGAGAAGAGGGTGAGAGCTGCCTCCTGCAACATCTCAATCCTCACAATGGCCCTCAGTCCCATTGTAACAGATAAGGAAACTGAGGTTCAGAGAATGGTCTGCTCAGAGCCATGCAGCATGGAGGAGATGGAATAGCTGGGATGTAACCCACACTGCCTACTCCAAAACTCATCGGCTCTTTGCCTATCTTGTTCAGCAGTCACTGAGAGTCAGAGAGATAGACATACTCACATTTCCTGACCCCATACCCCAGGCCTCAGGACTCCATAGACCACAGCCTGGCCCCAGCAGCCTGAAAGGTGGTGGCTGGAATGGCCATTGAAGCCCTGCCTACCTGCTCCCACCACCAGGAAACCTACCAACAAGTAGTTAGTATTTATTGAGTGCTCACTGTATGTCAGGCACAGCGCTAAGTACTATATAGTGTCAACTCTATTTTTATTCCCATTTTCCAGATGAGGACACTGAGGCACACAAAGGTGAAACAACTTATGGATAGAATCAGGAGTTGAACCCAGTGGCCTGGGCCCATGTACTTGACTACTGTATCACCCTGTCTGACAGCCCCAGCAGTTTCTTCACTCTGACCCACCATCCCTAAGCCAGCACCCCAATGTCTGGCAGACACAGGAAAGACCTTATTCCTGGAGGCTTTGCTTAGCTCAAGGGCCCCTGAGCCACCATCTGGGACACCTGTTCTCCTCTGCCAACTTCTCTGTATGGCCCATCTCTTCCCAGGATGCTTGGGGACCTTGGTGAGCCCCTACATCTGTCCTTGAGGCCCAGCCCTGGGTGGCAAGGGTAAATTCTGTGACTTCCCACAGACCTTCAGACTGTATCCTCAAGGATAGGGTCTGGGTCTCAGCCTGAGGCCCAGAGATGGTCTGAGACTAGCCAGGACCACACAGCAAGTTGGAGGAAGGAAGGAGCCCTATGGCCCTTGTCTCCACCTCACAGCTCGGCACAGATCCCACCCTCCGTCTTGTGGGAAAGACTGCCACTGGATTGATGGAGCCATATGTCTCAGTGTGGAGGAAGGCTGAGGGGATTAATTTTAAACAACTTCTAGAACTCCTATATGATTGGCCTTGCCAACCATGTAGCCCCTGGCAACCCTGTGGGCCTATTATATTCAGGTACTCTTCTCTCCAATCCTCCCTCCAGGAAGCCAGGCAGTGCCCAGGCAATGCCCCCATTTCACAGATGAGCAAACTGAGATTCAGGTGCATATAACCACTCAGAATTGGCATCTTACCCAGCATGCCTTGCTTCTTCTAACCACAAAACAGTCTTTCCTATAGTCCCTGCCCTGAATCCAACCCCTTCCCAGTCCTCAGGGATTGCCTCTTCCAGGAAGTCTTCCTAGAACTCAGGGAGCCTCCACTCAGTGAACTATCTTCTCCTACATTCAGAGAGCAGATTGAGCCCCCAAAACCCTCAGTGCCTCTACCCTCAGACTAGGGCTCCTGGGAGATGAAGTTCTAACCCCACTCAGATGGGGACTCCCTGAAGTCAGGACTGTGTCCCCATCAGACAAGTATCCTGATGGTAAGTTTTCCCCCTACCCCCTAAGACTAGGGATTCTCTGAGGACAGGGTCCCCATGATCTACTTCCTTCAGGCTAGAAAGTCATGAGAACAAGACTCCCTCCTCCCTCCTCTTGCCCTTCCACCCACAGCCCCCCCAAACCCAGAGTTCAAAACTCTGCCCAAGGGCACAGGCAGGACCCCAGACCAGGCCTCAGCCCCCCCTCTCTCCTGGAGCTCTTCCAGGCCTGGTTCGTACCAGGCAGGCTACCCTGCCCCCCAGGCCTGTCCATGAATCCCACCTCTGTTGGGCACCACAGACCCCCCTTTCTCCTCCCCAAACAAATGGGGTCTTGAGTGAGACACTGGGACAAGCACACACAACACTAGATCTATTCCCTGGGCTAGCGTGGCTGCCAGCAGTGGAGGGGGCATCCAAGCTGGGGAAGTAACCTATTCATTCCACAGCCCCTCTGGGTCCTGCCTCGGAAATTGAGGCCACTTTAAAGTCTATCCTGGTGGGGCTGGGACCAGCAGCCCACTCTCTGGGTAACCCCAGAACACACCCAGCCCAGGAGCCTCCACTGTTTCCTCCCCTCTCCTGACACAAGCAAGCTGGAGCGCCTGAGCCTAGGAGCCCAAACCCCTGCTCTGTTCTGTAGAGAATTTCCCCAAACCTGAGGACAGTCACTTGTAAAAAGAGTGTAATAACTCCTATACCCGGTGACTGTGAAGGATACAGACAGCAATGTCCCTAGCACATAGCTGGTATTCAGTTAAAATCAGTTTCCTTCTCTCGCCTCTTTCTTTGATTTTCTCTCTCTTTCTTTTGAGAGTTGGGGTAGGGGCAAGATAGCACATGACAACAGGACAGAAAATGGCCTGTCCCAAGCACTTAAAATGTACCCTATTCAGAAGTCAAAATCTGAGATCCCTTGGTGGGCTGTTAGGCCCCCCCAGGCCTGGGGTGATTCAGCAGAGGCTCGTTTCCACCCAGAAAACGAGGCCTTGGAGCCAAACTGCAAATCAAAGCTCAAAGCCCACTGCCTCTGAGAAGCCAGTCAAGATTATTAAGGCAGCCAAGACATTATCTCCATTTTATGGGCAAGTAAACTGAGACACAGAGTGGTTAAGTAATTGACCTAAGGTCACATGGCTAGTGAGCAGGGGAACTGATTTCTTTTGACAATTAGGCTGCTACCTAAAGCTCTTCCTCATGGCAGAAGCCTTCCCTACTTAAGAGCAGTTCTGTTCTGTGGTTCTGCCTCTGTGTTCAGAGGGCAGTCCAAACCCCCTAGCCTGAAATGCCAGGCTCCCCAGCAGGGTGGTGTAGTGCAGCAGAAAAAGCAGTCAACCTGGAGTCAGCCCAATCTGCCACCTACTTCCAACTGTGTGTCCCCAGGCAATTTACCACGCCTCCCAAGCCCCACATTCCACATGCACAGAATGGGAATGACAAGACTGACCCTCCCTGGCTGGCAGGGTTACCTACCCATGTAGTCACTACATACATATTTATTGAACAGCTACTATGTGCCAGGGTCCCATTCAAGGTACTTGGGATAAAGAAGGGAACAAGACAGAAAAGGTTCCTTCCCTGATAGAGCTGATCCTCAGTGATGGGTGGGTAGGTAACAAGCCAATAAACAAAACAGCATCTGGTTGTGTTAGGGGCTATAAGCAAACAAAGAGGGAGACGGGCCAGGCCATATCAAACTGAGTGGTCAGGGTGGGCCTCCCTGAGGAGGTGATAATGAACCAAAACAGGAGACAGCCAGGCAAGAAGCAGGGAGAAGCAGCAATGAACAAAGAAGGAATAGCAACTCCTGTAGAAGGAACAGCAAGTGCAAAGGCTAGGAAAAGAAATGAGACCCAGAGCAGGTAGAAAAATGCCTGGCACCTCGCAGATGTTCAATAAAGAACAGATGTTGGCATTATTGCTATAAAACCTTAAGCTCCTTGGTTGGGCCTTGCTTCCTTCTTCTGGAAAATGCACAGCAGATTCAAGGGACTCCTAGGTCTCTTCCACAAACAAGCATTCATTTAAAGCAGTGATTTTTCACCCCGTGTGCCACAAGAATGTTTCAGTCAGAGGTACTGACCTCTTCTTCCTTAGATTGTCAAGTTTAAAAAAATGACAACAGCCATCCATTGTAAATGAATCAGAATTATACCTATTTTTCTTTTTTGCCAGATTGCCAAAAAAACAAACAATTTTGTGGTGCACCACAGAATTTTAGTAATTAGTTTATGGGGTGTCATGAGATGAAATAGGTTGGAAACCGCTGATTTAAAGTAACACTTGCTCCATTGTTAATCCTCCCATTTTGCAGGTAAGGAAACTGAGGCTCCCAAGATCCCTCTAGACCAGTGGTCAGCAAACCGCGGCTCACAAGCCATATGTGGCTCTTTGGCCCCTTGAGTGCGGATGCAAAGGCCAGCTTAGGAGTACCCTAATTAAGTTAATAACAAGGTACCTATCTATATAGTTTAAGTTTAAAAAATTTTGCTCTCAAAAGAAATTTCAACCATTGTACTTTTGATATTTGACTGTTGACTAATGAGTTTGCAGACCACTGCTCTAGACCATAATTGGCAACATCAGGATGTGAATCTAAGTCTTATAACCCCAAACTCTACACTCTATGGCAGGGTTCCCCAAACTTTTTACACAGGGGGTCAGTTCACTGTCCCTCAGACCGTTGGAGGGCCGGACTATAAAAAAACTATGAACAAATCCCTATGCACACTGCACATATCTTATTTTAAAGTAAAAAAAACAAAATGGGAACAAATACAATATTTAAAATAAAGAACAAGTAAATTTAAAACAACAAACTGACCAGTATTTCAATGGGAACTATGGGCCTGCTTTTGGCTAATGAGATGGTCAATGTGCTCCTCTCACTGACCACCAATGAAAGAGGTGCCCCTTCCGGAAGTGTGGCGGGGCCGGATAAATGGCCTCAGGGGGCCGCATGCGGCCCGCGGGCCATAGTTTGGGGACCCCTGCTCTATGGTCTCACTATACACACAACATTCACTATGTCTCCCCATCGCATCCTAAGTGGCTCTCACTGTAATAATGTCTCTTCTTGGGATGCACTGAGGTCTGGGGCTGACTGGCCCCATTTCTGCCCTTTGGGGTCACCCAGGACAGCCTGCTCCTCTCTTCCCCAGCTCAACCTGAAATGTGAAGAAATGTAATGGGTTAGAAAGAACAGCGACTGCCCCAGGAAGCACCTCCCTGGCACCAGGCCCTGCGCACTAACTTCAACCCCCACTCCCCAACGGGAAGGCAAAGAAGGAATTCTTATCATTCTCATTGTACAAATGAAGAAACTGAGGCCCAAAAGGCAAAGAAATGGACCCAGGGCCATCCACCCAGAAAGTGGCATTGTCAGGACCTAAACTCAGATATTTGTCACTCAAAAGACAGTTATCCTACCCATCACACCCCAAGAACCCCAAATGTCTCTCTTTGTACATCCTTCTCAGTCCCCTGCCCGGCCTGTCTCGTGGTGATGTCAAGGAGATTGATAGGACCGACTTCCCCTGAATCTGTTATTCCCAATCTATTATTCCCAAGGCACCACTATGCTGTGTGCTGTGAAGAGAGCCAGAAGGCAGGGGGGGGCTCAGGCAACAGGTTGGGGGACAAGGCCCACCAGATTCAAGTGCACACACAGACCCCTGGAGCAAGCAGGGGGCAACATGAGAGAGGATCCAGGCACCCCTCGTCCATCCTGGCTCCGTGACCAAGGTGCTGCTGCATGACCACTGGGAGGCCCTCCTCTTCTGCTACCATGAGATCGGCTCAGTACCTCCACCACTCGGGTCACGAGAGAAAGGGCACAATAAGGCAGATCGCGGGTGAGAGACACTGCTGTCCTCCCCAGGCATGTCTGAAAATCATTTTAAAAATCAGTTTTAAAAGGCATTATGATAATGATGGCTACCACTTACTGAAAAGTCTATTAAGTGCCAGGAACTACACCAGGGGCATCTCATGAATCATCCCAAGTGATAGCAACTTTGAGGAGCATGTACATCACCTCCGTTTCATATCTGGGGAAACTGAGGCACAAGGACATTCAGCTGTAAGTGCCAAAGCCATCTGACTCAGAATGGGACAGCAGCAGAGGCTTCAGGGGGAGGAGCTAGGCCTGGTGAGAGAGACATTCGGGGAGGCAGGTGCCCACTGTGTGACCTTGGGAAAGCTGCTTCCCCTACCTGATGCCTCAAGGCCAGGCATCAACACCAGGCTTCCCGGAGCACAGCAAATATAAAGGAGGGGTAGGAAGTCACTTGGGGGCCAGGAAGGAGCATGCATGCAGATGGCTAACTTGTTATAGTCAAAGGCCCACAAGAGGGAGGGGGCTCTGGGAGGCAGAGGCAGGAGGAATTGGCCACAGAAGTGGGAGGAAAGGACAGACAAGAGAGGACCTTGGGAGGAAGGACACTGGCGGTGCAGAAGGATCTCCCGTCCAGACACATGGACAGGCAGGATGAGCAATAGAAGTGGGGAACACAGCTCAGACCACCCACAGTGCCTTACTTTAGCCCACTTCAGCCCACTTCAGCCTGGGCTGGCAACTCCAAGTCCACTGGTGCAGCCCTCCCCTGTCACACCTCCACTGTCCCCCTGAAACCCCCACTGCCCCAACTCTCCCTACACAAGCCCACCTATCCCGAACCCTTCCCTGAGGACCTCTACACCTCAGCAGCCGCAGCCCTTCCACGTGGGGACCACCACATCATAGAGAAGCATCTCTCTCTCTCCTTAGCAACTACCAACACCTGGACCCAGTCTGCAAGCCTCCTCCCCTATCTCCTCCTCTCTCCATGGAGACCATAATGCCACAGAGGCGGGTCCCTCTCCACGGCAACCACATCACTCAGCAACTGTCAGGACAACAGCTCCCTCCACGTGGCCACCACTGACACAGCCTCAGCGACAGCAACAGCCTCAACCTCTCCTCTCCAGGGCAGCCACCGGCCCTATTCAGGACAGAAGGACTCCTTCAGGCCTGCCTGCCAACCCATGGCCCACTAGTAGAAGACTGCTCTCCCTGTCACCTCCAAAATTCAAGACACTGGATCAGGCCAGGTAGTGATTCTGCCCCGTGTTTCCCCTGTTCCCAACTCACTTCCAGCCCCTCAGTCTGTCCCGTTCTATAACAGAAAAGCCCCCAGTTGAGGGAAAAGAGGCCACGTTCACCTAGGCCCTCCCGGGAAATCAGTTCCCCACCCCCAGCAGGTGCACAGATGCCCTCAGCCCTGCTTGGGTACAGGCAGGTCTGGCTCAGCCTTTCAGCTGGGTGAAGGGACAGGAGTGGGGTGTCTGAGCCAGCAGCAGCTTCCTCCCTGCCCAGTGGGCCAGTCCCAGCCCCCAAAAGGCTTGCCACTCTACCCTCTGCCTCACAGGCCCTGTGGAAGGGAAGCTGGGGAAGGAGAGGTAGGGTGTGGGTGCCCACAGCTGGGGGCAGGGCCAGACAAGGCAGAAAGGGACAAACAGGGGACAGAGGCTTGGGTACATCACGGGTTGGCAAGGCCAGGTCATGTGAGCCAGGCTCACATCCATCCACACACTCACACATACTCAGTAGGACCTTGTCCTTACCAGAGGTCTGCAGGTAAAGGGGGCCACTCTGGACAGCAAGGCTGTGATCCTGGCCTGGTCTCAGGGAGGTCCCCACGGCAGGCAGCCGAGGTGACAGCAGCAATAGCAATGGGGTCTCAGGTCCTGGCCCAGCTCAGGCAGCGGTAGCTCCTCATCCAAGTCCTCTCCTGTGAGGAGGCGAAGGGGAGAAAGGGGAGGGAAGGAGAAGAGTGGAGGAAAGGGAGGGGGACAGCAGGAGGGAGGAAGGGAGGAGGGAAAAATGCTGAAGTCTTGAAGGGTACACTCACTTCTTTCTTAGGTTTCCCATGGCAACCGAATATACCACAAATGGATATCAGTGTGAGAGAGAGGGAGGAGAAAGAGGGAGGGGATGGAGGGAGATGGAGGCAGAGATGGAGAGATAGAGGCAGGGGGGATCACAGAGATGGGGATAGATGATGGGGCAAGATGATGGAGGGAAGGGCCTCAAGACCCACGTGGAGGGCGGGGCATCCCCACCTATACCTGCCATAGGATTCAGAGGGAAGGGCAGGGGCCAGCGGCCACAGGACTTCTTTTAATCCCTCCATAGGCCCCTAGGCAGGAGGAGCAAGCAACAGATTGGTAGGTTTTCTGAGAGCTGAAGGGCCCTCACACTCCCCTACACTATCCAACTCCTGTCCTTCACTTCCTGCTGGGCCCTGTGGCCTGGACGTTTCTCCCAAGTCATAGTCCCATCTCCACACCTCACTCACAGTCATGGACACACACATCACACCCAGGGGAGGAGGGCCACACACATCCTCACACTAACCTGAAGCCCAGTGCCCATACACACAGCCCCCCCTTTCTCATGCCCAACTGTGCCACTCTTCTGTTGGTCACCCCAACACCAATACGGGCCCACTCCCCTCCACTGCAGGTAACAAGCACCCCTCCCCAGTGCACATCCCTTATTCAGAACTCTGCAAGGACCTGCATACCCCTCCCCATTGTGCCCACAGCCTGTGCCCCACTTCCTGCCATATGTGCTCACATACTCTAAGAGTAATATACCTGCCCGACCTCCACCTGCACAGACACGCTCCCAGACAGACATGCCAGGCCGAAGCCTCCCTCCATCTGTGCACACACGTGCACAACCATACACTCAGCCTCTTCCCTTGGAGGCCCCTTTCTCTGCCTGGCCCTGCACCACCACCACCCAGATGGTGCTCCTGGCCCTCCTCAGCAGGCAGGGGCTCACACCTTGGCCCCCTCGTCATTGCCCTTCACAAACAAAGGTAGGCCCAACAGAGCTGGCAGCCAGCAGCAGCGACAGAACAGAAACACATGGCCGTCCATGCTGTCTCAACCCTATTACCCCCACCCAGAGGCAGAAAACAAGGGAACAGTAGGACCTGCACCTGGACAGGGCTCCCAGGCCCAGGATGCACTCTCTCATCCCAGATACAAGGCTCACACTTGACCCTGAGCCCAATGGCCAGCAGGGACAAGACGAGACAGCACCCCAGGTTGCACACTATCCCCTCCCACACACATACCTGCTCCCACAGGGCACCAGGACAGCAACCGACACATCAGAATTTCACACTCCCTCAGACACACATGGGCACACAGCCCCAGATTCCCTGTACACAGCTGCCCACAAAACCGAGATATAAGGGGGCCCACCCCAACACACAGACCTACACAGGTGCCAACATGCCTGGGAACACTGCACAGATACATGTCAGTATACCCACAGAAACACACTGGCCCCCATTCACTGTGGACCACCCCACCCAGACACGGGTTTTACCTACACACCCAGACAAACCTGCCCATGAGCACTGGGGCCCCTGTACAGGCCCAAACGGCAACGCATACACGCCCCAAGCATGCCATCACACACGGTGAACTACTGCCCCCCAGCATACACGTGACCGCACCTGCACGCCCGCAGAGCACTCCAAGGGCAGTTTCAAGCGGCGCCCCCGCCCCCCATCCCGTCCACACCCACCTGACACCACACTCTTGCCAACAACTCAGCTGGCCCTGGGTGAGATGGGCCCCTCCGCCCTCTTCCCGCGGGCGCGGCGGGCGGGTCCCCGCCCTGAGCCGGCGGGTTTATGATCCCGCGCACCGCGTGGAGCCCAGAGGCCGTGAAATTGGCTGTAAGTGTCAGGGGATGCGGCTGCAAATTCTAAGCACAGGGAAGTAAGGCGTAAACCGGTCAGGCGGCCGGCCACACGGGGCGGGGGCACCGCAGAGCCGCGGGCAGCTGGGACTATGAGCCCGCGGGCCGCGGGATGCAGCGCGGGTGGGGAGCTCGCGGCCCCGGGATGGGGCTCCGCGCTCGCGCGCGCGCGCGCTCCCGCCCCCGCCGCGCCCCCGCCACCCCCGTAGCTCCCGCCCAGTCGGCCCGCCAGCCCCTCCTCCGGCCCTGCCACCGAGCACAAGCCACGCCTGGGACTGCGCCCAGGTGCACCGCGTGGCCCAGTCCGGAACGCGTACCGGGGACTGACACACCCTACGGCCCACCAACCCCGAATCTGCCTCGACCAGAGCGCCCACTGGATTAACGGCTTCCGGCCACAGCTATGCGACTCTGCGCCGCCTCCTCCGGGATGCCTTCCGGGCCCTCCGCCTTCCTTCCCGCTTCTCTGCTCCCCCTCCTCCCTCCCCTGGCCTCTGCTAACACGCATAGCCGCAGGCTCAGCTGCACCGGCGTCCTCGCACCACAAGAAGGGAGAGGGAGGGCATCTCTCTGTTGAAGATGCTGGGTCAGGCCCTTTCTAGGTTCACTTTCCCCATCGCACTTCGTGCCTTTACTAACTGTGCGGCCTTGAACATGTGACCACAGACTCTGCCTATTTCCACATCTGTGCAACAGGAATGATGCAGAGGGTCCTTATGAGGATCGAATGAGGGCTTCTTCCAACAGGCTTAGAACAGCAGCAAGTGAACTCAGAAGATCACTAGTCAGTGTTAGTCAGTATCAGTCTCCTTTTTGCTGCTGTGTCACCCAAGGGAAGGCACCTCACTTCTCTGAGCTGAGGCTGTACTGGAAAATGAAGGTAGCTTTGCTGCCTCCCGAGGTGTGTGGGAGGAGTCCAGAAGCTGGCTGGGAACATGTAGCAGCCTCCTCAACTGCCATCCAACCAGCAAACATGCGTGAGTTAATCTGGAAATGCATTAAAATGCAGGTTCCTGAGCCCCACATCTACCCTATTGAATCAAAATCTCAGCAGACAGGGCCCAAGAACCTGCATTTAACAAATGCCCAGAGACCTCTGGTGCTCCCTGACAAAAGGGTAATGCTTCATTTCTTTTTTTCTTTTTTAATTTTATTTTTAATTATTTATTCACTTTAGAGGAGAGAGAGAGAGAAGGGGGGAAGAGCAGGAAGCCTCAACTCCCACACATGCCCTGACCTGGCAAGCCCAGGGTTTTGAACTGGCAACCTCAGCATTCCAGGTTGACGCTTTATCCACTGCGCCACCACAGGTCAGGCTAATGCTTCATTTCTTAATCCAGAGTTTATGGTCTTGTGTAGTTGGTCCCCAAACTACATTCCAGACTCATCTTCCCAAAATCCACTCCAGGTTTTCCAACCTCCAGACCTCTGCTCCTGTGTTCTCTCCACTTGGCCTGCCAGGATCCAGAGGACCCTCAGATACTTTCACAACCCTCCAGCCAAAATTAAACAAGATAATAGAGTTCCGCCCTGTGCCTGGCACATAGCAGGTGTGTGATCATGGGAGTCCTGCAGTGCCCTGAGCAGAAGCAGTTCCAAACTCTGTGCCCCATTACAAGACTGGCTCAGCATGTGGCCTCTGACCTGCAGCACTAGCCCCCACCCCAGGGTGGGGTCACAGACTATAAGAACCACCACCAGCAAGCAAAAGTCCTATGTGTCTCATCTCTCCTCCAGGACGGGACGTCATCTCTGCAATTCCTGCCTGAGCACCCAGCCCAGAAGCTACCCCGGGGTGAGACAGGCTCATAAGTGTGTGTATGTGAGTGTGTATGTGGACTGAATGCAAAATACATCAGTCCATCCTCAACAGCATGTAGGTAAAAGGAAGTTGTCCCATAAATATTGTTTGAGTCTACACCTGTATGGAGCTGAGAAACAGATAGGGAATGGCTAAATAAGCACCCCCCAAGAGAAAAATGAGGAAGGGAGGGGAGAAGGCATGCCAACCCCATAGCCTCTATCTCCCCAATATCCAGGAAGAATTGTGGGGGGAAGAGAGATAATAGAGATAAGCCAAGGAGGAAAACTGAGTCAGGACTGACTCTTGGAGCTGGGCCCAGAGAAGAATAGTCAGGCAGCCTTGGGAATTGGTCCTCACTTCCCCCCAAGAGAGGTGACACACAGGCACAGACACACACACAGAAGTGTTCTGCCCCCCCCCACACACACACACACACACTGCAGCTCCGGGTAGGCAGCTCCCAGGCTCCCTTCAAGCTTCCTCAGGCCCCCAGCCTGGCTCCATGAAACAGGTTCTATGTAATTCAGCAGATGAAAGAAAAGGCTGAAAGAGAGGGGAGGAAACACACACAGAGCCCAAGACCCACTCCAGGGAACCAGGAATGAAATCAGGGAGACAGATGGGAAGGGGGTGGGAACTCATCTAATTGACACCTACTATGTGCCAGACACAATTCTACACAGTTGACTTTCTCTTACATAATCCACAGAGAAGAGTCAGGAATTCGGCACCATGATCCCCACTTTACACTGAGGAAGCAGGGCCTCGTGAAAGTCAAAGTGAATTTACCCAGGCCACACAGCAAGCAGGAAGAAAGGCAGAATTTGGGCTCTGAGCCCCTGTCCTTAGCAGAAGTGAGATGGAGAGTGTGGCAGAGTGGTCTAGGGGCCACACCTGAGGCCACGACAGACCCGGCGCCTGGAGAAGATAGTGATCCCAGAACAGGGTCTCCTCCATCTCCTAGAGGAGCCCAACAGGGAGCCCACTGTGTGCCCAAGCTGTGCAGGTGCTGTGGGACAAGGGAACAGGTTGCTGGATTGTCACAGGTCATTGTGAGGAGAGGGCGCAAAAGGAATGGAGAGAGGGCATGAGACCCTCGAGCCTTTCTGCCCCTCTGTCCTCGCAGCCATTGCCACACACACTGCTTCCCTGCAGCAGGGTCACTGCCCCCATTGACAGATGAGCAAAGCAAGGCCCAGAGAGGTCCCTCAGTGAGGAATACCCCAAGATGAAAAGGTCCCCAGGCAAAGAAGTTCAACAATTAAGTGCTGATTCAGGAGTCCCACTGTGGGGCTTTCAGTCCTAATTCCCTGGCTATGTGGCCTAGAGCTGGTTGGTAACCTCTCTGCTTCTTGTCTATGAAGTGAGGACTAAGAGTAGCTCCGCTGCAGAAGGCTTGGTGAGATTCAACGAGTGCCGCTTAAAGGGCTTCACACTGGGCCTGGCTCTCAGACTCAGTGAATATTAGCTAATATCATTATTATTATTATCATTATAATTATTGCTGTCAGCAGCATCATGCAGCCAGCATCCTTCCTCTGTACCCCAGGTGTAAGCTTTCTCAGGTGGCTCTCTGGAACCTCCCTGGGGACTGTCTGCAGAGCTGAGAGGGGAGGAGGAGGGACCTCTATTATTCCAACCCCTGAAAGACATATCCCCAGTAATAATGGTGGTGCCTTTGCCCCAGGTGCTAATTGACCAGGAAGAGGTTAATTTAATAGGGGATAGGGCTGGGACAGCAGGAGGCAGAGGACTGAGTTAGCCTTCTGGGCTATTAATGCTGCCCCTTGTTAAGGAATCTCAGGCTTCGGGCTTCAAGGCTACCCTGTTTCCTAGCTGACTGCTCCACATAGCACACCATCACAACAGATTGCGGGGTGGGGGGCGCAAGGGAGGACTTGAGCCCAGGGACCCTACAGCTGCAGTGGGTGAGGGTAACCGTGGCGGGTGTCATCCTGGCCCTGCACATGGGTGCCACATTCTCACACTCGCTTATCAAGCCTACAAGACAAGCAGCCACGGCCCTGCGCAGTCAGGAGAGGCTGACCCCCTTGTCACACACTGGAAAAAGCAGAGGTGTCACTGGAGCCAGTTTTGCAGACCTCAGGAGACAAGGGAGCCACACAGGAGGAGCAAGCCTAGGGCCCCCAGTAACCACCCCAGGCTGACTCTACTAAAGGTTTGGCAGCTGGAAGCACCCATCTCTGTCACCCTGGCTATCTCTGAATCTTTTGATGTGGAAGAACAAGCAAGCACTGTGCTGGGAGTCAAGGGCAGCCTCTTCTATGGCTGATGACCCCTTGGGCCCCTCGCCCTGGCCCCTCCAACACCCACCCCCATTTCACACAGTTCCCTGTCCTTCCATAAAATGAGAGTGCCCTGCAGGAAGTGACCTGCCAATCAAATGAGTCTCCCTGCACCCACAAAGTGGAACAGGGGTGGGAGGGGCTCTCACTAAGAAATTCATTGACAACAGCTTACTCCACCTTCCTAATCTCGGTTTGCTCATCTGTCAAGGACCTACATAATAGCAGCCACCCTGCCAGCCTCACAGGACTGCTGTGAGGACCCAAGGAGAGAAAAGAAAGTTCTTTACAAAGTTAGACTTAAACCAAAACTGGAGGGTGGGGGGTGGGAGGGGAAGGCAGCTGCTCTGGTCTGGGGCACAAGAGACAAGGGATGAAGCTCACGGAGACTGAGCCCCCATATGTGCCAAGCACCTGGCCCAGAGGTCTACCGTCTCCTGTAATCCACCCCCCACCTCCCTAACTATCCCCAGGTAACAGATGAGAAACCAAGACTCCGAGAGGCAACAGGAATGTCTAAATCACAAAACACAACAGTGATGACATGGGATTAAAACCAAAAGTCTCTGGCTCCCTGGCTGTGGCCACTTTCTGCTGTCACATGTACTTACACACACATTCACTAGTGCATATGCAAGGGTTGTGCAACCTGGCTGACACAGGGCCTAGGACCAGCACTGGTAGGGGCACAGACAGGAAAAGGAGACAGGGGACATCATATGGGGGGGCAGAGGAGATGCAGGCCTTGAGGGGGCAGGCCCATTAGGGGGCAGGCCTTGAGGAAAGGGATCCACACCCACTCAGGAAATGGGGCCTCTTGGGAGGAACCACTCGCTTCTAAAGCCTCCCTTCTCACCCCTCACAACACAGGCAACATGACCACATTCAGTCACACACACAGTGACACCTCCCACATTCCCACTGACATCACATACTCCGGCTGGTGGGGGTGACCCCTCACACTGCTGTCCCAGTGACGTCACTGGCAATCTGGAGCTGATGTCACAGCCAGAGGTTCTCACTGATGTCGCACACACATACTTCTCCCTGATGCCCCCTTGCAATTATTCCTCTTTCTTCCTGCCCAGGGGCCAAGGGCCCAGAGGTCTCCACCCATGTACACAGCTCCAGGACACACTGCTCACTCAGTACAGGCATTTACGGATAACAGCTGTGTGCGCATGTATGTGCATTCCTCTCATAGGACACACTTACACACATGTACAGGCCCACATGCGCTACTGATGGCCAAGACACATGTCCCACAGGTGCCCACGAGAACAGGTGTATGAGCCAAGCACACACATTTATACGTGATTCAGCTCCCATGTGAAAATGTCCCTCAGTCACTAGAGCAGGCAGTCTGGGGCCTGCAGCCTCCATGACTTTCCTCCAGGTGCTGCCAGCACCATGCTCCTCCCCCAGCGTCTATCCCACAGCCTGGCCTGCAGACAGCGATAGCCTACAGCCCCTACAGCCGCAGCCAGACACACACACGCACACACACACTCTCTCTCCAGCCCAACACCTGTGTCTCTCAGCAAGGAGACCCATGCAGTGCCCTCCAGAGGCAGCCGCTGAGCTGGGAGGAGGCCAGAAGGAGAGGACACAGCAGGGAGCCCAGAGCTGCAGAAAGTGCCCTCAAGTACCATGTCCTCCCAAGCTGAGAAGGATCAGTCCCACCATCCTCTTCTCATCTCCCTTCTTGGGCATGCCTGACACATGTTGGCGTGGCTGCCTCTGTCCTGGACACAAGCTCCCTAAGTGCCCTTGCCCACACACATGCACAGCAGCTCTCTCCCCTCCAAATATTCCAAGGAAGCCCTGCTAGATCACAGACTGTGTGTGTGTGTGTGTGTGTGTGTGTGTGTGTGTGTGTGCAGAGAGCAGGGTCCACCCTTGCACCCAACCCTATGTGCACACACACCCCTCCCCACGTGCACACAGCACCCCACCAGCCAACACGCCCAACCCCCTGCTACCCTCCTCTGCCAGTTGCTAGAGTCCACACATGCAAACACAAACACACTCACACACACACACACAAACACGCACACACACAGAGCCCGGCAGTGGCCGTGGTTTGGGCCCAGCCAGAGCTGTAGTCTCTGCTGATTTCTGCCACCTCTCTGGGGGCCACCTCCCTGCTTACCCCAAGCCAGCACCATGGAGAAAGGGCAAAGCCTTTGCAAGGGTTCCCACCCCCTGGTCGCTCCCATTCCGCAATTCTAGTCCTTTTACCAAACCCATCGCCCTCCTTGAGGGGGACAAGATAAAGCCCGACCCTGCCCCCACCCCCCACTGAGCTGTCACCGAGCACGAATCAAAGCCCCCTTACCAGCTATGAAGATAAATTCTTTGACCCGGGCAGCACTCCGTGAAAAAGAGGGGCAAGGGCCCCCGACTCGAAAAGATGGGGGCAGCGAGGTGCGGTGTGGCACTGACTGGCACAGCCGTCCACCATCCAGCCTCTGCACCACTCCCCCAAAATCCTCACCTCACCAACCGTCCTCCCGTCCTCCTCTTCCTCTCGCCTCCGCCCACCACCACCACCACCACCTCTCGGACCCGACTCCCCGCACAGGGTGGTCCCCGGGGATTTCACGGGGATCCCCAGACCAGGAGGCAGTGGGGGTGGCTTTTCCCTTCTCAGTCTCCCCCTGTTGTGTCCCCCTCCAAACCTCACCCCCACAGACGGAGGGGGTGTCCTTCGGTTCCAGCCCCATTCCCGCCGTCTCTCCGTCTCCCCGGCCGCGGGTGCTCAGATCCGGAGGAATTCACTTACCTCCAGCCCCAGCCGCGATCCGGGCCGAGCGCCGCCTCCAACAGCGGCTGCTGCGGGGCCTGCGCGTGAGTGTGAGCGCAAGTGCGGGTGTGCACAGCGCCCGGCGAGGTCGGCGCGTGTCGTGTGTCTGTGGCGTGGCCCGAGTGTGTGTCTGTGAGCGAGCGTGTGCGCGCAGACACCGCCACCCCCGCCTTTTGCCACCGCGCCTATGCTTCGGCGGGGCCCACCGCCGGGAGGGGGCCGAGCGCAGCCGGCCTCGGGCCGGCCAAGGCCGGCCGTCTGTCCGTCCACCCTCACCACCCCGGCGCGCGTTCCTTTCGCAGTCCTTTCCTCAGCGAGACCCTTCCGCCTGCTCTCCCGACTGGATCCTTCCACGGCCACACGCACACTCGCAAACACACACCCGCGCGGCGGGGGCCGCGCCTGGCTCTGCTGCTGCAGCTGCAGCGACCGGAGAGGTGGCGACGGTCCCGCGGACCGCGGAGCTCCGGCCACTGGCAGGCTGCGTCCTCCGGCCCCTCCCCAGTCCCCAGCCCCTCTCACCCCGCGGGGTCCGGGTCCAGCCGCCGCTGTCGCAAGCGCATTCAACAGCTGGAGCAAACTTGCTGCGGGGCGGGCCGGGCCTCCCGAGGTGCGCAGCGCCCCCCAGCGCCCTCCAGAGGACGCTCGAGCCCCCTGGGCTCCATCTCCGTGGGGGCACCCCCTCCACCTCGGCTGACCCCAATGCCAGCCGCTCGCGTCCAGTGCCCAACCGCTGGCGACCCAAGAAGTGTGATTGTGTTCCCATTTTTACAAGAGAGACCACTGAGGCTCAGTGAGAGGAGCGACGTCTCCAAGGTCACACAATGAACTTGATAGCAAAGATAGTGTTGGACTCCAGATCTCTCTACCCTTGTGCCAGGGCTTTGGCTGTTGCTCGCTACCTTTCCCCACCCATCAGAGAGTATGCCCAGGGATGTCTCCTAAGGCCTTCATGCCTTAGTGCCTCCCTGGTCAACACACTAACACACATGCACCACTTGCAAGGGAGTAAAACTCTAGCGGGGAGAGGGGTGGAGTGGATTAGGAGATACAGAAAGAAATTCTGGCATCTGGGGACTGTACCACTGCACTTGGGCACATTGCAGGGCACATTCTACCTCCTCCTTTCTGGTGCGGAGACAGGCTTGTGTCACAAGAAGAAATGCACCTTTTCTCCATTCCCGGGACCAGTAACCAATATGTTGCAGCCCTGCCTAGAGCAGGCCCTGGACATCTCAATCATTTTGAAGAAATACACATGCTCCAGTGCCTGTCCTCAGGTAGTTAAGCCAGGGCTGCAGGAACCCCTAGCAGAATAATTTCATCCAGGCCAGCAATGGCAGAGACTCCCTGGAAGAAGCCACTGCCTGAGATGAATCTTGACAGATAAATAGGAGTTGGTCAGCTGAAGAAGGTGAAGGATGTCCCAGGCTGCGGGAATGGCACGTTGCAAAGGCACAGACGTGTGAGACAGCTTGGTGTGTATGCTCAGGGGTCTCAAAGAAGTTGGGTTTTACTAGAGCAGGGGAAAAAATTTATCTCCTTCCTGTAATCTGAAACAGGGAAGGGTGTCCAGGGTGAGGCTGGGAGATCAGACAATCGGTGGGATGCAGGACGCCATTAGCTCTAAGTAGGTGACAGACTTAGGCGTTCCATCACAGCCCTCCACAGTTGCACTCCAGGCTGCCTGGCACACTCCTATCCAACCTTCAAGGCCCCTCACTGCAGACCCAAACAAGTCATTATGCTGTCTCTTCCCTATAAAAATGAGTCCTCCTAGAGGATAGGAACTTTATGGAACATGTTGTATGTCCCTTGTGCAGGGCTGGTCATGAAGCAGGGTCCCAGCCCAAAGTCCTTACTGGAGGAGCCTCCCCCCACCGCCCCATCCTCCTCAAGCTCAGACACAACGGCCCCTGCGCCCTCTGGCGGATCTAGTGCGCAACTGTAGCGTGCTCTTCAATTCACCCCCTTCCCTGCCCCGGTGCCTAAGGGTCTCTCCACCCCTTCAGAGGTGGGCACTGGCGAACGACCCCGACCCCCGCCCCGCTCCGGCCCAAGAAACTGAGCAATGATCCCAAGGAATAACCGGCAGCAGGCGGCAAAATGGCCTTTTCTGGTTCTGTTTGCATGACTTTCCCTGTCATCAGCCAAAGGGCAAGTCACTCCCCTCTTGCCCTTTTCAGTTTTCTCTTTTGTGAAATGAGAATGAAAAAAGCAGTCCTGTCCCCAGCACGATGCTGGGCTCACCACAGGGGCATTCCCTTCCCTCTTAGGACCTCCAGGTCTAGCTGGATTAGCTCTGAGCAGCTTTTGAGCTCTAAAACTTTCTAAGATTCTCTCTGGAGACTTTTCCCTACCAGGTTTAACTTAGCACTACTAGAGAGAAGACGGAGTTGGCCCAGGCTAACCACGAATGGTGGGGGACCACACTACCTGGGCACCCAGTTGGGCTTACTCTAGACCAGCACTGTCCAATAAAACTTTCGGCGATGGTGGAAATGTTACAAACCTGCCCTGTCCAACACAGGAGCTGCTAACCACATGTGGCTATTGAGTGCTTGAAATTATGGCTATGGGGACTGAGGAACTAAAATTTTAATTTTGATTTCATTAATTTTGATTTAAATCGCCGTATGTGGCTACTGGTAACCATGTTGGATAGTGCAGGCCCAGAAAGACAGCAACCTCCTCAATAAGACAAAACCCAGAGAGAGAGAGGGCGTGCACACACACACACACACACACACACACACACACACACACCCCGTGAGACCCTGAGCACTCTGGCCAGGCCTAGGGGGGTTGGGGTGATGAGGAGACTGCTTGGAATCTCTAGGTGGACAGGTAAGTTGAGGCAAACGTGAGAAGCAATGTGTCCATCCCCATAGCCACTGGCCTTCTAAGTTAGGCCTTGCCATCTTTTGCCTGGACACCTGGAACAACCCCCCTCCTCACCCGTCTATTAAAAGCCCTCATTAGCTCCCCAGAGTCCATGCAGGGATGTGGCATGTTTCATTTCTCATGACGTCAAATGATTGGCAGCAGCTGCGTAGCTGCTTCCTCTGCAGATAGTGTCATGATCAATTGTTGATGTCTGCCTAAGGTGCAGACAGAGACCAATGGTATAACCTCTCTGCTAGGGATTAAAATCCAAAGTCCTTAACTTGCCCAAACAAGGCCCTTTGCAGTTGAGGCCTTGCTAACCTCTCCAGCATCACGTCTCACCCTACACATACTCCGGGGCCCAGCGACAGCAATACCTGCCCTTTCCAGAACATGCCATGAATCTCTCATCCCAAAATCTCCACACCTGTGTGCTTTCTTATTTATTTTTTTATGTTTCCATTGAGAGGAAGGGGAAGGGAGAGAAACATCAATTCATTTCACTTAGTTGTTCCATTTTAGTTGTATATTCATTGATTGCTTCTCATATGTGCCCCAATTGGGGGTCAAACCCATGACCTCTGGCACATTGGGTTGATGCTTAATCCACTGATCCACCCAGCCAGGGCCACACCTGTGTGCTTTTTGATCCTGCTGTTCTCTCAGCCTGGAAGCCCTTCCTCCTCTCATATTCCTTTTCCACATGTCTACGTCCAGTCTGTCATCAGGTACTGCTCAAAGGCTGCCTCCTTCAGGTAGCCTCCCCTGACCACCCCTAAGCTAAGTTAGCTAAATTACTTCTTTCTTCATGGCTCCTAGGCTCCTCTATAGGCCTAATGACAGCATGCATCACATTATACTATTATGTGTTCTCACATGTCCTCCCCTAACTCTTTCCTAACTCTGTCACCTCTATCACAGCAGTCACCTGTGTAGCAGGGGCACACTTGGAGCCAAACATTATGCAGGGCCCTCTCATACATTATTCTCATTAATAAGTCACCAAAGTGGGCACTGGGGGAAGGAGGGCTGTTCTTCCCACCAATATCCCAATTTCCTCTCTCCCCACTGCTATGTATATAGTCTTGGGGAACGTGAATCAAAGTGCCTCCCTGTGCCCCAAGCTGGGCTACTTGACTTATGGGTGGAGTGTGGATATGTTGATAGGAAACGCAGCTGAAGCAGAACCATCCCAGAAGCCCCAGTGCCAGAGGACAGACAGGTATTTCCAGCTGTCTGGACCCCTGTCCTGAATCCTAGACTCCCCCTCTGTTCTGGAATCTCTCAGCTCAGGAGCTATCTCTAACAGTTCACCAATATGTATCCTTTTCATTCGAGTTGACGAGAAGTGACTCACATCCAGGTGACCCCACTGCCCTGGCCACATCACCATGAGACCTTTCTCCAGATCTTCCTTCTGCAGAGCCTCGAGAACAGAGCAGCCAGAGCGCTGAGAGCTTCACACACTGTTTAAGGGAAGATCTACTCTTTGTAGTTAGGTGAATTTTCTTCACTTGGTCTACATGGCATTTTGCATTGATGCTAAGAAAATTAGGTTAAGTGATTCTTCCAGAGAAACACACGTGCACACAGGAGCGTGGGGGGTGTCACATTCCTATTTTGGATCTAGGCCAAAAAGGAGATTTTCTGCTGTGCCTCCAATGCTGGAACTGAGGGC
The DNA here is from genome assembly GCF_036850995.1 of Saccopteryx leptura. Taxonomy (NCBI): domain Eukaryota; kingdom Metazoa; phylum Chordata; class Mammalia; order Chiroptera; family Emballonuridae; genus Saccopteryx; species Saccopteryx leptura. The sequence goes on from NC_089503.1 coordinate 309,652,883, forward strand.
TGCAATCACTGGGGATGGGAACCAGTGATGAGACACAGGACCCAAAAGGAAAAGAAAAAAGAACGATTTCCCCCTAAATCCTCTGCCCCTTGCCTGCCATGGAACCATCCCAAGTGGAATATGAAGACATGGAGTCTCAGATGCCTTCTCAGGAAAGTGGTTCCTTTCTATTTTGTTTTACTGGGCACTGGGATAGGACAGGGCATACAAGGCTGAAAGTTCAGATAATCCCTGGGCCTCCTAAGGATGAGAGGGCTTAGAGCTGGGGGTTGAGGAAAGGGGGACAGGAGGCAGGAAATGAGACCACAGGTGAGGAGGAAGGTGAGAGGGAGGGAAGACCCCAAAGGAGACCTCCCCTGTGCCTTCCCTCCCCCACTTCCTCCAGAAAAGTCTACATGTGTATCATATTGGTCATCTGTTGCTGTGTAACAGATTACCTAAAAACCTGGTGGCTTACTTAAATTAGAAAAAAAAAAAGTTCTTATTTCACAGTTCGTGTGATCAGGAATTTAGGAGTGGGTGATTCTGGCTCAAAGTCTCGCATAAGATTGTGCCCAGGTGTTTTGCTGGGGCTCTGCTCATCTGAAGGCTGGACAAGGGCAGGAGGATCTCCTTCCAAGATGGCTCGTTCACATGGCTGGCAAGTTGGTACTGGCTATTGGCAGGATTTGTCACATGGACCTCTCCACAGGACTGCTTGAGTGTCCTCACAGTGTGGCAGCTGCTTGCCCCAGAGCGAGAACAAGGAGGCAGTCAGAAAATCTTGTATGGGCTACCCTCAGAAGTTATACACTGTCATTTTTGCAATTTCCCATTGGTTCCACAGGTCCACCCTGGTCACTGTGGAGGGGATGACATAAAGGTAAATTTCAGGAAAGAGGTATAATCAGGTGCCATCTTGTGGGCCAGTGGGCTTGAGATCAATCAGTTATATTAGGAGAAGCTGAGGGAGGTCCATGTTCTGCATCCAGACTAGCAAAGACAAAGACCAGAGGATCTAAATCCAGAGGATTCTATGGTTCTGAGAGTCTCTAGTTCTCCTCGTCCATGGATCAAGGGCAGCTCAAGGCTAATGGGGCATGAAGAATATGTATTAAGTTTATTGATGAGGCTGCTTTAAGAAGAAAGGGTGGCAGGTGTATAGCCCCCATAAGAAGTGCCTAAGAGGGCCAAAAACCAAGGTGACACTCCAAAGGATATTTTGAAGTGTTCAGGTGGATATCATTAGACCCAAAAATCCAGTTATAAGAGGGTTCTTAGGGAACCTCTGTAGGGGTGCTGAGGTACCTTGCTTGCCTGGTGTTGAGCTGAGATTCTTGAGTGGTCAGGTTGGCAGGCTGCCTCCCCACCAGATTCAGCAGAGCAGGCCTGGCATGTACCTTGGGCAGGGAAGGAATGGAGACCCCCTGGTGTCCTCACTAGAATATGAACAACTCCCAGACCCAGCCACATCTGATGCAGTCTGTGCCCTAGGTGCAAAGCCCCTCGCCAAGCACTGGGGGTGCTTGGGGAGGGCTGTCATGAACTGCCTTATCCAATGGTGCAAGTGTCAGATTGAAAGTGTCCTTGTCGCCCTCCAGAGGCCTGCTGCAACACAGGTGGGACGACCCTGTGATAGACCATTTTCCCTCAGCCTTCTGAGCCGGGAGTCTCCGCTAAGACACCCCAGGATGAGGTGGAGGGGGTGGAGGAGGCTCAGGGCTCGCTGCATCTCCCTAACTTATGCTGCCCACTAGCCAGAGGCCACTGAGCCCTGCCCTATGGAGGGGGTTGCCATTTGGGTCTAAGCATCCTAATGTGGGGCTTTAGAATTCTGCAGTCCAGGGATCCTGCTGGAGCCTCAGGCCTGGGCCCTGCAGCCATAGAAGGGGGGAGGGAGGTGCGTGAGTCTCAGCTGGCTCAGCGGCCATGAGGTCAACCAGGCAGCCTGCGTTATTAAACCATCTATCTGGCTCGGCCCAGAGGGAAACTGGGGGCGGGGGCAAGCTCAGTTCCACTGCCTGGGTCTGGAACTAGGGCAGCTGGAGGCCCCTGGGAGCTGGAGGTCACTGGCCTTGTGGCCAGGCTTGTCACTGCTAACCTGCTGCTGCTCCAGGCTCCGGATGCTGCAGGGACTGGAGAGCTGACTGGCCAGTTTCCTTGTGTTCTTCCTCCACTCAACAGTCCTCTGCTCCAACTCCAGGGGGGAAATGCCAACTCCTTACACGGCATCTGGAGTTCTCTGCAACCTGGCCACAGTCTACCTAGAACCATAATAATAGCTTGAAATGGGGGCATTTACTCTCTCTTTCAGGCTAATGTCAAGTGCTCCTCATAAATTAAAAGTTTTGATGAATAATGACAACAATCTTACAAGGGATTTAGTGTTACTATTCCCATTTTACTGAAGAGGCTCAGAGAGGCTAAGCAATCTGACCAAGATTGCACAGTGAGGAAGAAGCAAGGCCACAATTCACCCAGATTTTCCTGCTGATGCTGTGGCTGCAGGATCCAGGGGGATTTTAGGTCGGCCATCCCATTCTCAGCCCACATTTAGCTCGTCATTCCCAAAAACTTCCCTATATACCTCAAGTTCTTTCGGTCCAGAAACCTAGTGTCTGAAGGTCCCTGTGGGTGGGTGAGGAACTGTATGGCTCTGTGGAGAATGACAGGTGTGTCTGGCCACTACCAAGTTAATCAGGCTCAAAACCCAAATGCCACCTTGGTGTTGTTACCTGGGATTGCTGCAAATATGACCCATCAACAACTCTGTAGGGAAGCTGTGTCAGGCTTGCTTGCTGGTGTACCGGCTGCAAGCACTTTGCTTGATTAGTGCGTAAGCACCTGGCAGAGGCAAATGTGCACAGCCTATATAAGGTTATGGGAGCTTGCGGGGGGGGGGGGGGAGATCGTGAATGGCGGGTTATCTGCCCACCACTGTGAGGGACCATTTTTGCTGTTTGTGTGCCAGAGAAGAGGTTTTCCCCTGCCTGTGTGCTTGTCCGCCATTGTGAGACATTATCAAATGGAAAGGCCTAACCCTTTCCCGCTCTGCTGTTTCTCTACAGTTTGCCTGAATCCAATGTGAACCTGCCTGGCCTTGGCCACCAGCATTACATCTGGCATGGTGGGCAGGATTCGGAGCAGATTGGTATGGAGCTACCGACACCCTTGGGGGATGGAATAGAGGAGTGGCTGTTCCCAGTGGCTCTCCTGTTGGGGACTGTGGGCTGGGTGTTTTTTACAATCCTGCAAGAAGAAACTAAGAGCTCTATGCGAGAAGCTGAGCAAGGTTGAAAGCTCCAGGATGAGCTGCATATTGAGCAGCAATGATTGTGAACTACTAGAGCAAGCGCTGGAGAAGGAGCCTGACCAGGTTAGAGAGCTGCTGAGCACCGACAGCGCCCAGAACTGGAGCAAGCTACAGGTTCGTAAGTTGCAGTTTGCCCTGGAAGTTGAACGTTGGCAGTGGCAGTTGTTGAAGGAACAACTGTGGGTTCAGCTTCAGGCTGAGAGCCGGCAACCACAGGAGCTGAAGATGGCGCTGTGCCAGCAGCGTGGCTCTGAGTCAGTGGGAACAGGCCTTTCCAGCACCTCTTCTGAGGATGAGGAGTCTCGGGCTGAAGCTATCATTCACACACTCAGAGCTTGGCCAGAGGTCGTCCAGAAGGTAAAAACCCAGCAGCAAAGAGTACCTACTGAGCCCCTGGTAGGCTTGCTGCAATTGTGGGACATAGGGGTGAATGGCATCATTCTCTCTGGAGCAGAGGTGGAGAGGTTGGCCACTGTTGCCACTCGCTCCTCCTTGGGGCAGCATCTTCAGAGCTGTCATGACGGCAGGGATGAGGGGAGAGGCCTGAGGCCCTATGTGAACCTAGTTGCCTATAATGGACTTTTACCTTGGTGATTTGCACAGACAGCTGGGCTGTCAATCATGGACTGATCTTGGACTGCAATTATGAGAGACCCTGATGGGGGGCATGGCACTTGTGGAAGCCTTCCTGCAGCAGAAAGATGCTCGCACAAGTTGCAGAGACACAACAAGGACACTTTTTTTGTTTCAATAGACATGGCCCTGGACTGTACAGGCCCCCCACCTTGTTGGCACTATGGGGTAGGGAGTTGGAGGTGGGCTTCCAGTTAACTCCCTGGGCAGAGTGTTCAGGAAGACATTGTGAAGGGTACCTTTATACTTGTCATTTTTAGTATGTGAGCAACCCTAAGGGGTGGAATGTGGGCAGCTGTGTTAGGCTTGCTCGCTGGTATACCAGCTGCAAACACTTTGCTTGACTAATGCGTAAGTACCTAGCAGAGGCACATGTGCATAGCTTATATAAGGCTATGGGTGCTTGTGCTTGGGGGGGGATTGTGCATGACGGGTTGTCTACCCACCACTGTAAGGGGCCATTCTTGCTGTTTGTGTGCCAGAGAAGAGGTTTTTCCCCTGCCTGTGCTTGTCCGCCATTGTGAGACTTCATTAAACAGAATAGCCCTAATGCTTTCTGACTCCGTAGTTTCTCTATTATCTTCCCCAATCCAATGTGAACCTACATGTCCTCAGCCACAGCATTACAACAATAGTGCAGATTTTGTTATTTTTTTTCATTTTTAAATAAACATCTTATTTTGGAATAATTTTAGACTAATTAAAAAATGCAAAGTTAGGCCCTAGCCAGTTGGCTCAGTGGTAGAGCATTGGCCCAGCGTGTGGAAGTCCTGGGTTCAATTCCTGGTCAGGGCACATAAAAGAAGCGACCATCTGCTCCTCCTCCACCCTTCCCCCTCTCCCTTCTCTCTTTCTCTCCCTCTTCCCCTCCCACAGCCAGGGCTCCATTGGAGCAAGTTGGCCTGAGCACTGAGGACGGCTCCATGGCCTCCACCTCAGGCACCAGAACGGCTCTGGTTGTAACAAAGCAATGCCTCATATGGGCAGAGCATCGCCCCCCTAGTGGGCTTGCCGGGTGGATCCCAGTCAGGCGCATGCAGGAGTCTGTCTGCCTCCCCGCTTCTCACTTAAGAAATGAAAAAATGCAGTTAGCACAGAGAGTTGCTGTGTACCCTCCACCCAACTTCTCCTGAATTAACATCACATATAATCATGGTGCACTCATCAAAATTAAGAAACTAGCTCTGATACATTCCTAGTAACTAAACTCTAGACTTAGTCATATTCACCCATTTTTCCACTCATATTCTTTTTCTGTTCCAGGATCCCATCCAGGACATCACATTGCATGTAGTCATCATGTCTCCTTAGTCTCCTCTGGTCCCTGACAGTTTCTCATTCTTTCCTTGTTCTTCATGACCTTGACAGCATTGAAGGGTATACTGGTCAGGTATTTTGTAGCATGTCCCTTACTTTGGGTTTATCTGATCTTTTCTCATGATTGGTCTGGGTCATAGGTTGGGGAGAAGGCCACAGAGTTATAGTGCCCTTGTCATTGCTTGTCACATGACCGGTGGTGTTCATCTTGATCACTTGGTTAAAATTGGGACTTCCCCCACTTAACAGATTGGAAAACTGGGGTTTAGAGAGACTGAGCTGCTTGTGCTAAAGCAGGGGTCCCCAAACTACGGCCTGTGGGCTGCATGCGGCCCCCTGAGGCCATTTATCCGGCCCCCGCTGCACTTCCGGAAGGGGTACCTCTTTCATTGGTGGTCAGTGAGAGGAGCACATTGACCATCTCATTAGCCAAAAGCAGACCCATAGTTCCCATTGAAATACTGGTCAGATTGTTGATTTATATTTACTTGTTCTTTATTTTAAATATTGTATTTGTTCCCATTTTGTTTTTTTACTTTAAAATAAGATATGTGCAGTGTGCATAGGGATTTGTTCATAGTTTTTTTGTTTTGTTTTGTTTTTATTATTATTATTTTTTTTTCTTTTAGCTGGAAACGGGGAGCGATAGACAGACTCCCGCATGCACCCGACCGGGATCCACCCAGCACGCCCACCAGGGGCGACGCTCTGCCCCTCCGGGGCGTCGCTCTGCCGAGACCAGAGCCACTCTAGCGCCTGGGGCAGAGGCCAAGGAGCCATCCCCAGCGCCCGGGCCATCTTTGCTCCAATGGAGCCTTGGCTGCGAGAGGGGAAGAGAGAGACAGAGAGGAAGGAGGGGGTGGGGGTGGAGAAGCAAATGGGCGCTTCTCCTATGTGCTCTGGCAGGGAATCGAACCCGGGTCCCCCGCACGCCAGGCCAACGCTCTACAGCTGAGCCAACCAGCCAGGGCCTGTTCATAGTTTTTTTTATAGTCTGGCCCTCCAACGGTCTGAGGGACAGTGAACTGACCCCTGTGTAAAAAGTTTGGGGACCCCTGTGCTAAAGTGAGTTGTGAGACAGAATGTGAACCAGGCCTTTCTGACTCCCATTAAACCATGTCTTTGAAGTTTTAGGCAGGAAGTCTGAGGCTGGAGCCCATTCTACAAATGGGAAAGTGAGCAAGACTGCACCATGGACTCTAAATGAGGTTTGCAGCAACAAGACTGAGCCCAAGACTTCTTCTTGGGGGCAAGTCCCTGTCAGGACTGGCCTGGAGGCTCAGAAGCCATAATAGATTCTAACCAGGAAGGGGGAGGAAAGGAGACAGACTGGCACAAGGGCTCAATGGGAGAGGAAGGATGAAGGAAGGAAGAAATGACAAATATGAGTGGACAAGAACAATCCAGGAAGGCTCCCTGGAAGAGAAGGCTGTAATTTTAAGAACAGTCGGGAGGGTGAGTCGGATATAAGGTCCATCCCAGAAGAAAGGAAAGCAAAGTACTTTAGACCATGAGCCTTGGAGTTTGACAAGACTGGCTTCAGTTCTGTGTGCTACCACTTTCTGACTCGGTGATCTTGAGCAAGTGACTACTTCCCAAGCTAATTTGGGGCTTTCTAGCCCCCAGGCTTTTTCTGCCCTGCTCATGTGCCTGAAATACTCCTCCCTGAGCCATCTCTCAAAGCTTGGACCAGCTCCATACTTGGTAGGAGACAGAGCAAAATGAAATGTAAAACACCTTGTTCAAAAATTATTAAGCACTTCATCCTGGAGGGAAGGGGGGAGGGAGACGGGGGGGGGTGTACGGGGGAACACGGGTGACATTAAAATCTATGTAAACACAATGAATTAATTTTAAAAAATTATTCATCATTTCAAACAGTGCAGAATATTAAACCAAGTGTGAGTTTTTTCAAGGCAGAGAGGGTGGCCCTGAGTAACTGCACAGGTCACATGCCCATGAAGCCAACCCAGTGCCCAGCCCTCAGTGACCATCCTCACTCACCCTGTGATCTAACTGCCACATTTTCTTGACAATTCCTTGGCCATTAATCACAAGCTGCGGACAGACGCTGCCCGGGGCCCCGTATCCAGCGGTTGCTTTGCTCACACGTGGTTTGTCCTTGTCTTGCCCTGGGTGAAAGGTTGGATGAGATGAACTCCAAGGTGCTTCCAACAGTTACATTTGATGTCCATTAATTTTATGACTCTAATATTTTTTGCCAGGAAGCTTCTGAGCTCCCATGCCTCAGATGCTAACGGGTTGAGGGGTCAGGTCTTCCCTCATGTGGTCTCACAATCCTGACATTCCTGGGCAGTAGGAGGCTTTAAATGAAATAAAAAGAATTGGACGAATTTCATTCACTTACAATCCGCCAATCTAAAATGTGAAATTAATTGTGATTATTTTGCAGTAATTACTCCATTCTTAAAAGTGCTATGTTCCAAAGGCCATCAATCCATCTCCGAAGGTAGGTCCAAAGGCACTAACCTTCCCTCAATAGGTTCTGTTAGCCAGATTGGCACATTTTTCCATTTTGTGCATTACTGCTTGTTTGTTAACTTTGCTTCCTCCATCCCTCTTATTGTTGAGAGGCAGACTCTTAGAATCAGCCTGCCTGCACTCATCTCTTATCTCTGCCGTGAGAACGTGTGCGAGTTGCTTAATCTCTCTGGGGCTCAATTTCTTCATCTGAAAAACCCAGACTAAATGAGTTCTATGTCTTCTGATTACTATTGGTGCTTAAAAATTCGAGTAGTGCAATAAAACAAAAGAAAGCACACACAACCATTTTATTGCTCACAATTTTGTGGGTCAGGAATTCTTGAAGGGCTCAGGTGGGCAGTTCTTACTTAGGATTCTCATGCAGATGGAGACTTACACCAACCGGGGCTGCCATCACCTGAGCTTGCCTGGGCTGTACTGGGCATCCAAGATGGCTCACTCATACGGCGGGCACCTGGTGCCAACTGTAGGTCGGTGGCTCTGTTGGAGCAGATGAATGAAGTGCCTGCTTCCAGCATGGCAGAATGAGAAGAGTTCCTGGACTTTTTTACAGTGTGGCTGGCTTCCCCCAGAATGAGTGTCCCAGGAGAAACAGCGGAAATTACATGGCCTTTCAATACCTGGCCTTGGAAGTCACAAAACATCACTTCCATTGCCTCCTGTAGATGATGAGCGAGTCACTAATCCAGCCCAGATTAAAGTTGACAGGATATAGATATCCTCTCTTAACCCGAGCCATGTCAAAACATTGGGAGCCTGTTTTTAAACTACATACAACAGTATACATCAAGCCCTTAGAATAGTGCCTGGCATATAGTAAGTCCTCAGATGTATTTGCTGTTGTGTTATACCCCAAATAAAATAAATGGATTGATAAGGCAAAATGGTTTGTTGAAACAACGTAGGGATGAAAATATTAAGAAAAATTCTATAATTCAGAATAAGGCATAACCATAAATAGTGACTAGGATTTGATATGCCTGTAGAATGTGCTAGTTTGGAGAGGTATGATTTTGCAGAAGCAAAGAAGAAAATCAAAAATAGAAAGTACAACCCTAAATACCCCAAAATGGAATTGCATCATCCCTGTGACCAGTATGGGGTCTCTCATGTCAGGTCATCCGGTGCTGGCTGGGAGCCTTTGAAGCTTCCACATCTTTTTCCCCACAAAACAATCAAGGCATTGCTTTGGGGAACCAATGGAGTGTTTCTAGAACAAGTAGAAAATAAAGCTTCCAACACAAAATTGATGACTTCCATCACTAAAGACAGAGAGCAGACGCAAACCACAGAGGTCTTGTTTAAGGTAGCTGGCCTCATAGAAAAACCAGGTACCGGCCATTCTATTTCCAGGACATTTATAAAGCCAGCCACAGAGTGAGTGACAAATCAGAAAAAAAAAACAGAGTAAGGCATTGGCAAAAAATTACTTTTTTAAAAAATTACTTTTTATCAAATAACACTATTAGGCGTTGGGGGGGGGGGGTGGTCCATGAAATTAATGTCCAGTGATGTGGAAGATCAGTAATCAACATGCATGCTAGCTGCCTGACCAGGCGGTGGCACAGTGGATAGAGTGTCGGGCTGGGATGCAGAGGACTGAGGTTCGAGACCTCGAGGTCACCGGCTTGAGTGCGGGCTCATCTGGTTTGAGCAAGGTTCACCAGCTTGAGCCCAAGGTCGCTGGCTTGAGCAAGGGATTACTCAGTCTGCTGTAGCCCCCCGGTCAAGGCACATATGAGAAAGCAATCAATGAACAATCAAGGTGTCACAATGGAGAATTGATGCTTCTCATCTCTACCCCTTCCTGTCCCTATCTGTCCCTCTCTCTGTCTTTGTCTCAGTCACACACACACACACACACACAAACCATGGGTGCTTGCTGATATTTCCCTTTACAGATGCACAGAACTGCTGGGGGTGGGGGGCATTTCAGAATTCAGAACATGTATGAGAGGGTGTAACAGGCAAGTCCCCTTCTTTCTCTTAGCTGAACCCTGGCTGCATTCAATGAGGCTACGTGTTCTGCTCTAAATCAATCTTGAGAACTCTGTTCCTGATTTCCCAGCCTCTCTTGCAGCTAATGGTAGATATGCGACCCAATTCTGACCAATGGGATCTAAGCAGAAAGCAGTTGGTGGGTTTCTAAGAAAGCTTTGTGTTGTCTTTTCTTTTAAAAGAAGTCAGACATGACTGTTGAAGCCCCACACTTCTTACACTTTCTTCACGCCTGGAATGTGGACAGAATGCTGGAGCCGATTGTGGCAGCCATCCTGTCCCTTCTCAAGGCTTCTTGTCATGTGAGGAAAACAGCCCCTGGGTGGCAGGCGTGTTCCTTCTCCTCCATCCCCAAACTGCCAACCTCTCCTCCCCAAGTCATCAAAGACCTTGTTTCTCGATTCACTAAGAACACAGAACCAATGAGAAGAGACTCCACCAATGCCCACATTCCTCTATGGTTAACACTCAGGGTGCCCTAGACCCCGCCCCTCTCACCTCTTCAGGTTGCTCCTCCTGCATCTCTTCACTTTCTCCTGTCTCCTCGTTTTCATTTTTCACTCTCTAGAATCATTCACAGCACACACTGCTAATTCCTCATCTTTAAAAATCTGTGTACTTCGCATCCCCATTTCTCTCCTTTCCTTCACAGAAAGAGGAATACTCAAAGACCTATCTCTATTTGCTCACCCCAGTTCCTCTCCAGCAAGTCCCTCTAGGTGGTCTTTGTTCTTCCCCCACTCCTTGTCAAGGTCACCATGCTCTCACCTCACCTCTGACTTGCCCTATCAGCCATATTAGCCATAGCAGATCACTCCCTTATCCTGAAGCCCTCTCCTCCCACCTTACTGTAAGCTCCATGAAAAACAGAGTATTTGCTGATTCACTGCTCCTTCACCCTTAGGGAGGTCAACACTATTCATTGAATTAATGAAGAAACTGCTAGTTGTCCCCCCAAATCCATCTTCCCTTCTACAGAAATATGTTTTGCTGAATGCATAGATGCCAAGATAAAGACTACATTTCCCAGCTTACCATGCAACTAGGTGCAACAATGTGACTGCATTTTGACCAATGAAATGAGAGCAGAGATTAGTCGTGACATTCCTATTCATGACCTCAAAAGAAAAAGTATGTACCTCTCCTTTGTTTTTCTTCCCTTTCCATGGGCTAGAATGGAAATGCAATGGCAGGAGTGGGAGCAGCCATCTTAAACCAGACAGTGGAGCCACCTATGAGTTAAGGAAAGCAGGTAATAAAATAAATAAAAAGCTGTAACCTATCAGTCACATTAATCTCAGACCAGAGAGAGAGAGAGAGAGAGAGAGAGAGAGAGGAGAGAGAGAGAAGTAAACTTCTATCTCATTTAAATCACTGTTATTTTGTCTTCTGTGGTAACAGACAGACCTATATACTCAGGACTGCACCTTTATTTATTAAAGCATTTGTAGTTGGACTTTTTTCTATCTTTGGCAGCCTGATCTGTACATACTTAAGGGAAAGGTACTTTAGTTTATTCGGGTCCTGTTCATCACCCAGCACAGACACTGCAGGGGAGAACATTTCTGTTTAAGTGATGATGTGAGTTGTGAGCCACGCTATAGACCAGAAAGGGACTCTGAGATCAGGACTGGCTCTTGATCAGACTGCAAGGAAGGGCAAAGTTACAGCTCTGTGGATGGAGGCATTACTTGGGAATGCCAGCGCTCAGTGCTATTCACAGCGAGCAGCTGGTGGAAAACAATGTGCGTCCTGATCTTAATTCAGTACCGAGAGAAACTGAGAAAATTAGTGCAATCAAACCAAGGCCATTGAGTGGACATCTTTGTAGCCAGCTGTCAGAAGAGATAGGCCGAATAATGTCTGCTTTTCCAACCCTCACTATCAAATAAAGGTGCACAGCCAATTTTTTTTAAAACGAGCAACAAGATTAAAAGTCTCTGTGACACAATAACACCAGTGAAAACCATTCCTTTGATTTTAAGAAACATGACTTGGCTATGCAGTCAGCACCTTGAAAAATCTGATTCTGTCACCTTGGGGCTAAATTATGATTTTCACAGTTGATGAAAAGATACTAGGGTTTCATAAGCCCAAACTGTGGGGAAATTTTCTTGATCTCTAAGAGCCTGACTCTGTCTCAGCCCTTGATGATTTTCTCCACTGCTCAGGAGGAGAAATCAATGACACAGCAATGAACATATTAAAGCCACATCCAAGTGCTGCTGCCACCAAGACAGAATCCTAATCCTCTCCAGTGTGAAATGCAACCAAAGCGGAGTGTGGGCTGTTTGTCCTAATGACTCGCCAGCTTGCAGTGCACTGCGCATGGCCTCTTCTATTCTGATGGGCACTAGAAAGAGGCTTCCGTGAGAAATCACTACTTTGTCACTTCAAGGACTGTGTCCAATCTGCAAAGCCTAGAACCAGGCACTTGTGCCCATCTCCGACAACCTGTGGCTGAGTGATGGGCTGTCTGCTTTGGTGAAATCAAGAGCAAATGAAAAGCAGCTGCCTGGATGGGACCCACGAGTTGCTGGTCCAGCCAGCTTGTCACCCGGCTAGGCAGAGGTGGGCCTGGCCCATTCATCCACTCAGCAAGCAATGGTTGTAGGCCTACTGTGTGCCAGGAACACAGAGGTCTGAGGAATCAATAATGAACATTAAAAAATGAACACAGGCCCTGGCCGGTTGGCTCAGTGGTGGAGCGTCGGCCTGGCGTGCAGAAGTCCCGGGTTCAATTCCCAGCCAGGGAACACAGGAGAAGCACCCATCTGCTTCTCCACCCCTCCCCCTCTCCTTCCTCTCTGTCTCTCTCTTCCCCTCCCGCAGCGAGGTTCCATTGGAGCAAAAGATGGCCCGGGCGTTGGGGATGGCTCCTTGGCCTCTGCCCCAGGTGCTAGAGTGGCTCTGGTCGCAACAGAGCGACGCCCCAGAGGGGCAGAGCATCGCCCCCTGGTGGGCAGAGTGTCGCCCCCTGGTGGGCGTGCCAGGTGGATCCTGGTCGGGCGCATGCGGGAGTCTGTCTGACTGTCTCTCCCTGTTTCCAGCTTCGGAAAAATACAAAAAAAAAAAAAATGAACACAAAAAAGATTACAAACAAAATTATCTCAATAAAATGAAGCCTTTCTATTGTGGTAAAGTATACATAACAAAATGTACCATTTTTAAGTACAGTCACACTGTTGTATAACATTCACACCCATCATCTCCAGAACTTGATCATCTTTCTAAACTGAAACTCCATCCTCATTAAATACTAACTCCCCGTTCCTCCTCTGCCAGGCCCTGAGAATCACAGTTCTACTTTCCCTGTGAGTTTGACCATTCTAGGTACCTCAGATTAGTGGGATCACACAAACTTTGTCACTTTGTGTCTGGTTTCTTTCACTTAGCATGATGTCTTCAAGAGTCATCCAAGTGGTAGCCCGTATCAGAATCTACTCCTTTTTAAAGGCTGTACAATATTCCATTGTATATACTTGTTTTATGTGTTTTGTATTTTATCCATTTATCTGTTGATGGACATTAGGCTGTTGCCACCTTTTGGCTATTGTGAATATTGCTGCTGTGAACATCGGGATACAAGATACGTATTTGAGTCTCTGTCGTCAGAGTGCTTTCAAACATCTTTGGGTCTATACCTGGGAGTGGAATTGCTGGATCATATGGTACCTCTACATTTAACCTTTTGAGGAACTGCCACACTGTTTTCCACCATGCCTTCCCCATCTTACCATTCTATCATTAATTTTAAACATATTTTATTTAGATTTTTTAAAATTATGACAAGAATCTTTTCTTAATTTACCTACGATTGGTGGTTCACCTGGACATCTTGTGCCATTATATAATCCAGATGTCAGAGGTCAGAGCGAGGTTGCTCTGGGGGTTTTCAGTTCTGAGGTTCTTGGATTTGAGGGCTGAGATGCTAGGGCTAAGAAAGGTGACGCCGTGGAACAGGGTCTGTGAGTGCACTTCCAGGCCACCATGGTAGACATGGGCTCAGTCTGGTCCGTCTTGCCCAATCTGCTGGTTGCAGGTAGGGGTGTGGGGAGGGGCAGGGAGTCCTGATGAGCAGCAGACCCAGGCTGTGAGTATGGAGAGGAAGAGGCAGAGATGAGACAGATGGAAGAGAAGAGAGCAAGGCCTGGGGACCCACCTGAGAGAAGCCATGTGTCCCAAGCACCCTGGCTGCAAGCTGGCACCATGTTTGAGAAGGCATGAGAGAAGATAAAAACATTCATTCATTTAGCAAACATCCTCTGAGCACCAGCCCCACTGGGAGCTGGTCTACTACGGAAATAAGAAGCTCCAGCCCTTCTATGCATCTCTGTTCTCACTGAGTCTATTCAACCTGCTAAAGATCTTCCCCAAAAATCCATTCCCACCATTTATTAGGAGTTCACCAGGTGCTAGCTTGATTCTAAGGACTGTACGCTGGTTAATATTTAATCCTCACAACAACTCCCATTTTACATGTGAGAGGGTAACTACAGCTCAGAGATGCTGAAAACTTCCCCAAGATCACACAACTGGCACATGGAGAAGCCCACGCTCATCACTCCAAACCGCCTCTCTAAATGCAGGAACCTTTTCTGAAGACTCCGAAGGTGGACAGGAAAAGGGAGTTAACATCACACACTCCACAGGATTTGCTACTTTCTGAAGTCCCTCTTGGTAGCTAGAAACCACCAAGGATTTCTCCTCCCAACCCTCCTCTGATGTCCCTGGGTCCTCCTTCCTTCTGCCCAGATTCCTGCAGTGCCCACCCCCAGCCTCAGCCCTCTGCAGTGACAAATTCCTTCTCTTTCTGTAAAGCAGTGACTGACACACCCAAACCACCATGGCGGCCCCCATCAGAAAGCCCAGCCCTCCGAGAGCAGCCCCACCTCGCTGACAGCAGGCAGGACTGCTGAGAGCAAATATTTTTTCCCTTTGTCACATAGAGGTAATAGACTCTTGAAAAATCACATACTCAGAGGATCACAGCTGAATCTTATAATCTGAGACTCTCCATCAAAGAACCTTAGACCCATCGACTAATAGAATCTTGGAGTCAGTGACTTGAAAATCCCAGAACGCTTCAATCTCTCCATCACAGTCATGGAGCGGCCCTGGTAGGTGGGCCGACATAGAGCAGGTCAGGAAAATGAGGGGTTGGGGAGGCAGGAAGCCTTGGGGTGCAGAGGACAAGGCAGGGTGGAGGAGGGAGGTTCAGCCTGTTGTCACGCTAGAGGAAGCAGTTGGCGGGTGAGGCCTGGCTCTATTACTGATGGTTTTTAATTATGTAAATCAGCCCAGGGCCTGCGCCTGGCACAGGCTTGGCATTCATCAGCTGGCAGCAGAATTAATCAATAAATAATCAGCTGGATAGGGCCTGGGCATGAGCACTCAGCCATACACCCCCACCCCCACCCCCACCCTGGAGGGGTCCTCCAAAGCGGGCAGAGGTGGAGGGATTACATGAAAGCTCTCGCTCACAGCTGTCAGTGCACCTGCACACACACGTGCCTGCACATGTGCACACACATGCATATATGCACCACACATGCAGCTTCAGCTTTGGTCTCATTATGTATGAGCACAGGTGGGCATATCTCTGCACACAGACCGTCAGTCATAGCACCCCCCGTGCCCAGCACACATCTTTCCACTAAAAAACCTAGGCCCAGAAGCTCAGCAGCAGGAGCCACTTGTCACCTCATACTTGTCACCTCATACTTGTCACCTCTATGGTGACACAGAGCTTTGCAGCTCACAGTCACACCAATTCACCTTTACAACTGCCCCGTGAGGCTGGCCCTGAAGGGCTGAGCCTTCATTTCACAGATAAGGAAACTGAGGCTCAGAGGAAGGATGCCCAAGATGGTACCAAGGATCCGTCCTCCACACCCCATCTCCACTCAATGGTTCAAAGAGATTGCAGGCAGAAGAGGTGTAGGGAAGAGACATGGGGGCATTGGGGGAGTGCTGGGGCCATGAAGCTACCCAGATATGCCCTCTGCCACTAAAAGCAGAGTCCTTGGTGACCTGACAGAGAGCGGAGCAGGCTGAGTGGCCCAGTGGGGGTCAGGCCTCCCGACCAAGGTGATAAAGCTGGGCACTGGTCCTCTCCTATGGAGCTGTGATGAACTGCTCTCTCCCACCACTGGACCACTCACTTCCGCTCCCCAGCACTCCCCCCATAAATCAGCCTCCTCCCGTCAGCCTGGGCTGTTCCTTGATTACTTTCCAGCACTGGGGTCAGGGTTTTTCACCACCCCTAGTGGCAGGAGGGGGCTGGCAGGGAGAATCGTAAAATTAATGGACGGATTTCCTCTTCCCCTCTCTTCCTTCTCTCCGCCGCAGGCTTTCTGCCCACCTCTGCTTGTCTCTGGTTGGGATCACTAAATACTGAATGAGGACATGACCAGAGCCATGAATGGATTCCTGAGATCTGGAGCGTTGCGGTCTCTGTGTCTGAGTGTGGCTGACTGTGCAGCTGGGTCAGCACTCAGCATCCCCATCCCTTAGCCTCCGTCCAGGGGCTTCCCTGCAGCCATGTACCTACCCGAGAAGCAGGAAGAGGACTTGTAAGGTGCCCTGTGTGGTCACAGCAGACTCAGTGGGCCCTGGAGGAGACCAGGAAAGGACCTTGACAGTGAGGGGCTCCTGGGGCTTTCAGCCTTTTGAAGCCACCACCCCTTGGAGCAGCTGCTAGAAACTGTAGGCTTCTGCCAAGGTTTAGGGCACACAGTGCTAGGATTTTGAAATATTATAGAGCAGTGGTCAGTGCCTCAGCCAGCCTTTCCACGACCAAATCTAGGCTTAGCCAGTTAGAAGCTGTGTGAGCCTCAGCAAGCTGCTTCAGCTCTCTGTGCCTCAGTTTTCTTCTGTGTAGAGTAGAGTGAGTAATCATACCAGCATTTTGATCATTTAGGTACATACTCTTTTTTTTTTTTTTTTTTTTTTTTTTGCGTTTTTCTGAAGCTGGAAACAGGGAGAGACAGTCAGACAGACTCCCGCATGCTCCCGACCGGGATCCACCCGGCACGCCCACCATGGGGCGACGCTCTGCCCACCAGGGGGCGATGCTCTGCCCATCCTGGGCGTCGCCATGTTGCGACCAGAGCCACTCTAGCGCCTGGGGCAGAGGCCACAGAGCCATCCCCAGTGCCCGGGCCATCTTTGCTCCAGTGGAGCCTTGGCTGCGGGAGGGGAAGAGAGAGACAGAGAGGAAAGCGCGGCGGAGGGGTGGAGAAGCAAATGGGCGCTTCTCCTATGTGCCCTGGCCGGGAATCGAACCCGGGTCCTCCGCACGCTAGGCCGACGCTCTACCGCTGAGCCAACCGGCCAGGGCTAGGTACATACTCTTTAGAAATATCACTGATGAACACAGTTAAGTGCTCTAAAAATTAGCAATGGTTACCATAATTAAAAGCGCTGGTGTGCAGACCATAGTCTGCATCTGAATCCCCTGAGGGCTTTAAAACCCAGATGGCTGCCCCCCCCTCCAGTTCTTCTGCCTCAGCAGGTCTGGGGAGGAGCCTCAAGTTTGCATTTCTATCACAGTTACCAGCTGATACTGGGCCTGCTGATCCAGGGGCCACACTTAAAGAACTGAGTGAGGACCAGGTTGGTGCTCACTCTCCAGCTCAGCTCCCCACCCCCACCCCGGGCAAACTCTATCATTAGGGAACTAAGGCCCAGAGAAGTGAGTGTGTGTCCAAGGCCACACAATGAAGTGGCCCAGACCCCACGAGAAAGAGGAGAGGACACTGTCACCACCACTGCCCTCCTCACCACCCCCATGCTCCAGAAGCAAAGAGGCAGAATTTGCTTTCCCAGCCAACAGTAATCTTTTAATCTCTTTGGCTTTAATCTTTCAGCCCGGCATAAACCCAAATCCTCACCAGGGAAGCAAGGGGTTGGGGGACATGATCTGGTGCCCTGGGGAGGCAAGTAATCTAGGCTTTAACCCCCACACCTCTCCACCAATCTCCGATCTCCCATCCCACCTCTGCCTCCCTCACCCCTGCTCTTGGGCAGCACTTCTAATAGGAGATGAGGAGGCAGGGAGCAGCCAGGTGGGGTGAGGTCAGGTGGAGTCATGTGTTAAAGAGACTCTGCTTTGGGAGGCGAAGCTTTCTTAAACAAGACACCAAAATGTTAACGGTAAAAGAAAAAAAAAATGATAAATTTGGTTTCATTAAAATTAAGAACTTAGGTTCAGCAAAAGATACCATTAAGAGAAAGAAAATGCACAGATGCAGAAAAGATATCTCAATACACATATCTGACAAAGGTCTAGTACCTGAGCTTAAATAAAGAACTAGAAATCAATAAGAACAAAACAAACATCATTTTCTAAATAGGCAAAAGATATGAATGAGCACTTTACAAAAGAGAACATAGAAATGACCTATGTGTACATGAGGAGACATTAGACATTAGCAGCTATCAGAGCTATGCAGAAAGAAACCACTATAAACTACTCTTCACACCCACAGGAATGGCCAAATTCTAAATGACTCATAATATCCAATATTGGAAAGACAAGGATCCACCCTCCAGCACAACTGGTGGGAGTGTCGGTGGTTCAACCTGTCTGAAGAACAGTTGGGCAGTTTCTTACAAAGTTAAACGTAACACCATCTCTATGACCCAGCTATTCCACTCCTAGGCATTTACCCAGGAGAAGGGGAAATGTAAGTCTACGCAGAGACTTGGCCATAAACGCTCACTGAAGCTTCACTCACAATAGCTCTAGACAGGAAACAACCCAAATGTCGTCAATGGATGAATGCATAGAAAATGGTGGTCTAGCCTCATGATGAAAAATTACTCAGCAACTTAAAAAGAAGCAACTGCTGATACACAGGCCACAACCTGGATGACCCTTGCAGGTGTTAAGCTAAGTCCAAGGAGCCAACAGCAAGAGAACATGCTGTATGGCTCTGTTTACATGAAGTGCAAGAACAGTGTCTAGCAACAGAGGTCAGAATGATTGCCTTTGTGGAGAGAGTTAGTGACTGGGAAGGGACATGAGGGAGCCATCTCAGGGCCCCACAGGTGTGGAGGGGGAGGGGAATGAACTAGGTCTCTGGGCCTGGGTCACCTGGGGTTGGGCCTGCAGGAGAGTGTCAGGAGGTCTTCCCAGACAGGCCACCATCTGCTGACCACCCGCATATTTAAGACACCAGCCTACCCCTATCCTGCCGCCCCCCATGTGGACCACTCAGATCTCCCAACTCAGTGCCCGGATGGACCATCACCAATGTCATCACAATTCCTTCTGGAACATGCCTGTAGGCACAGAGCCCATTCTCTGCAGCCTTTTCATCTCCCCCACCAAGGTCCCCAAGGCTGGAACTGCTACAAAGTACTAAGGGGACAATTAACCCCAAAGTAGTAAGGCCCTGAGGGGCCTGGGTCCTGGACTCACTGCTGGGGGCTCCTTCCCCTCACCCTCTTTGGCTGTTTGGTCTGAAACAGTCACAGCACCTAAGAAAAAAAGACAAGCTCCACCTTGGGGTGCACAGAACTCTACTGTACTCTGGCAGAGATCGCAGGGTACCCTAAAACAGTGGTCCCCAACCTTTTTTGGGCCACGGACCGGTTTAATGTCAGAAAATATTTTCATGGACCGGCCTTTAGGGTAGGACGGATAAATGTATCACGTGACCAAGACAAGCATCAAGAGTGAGTCTTAGACGGATGTAACAGAGGGAATCTGGTCATTTTTTAAAAATAAAACATCATTCAGACTTAAATATAAATAAAACGGAAATAATGTAAGTTATTTATTCTTTCTCTGCAGACCGGTACCAAATGGCCCACGAACCGGTACCGGTCCGCGGCTCGGGGGTTGGGGACCGCTGCCCTAAAATATGTCTCCCATTTACCTCTCTAACAAACACTCATGTGGCAACATGCCCAGCCAAAAGGTTTGATTTCTCTGCATCCCTTGCTGCTAAGAGAAGCCAATGAGGGGCAAACGTTAAGTTGTTAGGTGAGATAGAGGAATATTGCGCCGGTCTGTTCCAACCCTCCTCCTAGGAAAGTAGACATGATGGTGAAGATCCGGAAACCATCATGGAGCATGAAGTGACCTTGAGGATGAAAGCCATATGCCCCACCATCAACCCTGGATGCCTACCTCCTGAAATCATCGTGTGTGTGTGTGTGTGTGTGTGTGTGTGTGTGTGTGTGTAACAGAGAAAGAAAGAGAGAGGCTTCAGTCTGCTTTAATTTACTGATATCTCCAGCCACTTATCAGCAATGGGAAGCAATCCCTAACTGATACACAGAAACCTTGTGGGGTAGTATTAGTGTGTACCCCCCACCTTTGCATCCCCACTTTGCAGATGCACCCACAGCCTCCCTACCTCCCTGACTTCCTCTCAGATATCCAGACCTGCATTCAAGTCTCAGCTCCCAGCCACTGTGAGTCAGGCCAATGTCAACGGCGCTCCATGCAGATCCGCAGATCTGCTGTCCGCAGCTGGAGCTATTGACACAAGTGCTGTTGAGACAGCACAGCGCTGGCCTGGACAGTATGCCTGTTGGAGAGATAAAGGGGGAGCTGGATAATAGGTACAAAGAGCAAACAAACAAACAAAACAAATACAAGCCAGGTAGCAGAAAAATCTCCTTGAAACTTCTCATCTATTTTTTTGTTTTTTGTTTTTTGGGTTTTTTTTCCTTTTCATATTTTTCTGAAGCTGGAAATAGTGAGACAGTCAGACAGACTCCCGCATGCGCCCGACTGGGATCCATCCAGCGTGCCCACCAGGGGGTGATGCTCTGCCCATCCGGGGCGTCGTTCTGCTGCAACCAGAGCCATTCTAGCGCCTGAGGCAGAGGCCACAGAGCCATCCTCAGTGCCCGGGCCAACTTTGCTCCAATGGAGCCTTGGCTGCAGGAGGGGAAGAGAGAGACAGAGAGGAAGGAGAGGGGGAGGGGTGGAGAAGCAGATGGGCGCTTCTCCTGTATGCCCTGGCCGGGAATCAAACCCGGGACTCCCGCACGCCAGGCCGACACTCTACCACTGAGCCAACCGGCCAGGGCCTCTCATCTGTTTTTGATGCATGAAATTGAGTAGCTAGCAAGAAGCTCTGGGGTGGAACTAAAGTTTTTAGTTGTCCGGAAAGAGAGGCACTGTTAACACCACACCTTAACCACCCTAACAGACTGTCCTACAACACACGGCTCAGTGGCTGGGAACTCAGAAAGGGCATCAAACTGCCTGCGTTCAAATCGCTGCTCTGTGAGCTGTGTCATTTCAGGGCAAATTCCTTATCCTCTTTGTGCCTTAGTTTCCCCATCTGTGAAATGGGCACCCAGGGTGGCCATGAGGATCATGAGAGCTGACCTGAGAAGAGTTTGGAGCAGTGCCAGCTACTCAGGAGGGGCAATGAGGATCAGCGGTTGTTGTTATGTTCATGGTGAGAAAGTCATATTTCTTTATTGTCTGTTTGTTACAGGAAACTGAATTTACTCACCGGTTTTGGCACATTTCATTCGCTGACTTCATACTCACTGCTCTTATTATAATTAACTCTACATAGAGTCTCCTGGCACCAGAAGGAGCAACCCAGAGCTTTTCCTCTCGCTTAGACTGATGCAAGTAAAAATAAGTGGTAATTATAAGCAATTCATTTGGCAAGTACAAGGTCAAGAATCTCATTTTGGACCCTGGCTGGGTAGCTCAGTTGGATAGAGCATTGTCCTGATATGCCAAGGTTGTGGGTTCAATCCCCAGGCAGGGCACATACAAGAATCAGCCAATAGCCTGGCCGATGGTGGCACAGTGAATAGAGCATCAACCCAGAATGCTGAGGTCCCCAGTTTAAAACCCCAAGGTCACCAGCTTGACCATGGGCTCACTGGCTTGAACTCAGGCTTACCAGCTTGAGCGCAGGGTTGCTGGCTTGAGCACAGGATCACCAACATGATCCCAAGGTTATTGGCTTGTGCCCAAAGATTGCTGGCTTGAAGCCCAACGTCAAGGCACATATGAGAAGCAATCAATGAACAACTAAAATGACACAACTACAAGTTGATTTTTCTCATATCTCTCCTCTCTCTCTCTCTCTCTCTCTCTCTCAAATCCATTTTTTAAAAAAATCAACCATTGAATGCATAAATAAGTGGAACAACAAATCAATGTTTCTCTCTCTCTAAAATCAATAAATTAAAAAAAAATTTCTACTAAAGAATCTCAATTTGTGCCTGACCAGGCGGTGGCGCAGTGGATAAAGTGTCAGACTGGGATGCGGAAGACCCAGGTTCGAGACCCCGATGTTGCCAGTTTGAGCGTGGGCTCATCTGGCTTGAACAAAAAGCTCGCCAGCTTGGATCCAAGGTCGCTGGCTCGAGCAAGGGGTTATTCAGTCTGCTGAAGGCCCACGGTCAAGGCACATATAAGAAAGCAATCAATGAACAACTAAAGTGTCACAATGCGCAACACAAAACTGGTGATTGATGCTTCTCATCTCTCTGTTCCTGTCTGCCTGTCCCTGTCTATCCCTCACTCACACTCTGACTCTCTCTCTGTCTCTGTAAAAAAAAAAAGAATCTCAATTTGTGTCATGAGACAGTACCAGGAAGCTCCCTGCCTCCCGAACTCTCCCCTCTGACACTGGCTGAAATTCCACCCTTAAAGCCAGAGGACCCCTAGGAAAAGAAGCAATTCAGAAGCACAGCATCTTGGAGTAAATGCATTCACGTATCCAGGTCAGCTAGAGGGGAGTGAATCATGCAAGGATGAGGAGGACAACGTCACAGGCAAATTTTGGACCTTCTCAGGGTAGCTGAGGATTCTGCAGCAACCAAAGGCTGTGAATTCAGTCTCATCCACCTACACATGTGCGCACACACACACACACTCACTCACTCACACACACATATAATCGCTTTATCCCAGCAGTAGGGGCCTTAAGCTGCTATCTAGGCTAGCCCCGCCCCTTCCCCAGCTGCACCAGACACCTCTGTCTTAAGGGGTAGGGGGTTCCCGGAGGCTCTGCAGGGAAACCCTGCAAGGCCAGAAGCTAAATGCAACAGGGCTAAATGCAACCAGTGGTAACACATTCATGCACAAACACGCAGTCAGAGACAACACACCAGACACAGACATACACCGAACTGTCCTCCCAAAGGTGTGACAAATCCAGAGACACTACACAGAACCATCCTGTCATGGACAAAGCCAAGGCTCTGCACTCCCAGAAACAAGGGAGACATGCGCAGAGAGAAGCATCTCACACAGACCAGTCTCCCGGGGGCCTCCCTGCCTCCGTGCCCTCATTTCTGCCCCTAGCCAGGCATTCCACCCCAGAGTCTCCCAGCTCCCCTCTTCCACGGGAGCCCCCAGGGAACTAAACCCCACCAGGGTTCCCTTTCATCCCCTATCCACTTCCCAGTACTCAGGCACCCTAGGAATCTTTTCACTCCCCCAGACTTCTTCCATAAACAACCCCCCTAGCCCTGGGAACTGGGGAAAGCCAGGAACAAGGCCCTCACTGCCTTTTTCCTGTGGTCTCCCCAGGCTCCATTACAGGGGCTGCATACAGTAGGTGCTGGGCCCCAAGCATCCCCCTCCTCTTGCCTGGGGCTCATGCCTCTGTCTGTGAAGCTGTGGGCTCGTTTTCCAGCAAGTGCATGAAAGCACAGATTAGAGCAATTACAGAAAAGTCATTGGAGGGCAAGGCAAGAGCCACCGCTGCACTTAATTACCAGCTCCAGCAAGGCATGGGGAAGCACAGACCCACTCTCATAGATTACAAATTTGCTCAGATTCCAGAGCAAGAAGATGTGGGGAGAAGGGTAGCCAGGTTCCATTTTGGATTCTCTTGCTTTTGTTTAAACCTAAGATCTCTGTTGTTCACAATAACTTTCACATCCGTACTCTCAAGAGAGGCAGGCAGGCAGGGAGGAAACGATTTCAGTCCCATTCTAGAGAAGGGGAAACTGAGGCCCAAGGGAGTGAAGAAGGACAGTTGCAGAAGACCAGTCCACCTAGACTGGTCTTACTAGCTGAAGAGTGGCCCCAGACCCCAGGAGAGGCCCCCACTGACTTTGATCCTGTTCTCTGCCCCTCTCCTCTCCCTGGAAAGAATCAGCAAAGGGTTGAGGTCCAGGGCAGGTCCTGAATCAGGCCACAGGCTTGCTGTCCGGTGCTCATGTTGGGCTCAGACAGCATGCCTATGGCCTGATTCAGCATCTGCATGTGGTGACCTTGCCTTTCACCAAATCTCAGGATTAATTGATGGCTGCTGTTCCTGACTGGTTTGTTGTTGTTGTTTTTGTTGGGGTTTTTTTTTCTGAACCTGCGGAAGAGATGTTCTGTGTGCTTTTTACCCCAGGCAGGAAGGAAAGGAGATTTTGCTTAAAATCTGAGTTCAGAGGGTTAATTTTCATGCTCCTTTATCCCATAAGACCTTTCCCAAGGCTGGTCTGGTCCACCTAGCAGCACCCCAGGCATCCTAACCTTCCAGCCAGGCTCACCTTGCTCTGGCCCTGGCCTGAGTGAGAAGCCAGCGGTGAGGCAGGTATGCCCCCTACTGGTGATGGCCTGCACTGCCCAGTGAGACTCCAACCAGGGGTCTAGGTAGCTGCACACCTCCAGAACTGCCCCACTAGGCAAAGCAACATTATAAAGACCTGAGAAGGAGCTTCATCAGGGCCTGGAATGTTAGGGATGGCTCTGTTCCTGTTCTATCAGCAGGGAGCATAAGAGGCTCCTGGGTGGCAAATGGACACCATGCAAGGCCTAGTAAGAGGACAGAAGAGGACCTAGCATCCACCATGGCCCATCAGAGGAACACAGGAAATGTGAGATGAATGAATGAAAGAATGAGTTAATGAATGAAGAGATGAATTCACAGTTCCCTAAAAAGCAATGTGAATATCACTAGTGCTATACAAGTTAGCATTTAGATAATAGTGATGAGTTTGTTTAAGAATTGTATACTTAGGCCCTGGCCAGTTGGCTCAGCGGTAGAGCATCGGCCTGGCGTGCGGGGGACCCGGGTTCGATTCCCGGCCAGGGCACATAGGAGAAGCGCCCATTTGCTTCTCCACCCCCCCTTCCTTCCTCTCTGTCTCTCTCTTCCCCTCCCGCAGCCAAGGCTCCATTGGAGCAAAGATGGCCTGGGCGCTGGGGATGGCTCCTTGGCCTCTGCCCCAGGCACTAGAGTGGCTGTGGTCGTGGCAGAGCTACGCCCCGGAGGGGCAGAGCATCGCCCCCTGGTGGGCAGAGCATCGCCCCTGGTGGGCGTGCCGGGAGGATCCCGGTCGGGCGCATGCGGGAGTCTGTCTGACTGTCTCTCCCCGTTTCCAGCTTCAGAAGAAAAAAAAAAGAATTGTATACTTATATTTGATGTGTGTACAATATAATATACCTGGTCCATCAAATTCATGATTTTAAAAGTGTCTTTGGGTTAGAAGGGTCAATGTAAAGAAAAACATTAGGTAAATAACATGTAGGTATTTCAGGACCTACCATAGAAGGGTTCAATAAATGCTAATGAATAAATGAATGAATGAAGACAGATTATGGATGGTATTTATAGAGCAGTAGGTTCCAAATTCGGCTGCACATTGGAATCCCCAGAAAGCTTAAAAAATCTCAGGGCAGCTATGCCTCTCTGAACCAGGTGTGGCTGAGGAGGAAGCTGGTGTGTCCTGAACAGCTCCCAGAGGAGAAAGCCACAAGCACCCAATATGGGTTCTTTCTAAGGATCATCCTGACTTCGCTGCCATTTGAGATCATGAAACTGTCATCATTGCAGGAAACAAGCTGTTCTTGGATGGCCTGGGATCCCTGTGCCAGGCGAGAGCTTGCACTGGATGAACTGGAAGATACTATGCAAGGAAAGCAAAGTGAGCTAATATTCATGTAAACTAGCTTCTAAATTGACACAAAGTATAAAGTTAATGTGTATTTACTATGGTTTTAACATACTGATTGAGGTTTCTTATTTCTTCACCCTGCACATCATGCTCTGTTTGGCATATGTCTTTATTATCAGATAATATAAATATGACATTACTTCCTAGGAAGAACATATAGAATTTTCTGCTTGAGTTTATTTACAAGGTAGTTCTTCATTTATGGGAATTTTTTCTCCAAAAATTTCTCTTTTTGAAAACTGTAACAAGTTAATTATGAACATATATTAATATAACATCATTAATGTGGTTATAATCTGTTTATCTGCTTTCATTGGATTCTGATTCACTCATAGCAATTTTCAGTTACTTTCTTGATTAGAAGTTGGAGGAGTGTTCAGTGTGGACTTTGTAAGGCGTGCTGTCTGGATCTAAATCCACACATAGTATGGGATGTGCCGGTGGAGTTAATATTGGACATGTGAGTTGTTCCGTTATCTTGTTTGGTATTATTGATAAGAATTTCCAATCATGAGTTTTCATGAATATACCTCTGGGAAAGATTTAATAAAAAATAAATGTTGTGCTATTTGAAAGGATTAACATACAAATTTAGATTGAGCCTGATTTTTTTCAAAAATTTTTATTAATTAGGCCCTGGCCGGTTGGCTCAGTGGTAGAGCGTCAGCCTGGCGTGCAGAAGTCCCGGGTTCGATTCCCGGCCAGGGCACACAGGAGAAGCGCCCATCTGCTTCTCCACCCCTCCCCCTCTCCTTCCTCTCTCTCTCTTCCCCTCCCGCAGCTGAGGCTCCATTGGAGCAAAGATAGCCCGGGCTGGGGATGGCTCCTTGGCCTCTGCCCCAGGCGCTAGAGTGGCTCTGGTCGCAACAGAGCGATGCCCCGGAGGGGCAGAGCATCGCCCCCTGGTGGGCAGAGCGTTGCCCCCTGGTGGGCGTGCCAGGTGGATCCCGGTCAGGCGCATGCGGGAGTCTGTCTGACTGTCTCTCCCCGTTTCCAGCTTCAGAAAAAAAAAAAATTTTTTATTAATTGATTTTAGAGAGAGAGAAAAAAGAGATCAAATTATTGTTCCAGTTATTTCTGTCTTCATTGATTGATTCCTGTATGTGCCCTGCCTGGGGATTGAACCCACAAACTTGGTGCATTGAGATAGTGCTCTAATCAGCTGAACTACCTGGTCAGGGTGAGCTTGATTTTTTATATCAGTTTAATGGTATTCAAGTAGCAATTTTTTAAACGGATTTTTAAGACATAAAACATGAATGGATTTTTCATAGCACAGGGTCAAAATTAGCTCTGTTGATGGCAAGTTATTCTATATTAATTCCATCTTATGAACAAATGCAATTACATTGCAAATCCCTTAACAGAGTACAGTATTAGGCCAGTGTTTTAATCCGTATTAGGAAATGTCAGATTAGCATCCTCAAGGCAGAAGAAACCTTTGACACAATGCTGAAAGCAAATGTGCTAGTTTTAAAGCTGTGCCTGGTTCTCTACATGGCTACAGGGAATACAAAGCTGGCTATCCACTCTCTAGGGCAACTGAGCACATCTACTTAAATGATAAATACACCATCTCTTTCATTCACCAATCCTACTGCTACATATTTACCCTCCAATATAGTCACAGTGCACATGATAATGTGTACCAGAAAATGGAGAAAATTCATTGTAGAATTGTTTGAACAGCACGTTTGGGAACAACCTGACTATTCATCAGTAGGTGACTGGTTAATAAGTAACTATATAACTATTCTTTTTTTTTTTTTTTACAAGAACAGAGAGAGTCAGAGAGAGGGATAGACAGGGACAGACAGACAGGAATGGAGAGAGATGAGAAGCATCAATCATCAGTTTTTCATTGCGAGACCTTCGTTGTTCATTGATTGCTTTCTCATATGTGCCTTGACCACGGGCCTTCAGCAGACTGAGTAACCCCTTGCTCGAGCCAGCGACCTTGGGTCCAAGCTGGTGAGCTTTGCTCAAACCAGATGAGTCTGCGCTCAAGCTGGCAACCTCGGGGTCTCGAACCTGGGTCCTCCTCATCCCAGTCCGATGCTCTATTTACTGCACCACCGCCTGGTCAGGCTATATAACTATTTTTGAAATGCTACTGGCTGTATAAAAGAATGACAACTCATCAACAACAAAAAACAACCCAATTAAAAACTGAGCAAGGAACTTGAACAGACACTTCTCCAGAGAAGATATACAAATGCCAATAAGCACATGAAAAGATGGTCAATAACACTAGTTATTATGCAAATCAAAGTATGAAATGCAAATCAAAATCACAATAAGATACCAGCTCACACCGATTAAGATGACTATTATTTAAAAAGAAAAAATAGAAATTGACAAGTGTTAGCGGGCCTATGGAGGGATTGAAATTCGTGTGTGTCACAGGTGGGGGTGTGCAATGGTGCGGCTGCCCTGGAAAACCATTTGGCCATTCTTCAAAAAAATTAAACATCAAGTTACCATATCATCCAGCAATTCTACTCCTTGGTATATTCCCAAAAGATTTGAAAGCAGGGATGCAAACAGATATTGGTAAACTTGTGTTCATAGCAGCGTTATTCACAACAGCCGAAAGACAGATCAACACAGGTGTTCAGGGTTGGATAAATGTATAAACAAAATGTGGCATACACACAATGGAGTAGTATGCAGCTGTAAGAAGGAATGGAGCTCTGATATGTGGTATAACGTGGATGGACCTTGAAAACATCGTGTTCAAACATTACAAAAAAGTTTTGATGGTGTTTGCACAACATCATGAATATAATTAGTCCCACTGAATGGTACCCTTTAAAAAGGCTAAAATGAAAACTTTTATGTAACATGTTAACACAATTTTTAAAATTTATAATGTCATTTTTAAACGGGAGTTGCAGGTAGTCAAAATCTCCTTTCTTTGAATATAGGCTGGCTTTGGTTATTGGCATCTCATGAAGTGATGATGCAGCATGACCTCGAGGTCAGGTCCTGAGAGGCAATCCAGCATTTGCCTAAATTTTTTGGCTGGAAGCCCCGAGCTAACATGTAGGAGGTCCAGCTACCCTGCAACTTCATGGAGATGCAGAGCAGAGCAAGGTGTCAGGCAAGAGGGATCCTGCGGGTGGTTCTCGCCCTAGACACAAGCTGCCCAAGCTGACACTGAGGTGGACAGAGACGAGCTGTCTTGTGCACCTTGCCCAGACTGCAGGCTGGTATTCAAAATAACAAGTGCTGCTGCTTTAAGCCACTAAGTTTTTTAGTTGTTTGCTATGCGACAATGGATAAATGGAATAGTAAGCATATCACTTATGTATTAGAATTTATTTCAATTTAATTTGAAAATAATCAGATACAAATAAAACAGCTTTGGACTACATAAATGTCCCTTGCAAACCAACTGATAAATTGGGTGTTTTCACTCTCATGGTCTGTATTCTGCCTCTATGAAATCATCAAAGGTTCAAAGATGCTTTCACCAGAATACTGAGTGAAGCTGGGGGAAGGGGTCAGCGGGCCAGAGAGACAGGAACACAGGTCGTTTCGAAGGTCTCACTCACCAGGAAGGCGAGGATGTGGGTGGAAAAGAGAAAGGTCACTGGGGCTACATAGCATGGTCTCCAACCCAGTGGGGCCAAATCAGAGACACACCCGGTCAGCAGGTCCTTGAAATAAAATCCAGAATGTGAGGAATCTGCATTTCACACAAAGAGGATGTTTCAAGAGGCTTGAGAGGAAGTTATATGGTCAAAGCAAGAGACTTTCAGACCAGAACCACTGAGGTGCTAAACGTTTATGAATTAAGCTTAGAAGAATTTAAAAACAAACCCACACTCTGTCTTCCCCCCTAAGGTCTCCCCTGTCTCCTTCCCATGCATGTTCCTCGTCACTCCATCACTCACTGGAACTCCTGCTCCTTTGTCTCCCGATGAGCTGTGTCTCCCTACATCCCTACATGAGTCAAGGTAGGCTAAGCCCCATAGCAAGCACCTCCAAACCCAGGGGCTCAACTCAACACAAGTTTGTCTTTGGATCTTCTAACAGTACATTGCAGCTACTTGGTACACAGACTGACACCAAGGGGAAAGATTGAGAGGCGATTCTGGGACCTGGGCTCCTCCCATCTCCAGGCTCCACCATCCTCTAACCTCCATCCAACCAGCAATGAGGACAGAGAGAGATCATGTCCAGTGAGAGGGTTTTATGAGCCAGGCCTGCACATGGGACATATCCATCAGTCAGAACTTCATCACATGGCCAAACTTACTGCAAGAGAGGCTGGAAATGTAGTCTAGCTGGGGGCCAGTAGGAAGAGGGAGAGCCACCTCTGCCCTACTCCCCAGTATAAGGTGCCTGGCACCATGACTGGCACAGATGTGGAGTCTATGAGTGAATGAATGATGCTTGGGTTGGGTCCTGGGCACTGGGCTGGATGGGCCCTTTCCTTACAAATGCTCAGGATGGACACCAGGGGTAGATTTAATCACTCCCATTTTTGTTAGATTAGGAAACTGAGGCTCTGCGAGCCAAAGCCTCACAGCTAGTCAGTGCCAGGGCCCGGTCTCCAACCCAGGCAGTTTCTGCCACCAGATGTCGATTCTTTCCACCACCATCCCACCCCCACCCCGGCTGCTTCTCCAGTATGCACACTCGCTAACTCGAGCCTCGTTATCTTCAAGGCCACTCTCCTTTCTAACAATCAATGAACCATGTTTGACAAGTGGTGGGTTCCTTGGGGTGGCAGTTGTATCTCGCTTATCCCTATGTGCCCCTTGGCTATCAGAACAGCCCTTAATCACAGCAGGTGCTCAAACCATATTTGGGAGATTAATTTGCTCACACTGACTCAGGCTTCATGCTTTGCTTCTTACACAGTATGGGGGCCACGTACAAATTATAAAAGAAGTGGAGGGGATATTTATTACACAATCCCTCCCTGTGCAGTCAGAGCTGTCTCCCACCACAGACCAGTGCCTGCCCTGAGACTTACTCCTGAAGCTCAGACGAGGGCTGTGGTACATGGAGGTCAAGACCACAGGTGTCACCTGGCCCCTATCAGGGTTAGACCATGAATTCCCACCTCATACACACATAGAATGAATGTCCTTGCCCCAGCTAGTTCTAGGAATAAGAGTAGCTAGAGGCCTGACCTGTGGTGGTGCAGCGGATAAAGCATTAACCTGGAACACTGACGTTCCAGGCTTGTCCATCAAGACACATACGAGAAGCAACTACTACAACTTGATGCTTCCCATTCCGCACCCCCTCCCACCCTTTCTTTCTCCCCTTTCTCTAAAATCAATAAATAAAATCTTGAGGGGGAAAAAAAAAATAAATAGAGGCAGTGGTGGTTCTGTCCATGGTGCTGAACTCCATTCAATCCCACCTGTTCTCTCACTTAGCAACTAGAGCCTCTTGGGGAACAAAATAAAAACATAGGTTCCCTGGCCCCTCCTTTGGAGATTTGGGTTCTGAAAATATATATCTTAAACCCTGGAATATGCTTTTACCAGCACCTGTAATTTTTGGTACTGGCCTGACTCACTCAAGTAGTCAGTCTTTCTGAAGTACCTGGTATATGCCTAGCACTGTGCCAGATACTATGAAGTACAGAGATGCAGCAAATAGGTTCTCTACTCTGGGGAGGAGATATACAAAATCATTCAGGAGGTGTAGGGAGTGAAGAGGGGTGAGAACTCTCCCTGGTTTATGTGGACACTGGGCAAGATACCTTCTTCACCTTCATCCTGCAACACAAGTAGGCATGGGGAAAACAGTTCTATTTATAACCGTAACATTTGTATCTTTCCTTAGATTCTCTATAGCACTCTCTGCAAGGCAGTGTGTGATGCATTCTGCTCCTTCTGACCTCCTCCTGGATCAAGACCGGAGGCGGATTTAATGGCGGGCACACCTGATGCGTACCCTGGGCCTTGACTCCTGAAAGGCCCCACAAAACTGCAACTTTACACTTTTTCTAATGTAAGGGGCCCAATATTTTCTTCTGTGCCTGGGGCCTCAACGACTAATCTGCCTCTGATCAAGACCCAGATTCAACATCATTTTGCACATACAACCTCTTGACCCCTGCTGCACCATAGTCCCCCCAAATGTCAGTCCTCCCCTCTTGTGCCCCATGGTTGCATGTTATCAGTGACATGATATGCTGCCCTGGCTGGGATTTAAGCTCCCTATTGAGGGTAGAGCTTGCACCTGATTCCCCTGTGTAGCCTCTGATGCAGAGACACTGCCCCTCCCAGGGGAGGTGTGCAGTAAGTCCTTATTGGCTGGCTGGCTGGGGAAGTGGTAAGTGGGTGGAGAAATGTATCCAATGATTGTGCCTGAGGAAAGTGCTGCTGGGTTACAAAGCAGCTGGGGCAAGTGCTCAGAACCAAAAGAAATCAGGGTAGGCCTTGAGGAAACCAGGCAACAAGCCAAATACAAATCAGGAAGGGGTCAAGGTCTGCTTCTCCTTTCTCTGGGTGTTTGCGGAGGACAGAAAGTGGAGTCAGGACAGCTGTTTCTGATGAAAACAGATGTTCTCTGGGCCTGAATGTGGGGCATGCAGGAGGAGGCGAGGGAAAGAGAAAAGGAATGGAGAGAGCCATAGCCAGCAAAACGAAATATCCACAGGCCCTCTTCATTTAATTTTACTTCTTATCATGGAAATTTTCAAGCACACACCAAAGTAAAAAGAATAACATAATGATCCCCTGTGTGCCCATCACCAGCTTCAAAAATCACCCCAATTTTGCCACTTTTATTTCATTCTCCCCTCAAGCACCCTTTTAAAGAAAATTCCAGATGTCTTATCATTTTATCCATAAATATTTCAGAATGTGACTCTCACATATTAGAACATTCAAGGAAGACTCAATATTAATATCATACCTAATAAAATTAAACTATCTCTTAATATCAATCAGATACAAAGCGCATTTTTCCTCAAAAAATGTCTTTTCAGAATCCATTTATTGAAACCAGAATTTAAACAAGGTCTATACATTGTATTTTGTTGCCATGTCTCTCAAAATCTCTTTTAATCTCTAACAGTCCTTCCTCTCTTCCTTCTTTTATACCATTTTACTTGTTGAAGAAACCAGATCTTTGTCCTCATTGTTGATTGGGTGGATTGAACCCTCATGGTGTCATTTAACACGTCCACTGCCCCCTCTCCTATTTCCAGAAAACTGGTATTTAGGTTCTGAGGTTTGGTCTGTGTAGAGCCAATTATTTTGACAAGCACTCTTCCTGGGTAGAGCTATGTCCTTCCTATTTCAGGAGCACTTAAAGTCAAATTTTCTTTTTTGGGTGATACTAAAAGTGACCAGCATCACCAGCCCAATCCCTCCATTAGAGCTCCCAGCCACCTTGCCCCCAGTCGTTTATAGCACCTTTTATTGAATCTTAAAGAACTAGTGGAGCTGGAGATCTGAGAAACCCACTCACTCGTTTTTCTTTTTTTTTTTTTCTTTTTTGTATTTTTCTGAAGTTGGAAACGGGGAGGCAGTCAGACAGACTCCCACATGCGCCCGACCGGGATCCATCCGGCATGCCCACCAGGGGGCGATGCTCTGCCCATCTGGGGCATCGCTCTGTTGCGACCAGAGTCATTCAAGCGCCTGAGGCAGAGGCCACAGAGCCATTCTCAGTGCCCGGGCCAACTTTGCTCCAATGGAGCCTTGGCTGCGGGAGGGGAAGAGAGAGACAGAGAGGAAGGAGAGGGGGAGGGGTGGAGAAGCAGATGGGTGCTTCTCCTGTGTGCCCTGGCCAGGAATCGAACCCGGGACTCCTGCACGCCAGGCCAACGCTATACCACTGAGCCAACTGGCCAGGGCCATCACTCATTTTTCTACTCCTCCCACAAATG
Source organism: Saccopteryx leptura (assembly GCF_036850995.1). Lineage (NCBI taxonomy): Eukaryota > Metazoa > Chordata > Mammalia > Chiroptera > Emballonuridae > Saccopteryx > Saccopteryx leptura. The sequence goes on from NC_089503.1 coordinate 309,686,392, forward strand.
TTTGTTGAGCATCTACTATGTGCCAGGCAGTGAGCTACAGTAAACAGAACCAATACGATCCCTGGGATCGTGGAGCCAGCAGTCAGATGGGAGCAGACAACAAGTACATGAATAAGCAAATGCCCCCAAAACAGACATGTCTATGAAGGTTAGAGCTATGCAGAAAGCTACTGTAGAGTAAGGTGACCAACAGTGACTGCTGTCAGGTGGCCACTTTGTGATGGGCAACCAGGGAGAGCCTCCCTAGAAGAGGACATTGGAGCTCTATCCAGCCATACAGAGATGGGGGTGCACTCCAGGGGAGGGTGCAAGCAAACAGCCCAGGCATCCACCAGGAGAAACCAGGGGCCAGTGTGCTGAAGCCTGAGCAGTAGGGAGGGAGGCCAGCGAGGAGGCTGCTGTGGTAACGCAGGCGGGACTGACAATAGTGGGACCAACAATAGCGGGACCTGTGGGTGAAGTGCAGGTGACGGCCAGTCCAGCACCCCTTTTACCCCTTTTATAGCTGAGAGCAGGGAGATTAAGATAGTTGAGATGCTACCTGCACCAGGAGCTTCCTGTGCAGTCTCTAGAGACCAAACAGCATGCTACTGGAAGTCTTTGTGCCTGTTTTACAGATGAGACCAGTGAACACTGGAGTCACCTGCCAAAGGGTATAGAACTGGGGGTGGAAAGGAGGGTGGAGCCAGGCCTACTGAGACTCCCCAACCCTTCAGAGTCCTCCCCCACTGAGACTACTTCGGTAGGACCAGATTACCTCAAACCTTGGTTCTGGCACCCATAGCCCTATGACCTGGACCAAAAGGGCCTTCTCGCTATCTGTGCCTCGGTTTACAAATCTGTAAATGGGGATAATATTTGCCTAAGGGGCAAAGCAAGGCCAAGATGGAGTAGTCCAATTTTTCCCCCTCCTCCCGGCCCCTGCCTGAGGGGCCCACGAGGGTACCCTTAGCACAGAGCACAGGCAGCTGCATACTCTCCCATACAGACACACAAAGGGTTAAATCCAGGCTTTTCCTCCATCCCAATTCTGGTCCTTGCTGACTCTGCTACCCATCCCTCTCACAGCTATTCTGGGACAATGGAGGCAGCAGATGGCCTGTTCCCTCCACTCGACCCTCAGAATCTGGGAACAACCCGCATGTCTGCTGCTGCTTCTAAAAGCAGGCCAGCAGGCAGCCTTCCACACAGAGTGGAGAGGACCACGGCTCTGGAGCACACCATACCATCACTACCAGGCTGTGGGGCCAGGGGCCAGTCCTCCCTGGCTCACATCCCACAAACCCAGCATTAGGTCAGCCCAGAAAGAAAGGAGGCTTTGGAAAAGCCTAAGCACTCTGTCTCAGCATTTAACCTGTTGTGTGACCACAAGCACATAGCAATCCCTCACTGGGCTCATATTCCTCCCTGCAAAACAAGGGCTGAGGCTCTGGTGCTCAGTGGTTCCAGAGAGAATTACATCAGAGACAAGGTCCTTCAAGGGATGGAGGGCGTGCTTACATTTATTCAGCTCCTACCTTGGCTGTCAAATCGCTCCTTTATCCGACACCAGGGGCTGAATCGCTCAGCTCCAAATATCCGCTCTGCCTTTTCTGATTCTTGGCCACCCCCAACCCAGGCCCTGAGGGTAGAAAAGAGGAGGGCTAGCTCCCGCATACCCGCACCTCACGGCACACACATACTTACACATGTGTACATACACACATGTGTAACCGGGGCACAACCACATACACACACTGCACATAAGCCTTATGCACAAACATGTAGAGGGTACGTGCTACACACAAACCCTGTCACATCATGACTTACACACAGGAACAGAAGTCACCGTTCACTGAGCCAAAGCCTTTCTCAAAGCCAGGCTCCAGCTGTGCCCTACAAACACCATCATTTCATCCAGACACCAACCATGAAGAAAGTATTGTTTTTCTTATCTATAAGAACAGAGACATCTGAGAAAACAAGCCCAGGAGACCCAGTGGATTCCCCAAAGTTTACACAGCCTGTGAGGGCATAGCAAGGATGTATAATTCGGGACCCAAATCAATACCACCATCGCCACTGTGACAGACAGATCAAAGACCCCACCCCAGTCAGGAACATTTTAGCAATGTGTAACAAAAAACTGGACCAAGAATGGATTGAGTAGATAAGGGTTTAATTTTCTTACAGAACCAGATGCTAGACAAGACAGGTGTGGATGGTTGTCTTGACCTTTCCTTCATGGCAGCAAGGTGGCTGCCCCAGATCCAGACATCACATTCACATTCACAGCAGGAAGAGGGACTATGGGGCTGCAAAACTTTCCACAGAATCCTCTCTATTGGCTTTGCTTAGTTCACACTAACAGACAGAGCTCCGACTCTAGGTAGAGCTGGGCACATAGTAGCTCCTAAGAGCAAGGGAAGCTGGGAAGTGAGCAAAAGAATTATCAAGGCTGGCTGGAGCCCATTAATGGTTCATCATCTGATCTGGGCAGGCTGATTATCCCAAAAAAATGGGTCTGTTAGCAAGGGGTGGGGAGTACGGAGCTTGAACTGGTCAGCAACAATAGTATCTGCCACAGACCCTGCATTCTGCCACATTTCCACCTGGGTCCCCTTGGTGGTTATGGATCCAGGAGTGGGTGGCCCAGTGCTTGACCCCAGGGGAATGACTGAGACACCAGAGCTGGGGGCGAGGACCACACTCCATCCAGGGGCCTATGTAATTCTCTGAGGGTTAGGACTCCTGAGCCCCAGCCCAGCTCATTGGCCCCTTCCCTATTAAAATCAGCCACCCAAGGCCCATGGGAACCCAGCCCCTGGGACCTCCCTGTCCTTCACCTGGTCCCCAGGTTGTCCAATCCACCGCCCAGGAGCCTGGATGCCTTCACCACTAGTCACCATCCAATGTGCAGCTTGCCCACCACTCAGAGGCCCTGCCAGGAATGACCCCCGCCCAGGGCACTTGCCATGGGAGGTGAGGGACAACCAGGGGCCTCAGCTCAGAGGTTGCTCAGCAGTTCAAGGTTCATCGGGCCACCAGCTGTGGGCACCAGGGTGTATCTGGATAAAGGAGGCAATGTAGGGAGCGAAACCTATGGAGAGACCAGAAACGGACAGAACGGTCACCCCACCCCTACCCTCACCCCCACAGGCGCCTAGGGTAGCACATGCCACAAAGAGAGTTTGGAGTAGGGTTTCTCTACCTCGGCACTATTAACACTGGGGCCCGCTATGTCTTCGTTGTGGGCTGTCCTGTCTGCTGTGGAATGTTCAGCAGCGCCCCTGGACTCTACCCACTAGATGCCAGTAGCACATCTCTAAGTTGTAACATTCAAAAATGTCTCAGACATTGCCAAATGTCCTCAGAGGGCAAAATGGCCTCTGGCTGAGAACCACCGGTTTAGAGAGACTTCAAAGGCCAGAGGAGCCATTAAAGATACCACAGCTGAGACTGGATCATCTAACCCTACATATCAGCATCCCAGTTTTTTCCCACCCCATTAGGCTGAAACTCACAGGTACTAGGATCTTCAGGCTTAGAGAATTCAACATTAATACTTAAACCTCTGGGCAGTATAACCATAGTTTGTACACCTCCACTGATGGGGAGTTCGTCCCATTAGAAGGCAGCTCCAATGCCCCAGATGGGGGCCTGCCGAGTAGATCCCGGTTGGGGCACACGCAGGAGTCTGTCTCTGCCTCCCCACCTCTCACTTAATTAAAAAAGAAAGAAAAAAATAAGAAGGCATCTCCCTGGCCCCACTACCCTTGGAAGAGTTTGAGCCTTCTGCCCCCAGACACACAGCTCTGTAGAACTTCAGAGCCAAGAGTCCTTGTTTCCCCAATGGTTACACACTGCAGATAAATCCCAAGTCCAGACACAAAGCCTTGGGAGAAGGGAGAGTCCCCTGCCCCCTTCCCAAGGTCCTTGTTTCCCCAATGGTTACACACTGCAGATAAATCCCAAGTCCAGACACAAAGCCTTGGGAGAAGGGAGAGTCCCCTGCCCCCTTCCCAAGTGAATTTGATGCCACCCTCCTCTCTTCTACCACATTCCAGTCACACTGGCTTCTTTTACTTCCTTGAGCAGGTCTTGTTCCCTCGTGTCACAGGGTGTCACAGGCTGTGCTCTAAGCTGCTCTGCAGTGGTCAGGGGCTGAGCTGAACAGCCCATAACCAACCCGTGGTCAGTTTGGGGGCAGAACTGGAAGGTGCCCTGGTGATACCTTAGCAACCATTCCAACCTTCTACCCACCGAAAAGAACCATTGAAGAATATCAAGGAAACAAAGAGCCTACAAAAGATCAAATAAAAAACTCCCCATTGGCGCCTGAAGGCCATCCATTAAAGCAGCTCCTTTGCTCAGGGGGAACATTTCAGTTTTCCAGGGGCTCCTGAAGAATCCCAGAGGATCAGGGCTGGGAGAGCCCTTCAGATCCACAACACCCAGCCTCCTTGTGTTACAAAATGGGGAGATTATGACCCAGAGAGGGCAAGGTACTTGCCCTAGATCACACAGCAAGCCAGTGATAGAGCAGGCACTAAAATCTATGCCTTTCACTCCCAGCTCGTGCTGTCAGCCCCAGAGTTGCTCCCACATCCCTCCCTCATTGCTCCCCCACCTTTGGGTGACTGGGCTCAGCCCCTATTCCTCCCATTCTACAGGTTCAGGCCCCAGACCCACCTGGAGGGGTCCTCCTTGGGGGAGAAGGGGCCCTGTAGTTTAATGACGTTGAGCTTTCCCTCAAAGACACCATAGCTGAGGGTGACCTGGGCAGGGAGAAACAGAGAAGAGAGAGAAGGATGGAGGGGTGTTCCACTGGGGACCTCACAAGGGGACAGAACTGGGGGAATCAGGAAGGTACACAAGGCATTTTGAGGGCTCAGAAAGCCTGCCTTTGCACCTGAACCCCCATTAGCAGTGGGCACTTCACTGAGGAGCCCACCCCACTCCCCAAGTACTTTAAGCTTCTAGACCACCTTTGGGCCCAACTCCCATTTGTGCCCCCAACAGTCCAACTTACCTGGGAGGCTACAGTGGTTCCCTCATCTACAGATCAGGAAACTGAGGCTCAAGAGGAAGGGACCTTTCCAGTAAGGTGTGTGCCTGGGTGGAGGTTTCCCAAAGGCCCTGGATGTTTCTCTCCCTCTACCCCAGAGTCCCAGGGACTCCATCAGCAAAAGGACATGGGATAATGACCCCAGTCAAAAGGCTGTCAAGGACAGTGGTTACAGATTTATACTTAGGAGCCACCCAACCAGGGTTCAAATCCCCCTCTGCCATGTACTAGTTGTGTGCCATGGTTAGTTCCACTCTCTGGGCCTCAGTTTCTCCATCGGTAGAATGGAAATAATGTTAGTAACAACCTCATATGAATGTTGTGAGGAACCAGAGTTAAAGAAGATAAAGCCACCTATGTGGTTCCTGGCAGAGAGGCTGCTCTGGAAACCCCGGCAGAGTGCCTTGGTTTTGCTTGCCCAAAATCTGTCTCCCCTTTCCTGGCTTCAGGCTCTGAGGTCCTAAAGGGCCCAAAACCACAGGCCAGTTCGGGCCTAGCTGATGTCCACTAGCTCTAGGCTCTGGAGACAGGTTACGTGACCCAAGCAAGTCATCTGACAGCGAGGCCAGCCTTGGGATCTGGTGGAGAAGACACTCTTCTCTTCGGGGTGAGAGAAACCATGGTTCTGCCATCCTGTCAGCAAAGAGGGCAAGCCTGCCAGAGAATGAGGCCAGCAGGGGGGAAGGCAGATGAAAAAGGGAACAGAAGCCAAGCGCCCAGACCCAGCCAGACCTAGCAAGGCAAGCCAAGCCCACAGCTTCTCACGTGCATGGGCCCATAAATGTCCTTTCTTTATCCAGTTCGAGTGACTTTCCTATCACTTGCAGCCAAAAGGATTCTGACTGGCACTGTTGGATGGCTGATCCCAGAGGCCTCCCACCCAGGACCACCCACAGGGCTGGAAACCGACAGGCTGGAGAAGGGCATCTGCGAGGCAGTACCAGTGGGGCCTCAGCAGTCATTATCTCCCTGAGCTTGACATTATGCTTGAGTGTCCTCACCACACACCCCGTGCTTCCCAGTCACATCTGGATTAGAAAGGGAAGCAATGAGCGGTGGACAGGTAAACCTTGATGAGAAAGGGGCTGCTGGCAGGCCAAGTTGGAAAGGGCAGGTCTGGCCCCTTTGGAGGGTAGTAGGGAGGATGGAAGGTTGAAGAAAGGAGAGAGGGAGGTAGTGGGTTGGGAACAAGGCTATCTGACCTGAAGACAAGCTTCATTTTGTCTGTGCAGGACCTTCCGGCCAGCACAGGGGACCAGATCAAAGAATTTTACCATCACAGCCATTGAGGTTTGAAGGTGGAGAGTCACTGTGTTAAGGTGACCAATTGTCACCCTTTAGGGAGGACAGTCCTTCTTTTGTAAGTTCCATCCTCCCTCGAAAAGTGTCCTCCTACATGTCCTCCTTTTTGATATTGGAAGACTAATCTGTAAATGTCCGTATTCGATCGATGCAGTCGATCCATTGCGTGTGATGTGACGTATTTGTATCTAAATGAGTATTTTTTTCTTACAATTATTATTAAAAATTAATAGGCATGTAAGCATAATGACAATGTAAAATATTACAAATGTTTTTATTATGCATTTATCATATTATAGTGTATTATTGTTGCAATAAATAAAATGTCTTTTATTTATGATATTATTTTCTTCAATTTATTTTTGTCCTCCTTTTAATTGTAAAAAAGTTGGTCACCTTAACTGTATGCCCTTAAGGGGGTCCTTTGCTACCCTGGGCCCTGAGTTCTCTGTTGACAGGGGAAAACCCAAACACAAACATCCCCCTTAGGCCGTCTCACCTGCTCCAGGAGCTGGGAGGCCCCCAGCAGCTGCAGGGTCTCCAGGTGGGAGTGGAAGAGGGGGCTGGGCTGCAGGTGGCCACCCAGCTTGCATTCAATTATGTAGCCCACAGTACAGTCATCAGGTAGCCGGATGAGCGCAGATGTGTCCACGAAGCGGGGGCCGCTGAGGGATAGAGCTGCACCGTGGCCGCCTGCCTGGACCCTCAATACCTAGATCCCTCCCTGCCTCCCAGAAGGCCCTACACTGAGACCAGCTGGCAGAGTAGAGCACAGCTCTAGCCTCTGCCTTCTGCATACTGTGTGACTTCCCAAGTTCTCCCTTAAGTCCTTCTTGCTGCAACGTCCCCATACACACACTAGGCTCTACCTGCTCTCAATACCCCTGCCCCCACCCACCTAAGGATCTCTGCTTACCTGGCCCACGGGGCCATCTTCAAAGCCAGTTTGCGGTTGATGCAGAAGCCAGCACCTCCCGTTGCAAACCAGAACTGTACCAGCCTCTAGGGGGAGAGGAGGGGAGAACCAAAGTGCAGACTGAGCCTGGGGTAAGGATGGGTAGGGGCAGATGGGTACAACTGCCAGGCTACCCCTCACCCCCACTGAACATGGCTCCAAAGCTTTTCATTTCATACTTCCCAAGAGTCCTGCTACAGCCTAACATTATTATGCCCATTTTATAGATAAGGAAACCGAGGCCCAAAGTCACATGGCTAATTAAGAGTGATGAGGACAGCAACTAAACCCCAATCTGGCTAGGTTCTGGTTAAAGAAGGCATGTGTGCTATGTCTGCCCTGCACACCTGACCCCTTTCCTTGGAGAAATGTCTCGACCTTATCCCATCTGGTTTGAGAGGGACTGTCAAACATAGAACCTATTCCTCTAGGCCACAGAGGTGGACAGGTACCCCAGGAATGATCACAGGGCCACACCCCTGGACCCAAGGGATTGGCTCAGTAACTGGCACATGATTTAGGCCAGCCAATCAGAGTCCTTTTGTGAACTTTATATGCTACCTGTGAAAAAGAAATATTTTCACCAGGCTCACAAGCTATAATCCTGGTGCCACCTACTTCGGGACACATACCCTGACTGGTCTTGCCACTCCTAACTCCTAGGACCAAAAATCTTTTCCACAAAAGGGGAGAATGAGACCTCTCACTGAGTAAAGAGAGAACAGACAGGCCTGTGAGCCGCTGAGGCCAGCAAGCTCCCTGACATCTCAAACTCTGGAACCAATAACATCCTTTTGGGATCTATACCACTTTCTGCTCCCGCCCAACATCATGAAGGCCTCTTCTAGTTCCTCTGGGAGGACCCATGAATTCACCCATGAATTTCTCTAAGATTTTTGAAAAACACAGTGTTTTGAGAAACACTGTGCCCTTTAAATTCATTGTGACCCATCTCTAGGTCACACAAGTTCCCTAAAGTTAGCTTTTCCCAAGTACACCGTTGTTGCTTCATTGATGCACCTTGCATTGGGCTGCATTTCCCATCATGCAACAACAGTAAAGAACCCTCTGCAGGCAGTTGGGTTCTGGGTTCTCTGCATCCTCCACACACTCTCTGGGCCTGATTTGTCACCTGTGAGTGCAATATTGGCTCTAAGTTCTGAAATCTGATGGTTCCCCTGGCCCGGAGGCATCCTCCTCCTAAAATCTTCTAAGAGCTTACTTCTGGAAACATGGCCCTCTTAGATAGAGATCAGGGCTCAACAAGGCAGAATGAACGGCTTCTTAAGGACCTAACACACAGGAGGTGCCCAATAAATGCTTGCTTAATGGATTAACGAGTGCATGGCTTGTACTCCAGATAATTATAGTAACAACAGCAGTAACAATGTAACTGCCTAACCCTGCTAAGGGCTATGCCACAGATGAGGTGACCGAGGTGCACAGAAATGAAGTCACTGGCCTGAGGTCCCAGAGCTGGTACTAACCCCAAGCCAGAGTCCTTGCCCTCTTTGCTGTCCCATCCTAGGGGACCCCAGGGTCTGAGCAGGCTGGGACACTTTGGGACAGAGTTCTGGCATCCCACTGGTGGTGTGTGTGCCAAGAAGGGCATTCACACACATTGCAGGGGAGTGGAAGGAGACTGGCCCCGATGTGCCCAGCTAAACCTGCACAAGAAGAACAGGACTCGGAGAGGAGAAAACTGAGGCACAGAGAGGTGAAGTGACTTTGGTCAAGGTCACAAAGCCAAGGGCTGGTGTGTGAACCCAGGGCATCTGGCTCCAGAGCAGAGCTCTCGACCTAAAAGATCAGGGGTGAAGCGGTGTGGGACCCTGGGGAGCCCCTCAGCTCACCTGAAATCGACTCACATACACACACCCTGGGGCCCAGGAGGATTTAATTAGGACTCAGAGGCTCATTAGCTGCTGATAATTAAGGTTTTGTATTTCCTGCTCTCTTGGTTTCCCTAATGAAGCAGATGGTGACCTGGGGAGGGAGACATCCCCACTGTGGGCCCAGCTCCTGCTGCAGGCACTGTCACTAGAGAAGTAGCCCCCTGACTCGCCTTTTCCTGGGGCCAAGGGAGCCCTAAAGGCCTGGACCCAGGACACCGAAAGCCTGGGGACAGGTGGGGAAACTACATAACATACTTGTACTAAGAAATTCTTTGTCCATCTGAAAGTCAAATTTAACAGGTATCCTGGGTTTTGTTTATTTGTTTTCTAAATCTGGCAACCCTAATCCATGTCCAGGTCTGGAGTGAAAGCTGGTGTTCGGACCCTGTTGTGCCAGGTGTCAACTCTTTGGTTGTCAATTAGTAAAGTCTGGGGGGGGGGGTCGCCTGGGCCCTAGGGGAAAGGAGTGCTCAGGGGCATGAGGTCAGGGCAAAGGGCCAGCTGGACCAGCAATAGTCAGCATTGTAATAATCTGTACAACTACACTACACTCCAGGTGGCTAGGAGCCCTGCTGTGGAGTCAGGAAGCCTCAGCTCATCCCTGCACACTGTGTGACCAGGACGAGCCATGGCTCCTCAATGGCCAAGGCCCTACTATATGATAGTCTCTCTGCCTTACTGGCATTATCTCAGCCTCCCCATTCCACAGAGGAGAAGACTGAGGATCTGAAACCCAGAAACTCACCCAGTCCTCCACAGCCCAGCCCCTGGCCTGGCCCCACCCCCGAGTCCGGACGGCCAAGGCTGGGCCCTGGCCAGTGGCCAACGCCCAGAGGTGTCAGGGAGGGACAGACCGTACGATTGTGGGGCTGCGGCTCAGAAGCATGGATGGGCCGGTTCAGGCTGGGCCGGCCTACGTAGACATCGAGGGTCTGTGGGAAGGCTTTGAGCAGCTTCAGCAGTGCCCTTGCGTTTACGTAGTTGTCATCATCCACGTGACAGAACCACCTATGCGGATGGAAGGGGGACAATGAGCTAGGAGGAGGCTTCCCAAAAGGTGCCAGCTACTGTGCCCCCATCATCAATGAACAGTTACAGGGTGGTTCACATTTAAGATCATTTCTGTGCCAGGCAGCATCTTGTATAAGCTCTTTTTTTTTTTTTTTTTACAGAGGCAGAGATAGACAGGGACAGACAGACAGGAACGGAGAGAGACGAGAAGCATCAATCATCAGTTTCTCGTTGCGCATTGCGACTTCTTAGCTGTTCATTGATTGCTTTCTCATATGTGCCTTGACTGCGGGCCTTCAGCAGACCGAGTAACCCCCTGCTGGAGCCAGCGACCTTGGGTCTAAGCTAGTGAGCTCTTTGCTCAAGCCAGATGAGCCCGCGCTCAAGCTGGCGACCCCGGGGCCTCGAACCTGGGTCCTTCCGCATCCCAGTCCGACGCTCCATCCACTGCGCCACCACCTGGTCAGGCTTGTATAAGCTCTTGAAGAAGGTGTGCCCATTTAACTAGTAGGGACTCAGACTCAGAAAGGTTAAGACATCTGTCCAGGTCATGCAGCCAATAAATGACAGGATTTGGACCAGTCCGCCCAAAGACAGGCCACAGAAGCCTGACATGATGTAACTCACAGACCCAGACAATTTTACTTTTTTGACACAACACCCCATTCAGGAACTGGCCTGAGGCAAAGATCACACCTATCCCCCAGGCACCCAGAGGCACTCACCTTAGCCCACTGGTCAAGAAGGCATCAAACTCAGCAGCCATCTTGCAGGACAGGGCTGGGTGGCTGTGCTCTGCAGAGCAGTTGGTGACCACAAGGTGGGGCCCTGGAGAAGTAAGGACATTTCAAAGCCACCCAGCCCCCCCCCACACACACACACAGCTCTGCACACACTCTGTGACAATGCAGAGCAGGGCCTCAGAGGGACTGGAGCAGTCCCCCCACTCCCATTTTACACATGGGGAAACTGGGGTCGGGGAGGGCGGAGCTGCCCAGGGTCGCATCGCTGATGGACAGGAAGCTGTACTGGGACCCTGGTATCCTGGGTCTTGTCCAGCACAGCCCCTCCCCACACTCACACCCATTTCCAGAGAAAAAGCCTGCTCTCCTCCTGGGCAAAGGGAAATCCCCACATGGCTAGACTAGGCAGACCTGTGTCTTGGAGACTCCCAGGCCAAGGGACAGCCACCCCACCCAGGCCAGGCAGTTACCCAGTCTCTCCTGGAGGCCTTCATCCAGGCTGTCAGTGAAAACAAATGTCTGGAAAGAAGAAAGAGGAGGCAGGACTGGGCTCAGCCAAGGCCATGCGTGGGGTTGGAAGAGCCCACAGCCCACCATGGCCACGCCCCTGACCATCTACCCATCCAAGTAGATACACACAGCAGACACCTGTCCTCCTTCAGTGACAGACACACACTCCTCTCAGTCACACGCTCCCTTAGGACAACATGACTTTCTTAGCTATCCCCCCACACACACAACACACACACAAACACACACTGTGAGGGTTAAAAAAATATTAATACTTTTCCCCACCTTGTAAGTTCTTCTAGCTGGGCTAATAACCAAATTATCAGAGATAGAATAACAGGAGGAAATCAAAGTTCCAATGCATGCCCATGGGGAATCCAGAGAAGCACGAAAGTTCCAAATATAGTGAGGCTACGTCGGGTGTCTAAGACAATCTGGACAAAGGAGGAAGCGAGGGATGGGGTCTTAGATTACAGAAGTGAGAATGGGCAGTTTTCAGGTAGTTGAGCAAGAGCAGAACATACAGGCAGGAAAATACTTGTTCACAATGAGACACAGGGGGTATCTAGCTAACAGGCTTGGAGTCTCCTTGCTCAGGTGAAGTTGTTAAGGTGAGTAAGCCTAGGTTCCCTTCTGAAAGCAGAAAAGGGGGGAGTGTCTTAATGAACAGATTAAAATCAGTATCCCAAAGAGCAGCTTCAGGGTGGCAATACTTTTGTTCCCTTGACAACCCTGCTCTTGTAGACACAGCAACCCATCCGTCTCATTTACACTCAGTCCCCTTACAGACCAGCACCCACAGGGACACTCTCAGTCACACACCCTTGGCAGAATCATACCCTCTCCCATCATATAAACACACACACAGAGTTCCGCTTGGCTCCTTCACAACCACATATGCACAACTCTAAACACTGTCAGGAGACAAACTGTGAAAAGGCCCACATGTGAGGACACTGTACCACTTAGGGGGACAGCCACAACTTTTATCGCAGGGGCCCCTACACATCTCAGAAATATTCTGTTATGTCCGAGTCCAGCTCTCCCAGATTGGACAGGCACCCCACCAGGACACTCTTGGTCCCTGATGGCCTCACTAAACATGGACACAGGTACTGTAATCTGTCCCCCTCCCAGATGGCAAAACTGAGGCTAAGCGACTGACCAAGGCTGTGCCATTGGCAAGTGCCCAGCTGGGATTCAAATCCGCGGGCCTGGCACACTCCCTTGCTCTCAAATCCCACCGTAGCCATGACTACCTCTTGAAAGGCACCTCAGACTTGGAGCCTCACACTCCGAGCTCTCCTAGTCCTATACTTTCTCTCGGCCTCCCCATCTTCCTGGGACCAACACCTTGGGGCTGCCGTGCCTCTTCTCTTTCTCTCACACACCCCCATCCAGTCTGTCAGCAAATTCTGCCCACCCAACCTTTAAATGACCCAGAATGCAACCTCTCCCCACCAGACTCTACTGGCCATGCTGTGGTCCAGCCCACCCTGGTCACCTCCTGCCTGCTTTGCAGCAGTCACCTTTTCCCTGGGCTCCCTGTTTTGTCCTGACCCAAACCCCAAGTCTGTTTTCAACACAACCCCCGAGGGAGCCAGTAAAATAAGTTAGGCCTTTCTCCCCCTGATCCCTGGCAAACTTTTGCCACCAAACAGCCACCAGATAGTGGAACTCTCTGGAGTTTGGAGCATGAGCCAAATGGGCCAGGGAGTTTGTTGATGGGCGAGTAAGGCAGAATGAAAGTGGGGGGAGGGAGCACAGCAGGACCTGGGGGCTGGGCAGGGTGCACGGGAATCCTGAGGTTGGCAAAGAGCAGTGGGCAGTTTCCTCTGAGCAAGGGTTGCATTTGATTTGTTTAAAGAAGAGGGGACCCTGACAATAGTTAAAACCTTGCAGGAAAACAAAGGCACAGGCAGCCTACTGGGGGGAGGGGAAGGGGAGCTGAAGGGGCCATCTGCTACAGAGGGGAGGTGTGGGGCTGCACTGTTCCCCCCACCCCTCCCACCCCAGCCCTGGAGGGACTGTGGGGAAGAGAAAGGCTCTTCTTGGATCACAAAACATGCCTCCCCCAGCCCACCCTGTCTCTGCCTGGGACAAAAGCCAACACACGAACCACAGCCCACTGCCACAAAGGCCCACCTGCCACCAGGCCACGCTTAACCAGCTGGGGCGGTGCCCAGCCCTGGAGTTAACCAGCTCAAGCCCTCTCCTGATGGCAGTGCTGAGAGAGGCCCCAAGACCCTCCTGTCATATACAGATGGGGAAACTGAGGGCTGACAGGGGGAGGCCTTGGCCAAGGTCACAGAGACAGATGAGCCAAAGAGGGGAGACAAAGGGGCCCAGATATGGTGGCAAAAGTGAGTCTCCCTGTCTCCCCTCCTCTTCCTCTGTTTGAGCATCCTTCCTTTTTTCAACTCTGCCTTAAAAAACAAGAGTCTAGCCTCTGCCCTTGAACTGGGGGCGAGAGCAGTGTTCAACTGAGTGTATTCTCATGCCTCTGCTTAACTGTGCTGTGTCTTCCCCTGAGAAATGGCAATATCAATAGTGTTGGCCAGGGACACTCCCCTAACCCCTTCAGTTCTGTCTGGTCATAAATTCAAATGATATACAGCAGATTAACAAGAGAAAATCCCATTTTAATACCTACAGAAGGGAATACACATAAGTGTGAAATTCCAAAAATAGTGAGACTTCTGGACTAAGAAGGGGGAGGCAGGCAATTCACAGGTAGATAAGAAGGAGCATTTGGTAAACAAATCCTTGCAGGGCTATCCAGAAATACTGGGACACAAAGGGGAGTCTGGCGAGCAGGTTTGTTCTTGAATCCTCCTTAACTGTCACGCTTAATTCAGATATGCTGAGGTTCCCTTCCTGAAGCAGGTTTTTCTGTCCGGGTCTCTCTTTTTTTTTTCCTTTGGAAAAATTTTTCAGTATATTTTGTTTGTTTGTTTTAAGATTTTATTTATTCATTTTAGAGAGGGGAGAGAGAGAGCGAGAGAGAGAGAGAGAGAGAAGGGGGAGGAGCAGGAAGCATCAACTCCCATATGTGTCTTGACCAGGCAAGCCCAGGGTCTCGAACATTAACCTCAGCGTTTTAGGTTGACGCTCTATCCACTGCACCACCACAGGTCAGGCTCTGTCCGAATCTCTTTAGGTAGGAAAGACACAGATAAAAACCTCTTCCTGAGTTTGTTGGGCTTTAATTGTTTTCAACTCAACACAATCTGCATGCCAGGGTGACACATTCTGGGGAGACTAGAATGGTCCCCCAACCCCCATACCAGCGACCCCTGGGGATGTTGTGAGGGATAAGGAGAGTGATACCTCTGACCCTCAGCCTTTAGATGCTGGGCAGCTGGCAGCTTCTCCCTCTGGCTGCCTGGTTGGCATCAGGGATTGAATTCGGGACACAGAGGAGTTGGCAGCTTGCTGCTCCTCTGCTGGCCTGATCCTGCCAGGCCCAGCCACCCAGGCTGAAGGCCCAAGGACCCTTTTCCATAGCCCAGTGTGACCAGATAGCTCTGGGATTCCTGGGTCTCAGCAGAGAAGGCAGGGCCCCAGGAGGGAGGTGGGGGCTGGGTCCCTCTGGGCTCTGTCCCCTCAGGCCTTCAGGGTAATGCTCAGGAAACTATTCCTCCTCTCTGGCCTCAGTTTCCTTGTCCGGGGCAAAGGCACCACCATGGTGATCAGGATAAAACAGGAAAGGGCCTCAGACCACGTGAGGTCACACTCCCGGGTACACACAGACACAGCGCCATAAACAGGAAGGTCTGTGGGGAGGGCCAGGCTCAGCGACTTCCGCAAGTAGAACCAGAATCTCCCCCCAGAGGAGAAGCTGTGAGGTGTGTCCCAGGGCAGAGCCAGGGTGCTGGGGTCCCAGCAGGAAAAGCACTAATCCAGAGTACTAGGACATCAGGGTCAGGCTATTGGGGTGGGGTGCCCTCCCCAGGAGGCTCTAACCTCTTCTAGGCACCACCTCCCCCCATCCTTGGTCTCCAGGAGTCCCCAAGTCCCTCTGAAGGCTCAGTCACTCCCTTCCCTGAGTCACCTGCCAAAGTGGGGACAGAGAGAGAGAGAGAGAGAGAGAGTGTGTGTGTGTGTGTGTGTGTGTGTGTGTAAGTCTGCCCCTCCATCACCCCACAGATATGGTTCCCAGCACCCCCTAGTAACCAACTTTGCTGGAGGAGGGCTCTGGAAGTGGGAAGGGGAAAGCCAGAGGAACTCAGCTTGTCAGAGCTGCCTCTGGGGAAAGACAAGCCACAAGCTCCTGTCACCCACGGGCCTCTTGTCATAGCATGTCTAGTACTGACATTTTGGCTCCATGCATGTGAGTATGCATGTGCGTGCGCATACCTGATCCCACATGCTGAGCAGACCCCTACCCTGCCCCCTGCCCGCTGCTGCCTCAGCCACCACAGCTACAGCACATACCGTTCCTCCCTCCCTCGGAAACTGCCCCACAGGATATGAGCACAGGAGGTGAGGTGGTATTCCTCTTGGCACACCCTGGGAGTCCTGGGGGCAGGGGCTGTTAGGAATTCTGAAAGGAAGCCCCCACTCAGGCCCTCTCCCCGACAGGCCCCACCTGGACAGTCCCTCCTCAGGGGCTCAGCTCCTGTTCTCACATCACCCAGGACCTGGGCTGGGGGCAACCTGGCCAGGCTCATGTCATCAGGACCCCTTAGAGGCCTCTGCCCTAGCTGCCCAGTGACCACCATTGCCCCCAATGCCAGGCAGGGCCAGGTTGGGCAAGAAGAGTCAGGGAATAGAGGAATCCCCAGGAGTGCCCCAGAAGCCTGGGGCATGAGCCCAGCCTGCCCCTAAAAGAGACAGAGCAGTGGGTCTAAGGGGCAGTTGGCTCCAAGGCCAGAGAGGGGCATAACCAGGATTGCAGGAGACCAGGGTCCTGGGAGGAAGGGGGAGTGGACAATTTCTCCCTCAAGGATCTCAGGGACCCTAACCCAGTAGAAAGGCCCCTCAGGCCAGGGGCCACTCCTAGGGCCCACAGTCACCAGCTTGTCACCTGTTTCCTGGTCCTGGAGACCCACGTGTCGAGCAGCAGCTCCAGGCGAGAGCGGTGGAAGGCACGGGTGGTCTTGACTGCAATGAAGACATCCCGCAGCTGCAGCTCAGGGGGCCGTGCGCTTGGTGAGCTCAGCCTGGGGGGCTCCTGCACACTTTTCGGGGACAGGTTCAAGCGGTACCGAAGGGAGAGGAGCCCCATGCACAGAAGAGTGAGGAAGACTCCTGCCAGGCCCCGGAGAAGCCGGTACCGCATTGGCCCTGGGACCCCAGACAGCTCAGCCCCCAAACCCCAACTGGACAAGGAGGAGAGGCTGGTCAGGCAGGGGCCCCGGCAAAGGCTAAAGTCTGGCAGGCATCAAGGAGAGGCAAGAAGGGAGAGGGGGGAATTGGTGCTTTGGCCCCAGAGGCCGAGCCATAGCAGACCCGCCGCCTCCACCAGCCCTCCACCTGCTCTGGCCGCACTCCCGCTCCAGGCAGCTCTAGGCCTCCGGGCCCCGCCCCTCCCTCCAGAGCAGCCCAAGAGGCGGGGCCAGCCCATTGGGAGCCCCGGAGGTGGCTGAAAGAGGCAGTTGAAGGGACAGCCCCATCCCTGCCAGCTGCGGCAATGTGGGTGGGGGCAACAACAAACCCTCCATGCCCGGATGGAAGGGAGGAGCCCTCTGGCCTTCCCACTCCCCAGAGACTGTCAGCGTAGGTTATTCTACACCCATCATTTTATAGTGTCCTGATATCAGCCTCCCAGCTTTTACTCACACTGCTCCTCCTCCTGAAGGCTCTCACCCATCCCCTGCCATCCTCATCCATGTTCCCTCCCCCAGGCTTAATTCTTTTTCCACTTTAAGGCTCAGCTCAAGGGTTCCCTCCTCCGGGAAGCCTTCTCTGATGCCCCTCTCCCAACTTCAGGGCTCCCACAGTAGTTTGCTCAGTTTCTTTTGTCTTCACAACAGCACTAGGATTGTTATTCCCAGTTTACAGCTGAACACGTAAGGCACAGAATGATCTCAAATGATCCAGCAGCAGTCCTGGCTAGTTAGTTCAGTTGGTTAGATATTAGCCCAATATGCCAAGGTTGCAGGTTTGATCCCCAATCAGGGCACGTGTAAGAATCAACCAATGGATACAAAAATAAGTGGAACAACAAATCAATTCTCTCTCTCAAATCAATCTTTAAAAAGTTTTTTTTGCCTGACCGGGCAGTGGCGCAGTGAATAGAGTGTAAGACTGGGATGCGGAAAACTCAGGTTCGAGACACCAAGGTCGCCAGCTTGAGCGAGGGCTCATCTGGTTTGAACAAAAGATCACCAGCTTGAGCCCAAGGTCGCTGGCTCAAGCAAGGGGTTACTCGGTCTGCTGAAGGCCCTCGGTCAAGGCACATATGAGAAAGCAATCAATGAACAATTAGGGTGTTGCAATGTGCAACGAAAAACTAATGATTGATGCTTCTCATCTCTCCATTCCTGTCTGTCTATCCCTCTCTCTGACTCTCTGTCTCTAAAAAAAAAAAAAAAAAAATTTTTTTTTTTTAAATAAAATGATCACTTTAGTCAGCCACAGAGCCAAGTGGAACCAGGTCTCTAGCCCACAAAAGGCTCCCTAAGGGTGCGAGTCCCTAAGGGTGTGCTCTGTTGTACCCCATCTCACTCAGCAGTCACTATTGCTTCCTCTCTTCCCCCAGGCCAGTGGACAGACAGAGGGCTTTCTCCTTCCATCACCTCTATCTAGTTTTGCACAAGGTCATTCACATTTCATCCTTCCTCTGCTAGAACCGTGCACTAGCTCCCATGTCCCTTTTTGAACAAAAGTCAAAGACCATACATCATCTTACAAGGCCTGTGTGAGTTGGCCCCTCATTACCTCCAACCCCACCTCCTACTACTTTCCCCTTGTCCCATCAACTCCAGACCCACTGGGTTTCTGGCCAATCTAGGCACTTACCCACTTCAGGACCTTTGCACATGCTATTTCTGCCTGGGCCTCTCTCCAGAGAGAGCTATACATCTTACTCCCTCACCTCCTTCAGGTCTTTATATAAATGTCATCCTCACCCTGAGGCCCCGCAGACAACTATTTAAATTGCAATCCCTTCTCACCACTGAGTTCCCAGGTCCCCCCAGCCTGTCCTTCCTAGGCCCCCTTTTCTACTGTTCTTTCCATAGCACTTTTTATCTCCCAACTTCATGTATAGTTTATTTATCTATTGTCTATCTTCCTTGTGAGAATATCAGGGCAGAGATTTTTGTTGTTGTTGTTGTTCAATGAATCCAGTGCCTAAAACAGTGCCTGGCACATAGTAAGAGTTCAACAAATATTTAATTAAACACAAGAAGGGCCATTATGGCTATGAATTGAACTGGCCCAACACTACATTAGGACTCTGGAGAGTATAAAGGAAAACCAACCCTCTGAATCGCCCTCTTGTGGGCCAGCCAGCCCCGTGCCGGCCCCTCCAGAGCCCGTCTCTCAGAACACCATCACCAAGAGACAATCCCAAGCTTCATGCCACACGGAAAGTGACTTCATTCTCTGAACTTTTCTTTTATCATTTGTAAAATGGGAACAGAAATAAGACTTGGTAAACATTAATGAATTAGTGGGCTCCTCCACTCCATGGAAAGGCCACCTAATATGGGGATAGGCAGACAGCTGAGCCCCTGGGTTCCCGTATTGTCATCCAGACTCATAGGTCCTTAATAGACCAAGGACTGAGCACACAGCAAGGAGGGGAGAGGTTCATTTGCCTAAATGAGAATGACCCAGTCTCCTCACCCAAGGAGTCCACAGTCATTCACAAAGACCTACCATCCTGCCACAAGGCAGGGTATGACATGGCCGAGGAGAAGTCCCCAGGGCTGAGAGAATCAAGCAGGCTTCATGGAGATAATGTCTGAGCCAGATCTCAAAGGACACTAAGAATTAGGCAGTCCCCAACCCTGGAACTTCCCAGTCTCATTTCCTACCACTCTGTCAGTGGTCAAGCTCAATCTATTTTCTGCCTCTGAGCCTTTGCTCTTGAAGTTTCCTCTACCTCAGTGGTCCCCAACCCCCAGGCCACAGACCAGTACCAGTCCATAGGCCATTTGGTACCGGTCCGCATAGAAAGAATAACTTCCATTATTTCCGTTTTATTTATATTTAAGTCTGAATGATGTTTTATTTTTTAAAAATGACCAGATTCCCTCTGTTACATCTGTTTAAGACTCACTCTTGATGCTTGTTTCGGTCACCTGATACATTTATCTGTCCCACCCTAAAGGCCAGTCCGTGGAAATATTTTCTGACATTAAACCGGTCCATGGCCCAAAAAAAGTTGGGGACCACTGCTCTACCTAATAACCTACTCCTCAAAAACCTCCCAGGGGGCTACCCAAATTCATTCCTATAACCAAGAACAGTCATAAGAGGACCTAGAGAGCACATAGGCACACAGGACCAATAATGCATCTTGAAGAATCTCAAACCCCAAGCTCAAGTGGCACCTCCTCCAGTGGGCCTGCCTGGATTTCTCCCACTGGAGGGGGCCGTCCTCTCTGGAGGAGCTCTAAGGGACCTGACTGCATGCTGAAGGTTTGCTCTTGATCTCCTGGACTCAGCTGCCAGCCCCCTTGAGCCCAAGACCACACCCTGCTGGCCTCAGTGTTTCCACTCCAGGGCACACTCCTTTGATGATCAGACAGAAGCAGGGCTAAGCGTGGGGGTGGCCCATCTGTGGGGCCCTCCTCCGGTCATTCGGGGGCAGGTAAGGTAATGCCAGCACAGATGGCGGGCGGCTCTGGGATGAGTCAGGAGCGAAATCTGACCCTTCCCAAGGGCAAGCAGGGGCCTGAAAGGTGGTATCAGCCTGAGCTGAGGGTGGGGACAAGTGGGGGGAGTTGAGGGGGGCCCCAGACCAGGGAAGCAAGCAAGCAAAAGGCCAACAACTTCTATGACAAACTGTTTAATGTTCTATAATGTGCAGCTTCTGAGTGAGAAAGGCCCATTAAAAATCTATGAGCCGTACATTCCAGTGATGGAGCAGCCAGGCTCCTCCCTACCTGTGCCTCCAAGAGGGGGCAGGGCAGGGAGCAGGTGCTGTGAGAACATGGTCCTGGGTGTGCTCACAGGGCACCCACGCGTGTTAGTGCCCAAGTGTCATGGGGGTGGGAGATGTGACATTTACACAGGAGAGAGAACCACGGACACATGCGTGACTAGAAGACACAAGGGGCACAGGTGACAGTGGAGCCACAATGCCCACGTGTGGAGGTATACACAGAAATGTGAGCTGGACAGTAGAACTCACAAAGGGCGGGCTCAGGGCTCCTGTGAGCAGGCAGGCTGAGCCTTGTATGCTCAGGAGCCCACCCCATGAGAACTTGTGTGTAGAAAACTGTACACAGGACTGAGAACTCAGACGCTCTGACATAAGTGATGGCAGAGGATCACAGGCCCACGAGTGGGGACACAGACTCGGGGCTCACAGGACGGCCCAGAGCAGCAAGTATGGGGCGAGCGGGTGGCAGCTCCGCCCAAGGGCTCTAGCAGGATCACTTGGTGAAGAGCCCAGAGGTGAGCCCGAGGGCCTGAGGAGGCTCAGCACAGGGAGGACCCAGCTCAGCCACAGATACCAGGGTCCCCGCTGGTGGTTTCTGAAGTGCATGAGGAAGCCACAGGCATCAGAAGGGGTCCCTCAGGCCTCGCTGCTGCTGTAGCCTCTGCCGCTGCCACACTCCACCCACACGAGGCGGGCCTGCTCCTGCAGGATTCGGCCACGCACAACCTTGGCCAGCTCCTCCGAGTGGCTCCACGTGTGGGCAGGCACCTGCACCCAGGAGCAGGGCAGCCCCCAAAGCAGCTGCTCCAAGCTGCGGCACTGCCGAAGCAGCTCCGAGTCCCGCGAGCCAGGCCGGCCCAGCAGACCCCTGCCGAGAGATAAGAGTGGGCAGTGGGCACAGTGGGGGGCAGAGATGGACAGAGAGAGACAGACAAAGATATAGAGTTAGAGAGAAAGGACAAACAGATAGAGGAAGACAAAAAGAGAGAGAGATGGCAAAGGAAGATGGAGAAGAGACAGAGACAGGCATCCACAGAAATGAGGAGGTTCTGGGGTCCTGCCTCACCTGACTTCCCGGACATTCTTCTCGGTCACCTCCACGTGGATGACAATGGGGTAGATCTCATTCTGGACCAGTTCCCGCACGCCCCGCGTGCCCAGCTCCAACAGGCAGTGCTTCTTCTCAGGGGTCAAGGTTACATTTTACCCCGAGCCCAGAGACACTAACCTCCCTGCCCCCCCATCCCACACTGAGCCCCCTAACACAAGCCCCTGCTTCCTCATCCAGAGGACCTTGGCAGTGAGGGAAGAACCAGAAGGAAAGGCAGGAGACCTGGGGAAGTAAGTCACTGGACCACAGCCTCCCCATCTATAGGATGGAGCTAACTGCCCCCACCTCACCCCATCCCACCCACACACAGAGTCACAGTCAGCTCCCGGGGAGTGGAGAGTCTCAGGACAAGGAGACATATCAGCCAATACCTTGAGCATGACCCATACAAGGTCCACTGCCCTAGCCCACCCATTCATGGGTGAGGAAGGAACTTCGTCACAAAAGGGAAGGGACTTGCCCAGAGCAGCACAGGCCTGCACTCAGACTCCGGCTCTTAGGCCCCCCCAAAAGGCAGCCCCCACCCCAGCACCTACCTTCCCAAAAGACTCCTGGATGGCACGAATCCTGCTGCCCAGCCCAAGGATAGCAGGCCGAGCCTTGGGAGCTCCAGGTGCTGAGGGTGCACACTGTTCCTCCCCAGACAGGCTTTCTGCAGAGCAGGGAGAAGCCAGAACAAAGGGCCAGTGGGCCTGGCTGCCCCAGGCTGCCACCCTGCCCTCCCCTCTCCAGACACAAAGGCTCACCTGCTGGGCACACTTGGAAGTCCAGCCGGGAGTTGGGCAGATCTAGCAGATTGCGGATGAGCCGAGGTGCCAGGCACTCAGGCAAGAGCACCACAGGCCGCAGGGAGGGCACCAGCAGCGGCCGCACCAGGCTGTAAGGTTTGAGGCTCCATTCTGGCTCTGTGGCAGGGGAGACGTGCAGAAGAGATGAGGGTACAGGCAGGACCCCATCTCCTCTTTCCTAGGGCAGCCAGCCCTCAATACGTGAAACCCCATCACCTCTTCTCAAGCCCTGTCTCCTCCCTAGGAACAGTTGCAGTAGGCTCCTTATTGTTCTCTGTCTCTCTCTCGCCCCCTACAGGCTATTTTCTAATCAGCAGCCAGAAAGAGGTTTAAAATTTTTTTTTATCAATTATTTAGAGCAGGGGTCCCCAAACTATGGCCCACGGGCCGCATGTGGCCCCCTGAGGCCATTTATCTAGCCCCCTAGATAAATGGGGGCTGGAAGGGGCACCTACTTCATTGGTGGTCAGTGAGAGGAGCATAGTTCCCATTGAAATACTAGTCAGTTTGTTGATTTAAATTTACTTGTTCTTTATTTTAAATATTGTATTTGTTCCCGTTTTGTTTTTTACTTTAAAATAAGATATGTAAAAAAATAAAATAAGATATGTGCAGTGTGCATAGGGATTTGTTCATAGTTTTTTTTATAGTCCGGCCCTCCAACCATCTGAGGGACAGTGAACTGGCCCCCTGTGCAAAAAGTTTGGGGACCCCTGATTTAGAGAGACAGAGAAACACGGACTTGCTGCTCCATCATTCATGCATTCATTGGTCGATTTGCCTGCACCACAACAGGGATCGAACCCGGCACAACCCTAGCATGTCAGGACATTTGTCCAACCGAGTCATCTTGCCAGGACTAGAGAGAAGTTTTAAAACTAAAATCAGATCTTGTAACTCCCCTGCTTCCAATATACCCGTGACATCCTTTACATGGTGACCCAGCTCTGTCAGAGCCTGACAGCAGCAAGCCTCGTGCCCCATCACAGACTCCACTCCTGCCACAGGAGGGCAGACCTCCCTTCAGCTGCCTCCAATCACAGGGCCTCCCATGCCCTGGGGAGGCTGCAGCCCCACCCTGGCACCCAGTTCCCCTCCACCACAAGTGTCACACTGTGCAATTATGTCCACTAGTGGACATCTGCCTCCCTCTCTGCCCAAAAGGCAGTAAGCTCCAAAGGGATGAGGGACCACTGTGTCCTCTGGACCAAGCACAGAGCATGACAGAGCTGGTACTTGATACCCATTTGTTGTACTCAATGTCCTTCAAACACACCATGCACAGCCATGCCGCTGTGCCTTTGCTCAAGCTGTGCCTTCTACCTGGAACAAACTCTTCTTCATCTTTGAAAGCCCCAGTTCACACAGTCTCCCTTGCAGGATATCTTCTCTCACCACCTCCTCCTCCTCCTTGCCCTTCAGAATTGCTACCCCCTCATCTGGGCTCTCCTAGTCCCTTATCCCTGATGTGACCCAAAGCCTCACCCTACTGCCTCCGGGAACCCATTCTGGGGTCCTCACAGTGCAGCTACACATCCTCTACCAGACAAGAACAGGCCCAAGCTCAGGCGTGCCCCATACTTATAGAGACCCTGAACATACTTGGACACATGCATCTCCCCCACTGACCAGCTCCCTCAAACCTGCAGGCCCACCTCCCACCAAGGGCAGCCTTGTCTGTCAGGCCCCTGGCATGGGCTCCGTCCCACTGGAACCCTCACAACAGGCCCTTCCAGGCCAAAGGACATCCAGAGGTCCTTTCTGGATCCAAAGGACATTCCTGGACTCCATGTGCAGCCCAGGCTGCACCTTCACACCTGTGCACTCACCTGAGCAGGGTTCCAGCAGCAGCTGCTCCGTGGCATCTCCTGCAGGGCTCCCAACATGCTTGGGCTTCACTAGCCGCAGCTGGTCCAGTGCTCGCTTCTTCAGCTGGGGAGGGAAGAGGGCAAGAGGGGCACCTGTGAGCTCTGCTCTATTCCACCTTTGGGGAAAGAAGAGAGTAAATGGAACCCCAGGCAGAGGGGGCCCCATGCCACTGCTGTCCAGGCACCAAAGAAAAGCCCCTTCCTTCTGGGCCTTCTCCTGTCCCCACATTCCTATGGGCCCAAAGAAGCGAGCCTGTCAACCAGTTAAAGCTGAAGGAGCTTTAGGTCTACCCACTCCCATTTTACAGATTGGCAAACTGAGGCCCAGAGACCAGAGGAACCTAAGGCCACAGAAGAGACAAACTTTGGGGTCTCTTCCCAAGAATTAGCAATGCGGCCTTGGGGAGGAAGGTAAGTGAAACCAATAACGAAAGCATTAATTATACCAATAGCTAACAGGTATCGAATGCCTGAAATGTGACAAACACTAACTAGACCCGCATGTGCATGAACTTCTGAAGCCTTCTATGCCAGGGGGCCAAGCAGGCAGTGTTACTGCCCATTTCACAGATGAGGATACAGAGCTTCCAGGGTGGTTGTCTAAGACTGCACGGCTGATAAGTAGCAGAGCTGGGATTCAGATCCAGCCAGTCTCGTTCCAGAGCCTGAGCTCTCAGCCCCCTCTAGTTCCGTGAGCCTCTCTGAGCCTCATTTTACCCAGGTGTACAGGGGGCGGTCACACAGCCCAGTCTTAATCCAGAGACCTGCTTACCATTCGCCAGGCATGCTCCTGAGCACTAGGCACACTCTTACCTCATTCAGTCTCCAAACAACCTTGGATGTGAGCCCTCCTGTTCTACTTGCTGGGACACAGATGATCAGCCAAGTACAAGGGAGGATGCAAGATGGGGGGTCTCTCTCCTCTCCTCCCCCAGAGAATGAAGCCTGGCCTTTAGGACCCACCCTTGGCAGGCCCTCTCCCCAGACCCTCACCCAGCTGGCTTACATTACTGCGGGACCCTCGGTGCCGGCTGGAGGGCAGGCATTTCTCCTGAACTTCCAGGAGCTGCTGGGCTCTGGGAAGTGGGGGGAGAAGTTATGTCATGTGTTTATAGGGAGACAGGGCACCCCTCACCTCCTCTCCTCTAACCCCCCCCATTCTGTCCCAAAGGACGGTAAGGGACTGAAGAGGAAGGAAGAGGCCCCCACCTTGGTCCCGGCTCCCAGTGAGACCCCATTCCCAGGCCCCTAGCTCTGGGTCACCTCTGATAATTGGGCACTGTGCCCCGGTCCAGGTCCCGCAGCGTGAGGGGGTCAACCCGTGTGCAGAACCACTCCTGCCGCCGTTTGTACGCCGGGTCCACCAGCCGTAGGATCTCTTGGGCTTTCACACACAGGGCATGGGGGTCTGCCCGCTCAGGCAAACTGAGGTTGGCTCGAATGTAGAAGGGTTCGGCACCCAGCCTCTTCACCCAGGCATCTAGGGCCTCATGGAAGGACTGGCAAGCTGGGCATGGACAGGGCAAGGAGCAGCAGGGAGAAAAAGAGGACAATGAAGTCAGGGATCAGATGTGGCCATCTCAGAAGCCTAAGCTGCCAGGACCGCACCTTCCTCTTCTTAAAGTATAAGTCTGAGAGCCAGAGAGAACAGGGCTTGCCCAAGGCCACCAAGCCCACTAGGGACAGAAGTAGGGCTTGAACCCAGGAGTCTGGACTCCTTTCACTATCAGCTGCTTATGAGGACAGAGGAAGGGCACAAAATCAGATACCAGCATGAGGCAGTGACACAGAAAGGAAGGGCACTACCAAGAGTCAGGAGACAGAGCATCTCCCTCTCAAGCCGCAGCTGTCCCACCTCCATGGGCTGGATGAACCCTCTCTTGGGCCCTTGGCTCTTACCTTCTAGAAGTGGTGAGTTCCCAGTCCTTCCCCACAGGCCAGACTTACCCTTAGGGTCCAGCAGGAAGGGGAGTGTGGATGCTTGGTTCCAGGGCAAGGTTCTCTGCTGGGCCTCACCTTCCAGGCCTGCCCCCTCCAGACCAGCAGCCTCTGCCTTTGGCTGGGAGAAAACCCAGGCAGGGAGGGAGGAAAGTCAGGGCAAGGTTCTCTGCTGGGCCTCACCTTCCAGGCCTGCCCCCTCCAGACCAGCAGCCTCTGCCTTTGGCTGGGAGAAAACCCAGGCAGGGAGGGAGGAAGGTCAGCTTCCAAAGGGAGGATAGCCCTGGCTCTGGAGGAAGGCTGAATGCGGGGCTGACCATGTCTCACTCTTCAGGCCTCCACCCAGGGATGGGATTCGGCCAGTTCGCACCGATTCAACAAAACTGATACCTAATTTTTTGTTGAGTTGGAAGAACTGGTTGTTAAAATGGTACTTGTAGTCAGGGTTCTCTCTAAGTGGGTGCCCCGGCAGCCACCCAATGTGGAAATCACAAATTTACATTCCTTACACTTTTTTAATGTTCATCTGCACAACAGCATATTCTAAGTGCCTGCAGTAATGTTCGTTCTGTCCATAGGTGAAAAAAATTTGATGGAACTATGCTTGTAATATTTATTTATTTATTCACTTCATAAAACTCATTATACCTTTGATGAAATACTACATTTTAATTTCCTCGCGTTTGTTACTTCAGTAAACAAACATATAATGTAAATAGAAAAAGTGCCAAACAACCAGGGGGTGACAACTTGTATTGTTTTTTTGTCAGGTATTATTTAACATTTTTTCATTAATATTTTAAAACTTTCTTATAACATAATCTAGTTTTGTGTACCTCTTTTATTGTTCTTATTTAAGTATTAAATGCATGAAATAATAAATACCTTTCGGTATATCTTTTTTTATACTTAAAATGGTCATTAGGGCAGAAAACCGGTTGATAAATTACTTGAATCCCATCACTGCCTCCACCTTAGAGGGCAGTCAGACTCAGCTCCCTTCAACAGGACTCCACCCAGCAGCCAGGTCTTTCCCACATTAAAAATCGGGGATTTGTCAAGGTGCTGTCATTCTGCCCCACCTTCCAGTCCTTGCCCAATCAGATTTCACTTAATGCTGGCTGAGGCGGGCAACTAGCCGCTAATCAGTGAGCCTGCCTCCTCTTTCGCTAATCCCCAGAAACTCCGCCAATCAGAAACTACGCCCAATGATCTAGGCCCACCAATCCAGTCCTGGTTAAAGCACTAACTCCACTCCACTCCCAGCCCGGGAGAGGGGAGGAGACTCACCTCTCTTGGTTCCACTTTGGCAGACCCTGGCCCAGAGAGCACCCTTCGCACTACGGTCCCAGACCAGCTGTCCCCAAGGAACGGCAGGCCATCTGGACTTCTATCCTGGGGTTCAGGTCCCCCCGGGGGACTCCGGCCAGACACTTGGATGGCCAAAGACCTGAGAATAGACGAGGGAGGTGGGAAGTAGAATTCAGGCAGCATTTTGATTTAGTTCAACATTCTTAGAAAACCACAGTATCTCCCAATAGGCCATGACTCCCACCGCGGTCCATTACACCTGCTGTGCCACTGCCTGGAAGGTACTTCGCCCTCTTCTCCACCTAGAAAATTCTACTCATCCTTCAGGGCTCAAGTCAAAAACGACCTCCCCCTCTCAGACTCCTACAAGAGGCTAGGTGCAGCTTCCTGCAGAAACTCTGTACCTGCACCTGGTATGTTGCCTTTTGTTTACTCCATCAGAAGAAACGCCCTCAGAATCCACCTGCTCTAGTGTTCAGCTCTGGATCCCCAACACCAAACCCAGTGTTTGGCACATATACATGACTAATAAAAGCTCGTTATGCTCACAGTCTAGGAAGGAAGGTCACCATTAGAACACAACACAGAGCAGAGACGGTTACTGCCAGCAGTGGAGCACAAAGGGGCGTGGCTTCCCACGGGAAGCAGCTGCTGGGCGGCACCATGGTGAAGAACAGAACCACCTCAGTAACAGGCAGAGAGGAGACGGTGCTCCAGGCTGGAGGGTGGGCATAAGCAAAGGTATAGAGCCAGAATTCAGAATTATGGAAAATTTTAATAACGACAATAATAACAGCCAACACTTACTGGGTACTTCCGATGAGCCAGACACTAGGCAAAGCTCCGTGCCCTAATTAACTTATTTAAGTAACTTCGTGGGAAACAGACCCTGGAAAAGGCGAACTGTAGCCAGCCTACAAAGGGCACAGCATCTGGTCTTCCTCTCATGGGCAGTGGGAGCCACTGATGGTTAAGACAGAGTCACCAAGATCGTCGTCATGGCAGGGCTCTGCTGCTCCTTATGGCCAGGCTCAGAGAAAACTGACCAGAAGTATACTCCATGACCCCCGCGCCCCAGTACTGGGGAGGAGAGAGGCCAGGATCAGTGGGTATGCCCCAGCTGAAGAGGTGGCCTATGCAGAGCTCAGGTGTCCACCCACTACCTAACTGCAGCATACAGCCACACTGCCCCCTGCTGTCAACCTGGGGTGAGCAAGGCTACAAGGACCTTAACCCAATCAGCACTCAAGCAGAGGGTAGAACTTTGGCTCTAGGGAGACCATGTTGGCTCCTGCCCCTTCAATCAAAACAGAGAGCCAAGCCCAAGGGGCTAGGGCTGGGGCCGGTGCTGGGGCTGGTGCTGAGGCTGGACATGGGTTCTGGAGGCACCAGAGCTGTCATGACAGAGTCCTCCAGCCCTGGGACTGTCCTGGCTGCATCAGGGTGGTGTGGAAAGGCCTCTGCAGACCTGGCTATGCTGCCCAATGGCCTTGTGGCTGGAGCAACACAGTCCAACTCCAAATCCCAGTGTTAACTGTGCCCTAGACTTGGGCAAGTAAACTGGCTGCCTCATTCTCAGTCACCACATCCATAAAGCAAGACAGTGATGGCACCTGTCTCCCACTTGGCTTGTGAAGGTGGACGAATTTAAAGATAGTGCAGGTAGAGGGGGAACCAGAGGGCTCCAGGGTCTTTCAACTGTAGGCTGGCTCCTGACTGGGAAGTGAAATTGTTTCTTAATGGAATGTAATAGAAAATATAAGCCTGTCTTCCTTCAAGTAAATCCAGCTGTCTCATGACCCTTGTGTTTCAGGCACATATATTGTACATACAAGGTTTCTGTCACTGTCAGTTACAGACCGAAGAGTTTCAGAAATGTGGCATGAAGAGCGTCAGCCCGTTCTCTGGGGCCAGATGGCCTAGCTGTGTAACCACCAGTCTTCAGCAGCACCCTCTGCATCTACCTACTATACAATTCAGTGAGTTGAAACAAGGGATGCTCTTAGAATAGTGTCTGGTAAGAATTAAAAGGCCAGTCAGTGTTACCATGTCTGAGTCGGGACAAGTCACCCCTCCGTGGCACACAGCCTCCTCACCTGTTTCAAACCCACAGTGAATCACTATCACGACTTCCCCAGACCCAGCGAGCAGCCTGCACCAGGGCCCTCCACCCCTGTCCGAGCACACCCCTCTCCTCCCTGCAATTCCAGCGTCAGGGCAACTGAACTCTCCAACCCGATTTCCAGACTCTAATTGCCAATGCCTGCTGCTTCCTGAAGACACAGCTCGGGCATCCTCTCCTTCAAGACCTCCCTGCCCACCCCGCCAAGATACCAAGTAATTTCTCTGAGCCTGCACAGCCCCTGGCTGCCAGCTCTCAGCACCTGGGGGCTCGCTAAGGGCAGGATGCAGATCAAGTCCCTCTCAGTCCCAGGCCTCAGCAGACAAGCAGGACACAGGGGACAGAAGAACGCGGTGTGGGGCAGGGCTACCTGCTCCAACCTCCTGGGATTCCGGGGTCTCCAGCAACACAGTCTGGCTGACCCCCAACCCTGCCTGTGGGCTGTGTGAAGGATAGGGTAACCTGTCCATCAGATGAGGGCTCCCCCAGTATCAGGTCAGGAGGTCAGGTCGTAGGGAAACAGAGGCATTGGGGCCACTCCTTCACTCTACCAGCTACAAGCAGTAATGGACCAAGTAATGGACCTTAATGAGCACCCCCTACCCCACCCCAGGGCACTGTGGGAAAGTCAGTGTACATAACTCTAGGCAGTGTACATAACTACTTTGTTCCAGGTCAGGGAACTAAGATGCAGAGACTTGAGCAAGGCACACAAATTACTTCATTTAATCCTCCCAACAACCCTATGGGAGACATCTATTATTCCCATTGTGTTAGAGAAGAGGGAAACTGAGGCATGGGAAAGTTATAACTTGACAAGAGTTACACAGCTGGTGGGTGGTAGAGTCAGGCAATGACCTGTTGACACCCTGTGCAAGGACAGAAGCTGCCAGAGATCCTCAGTCTCTGAACAAGTAAGGGCAGGGGCAGGTCCTGGCCAGGGACAGCACCTGGCGCTCTCCCTCTCCCGCCCCTCCCACTCAGCACCTACCTGTCTCCCAGCCCGTCCATCTGTCCATCGTTCTGCCTGCCCCAGCACCCCCAATGCCCACCTTTTCTGACCCCAGGACCTCAGCAGGGCAGGGGAGATGAGAGCTGAAAATACCTAGGATGTGGTGAATACTGAACACAAGGGTGAGATTACAGAAGTAACTTAGATTGAAGGGAGGCACTGTGGAGTTCCCACCTCCACAACAAAGTGGACTTAGGACAAATTCCTGATACTCTGAGCCTCGTTTTGCTTATCTGTATAATGGAGCTAAAAACGCCAATCTTGAAGGCCACTCTCGAGAAATAAGCAACAAGGGTAACAATAATATTAGCTAAGGGCTAACATTGCCGCTCGCTCTGAGCCAAGCACAGGGCTAAGCCCTCTAATAGGAATACTGGAACTCCCACAACGACCCAAGGGGACAGGGCACAATTGTGACCCCATTTTACAGAGCAAGAAACTGAGGTACTGGAAAATTAAGTGACGTACCCAAGATTCCACAGAGAGCCGAGATTTCAGCTAACAAAGTCTGTCTTCTTCAGTGTGCTGTCACACTGCCCCAGGACACATGCACTGGCGCCTCACCTCCCTCACTGCCTGCCACCTGCCCCTTTCCCTCTCCATCCACCACCCCTGCCTCCCCCCAATCCCTGGTCTCCATCTCCCTCCTTCCTAGGGACAGCATGGGCAGCAGAGGTGGCCCCATTGTCATATGGCTCCTGCTCCCTCTGCCACATCCCGGCGCCCCCTGGATTACAGCCAAGACCCCTTTTGCAGGCCTGAGCTGGAGGGAGGAAGGGCCAAGTCAGGCAGGAAGGGAGGTGTCTCCACCCCTTCCCCCCAAGCACGTCCTGCACAGGGAGAAACAATGTCACACTGGGCCCACTGCCGCGGGAGGGGCAGGGGGAGTGAGGGTGGGGGCAGGGCCCTAGACTTGGGCCTGGCCAAGCTGCTTCCAGGAGGCTGGAGGCTCCTGGTTCTGCTCTGCCCTGATTTCCTGGTGACCTGTTCTCTGTATCTAGCATCCCCACTTTCCAGCTCTGACATCAGCACTTCCTACGCCCTTTCCAAAACCGAAGATCACTGTGGACTTTGGCCAGGGCACTTCCCAGCTGAGTAATCTCGGGCAAGCTGTTTTACCCCTCTGAATCTCAGTTTCTTCCTCTATAATATAGGGGTGATCACAATAATGCTTACCTCCCAGGACAGAGAGAATGCTATAAAGCAACCAGCAGCTGGCCTACAATTAGTAATAGCTAAACCCTAGCAGGCTTCCCAGAGTGCACCGCCAAAGGCCACACTTTTCCAGCCTGACTCACAAAGCCTGCTATGGCTCAGCCTTCCCTCGCCCCACCCCGTGCTCCAGTCAAGGCCAAACTCTAAGCCCCGCCTAAACAGCCTCTGCTCTCTCCCTCTTCCAGTCATCCAGCTGCCTCCCTACCTGTTCTCTCTCCAAGGCTGAGTTCAAAGGCCACATTCTCAGCCAGGCCTTCTCTATCTCTGCCCCCAAGGTCCGCTCTAAAGCCTGGCCAGGGAGGCCACTCATTGACCAATACACAGAGCTCACTGCCTCCAGCACACTCTGAGCCAATGTGTTTCATGACTCCTGTCATGGGTTTTGTGGCCAGCCCAGCGGCCAAGGTTCCTGAGGAGGCCCCACCCCACCCACAGCACGAAGCTTCTTTGCTGGGCGGAACCTGTGTGAGGTCAGAGCTAGGTAGAACAGGCAGAGTGCTGGTGTTTGTAACAACTATCATTTACTAAGCACCTACTATGTGCCTAGAAAAGCTAGGTGTTTTACTGATATAGGTCCTAAATTTCAAAATACCCACATACAGAAGGAATAGATGACTATCCCCTTTAGCCAATGTGGAAACTGAGGTCCAAAGAGGTAAAGTCACCAGTCACACAAACAATAAATGGTGGTGACAAGATGTGAACCCAACATCGGCCTGTGTCTAAAAACCTGACAGTTGAACCCTGACTAGCGGTGCAACTGATAGAGTAATGCCCCCAAGCACCGAGGTCACCAGCTCAATCCCAGGGTCACCAGCTTGAGTCTGGAGTTGCCAGCTCAATTCCAAGGGTGTCAGCACAACCCCAAGGTTGTTGGTTCAAGCCCCAGTCAGCACTCAACTCTAAGGGCACCAGCTCAGTCCTGAAGTCACCAGTTTAAGCTCCAGTCAGGGCACATGAGAAACAATAAAAGGCACAACTAAGTAGAATGAGCTGATGCTTCTCTCTCTTTTTCTCCCTCTCTCTCTCCCTTCCTCTCTCTTTCAAAAAAAAAAATAAAACATAAACTAATATAAAATAAAAGCCTGACAGCTGCATAAAGCAAAGGCTTAGCTGCTGCTCCCTCCCACCTTGCCCCGCTTGCCCTGCTCCAGGAATCCGAGGGCCTGCGCCCTCACCTCTACCACCCCAGACGGCTTCCATACCTGTTGAAGAGATCCACACCACAGCCTCTGCCCAGAAGACCATCTGGCTTTCCCAAAGGCCACACACTGTCGGAGGATGAGGACGAGGAGAGGCCAGGAGACCAGGGCTTAAGTGTCACATTCCCTGGGAAGAAGTAGTGGGGTTCAGGAGTGCTAGACTGAGAAACTGAGCAGAGCCCAGGGATGACTCAGGGCCCAGGGGCTTGGGGCCTTGCCAGGTTTGAGGCCTCAAGAACACATTGGACCCACCAGGCTCAGAGCTGGGTCAGGGCCTGCCAGGATGACCCTTCAGTTTCCTAGAAGAGGGTAAAGGGTGGGCCAGAATGGAGGAGAAGCCCCACACAGCACACTCGGAACCAGGACTGAGCTCAGGATAAACCAACTCCCCCAGAGGCCTCCTAAGCAGAGCCTTCCTGCCTGGCCAGGGCACAGCGGGGCCTGCAGAAGGGGTACACAGGCCAAGGGCAGAGCAGGCAGCATAGGCCTCAGGTGAGCTAAAAAGCTGCCCCCCCCAGATGGGCCCTCCCATGGGGTTCCTGAGGGCCCTTACCTGTGATATCTGACATGCTGCTGAAGGACCTGGGCAGAGAGAAGGCAGGGAAGAGTAGGAGCTGAGGTTCAGTGGGCATCTGCCCCACTCCCTCCTGCCCCCATGCTACCAAAAGTCTGTGTAACCCCCAAGCAAATGCAGGCTACACCCAAGCTGGGGGTCCCAGGCACAGGGCACTCATGCCACACAGCTCCCCTAAATTCACAGGGCAAGACATTAACATCCTGACCACAGCCCCATGGCCTTCCACCTAGAATGCCCTGGCCTGTCCTTTAATGCCACCCCTCCAGGAAGCCTCCCTTGACCTCTCACCCTTCATCTCAGCCTCACTCTCTATCTTGTCACGTGTGGTTCCTGGGCCTGCCTCCCACACCAGACCATAATCCCTTCATCATACACCCCATTCAATGCAGATTTGCTCATCCTATCAAGCCCGTGACTGGGATGTACACCAGGAGGGAAGTAGATCTTCCCCGCCTTTGGTCCCACCACCAATGGAGATGGCTTGGTTTTTTTCTGACCCCATTGACTGCAGATGACCAAACCTGGAGCCAGCTTTCTTGCCTGAGGCCCCTGATGCTTTGAAACATTCTCTGCATGCCCTACTCCCACACCAGCCAGGCTACCTCATGGCTTGAGGAACTTTGAGGCTCAACTTCCATTGCCAGGTGCTTGACTGGTGCTAAGCACAGCCTGCCCTTTCTTCACCTCTGACTTTAGTCATGCCTATGACTCTCAGGTCCTGGGTTTCCAGTGCTCTAGCCACTATGGCAGTAAAGGAAGGTGACTGCCTAGAGCTGACTCTGGCATTAGGGATCCTGGGAGGTGCCTGGCCCTCTGCTGCTCTCTCCCCAGTCTGTTTACCTCTTAGCAGGTGCAGGGTCCTCCTCCCGCTGCCGGCGGAGGATGGAGCCTGCGCTGGGCGGGAAGGGCAGGATGGACAGGCGGTTGATTTCCTTCTCACTGTCTGTGGCCTCCTCCTGCAACACAACAGGGCCTCGGTCACCCCCACTGCACCTTCCCACAACTCAATGCACCTAAGTTTGTGCCAGATGAGAACTGGAGCTCAGAATGAGGACTGGGCTCTACAAGATTACACATGAGTGGCCCCAGGGTCTCCTGGCACCCAGGCCCAGAACAGAGCCTGCTCTGGGTGAGTGTAAATAAAGCACTTGGCCTTTGTGGGTCTCAATTTCCTCCTAGACCTGTCAGCAAACTGGAGAGCACCCAACATGTTAGTAATTATGTGAATGCTCTCAATATCCTCTTATTCACGTGGGCAGGTGTCTTACCGAGGTGTGAGGCTCAGATCCCCCCATGACAGTGGACTCCTCAGCTGCTTCTGGGCCCCCCAACAAGGAGGGGAATTCACTCAGGCTC
This sequence comes from Saccopteryx leptura, assembly GCF_036850995.1. Lineage (NCBI taxonomy): Eukaryota > Metazoa > Chordata > Mammalia > Chiroptera > Emballonuridae > Saccopteryx > Saccopteryx leptura. Next base: position 309,721,416 of record NC_089503.1, read on the forward strand.
CAGGTGCTGCTGAGGTTGGAGCACAGAGAGTGGGAGGAAGCGCAGGCCTGGAGGAGGAGAGGGGGGTGATGAGGTCACTTACTGAACACCAGCTGTGTGCACAGCAGGAATGAGAGCAGCCCCTGCCCTCATGGAGTGCTCAGCCTAGAGGACGCAAACTGTCAATAAGCAGACAAATGAAGGAAACAGCCCCACTGCCAAGAGAGCAGGGAAGCACTCAAAGGCCCACCCAGCCTGGCAGCATCAGAGTACTTTCCACAGAAAGTGGGCTTTGAACTGAGAACTCAAAGTAGGTACTAAGTAGATTAAGTTGGGGAGAATGATCTAGTCCAGGGGTCCCCAAACTTTTTACACAGGGGGCCAGTTCACTGTCCCTCAGACCGTTGGAGGGCCAGACTATAAAAAAAACTATGAACAAATCCCTATGCACACTGCACATATCTTATTTTAAAGTAAAAAAACAAAACGGGAACAAATACAATATTTAAAATAAAGAACAAGTAAATTTAAGTCAACAAACTAACCAGTATTTCAATGGGAACTATGGGCCTGCTTTTGGCTAATGAGATGGTCAATGTCTGGTTCCATATTTGTCACTGCTAGCCGGGACAAGTGATATGATGCGCTTCTGGAGCCGAGACGCGTCACCGGAAGTAGTACTGTATGTGAGCGACGCCGCGCTTTACGGTGCCGCCACATATAGTACTCCAGGAGCACAGGATGAGGATGCATCTCACTGACCACCAATGAAAGAGGTGCCCCTTCCAGAAGTGCGGATAAATGGCCTCAGGGGGCCGCATGCGGCCCGTGGGCCGTAGTTTGGGGACCCCTGATCTAGTCAGATAGGACAGTATGTGCAAAGGCCTTGAGACAGGACTATAACACATTCCAGGAATTCAAAGGCTGAGACCCAGAGAACCAGCCTAGAGGGAGAGAGGGCCCACCTGAAGGGTCTCTGGGATATAGTTAGGGCTTTGTCTTTACCTAAAAGCAAAAAACCACTGAGGGTTTTAAAAAGTGAGAAGTCACAGAGTCACACTTTCTTTGTGTATTCCTCCAGGTTTAAACACCTGGCCAGCTGATTATCTCCAAGCAAAATCAAGATAGGAAAAGGCCAAGTTCTTGGCAGAGGTGTAAGAACTAATATCTAGTTTACAAAGGCTCTGGGGGCCCAACTCCAGTACTGGCTGGCTGTGTGACCTTGGGCAAACCCATGCCCCTCTCTGGGCCATATGCTATTAGGAAATAAACTAGCTGGTCTCTGAGGGGCTTTAGGTCCCACATTTTGCATTCCAAGATGCTCACAGGCTCCTGGGCAGCTGGGCTCCTCTAAGTGCATGCAAAGACAGGCTTCAAACTAGTCTTAGTGCCCCAGGAACCCCAGGAACTCAGAGCCCCACATGCCTCTGTCCTGTTCCCTGAAGCACCAACCCACACCCGCCCCAGCTAGGGTTCCCTACCACGCCGGCATAGTCTCCATCCTAGCCAAGAGCTCCCTCCAAGGCCAGTATGTTCTTGACCCAGGGTTCTTGACTCCAGCCAAGACCATATATTCTCTCCCAGAACCTGTGTCTTCTCAAGCCCAGCTGAGGTTTCCCAGTGGGTCCCCTGTGATCCCATCCCATTAAAGGCTCCCATCTGATCCTGCAAATCCCAGTTCCAGCTGACAGCTCCTGGCAGTTTCCTCATGTTCCCACCCTCAAGTGAGATCTCCCAACAGGCCCCACATGTTCCAGACCCTGGCCAAAAGCTCCTGCCAAGATCCCAGCATGCCCACCAGGACCCTGGACTTCTGCCCATCACCTTGAGGCAGGAGCCGCCCTGGGCCCGCTGCAGCTGTGCCTCCAGCAGGGCCTTGGTGCCCTCCAGGCTGGTGAGCGTGGTCAGCAGCTCATCCCGCTTGGCTTCCAGGCTCCGCACCTGCTTGCGGTACTGGTCCTTCTCGATGAGGCTCTGCGAGTACTGCAGCTGGATGCGGTCACGGCTCTGGATGGCCTGGGGAGAGCAGCCGGGAGGGGGAAGGCACCACACTGACTCAGCTGTCCTGGCCTCCCACCGCACAGATGGTAGCAGCAGGAACGGTACTTCCTGCGTGCCAGGCCCTGGGCTTAATATCAGTTCATTTAATCAGCACACTCACCCTCCCAGTTAGCGATTCTCGTTATCCTCACCTTATATATAAGGACACCAAGGCAGCAGGGGCAGAGCTGGGATTCAAACCCACGCAGCCTAATTGCAGTGTCCAGGTTCTTACCATTGCCCAGGAATAACTTAAAACTATGAGAGCTACTGTGTGTAGCCAGCTTAATTCACTGTATCCCAGCCTAGTGGAGGAGACTGGATTTCATCCCAACCCATTGCATCCAAAGCACTTTTCCCCACAATGAAGACCTGGGTCCCTGAGAGCTGGGCCCGGGGCCTGGACCTCCCACCTCCTGCCTCAGAGGGAGGTGGGGCCGGAGGCCCAGCGGCCAGGAGCAACCCGGTGGAGTACAGATCCGTGAGCCCATCCAGATCACAAAATCAGAATGTCCAGGGATAAAGCCTCATATCTGCCTTTTCACCAAGCCCACCAGGGGATTCTAAGGCCAACTCCACTGTGCAAACTACAATTCCCCGAGTGGGATTCAAACGTGGTCCAATGACAAAACCTCTTGCCCTTACCACTGTGTGGGAGCCTCACACAGAGGCCTAGGGGCCTATAGGACCTGGCCCGGGTGCTCAGCTCTCCCTGTGGCCTCAGCTGGGGAGGGCAATGGTGCCCAGGGCCTGGGAGCCAGAATTTTTGAAAATTTCTTTACCAGTGTATAGTTGCAAGCACCTCCTCTGCATAGATCTTATTTTTGATGTGGAAAGAATAGAGATTCAGAGGTAATGAACACCAGGACCAACTTCTGAACTGTCCCAGGACTCAGGTGAGCAGGTGTGTTCAGGGGACAAGGCTAGCATATATCGAGTGCTCAAGGTCCTGTGTCTGTGTTTCTCCTGGCCTACCTGCCCCCTCCCAAACCAATCAGTACACTGTGAAAGTCTCTTTTCTACAGTTCTGGTCCTGTCCACTCCTCCTCGTGTGCTGGGTCAGGGCCTCATGCATAGCGGGCTGGGCTCACCTGGTCCCGCTCCTTCTCAATCTCCTCCAGCTGGGCCAAGACGGTGGCCATGCGGTGCTTGTACAGGTCACAGTCCTTCTGCAGCGTGCGGTGCTTCAGCCGCAAGTCCTCCATCTCCTGCAGGTACTGCGAGCGGGCGGGCAGGTGGAGCGGCACAGAGTGGAACATGCCCCCGTCAGACCACAGGGCTGGCAACCAGGAGAAGCTAACCAGCAGGTAACCCGCAGGTCCAAGGAGAGAGGCCTAAGCCCCAAAAACAAATCCCATCCCACCTCCCCAGCTGGGCTTGACTCCACCTCATTGGGCCTCAGCTGCCTAATCTGTAAAATAGGACTCACAATAATAATGACTCCCTCCCAGGCAACCTGAGCCTCCCGTTCTAACTGCAATCCGTTCTCTTGCCCTGCTCTGCCTCTTGCACAGCCCTCACTACCCTCCAACACATGAAGTGATTGACTTAGGTTGTGTGCATGGCATATGGTTTGTCTCCCCTGCTAGAAGTTACTCTCCACAGGAACAGAGACATTGTTTTATTCATAGATGTATCACAATAAATACTTGAGAATGAATGGATACATCGTTCCTAGCACAGTGCCTGGCACACCTGCAAGGAATGTCGGGTCAAGTGAACTGGTGATGCCCACCACCCTCTCCTCTCCACGAGCCTCCCTACGCTGTTTTAAAAAGGAAGATGGGCCTGACCAGGCGGTGGCGCAGTGGATAGAGCGTCAGACTAGAATGCCAAGGACCCAGGTTCGAGACCCCAAGGTCGCCAGCTTGAGCGTGGGCTCATCTCGTTTGAGCAAAAGCTCACCAGCTTGATCCCAAAGTCACTGGCTCAAGCAAGGGGTTACTTGGTCTGCTGAAGGCCCACGGTCAAGGCACATATGAAAAAGCAATCAATGAACAACTAAGGTGTCGCAATGCACAACGAAAAACTAATGATTGATGCTTCTCATCTCTCCGTTCCTGTCTGTTTGTCCCTATCTCTGACTCTCTCTCTCTGTCTCTGTAAAAAAAAAAAAAAAAAAAGGAAGGAAGATGGGGGCGGGGCAGGGCAGGGTGGGGATGGTGAATGGTGGTGGACTTTACCTTGTCCCGGAGCTCCTCAGCCCACTGCAGCTCCCCTTGCACAGCGTGTAGCTTCTGGCACAGCTCCTGCCTGCTGTCCTGCGCCTCCCGCCAGTCATGCTCCAGGATGTCCAGAAGAATGCGCTCCGAGCCTGGGGTCCCCACCCGGCTTGCCTCCTGGGGATCAAAGTTCAGGGCTGCCTTAGCCTCTGGTCCAGGGCCAGCCCTGAGTGTCGGAGGAAGGGGGACACACAGCCCTCAGTCCCATACCACTAGTTCTGCTACCTTGGCCAAGGGCTTTTTTTTCTTTTTTTCCAGAGAGAGAGTCAGAGAGAGGGATAGATAGGGACAGACAGACAGGAACGGAAAGAGATGAGAAACATCAATAATTAGTTTTTTGTTGCGACACCTTAGTTGTTCATTGATTGCTTTCTCATATGTGCCTTGACCATGGGGCTACAGCAGACTGAGTAACCCCTTGCTGGAGCCAGCGACCTTGGGTCCAAGCTGGTGAGCTCGGGGTCTTGAACCTGGGTCCTCCGCATCCCAGTCCGATGCTCTATCCATTGCGCCACTGCCTGGTCAGGCAGCCAAGGGCCTTAACCTCTTTAGATCTTGGTTTCCCAGTTTCCTGTCTATAGAATGGGCGTGGCCCCACCAACCCTGCCCACCCTCCAGAGAGCATTCTGGGGTGCAAATAAGGTAAGTGGATGAGACAAATTCAGCCAGGATCTTATTCCTAAACGAGAACTAGACCTGCTTTCTCTTCCTCTGGTCCCTACCCGCCACCCAGAGCAGCAGATGGGTAGCTATTTCCAAGGCCTATTCCTTCCCCTCTGACAAGGGTTCTTCACAGGGGCTGAGCCTGGCACAGGCAGGCAGACCATGGGCCCAAGATCCAGCCCCCAAACCCACACTCCAGCCAGGCACCCCCAACCCTATGAAATACACCAGAACCCTGGCTCCCATCCCCCACTTCCTGTGTGGCACAGCAGCCAGGCAGCCAGCCCACACTGCCCTGACCTGCCACAGGACACCCGGCAAGCCCTGGGGCCACCCAGACCTCAGGAGTCCCAACCTTTCTGGGGTCACAGACTCTTTTACAAATCCAAGAAAAGCTGGGGCCCCTCCCCAGAAAAGTACTCACACAAAATCAGGTGCATAGTTTCAAGGAGTTCAGAGACCTCCTGGAGCCACACACAGACCTCAGACTAAAGGCCAGGGAGAGGAGTGCCCTCGGAGCCCAAGACAAGAGGCCAGCCAGGATTCATCCAGATCTCAGACCTGGGTGTAGACTCCTCATCCTCTCACCCCACCTCCACCCCACACAGTGGTTCCCCTCCTACCTGCTGCCGACCCTCCTGCAGCTCCTGCAGGGATGCTGTCAACCGCTGGTTCTCAGCACGCAGCTCAGAGACCAGGTCCACACTGTCTGGCTCTTTCTCCTTCTCCTCAGCCCCAGGGTGAGGCCCCCTGGCCCTGCGCAGCAGTGCACACTCCTCCTCCAGCCGGCTCACCTTGAGCTTCAGCTGATCCACCTGGGTACCAAAACATGGGTCAGCCCAGGGAGGGACCCCAGCAAGGCCAGTGGAGAGAAATCCTGCTCCTAACCCCTGCGTACCTCCCAGATCCCCAGCAGAGCCTGAGCAGAAGTCCTCTTGGACTTGTCTATGAAGAAAGTACAGGCTGGGAGAATACTATGAGGAAGGAAGGGGGCAGCAAGGCCAAGCCACCCTCCCAGGGGACTCTGCTTCAAGGACTTCTGGCTGAGGTGCTGCATCACAACACGCTCGTCTGTTCATCCATCCACAGTTCCGACACGGACTATATGCAATGGACCCCAGGACCAGCACAATGGAGGAGAAGGACTGTACCGAGAAGAGGGGGCACCAGAGTCTGGACCCATCTCTGCCTCTAATTCAGTGTGGCCCTGGGCAAGCCATGGCCCCTCTCTGTGCCTCAGTCTCCTCACCTTCCAGGGAAGAAGAGGAAGAGGATGGCTTTGAGGGGCTCACTCAGGACAAGAGCCAGAGACTTTCCAGGTACCCCCTCTAGAAGACTGTGCTGTTAGTTCATCCCCAACAAGAACTTCAAGCCCAAGGTCCAGGTTTCAGTTGTACTACCTTTTACCCTCTGTCATCCTGAGCAGGTAAAATGGACCCATTCAATCTCCCAGTTTCCTTACCGGTAAAATGGACCCATTCAATTTTCCAGTTCCAACACCTGCCTCCCAAAGTCATTGCAAGAATCAAACAAGACAAAAGGTGGGCAGAGACTTTTAAATTGTCAGAGGCTAGCTGTAGAGCTGCCAGGGGTATGACAGTGGCTGTCTTCACAGCTTTAAATAAAATCCCGAGGTGCCACCCATTCAGTGTGTGCAGCCAGAAGCTGGCCAGGGTGTTGGACGAGTGGCTGAGGTGTCTGCCTGGCGGACAGCAGCTATGCATGATCAGTTTGCTGGGTGATGAGTGCACTCAGCCAGAGTTATTTTCCAAATTCATGTGGGGTCCGAGGTGGCTAGACAGTGACAAGAGTAGCAGCAGGTGGCAGGCCACAAAATGAAGTCATTGTTGGAAAAAGACACAATGACCTCTGTTGCTACACTCAGGCATGCCAATGTCTGGTGCCCTAGCAGTGCCCTGGCCTCTCTTGGAAAATGACTTGCAGCCTCATACTCTCAGAGCTGAGCATGGCCACACACACACACACACACACACACACACACACACACACACACAGATCTGGAGGCTGGGTCAGGAGTTCCTCCTCCGCAAAGGACTCAGAAAGAAATTCATGATTCTCACATTCCTTTCCTCTCACAAAACATGCTTTGTGAACCACTGGAGAAAGACAGCTAGTTACAAGGGCAAGAGTGGTCACACCCTTTGCAGCAAACCGCAGCCACACACCACGGCCTCCTGCCTGACCCTTGGCCAGCAAGCTCCCTTGATGAGCTCAAGCTCAGGGGACAGGGCACTGGGAGTCTCCTCTGAATGGCAGGAAATACGGATGCATTTAATCCTAGCGTACAAACTCACTTAGCACAAAATTATAGTGTTGGTTCCTTAAGTTTATGTTGCTTAGAAATAACAGCTCATTAAATTTGCACCTTATAAAACACAGTGTTAAATCACAGCCACCACACACCTGTCCATGGGGGAAAGGGACCCAAGCTGCCAAGACAGGAACTATCAGCTGTTCTGTTCACTTCCATCTGCAATGCTTTTGTTAATTTTTGTGGCAAAAAAAAAAAAAAACCTCCAAAAATTTAGGCAAATTTACAGTAGCTACATTAAAAAAAAAATCTTTTATTTGAATTTCACCTATTACCTTCTACTCCTTAAACTGGGAAAAAGCAGCCATTCTCTGCCTCGTGGCAGATTACCTTATCTATAGGTGGTCACAGCACACCTCTAGCTAATACGGAAACACAGAGACATCTCCAACACCTCTTCTTCATCCTCTTTCCCCACTCTCGGAAGCCCTAGATGGCTGTACACATATATAGGACATTCCCCCAGTCACATGCACACATCTGCCACTTTAGGGGACCCAATTCATAATTATACCCAACCCAAAGGTGAGACAAGCCATTCTGGCCACAGCCCCTCCCTGGGCCAGTGGCCATCATGCAGTCCTCTCTGAGCAGTAGAACCCTCTCTTCTAAGAAAATTTCACAGCAGGTCTCTTGTCCATTTCAGAAAAAGAGAACATGGATGAAGATGGAGGACCCTGGCCAGCTCTCCCCGCCTGCCACCCACCCCACCCTACCCCAGCAGTGCCAAGAAGAAAGTCAGAAATTCTCAAGCTTGGGCCTGACCAGGCGGTGGCACAGTGGATAGAGCGTCGGACTGGGATGCCAAGGACCCAGGTTCGAGACCCCGAGGTCGCCAGCTTGAGCGCGGGCTCATCTGGTTTGAGCAAAGCTCACCAGCTTGAGCCCAAGGTCGCTGGCTCGAGCAAGGGGTTACTTGGTCTGCTGAAGGCCCACGGTCAAGGCACATATGAGAAAGCAATCAATGAACAACTAAGGTGTCGCAATGAAAAACTAATGATTGATGCTTCTCATCTCTCTGTTCCTGTCTGTCTGTCCCTGTCTATCCCTCTCTCTGACTCTCTCTCTGTCTCCGTAAAAAAAAAAAAAATCTCAAGCTTGGGACCCTGGGGAAGTGCTCTAACCAACCTTTCTGTGCCTCAGTTTCCTCACCCATAAATGGGGACAATAATAGTGCCCCAACCCTGTCCCAATAAAGTTGCTAGAAAATTCAAGGAGTTGGTGGCCAACAAGCAGTGAGGGCCATGCCTGGCACACAGGAGGTGCTATTTCATTATATCATCCTTATCTGTGACCTCCTGCCTCCAGGATCATGAGGAAACTGAGGCACAGAGAGGAAAGCCTTGCCCAGGCCACCCTTCGCTCAATCTGCAGCCAGCCTTTGGGCCTCAGACAGCCCCACCTCTCACCAAACACCAAGCAGGTCTTTAGAGAACAGCCTCCTGGTCACCTCACACCCACACATCAGCCTCCTACACCCTCAGGCAGCCCTGGCAGCTGGGTCTTCCAGCCCATGGCCTCAACACTCTTGACCAGGACTCGTTTACCCAAACATCAATATGCTGGCATGCATAGCTGCAGGCTCCCTCACATGAGTGCACCCACATGGACAGCCTCCCACAGGCACTTGCAATGCCACAGCTTCCACCAAGGCTCATGGGGACAAGGGGCTTCAAATCCCACAGTCAGAATCCCCCCCAGGGACCCTTGCACAGTATTGCTGGAGAGAGCCTACTGTGTGCCACTGGCTCTGTTAAATCCTTGACAAGCATTAGCTCATTAAATCCTTGAAACAATTCCCTGGTGCATTGAAATACCAGTTTCATCCCCATCCTAAGTGTCAACAGGAAACCAAGAAGGGAGTTCGGTTTCTCCACCTGTAAGAGGCGGGGCCTCTCTAACTGCTGGAGAGGATGGAGAGGGCTGGGTGAGATTTCCCCTGGACGAAATCAGGCAAAACAGCATCATGGGCAGAGGCTAGCGCTGCTGCCAGTCAGACCTGGTTCAAATCTATATAGGTTCCATTTTCCAGGTTTGGGATAAGCAAGTCCCTTTACAATCTAAGCCCCAGTGTCTGGGTTTCAAAATGAGAACCTAGTACATGGTGCCTTCATGGGACCATACGACATGATGCATGTAGGCTGCATGGCACACAGCAGCACTTAATAATAATGACAGCAGGAAGTGGAGGAGGGTACAGTGGGGATAAATGGCAATGGACAGAGACTTGACTTGGGGTGGTGAACACACAATACAGTGTACAGATGATATGTTGTAAAATTGGGCACCTGATACCTGTATCATTTTGTTAACCAGTGTCATCCCAGTAAGTTTAATTTTAAAAGTAAACCTAAAAATAACAATAATAATAGCAACAACAATGGCTGATGCTGATACAGGTTTTGAGCACTACAGCTGTGGGGGGGGGGGGGGGGCTGTCTTGTACACTATAGAATGTTTGGCACCATCTCTGGCCTCTATCCACTAGATACCAAGAGCACGTTCCTAGTTGTACCAAACGTGTTTCCAGATATTGCCATTGTTCCTGGGGGCAAAATCACCAGTAGTTGAGAACTACATCATAACTCAATGAAATAAGTGCCATCAACACTCCCATAATACACAATAGAAAACTGATGCATTAGGGTGGTGAAAGAACTTGCCCACGGTCCAACAGCCAGCAGATAGTGGCTCTGGGACACAAGCTGGCTACTATATTACCTTTTCTTTCTTTTTCTTTCTTTTTTTTTTTTTTTTTTTGGCAAAGGTCGACCCTTTCCACTCTTCCCCACCCATCTCCCAGGGCCTACCACCAGCTGCAAGTCACGGCTGCGCAGGACGGCAGAGTTCTTCTCCTCACTGAGCTGTGCCAGACGCATGGCGATCATGTAGTTCTCATCCTTGAGCCGCAGCAGCTCCAGGCTGCCCACCTCCCAGTCTTCCCGCAGCCGCTGGCAGCGCTCCTGAGCCTGCTGCTGCTCTCGAAGCCGCTGCTCCAGCCCTGCCCGCTCCTCCTCTAGCACCCTGCCTCGAGCCTGCAGTTGCTGCTCCCGCTGCAACTGGCTCTTACGAGCCTCTCGCAGCCGCCGCACCTCAGTCATCAGAAACTGGGTCAGACCCTCAGGCCCCTCCTCATCTGCCAGGGACAGGGGAGAGAAAAGTTAAGTCAGGCAAATAAAATCCACAGGTAAGCAAACTGCACAGAAAACCCAAACTATAAAAACACTAGATGAAAGTTCTGAGCCCTGGCCGGTTGGCTCAGCGGTAGAGCGTCGGCCTGGCGTGCAGGGGACCTGGGTTCAATTCCCGGCCAGGGCACATAGGAGAAGCGCCCATTTGCTTCTCCACCCCGCCCCCCTCCTTCCTCTCTGTCTCTCTCTTCCCCTCCCGCAGCCAAGGCTCCATTGGAGCAAAGATGGCCCGGGCGCTGGGGATGGCTCTGTGGCCTCTGCCCCAGGCGCTGGAATGGCTCTGGTCGCAGCAGAGCGACCCCCCCCCCCCGAGGGGCAGAGCATCGCCCCCTGGTGGGCAGAGCGTCGCCCCCTGGTGGGCGTGCCGGGTGGATCCCGGTCGGGCGCATGCGGGAGTCTGTCTGACTGTCTCTCCCCGTTTCCAGCTTCGGAAAAATACAAAAAGAAAAGAAAAGAAAGTTCTGGAATATATTTTTATAATTTGAGCAGCACAAAATCAGATGCTATTAAAGAAAAGATACTTAAATCTATATAAAAATGTTAAAATTTCTGAATAATGAACAATGTAACAAAGTTAAAAGGCAAGAAACAGAGCAGGAGAAAAGTATAACAAAGGATTCAGAGCCATAATATATAAAGAGTTCTTATAAATCATTAAGAAAAGGCAAACAACCAAATAAAAAATGGGTAAAAACTATCAGTAGGTAAGTCCAAAACAAAAATGGCTAATTAATATGCTCTACTTCACCAGCAATAATAAAATGATAATAAACACTAACATTTGACTTTATTCTTTGGGCTAGATACATACATTAATTTATTTAATCTTCATGACAACATTTAAGACCTACTTAAGATAGGTACTATTATTTTACCTACCCTAAAGACAGAAAAAATGAGGCATAGAAAGGTCATTTGCCCAAGGTTTACTAATTAGTAAGCTATGACCTACATCTCTCAGTGAGTATAAACTTATACTTTTTGATATATCAAACTGGCAAAAATATCTTTAAATCACCAGGAGTCATGAGGGTACAGCAAAATTGACACTCATACACTGCTGGTGGGATGTATGTTGATTTAACATCTAAAATATACATACTCTTTGAGAAATTTTACTTCTCAGAACCTCTCCTCCTGAGATATATTATACAATTGCACAAAGGCACACAGAAAAGATGTTCTCAACATGGTTTGCAATGTTGTGAAACTGAAAACAACCTAGATGTCCATCAAAAGGGGGCCAATTAAATACTTACAGCACAACATCACTAATGGACAGTACGCAGTCATTTAAAATAAGTGTAAAGGATGTGGGAAACACGAAAATCAGTTGTTCTGAGAAAAAGCCAAATATGGAGCAATACATCTAGGATGATTGTGTGTGTGTATAAATGCAAAGAAAAGAGAGACTCGCCAAAGTGGTACCAGCAGAGCAAAGCTGAAAGAAGAAGTAAAGATCTTCCCTTTTTATTCTAAAGTCACCTGAAGTGTTTGAATTTTTTACTTAAGAAACTATAAACCCATGTATGCCTAACACATGCATGTCTGCAAACAATTTTAGGAACTTAAGTAAGTGTGTGGGCTCTGAACTCAGACTAACTGGATTAGAATCCCAGCCCCACACTCAGCCTGCTATAGAGCCTTAGGCAAACCTCTTCAGGTCTCTGTCCTCAGACTCCCTGTTCAGCAAGGATAACAGGAATGCCTCTCTGACAGGGACAGGACAAAGAACTTCTGCATGGGTGTTCAAGGTGCATGCCGCTGTGGACCTACTCACCAAGAATCATGGAGCAGCGTTGGGCGGGCTCTTGGCCCGTGAGCAGCGTGAAGTGCTCTGGATAGTAGAACTCCAGGGCTTCCAGGAAGGCCTCATAGCCTCTCTTGCCACGGCAGCGCAAGATGTCCATCAGGCGCCCTGGGAAGTGGTGGGAGGGTGCCCAGGGTTCAAGGTGAGGGCTTCCCTCAGTGCTTAGGGCCCCCCCCCATGTCCAGGGTCCACATTCCCCCAATTTTTAAGCCATTAACACACACAGCAGCCTGCCTCAGCACATCATGGGGAGAGCCAGTCTGCCACAGCCAGGAGAGCCAGAACCCCCCATAGCATCTTTTTGCTTCAACAGCAGGGTAACACCCCACCTGCCCGACCACACACAAACACACAGCTGCAGGGCCAGCAAATGCTGCCTGCCTTTCAATGACATAAAAGTCCCCTCTATCCCCAAAAGCAAAGTAAAATATTTCTCCCACTGGCCAATTCATACAAGTCCACTAGACCCTCATCCCTTTGCCAGCCCTGGCTCAAAGACACTCACTGAGGGAGAGGACACCCTCATTAAGCTGAGATGGCTCTTGAGCACTTGGGGGACAAATGACTGTCCAAAGAGTGTGTGGCTTACAGAGGAAGGGGGGTAGAGAGAACTGAGGAGATCAAAGGGCACAGAAAGATGCCTGTCCACCAGCTGTGACCCAGAGGTCGCTGTCCTGGCCTGCCCTGGCGACCACATCCAACCCCTTGCTCTAATGTGGGCCCAGGAAGTGGGAGGAAACCCCAAGAAAGAAAAAACCCAGACGCCGGTGTGGGCACGCGGACCTGCTGGGTCTTTAGGGTGGTTCAGGAGGTGGCAAGATGGTGGGCACACCAATCATCCCGCTCAGCAGATGTGGAAACCGAGGCCCAGAGGACCAGAGCTGTTGGCCTCGAGCTCCAGGGCTCAGTACGCGGAGCTCGGGGGGCACCGCGCACTGAGGCCCGAGCCCGAGCCCGACCCCTGCGGCTCACCGGTGCGGTTCACGCGGCACGGAAAGCGGTAGGTGCTCAGCACCTCCTCCTCGTCCTGCTCGTCGATGACCCGGCACTGGCGCAGATAAGGCGTGAGCTTAGCGGGGTTGAGGGCGCGTGTCAGCCGGTGCCGGACGCCCTCGATCCGTTCCCACAGCGCGTCCTCCTCTGCCTCGGACCCCGAGCCGGCCCCAGCCTCCTCCTCTGCCTCACCAGCCTCGGCTCCACCCGGCATGGCCGCGTCTTCGGGGTCTACGGGCCAGAGGCGCGGGAGATCGGCGGGGTGCCCTGAGGCTGGAGGGCGCCGGCCGATCCCACCTCGGATGTCACCCGCCAGACCGGCCGCCCCGTGTCCCCGGCGCCCCTCTACTGCGCCCCGTCTGCGCGGCAGTGTGCGGTCCCCGCAGCCCCGACTCACCCCGCACGCCGCAGCCGCCTCGGGCTCCGGGCTCTGCGCTCGGGCGGCGGCTCCGCCGGCGCAGGGGAGCAGGATCCCGGGCAACCCCGGCACCACCCCCGTCCCCGCCGCTGCCGGGGCTGCCGGGGCCTCCCCACATCGCCGCCCCGGCCCGGGCGGAGAGTCTGGCCCGCTAGCCCCCCGCACGTCCGCCCGCACGCCCTGCCTCCCCGCCGTCCGGCCGCGCCTCCCCCAGCTTCCTGTTTCCCGCCGGCTCTCCCGGCCTGGCTCAGCGGGGTCCGCGCTGCCCGCCCACACCTGCCCGGCCTCCGGGTGGGGCGGGGCGAGACACGCAGGTTCACACCCTCCCGCACGCTGCAACACACCTTCCCGGTCACACGGCGCCGGCTCCCCACGCCCACAACACGTCCCCCGCTAGCCCCCCCCTCCCCCCATGCCGTCTCCCACCCGCTGGTTAGAGGCTCCCGCTCGCATCTGGGGCAGACCTCTCCAGCTCAAAGACACACCAGCACACAGTGTCACACCCAGAGCTCCCACAGCACAGTGATCCTCCACAATCCACACAGCACACCCACCCTGTACATATGCCACACACTCGGTCACAATCCTATGTGCCTCTCTATTTCTCAGGAAATGACCCATAAGTGTGGGGCGAGGGCTCCCAGGCTTCAGAGAACTCTCCCAGGTCTCCCCCACCTCAGAGCTCTCCCTGTCCACAGCAGTTCTGTGGCCCTATGTGTAGGAGCACTGCCCTAGAGCATTGCACCCTGATCCTAGCTGGCCCTCTAACCTGGGCAAGTGCTTGTTTTCTTGGGTCTCATTGACCCCAAATAGACTGCCAGCTCTGGCACCTTCTCTCAAGCTTCAAAGCAGTCCCTGGGTGGGCAGCAAAGGACAGGTCACCACCACCGTCTCAGGGAAGAGAGTCTGAACCCTCAGAACTCTCCTAACTCCCAACCTACACAAAATCTCATTAGAGACCATAAGGTCCAGGGATCTTACATTTCAGGAAAAATGTTCCTCCAAATGCTGGACCCAGAAATGCTTGGATTTGGGTGTGTGATCAAAGTCAAATAAGTCTGAAAAATCCTGCACCCATACTCCTCTCTCCCCCTTGGGAAGCTCGTGGTCACTTACCATGATAAAGTTCATACCCATATCTGCTGGTACATGCGATACCATATCTCTGGGCACTGGAAACTGCCAGTGGTGCCTGCTGAAAGCGAGGGTTAGAGGGGACAGAGCTGGTACAGGAAAGAGCTGTGAGCTCCCCAGACTCCTTCTGTATCATCAAAATGCCATGTGCAAGTGTATCATTTATCCAAAACAATAAAAGTTTTCAATGAATAAAGGCTCTGAAAAGCCCTGTAGTAAAGAAATTGGTTTGACTTTACACATCCAGATGTCCTTTCCCAAACTTAATTACCCACAGAAGTTTGTGGTAATTATTTTTATTTGTTTTTGTTTGAGGGATCACCTGTTTAGATCCAGGGGAAATGCTTTGGAAGTACTGAAGTCTAGTGCAAATTCCTCAATTCACAGAGGAGGAAGCAGAGGCCCAACAGGACAAGGAAATTGCCCAGGTTCACACAGAGAGGCCACAGTGGGACAAGCCAGAGCCTAGCCCCAGCCCTTCTCTCTCCTCTCCCAAGCTCTGTGCTCAGGCACACACCAGACCTCCCTCCCAACACACCCCTTCCTCTCTGTGGCCCCGGGTGCCCTCAACCTCTTGTACTCCTCCCACCAGCCTGCTCATTGTGAATATTTTTAACTTGGCCGGGAGAACAGGGTGGAAGCCTTGGAAAATGAGGCTGTGGTTAATTATTTTCTCATCAAGAAGCCTAAGCAGGGCCCAGAGAGAAGGCCCAGAAACCAAGAGGCCTGCCGATAAGTGAACAGAGAAGAGAGGGAGCATGGAGTCCTGGCAGGGGCTAGCTGGGTGCCCCTGGTGCCCACCACTCCTGTGGTTCCCGCAGACACCATGTTCACATGTTCATGTGTGTGAGTTACACACACTCAACACACAGTCATGTGCACACACAGTGCCCCGCAGTGGGCATCAAGCCATGTGGGAGGCAGGTGGGGACGTACCCGCTTCCCCACAAAGCAGAGCCTCCTCGTTTGCATCCAACCTCTGCCCTGAGTATGGAAATGAGCAATGAAGCATCACCTCCATTATTGTCCTCTTGTGGGTTCTGCTCCAGCCATACCAGGAAGGCAGGGACTAGAGCAGGGAAAAAGGTGTCTAAACCTCGTACCAGAGGCCCTGGGTCCTATCCCAGGCTCACTGCCAGGAGTACTGTTCTTTGGAGCCTCAGTTTCCTTCTGTAAAAGCCAGGTGCTTAGTAATGCCAGCCACACTTAGAGAGGGAGAGAGAGACTGTCTAGAAACAGTGAAAGTGCCCTAGAGACCTCCATTTGACTTTGTTATGGCTCCTTAGACAAATGCCTTTCCTCTCAAATTCTACATCTGTAAAATGGGCATAATAGTCCTCCAGTACAGAAACTGCCTCTGAGCTGCAATTCCTTCACCTGTGAAATGGACACAGGGACATCAGTCCTCTTTCCTGCTTCAAAGTAAAGCATGTCCCCAGGCCTTATACCAGTCCGTGTCCCACCACCTCTGACCCTGCTGGTTGGTCCAAGCCACATACCACCCACCCACCCACAGGCCTCTAGTTTCTGTTGACTCTGCAGAGGGATGGCTTCAAAAACAGAACAATTTTAGCTCCTGCTTAAAACCCTCCAAAGGTTTCCCACCAAACTGGAATAAAATGCAAATGCCAGCTGCCCACCCCCCTTCTCCCACGGCCCCCCTTACTCATTGGCCTCATTCTGTTCCTGGAACTTGATCAGCTTTTCTATCTCAGTGAGGTCTTTTGTCCATCTGTTCCCTCTGCCTGAAATGCTTGTCCTTCCATTCCTAGCATGGAGGGCTCCTTCTTGCACTTCAAGTCTCACATTAAATGTCAAGTCTCACATTAATGTCCTGTCCTCTTGGGACAGGAGCACCTACACAGGAAGAGCACCCCTGCACGGTTCCCCTGAACCCCCCAAAACCTCTCTGTCCTATTTTCTTCACAGCACTCATCTCCAAGAGACAAATTTCACTTTCTTTACCTGGTAGTTGCTGCTTCCACTCCAAGAAGAGAAATGACCTTGGTCAGCAGGAGTGGGCTGGAACGTTCCAAGAATAGTGAGGATGAGGAATGAAGCAGAACAGTAGAGGAAGTCAGCTCTCTGAGTGGGGGACAGAGCAGAAACCCACGCAAGTCACTGTCAAGGCTTTGGTTTTCCCTTTTATCTGTCATTATTCTGTTATTATTGCCTTACCCACACCAGCCTACAGAGGCAGGGAGCCACTTTTCATTCATTCCTTCAAGGCTGCCCCTTGACCTGGCACTCTCTTTCCTCTTTGGCAGCCTCTGTTTACATCCCAGGAATTGGAGCCTTGATTTATCTCTCTGGCTAGACTGCAAATGTGGACGCATGGCAAACCTGAGCTCCCCCAACCCAGGCCAAAGACTGATTGCATCTTTTCTGGCGGTTTCCTCACCAAGAGCAGCACCTGGGTCCCACCAATCAAGACATGGCAGTGCCCATCAGAGGACTTGGCACATAGTAGGTGTTCAACAGGAGACTGGGGAGAATTCCTTTTGATGGACTGTACAATACCAAAGCCAGACCACTCAGGGTTCAAATCCCAGCACAACGTGTTTTGTGACCCTAAGCAAATTCTTAAACTTTTCTCACACAGCCTGAGTACAGGCTGGAGTCTAAATGAACACACTCAACTGAATTCATAATGTGATGTCTTTTCCCCAGCGCTCAGTAGGGCACCTCTGTACTCTAGGTCCTCTCGCTGGGACCTCTTCCATGGGCCTGGAGAAGGAAGGGGGTGGGCTGGGCAGTCTGTCGTAGCCAGTCACAGGACTCTAGGCGGGAAGGGTCTTTAGGACGATCATTTTACATCAGCCACAAGAAAGAAGGAAATTCTGCTATTTGTGACAACATGGACAGACCTTGAGGGCATTATGCTAAGTGAAATAAGTCACACAGGGAAAGACAAATACTGTATGATCTCACTTATTTGTGGAATCTAAAAAAACCCCTCAGAAACAGAAAACAGATTGGTGGTTACTAGGGGTGGGGAAAATGGGTGAAGGGGGTCAAAAGGCACAAACTTCCAGTTACAAGATTAATAAGTTCAGGAACTGCAGTGTACAGTATGGGGACCATAGTTAACAGTACTGTACCACATATTTGAAAGTGACTAAGAGTCCTTATCACAAGAAAAAAACAATTTGTAACTATGTTAAGTGATAGATGTTAACTAGACTTATTTTCTCTTGTTTTTGCCATATATACGTAAGTTAATCATTCTTGTACAACTGAAACTAATACAACGTTGTATGTCAATGTTACTCAATAAAACTGTGGGGGAAATACTGGCATTTCACAGAAATTGGAGGTACCGAGGCCCCAGGCTGCAGTGTCCTGAGTGAGCCCTCTGTTCTCCAAGGCAGAGACAGGACACAGTGACACACGGGAAGAAATGACCTGCACGAGCTGTCCTCCAGAATTACATGCTGGGGACTGCAGAGGCTGGAAGAAGGGATAGACAGGCCCTGTTCCTGCCTTCCCTTTCCCCGTGGTTACCCACAGCAGCCTTGGTGTGGGGGAGGGGATGGAGAGTAGAAACAGTGCCTCTCCCTCATTCCTATTGGGAACAGCTGCAGAGAGATTTGTGCCTGCCTGTCCTTGGGCTCCCATGGCGCTGCAAGCTGAGCTAGGCAGGGGCAGGTCCCTGTTTGGGGGTCCAGGCTGGGTGGGGGGCTACAGAGAGCTGGGAGGAGACAGAGAAAAGGGCCAGAATTGATGTTGGGCTTCTCTCCCCAGCCCCCTCTTGGTGGCTATGCTCCCTGACCACATCACTGGTCCGCTCTGTGCCTCAGTTTCCCCATCTGCACCACTCCATCAGAGAGAGATGCCCCTCCCAGCAAGCCACCAATGCTCCTTCTGAGAAAAGATGGTACCTCCAAAGAAGACAAAGGGTACCTCCAAGGGCGTCCATGGGAGCTCAAGCTGCCTGCCAGCTCTCCCAGGACACCCCAGCAGAGGTGGCCACCTGAGAACGCTGTCTGGAGCCCAGAATTTTAGAGAAAGACCTTAGGAATCATCCAATCTGAGTCAGTAGGACAGGGTAGACTAGGGGACCAGCATGCTGGAAGTCACAGGGTCCTATGGGCTTGAGGGCTGTGTGTCTCCCTCTGCTGCTGGGACCAACTGTGAGGTCACGCAGAAGAAGCCCTGCCCCTTCAGGGAGAGCGTGACCCTGGGGGGCACTAAGAAGTGGAGACAATAGTGGTTGTGTGTGGTTAAATGAATGACTTTCTGTGAAGTACCTGGCACAAAGCTGGTGTTCAGTGACAGCAACAGTGAACAGTTTCGAGAGCTCATCTTATACAGGACATACTATGTACTGAGATAAGAAACCCCTCTTTTACTAAGAGGCTTAAAAGGCATTTTATGATTTAGGCCATGCGTTCAGAGAGATTTTGTAAATATGATTTTTATACTTGTGTGTGATTTACACCAGCCGATGGCATTCCTGCTTAGGAAGGGCTATTATGTTGTAAATGGAGAGGTTTTTGTGCTAGGTTGTTTTTGTTGTTGTTTTTGTGGCAGAGACAGAGAGAGGGACAGACAGGAAGGGAGAGAGAGAGAGAGAGAGAGAGAGAGATGAGAAACATCAATTCTTCGTTGTGGTTCCTTAGTTGTTCATTGATTGCTTTCTCATATGTGCCTTGACGGGGGGGGGGGGGGGGGGGGGGAGTCCTACAGCAGACCGAGTGACCCCTTGCTCGAGCCAGTGACCTTGGCCTCAAGCTGGTGAGCCTTGCTTAAACCAGATGAGCCCGCGCTCAAGCTGGCGACCTTGGGGTCTCGAACCTGGGTCCTCCACATCCCAGTCCGATGCTCTATCCACTGTGCCTCCACCTGGTCAGGCTGTACTAGGTTTTGAATGGAAAGAGGAAGGAGACTTGGACCCCCTCCCTTCCCCACACCTGTGAGGAAGAAGGTAAACAGCCAGGAATGCAGGAGGGGGAAGAGAGATTTGAGTAGCCCTTTCCTCTCCCCTTTCTTTCTCCTTAATGGGCCATTTACAAACGCTTATCCTCTGACATCATGTAAGCCCCCCCCCATCCTGAAATCGTGTGTTGACGTATGTACCTCTAGACAAAGGAATCATGAGATCCATGTATGTGAACTTGTGTTCTGTAAAAGGTATATAAGATGTAATTTCGGGGAGCACGTGTCTTTGGAGCCACAGGCCCCGCGTGCTTCGCTGACTTTAATAAATTCTCTTTTCCTCTTATAGTTATCTGAGTGTCAATCCTCCATTGGATTGCTTTCCTGTAACAGTATAAGCGTTTTCTAAAATTAGTTTCTTAAATCTTATGAACAAAAGTTCCTTAAAGAGGTAAAAAGCGGAAAGCCTGAACTCTGACCAGGGACATAGAAAACTGAAGCTGAGGGAGAGGCAGGAAAGGGCCGCACAGTCCAGGCAGCAGGAACAGCCCGCGCAAAGGCCCAGGGTTGGGAAATCTTGTGTTATGTTCCCAAAGGCCCCTCATTCCTCTCACTTGCTGGAACTTGCTCCATTCCGAGCCTTGGGTCCTGCTCACTATAGTCCCTGTGACTCAGACCCACCCCCAGCGGAGAACATGAGGTGAGTGGGCGGGTCCTGCCCGCAAGGCAGGTGAATAATCCTCCTACCGCCTTCACTGAGGGAACTCCAACCCCATGCTAGGTGCTGAACTCGTTCCATCTCACGCAACCCCAGAGGGCAGGTCTGTTACAGTCCCAGGTGCAAGTGAGGAATCAAGGCCACGGGGCAGAGCTGCCCTGTCCCAACCAGGAACCTGTTGACTGCAGCACGCTCTTGGGAGAATAAGCATCCTCCTTGCGGACATGGAAACTGGGTTCAAATTTCTTGTTTGTTGTTGGGCTTTGGGGAGCTGGAACCTCTTTTCTGGGCCTCATTTTCCCCATATGCAGTGGGGGTAGCCTGAATAAAAAGAACCTGCAGTCCTGTACCAGCTCTGGAGCCAGACTGCTGCATTTAAACCCCCCTCTCTCTCAGTGCCTCAGTCTCCTTACCTGTAAAATGGGGAGGATACTACCTAAAGTGCCCTGCACATAGTAGACATCCAGTATAGCATTGGCTATTGCAGTCCATGAGGACTCTATCTGCCAGAAAGACCAGTGACTCTAATAGATTCTGCCCCGCTCCTGGCCTCCCCATTTCCCCCTCATTCTGCCTAAGCCCCAGTACACCTGGACCCTACAGGAACCTTAACACTAGACCCACGCCCCTCTGTCTGGAATGCTTTCCCCTTCCCTTTCCTCAAGACTGGCTCCTCCCTCACCTCCGAGTTTCAGCTTGGTGATGTACCCTCCCCAGAGAAGTTTCCCTGTCCTCCAACTGTTTTTCTGTCTCCAGCTCCTATTTTTGCCCTTTGAAGCTCTCATGAAAATCTGTCAACTTTTTTGATGTATTTGTCTATTTCCACCCCCATAGAATGTAAGCCCACAAGGGCAAAGATGGAGCCCACCTCCTTCATTGCTGCACCCCTAGAGCCTAGCCCAGTACTTGACACACAGCTGGAACTCTGGAGATATGGGTAGAACAAATGAACAAATGAATAATACATATTAGATTTCCAATGCATCTCACACACTGAGTCAGCTCCCAGAGCTCAGAGATGACAGGACTCCAGGGTCTGGAGCAATAATAATAATTGCCAACATGGCAGAGAGCTTGCTGCATGCGGGGGTCATTGTGAGTGCTTTCCATAGATTAATGCCTTTCATCCTCACAAAGACCTGGGAAGTAGCCACTGTTATGATCCCATGTTATGAATGAGGAAACTGAGGCTCCGAGTTAAGTAATTTACCCAAGGGAATCCAGCCAGGAAGTGGGAGATCTGGGATTTTAACCCAAACTCAGTCTGGTTTTGGAGTCAGCTTGCTTTATTCTTAATAGACTTTTTATTTTAGAGCAATTTTAAGTTCAAAGCAAAATTGAGCAGAAGGTACAGAGATTTCCCATACACCTCCTACCCCCCCCCCACACACACACAGCCTCCCCCATCATCACCATTCCCCCACCATCAACTTGCTTTTAAACACTGAGCAACACTGGAAACAGGAAGCCTTCCTGGAGGAGGTGGGGCAGAAACTGGACCTGGTAGAGTGAGGCAGGGAAGTCATTCCTGCCTTAGTGAACGGAGCGGACCTGGGTGCAGCTGGCATGACTGGAGAACAGAGGGCCTGGAGGAAGCCCTGGGGAATAGTGACCAGGTGTTCCGGTTTCCTACTGGTGCATATCGACCCACCCCACAACATAGCATCAAACAAGCACCACCATTTATTCAGCTCTTGAATCTGCAGCTGGATAGCTGGTCTCTGCTCATGTGGCATCACCTGGCACAGATCAAAGGGCGCTAGCAGCTGGACAGCAGGGCTCCTCAGGTGCCTAGCTGTGGTCTCACTGCATGGTCTCTATAGCATGGTGGCATCAGGACAGCCAGCTTCCTACATGGTGGTTTCAAAGACATATGTCACAGGAGAACCAGAGGAGGCCATCGCCCTTTCTGACCTGGCCTTGGAAGTTAGCCCATGTCACCTGTGCCACATTCTATTGGTCAAAACAGTCACAAGCTCTCCCAGGCTGAGGAGGAGGGGATGACGGGGCATATACTATAGCTCTTGATGGAGAACTGGCCAAGTCCTGGAAGAGCATGTGTGGAGTGGAAAACACTGGTCTAGTAGATATTCTTAAAAAATTTATTCTATCACAGCAGGTGACTAGGCTGATCAAGGTGTCATTTAGGGAGCCTGCATGGCACATTCAGTCTCCAAGTCCTGGCTGGAGGTGACCTTATGCCTCAAACCTTTCTTTAAAGTTTTTTAAAACTTAAAAAAAGTTTTCATTGATTTGAGAGAGAGAGAGAGAGAGAGAGAGAGAGAAGGATCAACTTGGTTTTCCACTTAGCTGTTTAGTTTAGTTGTGCACTTATTGGCTGCTTTCCATATGTGCCCTGACTGGGGATCGAACCCATGACCTCAGTGTACTGGGACAATTCTCTGTCCACTGAACCACCTGACCAGGGCCTTAAAACTTTTTACTAGGTATAAAACACAGTAAGATGCACAGATCTTAAGTGGGAGCTCAATGGATTTTTACCTGTGCATACATCCAGTTGACCACCAGCCAGGTCAAGACCCGGGACGTTCCTGGAGCCCAGTCAGGAACTCCTCCAGAGGCAGCTGCTCTTCTGTCCTCCATGGCCATGGATTGCTTTCACCTGTTTTTGTTCTTCACAAAAAATGGAATCATGCAGCATGTGCTCCTTTGTCTCTGGTGTCTCTCATTCACTACATATCAGTAAGATTCTTCCACATGGGTCCATGTCTTTGTAGATTGTCCGTTCTCATTACTGAATAGTATTCTGTTGTGTGACTACACTGTTTATGGGCATTTGGGCAGTCCCTGTTTGGGGGCTATGAGTAGTCAGGTACACTTCTTCTGATAAACATATATATGCCTTCCAGTTGGAGTCACACTCAAGAGTAAGCTTAAGCCCTGGCCAGTTGGCTCAGCGGTAGAGTGTCGGCCTAGTGTGCGGAGGACCCGGGTTCGATTCCCGGCCAGGGCACACAGGAGAAGTGCCCATTTGCTCCTCCACCCCTCTGCCGCGCCTTCCTCTCTGTCTCTCTCTTCCCCTCCCGCAGCCAAGGCTCCATTGGAGCAAAGATGGCCCGGGCGCTGGGGATGGCTCTGTGGCCTCTGCCTCAGGTGCTAGAGTGGCTCTGGTCGCAACATGGCGACGCCCAGGATGGGCAGAACATCGCCCCCTGGTGGGCAGAGCGTCACCCCCTGGTGAGCGTGCCGGGTGGATCCCCGTTGGGCGCATGCGGGAGTCTGTCTGACTGTCTCTCCCTGTTTCCAGCTTCAGAAAAATGCAAAAAAATAAATAAATAAATAAGAGTAAGCTTGATTGATCATAGGGTCGGCATACATTCAGCCTCAGTCAGTCTACCTGCTTGTATCATCCTCCCACCAGTGTTGGTGGATGTGAGTTCCATGTCCTCACCAACACCTTAGGTGGTCAGTTTAATTCTAGGCAGTCTATTGGAATTGATGTGGCAACCCCTGTTGTAAACAAAATCTCACTAAGGGCCACCATTTCTAAGATAGGTCAAAGGAGAGATGAGCCTGACCTGTGGTGGCGCAGTGGGTAAAAGCATCGACCTGGAACACTGAGGTCACCAGTTCGAAAACCCCGGGCTTCCCTGGTCAAGGCACATATGGGAGTTGATGCTTTCTGCTCCTCCCTCCCTTCTCTCTCTGCCTCTCTCTCTCTCTCTCTCTGTCTCCTTTCTCTAAAATGAATAAATAAAAAAATCTTAAAAAAATAACTCAAAGGAGAGATGACATGAAAGCCAACACCTGTCCAATGGGGAGCACGTGGGTGCATCTTGCTATTGTCTTATTTGATTTTGCTTTATTTTATGTTTATATCTTTAGTGAGTGATTCTCTGTTAAGTTAAAACTACTAACATAGCCTGACCAGGTGGTGGCGCAGTGGATAGAGCGTCGAACTGGGATGCGGAAGACCCAGGTTTGAGACTCCGAGGTCGCCAGCTTGAGCGCAGGCTCATCTGGTTTGAGCAAGGCTCACCAGCTTGGACCCAAGGTCGCTGGCTCGAGCAGGGGGTTACTCGGTCTGCTGTAGCCCCAAGGTCAGGGTACATGTGAGAAAGCAATCAATGAACAACTAAGGTGTTGCAACAAAACTACTAACATAAAGCATCTGTGATCCCTTCTTCAAAAACAACTTGATAATGACAAGTAGCCAACAAAGAGACAATTCTAAATAAATGAACTCAGAAAGGGAGACGTGGTGGGAAAGGGACTAAGGGAAGCATTGAACCCACTTCAACAGAGAATTAAAACTAAACAAGTAGCCCTGGCTGGTTTGCTCAGTGGTAGAGCATCAGCCTGGCATATGTATGTCCCAGGTTCAATTCCCGGTCCGGGCACACAGAAGTTCCCATCTGCTTCTCCATTCCTCCCCCTCTCATTGGTGTTCTCTCTCTCTCTCCCCCTCCCTTCCTGCAGCCACAGCTCAATTGGAGCGAGTTGGCCCCACGCACTGAGGATGGTTCCATGGCTTCAGCCTCAGGTGCTAAGAAGAGTTCAGTTGCTGAGCAAAGGAGAAATGCCCCAGATGGGCAGAGCATTGCCCCCTAGTGGGCTTGCTGGGTGGATCCCAACTGAGGCACATGTGGGAGTCTGTCTCTCTGCCTCCCCTCCTCTCACTGGATTAAAAAAAAAAAAACTAAACAAGTGATGCCTTTCCGGTGGTGACGACTTCCCCACAACAACATGCCTCTCGCAGTGGATGTCCTCCACCCCTATTCAGAAGAGGAGGAGAGGAGAGACAAGAAGAGGCGCCTGGTGCAGAGCCCCAGTCACTCCTTCATGGATGCGAGAGGCCCAGGATGCTGTAAAGTCAAACCATCCTTAGTCTTTAGCAGTGCATAAATAGTAGTCTTGTGTGTTGGCTGCTTCACCATCCTCCGTCAGCCTGTGGGAGGAAAAGTAAGGCTGACAGAGGGTGCTCCTTCTGAAGGGAACAGCACCAAACATACCTGGAACCAAGATGAGTGGGGAACCATCCCAATACACACATTTTGGATTAAAAAGAAAAAAAACTAACAAGCAAAGAAGTTATGGTGAAAAAACAGACAGAATTTAAATGTTCTAAACTTTAACAAAGCAAAAATAATATAAAGAATAGTAACTGACTTGTCCTGCAGTGGCACAGTGGATAAAGTGTCAACCTGGAATGCTGAGATTGCTGGTTGAAAACCCTGGGCTTGCCCTAAATAAACCCATAAGCAGGGAGGAAATAGAAACAACTATCAAAAACCTCCCCAAAATAAAAGTTCAGGCCCAGACAGCTATACTAGTGAATTCTATCAAACATTCAAAGAAGACTTGGTTCCTATTCTACTCAAAGTCTTCCAAAAAATTGAAGAAGAAGCAATACTTCCAAACACATTTTATGAGGCCAACATAACCCTCATACCGAAACCTGGTAAGAACAACACAAAAAAAGAAAACTACAGACCAATATCTCTAATGAATACAGATGCTAAAATACTAAACAAAATACTAGCAAATCGAATACAACAACACATTAAAAAAAATAATACATCATGATCAAGCGGGATTCATTCCAGAATCACAAGGTTGGTTCAACATACGTAAAACGGTTAACGTAATACACCATATCAACAAAACAAAGAACAAAAACCACATGATCCTATTAATAGATGCAGAAAAGGCATTCGATAAAATACAACACAATTTTATGTTTAAAACACTCAACAAAATGGGTATAGAAGGAAAAGATATCAACATAATAAAGGCCATTTATGATAAACCATCAGCTAACATCATATTAAATGGCATAAAACTGAGGACTTTCCCCCTAAAATCAGGAACAAGACAAGGTTGTCCACTTTCTCCACTCTTATTTAATGTAGTGCTGGAAGTTCTAGCCAGAGCAATCAGACAAGAAAAAGAAATAAAAGGCATTCATATTAGAAAAAAAGAAGTAAAGGTTTCACTTTTTGCAGATAATATGATCCTATATATCAAAAACCCCAAAGACTCCACAAAAAGACTACTAAAACAATAAACCAATACAGTAAGGTCACAGGATACAAAATTAATATACAAAAGTCCATTGCCTACCTATATGCCAACAATGAAACATCAGAAAATGAACTCAAAAAATAATCCTCTTCATGGTTGCAACAAAAAAAAAAAAAATACCTAGGAATAAACATAACAAAGAACATAAAGGACCTATATAATGAAAACTACAAAGCATTGTTAAAGGAAATCAAAAAAGATACAATAAAATGAAAAAATATTCCTTGTTCCTAGATAGGAAGAATAAATATAGTCAAAATGACTATATTACCCAAAGCGATAAACAAATTTAATGCAATTCCCATCAAAATTTCAATGGCATTTTTTAAAGAAATGGAACAAAAAAATCATCAGATTTATATGGAACTATAAAAAACCCTGAATAGCCAAAGCAATCCTAAGGAAAAAGAACAAAGCTGGGGACATTACAATACCTGACTTCAAATTATATTATACAGTGTGTCTGTAAAGTCATGGTGCACTTTTGACCGGTCACAGAAAAGCAACAAAAGACAATAGAAATGTGAAATCTGCACCAAATAAAAGGAAAACTCTCCCAGTTTCATACCTATTCAGTGCAGTTTGATGTGGGCTCATGCACAGATTTTTTAGGGCTCCTTAGGTAGCTATCCCGTATAGCCTCTACAGACTCGTCACTGACTGATGGCCTACCAGAACGGGCTCAACCAAACTGCCAGTTTCCTTCAACTGCTTATCCCACCGAGTAATGTTATTCCTATGTGGTGGTGCTTCGTTATAAACGCGCCGATATTCACGTTGCACTTTGGTCACAAATTCGAATTTAGCGAACCACAGAACACACTGAACTTTCCTCTGTACCGTCCACATCTCGACTGGCATGGCCGTGGGCTACTCTGCTGTATACCTGGTGTTACGTCATCATCTGCGCATGCGCACGTGCTGCCACATCATCCTACAGGAACTGGGACGGTTTTCCTTTTATTTGGTGCAGATTTCACATTTCTATTGTCTTTTGTTGCTTTCCTGTGACCGGTCAAAAGTGCACCATGACTTTATGGACACACTATAGAGCCATGACAATCAAAACAGCATGGTATTGGCAGAAAAATAGACACTCAGACCAATGGAACAGAATAGAAAGCCCATAAATAGAACCACATATAGATGGTCAAATAATTTTCAATAAAGGGGCAACAACACACAATGGAGAAAAGAAAGCCTCTTCAATAAATGGTGCTGGGAAAACTGAAAAGCCACATGCAAAAGAATGAAACTCAACTACAGTTTGTCCCCTTGTACTAAAATTAATTCAAAATGGATCAAAGACCTAAATATAAGACCTGAAACAATAAATTACATAGAAGAAAACATAGGTACTAAATTCATGGGCCTTGGTTATAAAGAGCACTTTATGAATTTGACTCCAAAGGCAAGGGAAGTGAAGGCAAAGATAAATGAATAGGACTATATCAGACTAAGAAGCTTTTGCACAACAAGAGAAACTGACAACAAAACAGACAGCCAACTACATGGGAGATGATATTTTCAAACAACAGCACAGATAAGGGCCTAATATCCAAAATATACAAAGGACTCATAAAACTCAACAACAAACAAACAATCCAATAAAAAAATGGGAAGAGTGCATGAACAGACACTTCTCCCAGGAAGAAATACAAATGGCCAACAGATATATGAAAAGATGCTCATCTTCATTAGCTATTAGAGAAATGCAAATCAAAACTACAATGAGATACCACCTCACGCCTGTTAGATTAGCTATTATCAACAAGACAGGTAATATCAAGTGTTGGAGAGGCTGTGGAGAAAAAGGAACCCTCATCCAGTGTTGGTGGGAATGTAAAGTAATACAACCATTATGGAAGAAAGTATGGTAGTACCTCAAAAAATTAAAAATAGAACTACCATGTGACCCAGCAATCCCTCTACTGGGTATATACCCCAAAACTCAAAAACATTGGTACGTAAAGACACAGCCCCATGTTCATTGCAGCATTATTCACAGTGGCCAAGATACAGAAACAACCAAAAAGCCCTTCAATAGATGATTGGATAAAGAAGATGTGGTACATATATACTATGAAATTCTACTTAACCATAAGAAATAATGACATTGAATCATTTACAACAACATTGATGGACCTTGATAACATTATATTGAGTGAAATAAGTAAATCAGAAAAAACTAAGAACTACATGATTCCATACATAGGTGGGACATAAAAATGAGACTCAGAGACATGGACAAGAGTGTGGTGGTTATGGGGGTGAGGGGAGGAGAGGGAGGAGGGGAGGGGCACAAAGAAAACCAGATAGAAGGTGACAGAAGACAATTTGACTTTCGGTGAGGGGTAGGCAACATAATCAAATGTCAAAAAAAACCTGGAGATGTTTTCTTTGAACATACGTACCCTGATTTATCAATGTCACCCCATTAAAAAAAAACACACAAAAAATCCCCCCTGGGCTTGCCCAGTCAAGGTACATATGGGAGTTGATGCTTCTTGCTCCTCTCTCTCCTCTCTCTTTCTCTTTCTCCCTCTCTCTCTCCTTTCTAAAATGAATAAATAAAATCTTAAAAAAAAAAAAAAGAATAGTTACTGGAAAGTGGGTTGGGTGGAAGTGGGTCGGGAGGAAGTGGGGGAAAGTGTAAAACAGCTCATTCATCTTTTATTTCAAAGAGTCAATTCATGCTGATTAAGTTGAAACATTTAGGGTTTTTAAAATAATTTTATTTATTGATTTAGAGAGAAGGAGGGAGAGAGAGAGAGCAATATAATAGTTGCTTTACTTTAGTTATTCATTGATTGCTTCTTGTTTGTGCACTTGACGGGGCAAGCCTGGATTTTGAACTGGCAACCTCAGTGTTCCAGGTCAATGCTCTACCCATTACACCACAGGTCAGGTGAAACACTTGGTTTTTTTTAATTACTCTAAATATTCCAGCCTGACCAGGTGGTGGCTCAGTGGATAGAGTGTTGGCTTGGGACACTGAGGTCCCAGATTCTAAACCCCAAGGTCACTGGCTTCAACATGGATTCATCTGGCTTGAGCGTGGGTTCACCAGCTTGAGCACAGGGTCACCAGCTTGAGTGTGGGATTATAGACATGACCCCATGGTCGTTGGCTTGAGCCCGAGGTCTCTGGCTTAAGACCAAGGTTGCTGGCTTGGCTGGAGCCCCCCAGTAAAGGCACATATGAGAAAGCAATCAATGAACAACTAAGATGCCACAACTATGAGTTGATGCTTCTCATCTCTCTCCCTTCCTGTCTGTCTGACTCTATCTATCCCTCCCCCTCTCACACTAAAAAATAAAATAAAATAATTAATTAATTAAACATTCTAGCCTGACTGGTAGTGGCACAGTGGATAGAGCATCCACCTGGGACACTGACGACCCAGGTTCAAAACCTAGAGGTTGCCAGCTAGAGCACGGGGTACCCGGTTTGAGCATGGGATCATCAACAGGATCTCATGGTCATTAGCTTGAGCCCAAAGGTCACTGCCTCAAAGCCCAAGGTCACTGACTTGAGCAATGGGTCACTGGGTTGTCTGGAGGCCCCTAGCCAAGGTATATATGAGAAAGCAATCAATGAATAACTAAAGTTGATGCTTCTCATCTCTTCCCCTGTCTCTCTCTCTCTCTCTCTCTCTCTCAAAAATAAATAAATAAGTACTATAAATATTCCAAGTAAAAGATAAGATAGTCAGACTAGATAAAAGCAACAAACCCAACTATATGTTTCTTATAAGAGATATAATTTTATATAAGACAGAAAGGTAGAAAACAAAAGAATAGTGAGAGATATACCACACAAACAATAACCAGAGAACTCTGCTATCCTTGTTCCAATGTTACCAAGTAGACTTTAAGATAAGAAGCATTGGCCCTGGCCAGTTGGCTCAGTGGTAGAGCGTCGGCCTGGCATGCAGAGGTCCCGGGTTCGATTCCTGGCCAGGGCACACAGGAGAAGCACCCATCTGCTTCTCCACCCCTCCCCCTCTCCTTCCTCTCTGTCTCTCTCTTCCCCTCCCGCAGTGAGGCTCCATTGGAGCAAAGAAGGCCCAGGCGCTGGGGATGGCTCCTTGGCCTCTGCCCCAGGCGCTAGAGTGGCTCTAGTCACAGCAGAGCTTCGCCCTGGAGGGGCAGAGCATCGCCCCCTGGTGGGCATGCCGGGTGGATCCCGGTTGGGCGCATGCGGGAGTCTGTCTGTCTCCCCGTTTCCAGCTTCAGAAAAATACAAAAAAAAAAAAAAAGATAAGAAGCATTACTAGAAATAAAGAGGACATTTCAAACAAGAAGATATAACCCCAAATTTGTATGCACCTAATAGCAGAGCTTCAAAATATAAGCAAAACAGTGGAACTCACAGGAGAAACAGACAAACCCGTCATAGGAGACTCTAACACACATCTCTCGACAAATATATGTGAATTTAGCAAAGTCACTAGAAAGGGAGGTCAATGTACAAAATCAGCTATATTCTATCCACTGGCCACAAATACATATAAAACAACATTTTAAAACCAAAACCATTAAGCTCCTAGAAGATAACATAGGAGACAATTTAGATGACCTTGCATTTGGTGATGACTTCTCAGGTACAACACCAAAGACACAATCCATAAAAGAAAGAATTGGAGCCTGACCAGGCAGTGGTGCAGTGGATAGAGCATTGGACTGGGACGCGGAGGACCCAAATTTGAAACCCCGAGGTCACCAGCTTGAGCATGGGCTCATCTGGTTTGAGCAAGGCTCACCAGCTTGAGCCCAAGGTTGCTGGCTTGAGCAAGGGGTCACTCGATCTACTGTAGCTCCCCGTTAAAGACACATATGAGAAAGCAGTCAATGAACAACTAAGGTGCCGCAGTGAAGAGCTGATGCTTCTCATCTCTCTCCCTTCCAGTCTGTCTGTCCCTATCTGTCCCTCTCTCCGTCTCTCTCTGTCTCTGTTACAAAAAAAAACAAACACACACACAAAAAAACCCCACAAAATAAAGAATTTGATAACTGTACTTCATTAAAGTTAAAAACTTCTGCTCTGCAAAAAAACACAGTCAAGGGAATAAGAAGACACAAACTGGGGGGAAATATTCCAAAAGACATATCTGATAAAGGACTGTTATCTAAAATATACAAAACTTTAAAACTCAACAATAGCCTGACCAGGCGGTGGCGCAGTGGATAGAGCATCAGACTGGGGTGCCAAGGACCCAGGTTCGAGACCCCAAGGTCGCCAGCTTGAGCACGGGCTCATCTGGTTTGAGCAAAGCTCACCAACTTGGACCCAAGGTCACTGGCTCAAGCAAGGGGTTACTCGGTCTGCTGAAGACTCACGGTCAAGGCACATATGAGAAAGCAATCAGTGAACAACTAAAGTGCTGCAACGAAAAACTGATGATTGATGCTTCTCATCTCTCTCCGTTCCTGTCTGTCTGTCCCTATCTATCCTTCTCTCTGACTCTCTCTCTGTCTCTGTAAAAAACAAACAAACTCAACAATAGTCCCTGGCTGGTTGGCTCAGCAGTAGAGCATCGGCCCAATGTGTGGAAGTCACAGATTTGATTCCCAGTCAGGGCACACAGGAAAAGTGACCATCTGCTTCTCCTCCTTCCCCCCCACCTTCCTCTCCCACAGCCATGGCTCAAATGAGCAAGTTAGTCCCAGGTGCTGAGAATGGCTCCATGGCCTCACCTCAGGCACTAAAATAGCTTGGTTGCTGAGCAACAGAGCAGCAACCCCAGGTAGGCAGAACATAAGCCCCAGATGGGGCTTGCCAGGTGGATCCCAGGGGGCAGGGGCACATGCGGCAGTCTGTCTCTCTGCCTCTCTGCCTCTCACTTGATAAAATAAAAACAAAACTCAATAATAAGCCTGACCTGTGGTGGCGCAGTGGATAAAGCGTCAACCTGGAATGCTGAGGTCGCCAGTTCGAAACCTGCACTTGTCTGGTCAAGGCACATATGGGAGTTGATGCTTCCTGCTCCTCCCCCCTTTCTCTTTCTCTCTCTCTCTCCTCTCTAAAATGAAAAAAAAAAAAAAGATTAAAAAAAAACCCTCAATAATAAGAAAATAAACAACCTGCCTAAAAAGTGTCAAGATCTGAACAGATGTACAGATGGCAAGTAAACATATCAAAAGATTCTCAATATCATTTATCATTAGAGAGTTGCAAATTAAAACAACAAGGATTTACGACTTGTACCTCTTAGAATGGCCAAAATCCAAAAACACTGACGATACCAATTGTTGGTGAGAATATGGAGCAACAGGAACTCTCATCCATTGCTGGTGGAAATGCAAAGTAGTGCGGCCACTTTGGAAGACAATTTGGCAGTTTTTTACAAAATTTAACATAATCTTACCATATGATCCAGTAATCACACTTCCTGGTATTTATCCCAAATGTGTTGAAAACTTAAGTCCACACAAAAACCCGCACACGGATGTTTATGACAGCTTTATTCATAATTGCCAAAACATGGAAGCAACCAAGATGTCCTTCAGGAGGTGAACAGATAAATAAACTGTGGTGCTTCCAGACAACAAAATAGTATTCAGTGCCACAAAGAAATGAGCTATCAAGCCATGAAAAGACATGAAAGAAACTCAAATGTATATTACTAAGTGACAGAAGCCAATCTGAAAAGGCTACTCTGTATGATTTCAACTATACAACATTCTAGAAAAGGCAAAACTATGGCAACGGTAAAAGGAGCAATGGTTGCCAGGATTGGGGGAAGGGAGGGATGAATGAATGGAGCACAGAGGATTTTTCGGGCAGTGAAAACTATTTTGTATGATATCATACTGATGGATACATGTATTACGCATATGTCAAAGCTGTAGAGTGTACAACACCAAGAGTGAACCCTAACATAAACTATGGACTTTGGGTGATTATGTATCAATGTAGTTTCATTGATTGAAACAATGGGGTGTTGAGAGAGAGAGAGAGAGAGAGAGAGAGAGAGAGAGGGAGAGGGAGAGAGTGTGTGTGTATAGGCAGGGGATATATGGAAACTCTGTATTTTTCCACTCAATTTTACTGTGAATATAAAACACACACACAAAAAATCTGCTTTTAAAAATGAAACCGCCTCTAAGAGTATCAAAACATCAGCTTCCTGGGAATAAATTGAACAAAAGGTGGGCAAGTCCTCTACACTGAAAACTACGAATTGCTATTGTGTAGTAGTCATTAGAAAAATCTAAATAAAAACCACAATTAGATCTCATTTCACACCCACCAGGATGGCTATAATAAAATGACAAACAATAAGTGTTGTCCAGGATGTGGAATATTAGAACTTTCTCACATTGCTGGTAGAAATGTAAAATGGTGTGGCCACTTTGGAAAACAGTTTAGTAATGTCTCAAGAAAGTTAAATATAGAGTTACCATCTGACCTAGCAATTTCACTCCCAGGTATAAAATACCCAAGAAAATTAAAAATATATGTCTAGCCTGACCAGGCGGTGGTGCAGTGGATAGAGCGTCGGACTGGGATGCAGAGGACCCAGGTTCGAGACCCCGAGGTCGTCAGCTTGAGCGTGGGCTCATTTGGTTTGAGCAAAAGCCCACCAGCTTGAACCCAGGGTCGCTGGCTCCAGCAAGGGGTTGCTCGGTCTGCTGAAGGCCCGCGGTCAAGGCACATATGAGAGAGCAATCAATGAACAACTAAGGTGTCGCAACGCGCAATGAAGAACTGATGATTGATGCTTCTCATCTCTCTCCGTTCCTGTCTGTCTGTCCCTGTCTGTCCCTCTCTCTGACTCACTCTCTGTCTCTGTAAAAAAAATTAATTAATTAAAAAAAATTTTAAATAAATAAATTAATTAAATTTAAAAATTAAAAAAATATATATATGTCTACACAAAAACTCACACCTAATGGTCACAGCAGTATTATTCATAAAAGCCCAAAAGTGGAAACAATCCAAATATCCATCAACTGATGCATGGATGAATACAATGTATGTCGTGGAATATTATTCAGCTATAAAAAGGAATGAAGTTCTGATGCATGTTACAACATGGATAGAACTTGAAAACATTATGCTGAGTGAAACAAGCCAGACATAAAAGGCCATATAGTCATATGATTCCATATATGAAATGGCTAGAATAGGTAAACAGGAAGTAGATTGGTGGCTGCCAGGGACTGGAGGGAAGGAGACTAGGGAATGACTGACTATGAAGTTTCTTTTGGGAGTGATAGAAATATTCTGAAATCAGACAGTTGTGATGACTGCACATATTTGTAAATATACTAAAAAACATTAAATTGTACACTTTTTTATTATTGAATTTACAGAGGGTGGGGGAACAAGAAGTATTGACTCATAATTGCTTCACTTTAGTTGTTCATTGACTGCTTGTCATATGTGCCTTGACTGGGCAAGCCCAGGATTTTGTTTTAATTAATTTATTTATTTATTCATTTTAGAGAGGGAGAGTGAGAAAGAGAGAGAGAGAGAAAGGGGGAAGGAGCAGGAAGCATCAACTCACATATGTGCCTTGACCAGACAAGTGCAGGGTTTTGAACTGGCAACCTCAGTGTTCCAGGCCGATGCTTTATCCACTGCACCACTACAGGTCAGGCCAAGCCCAGGATTTTGAACAGTCAAACTCAGCATTCCAGGTCGATGCTCTGCATCACCACAGGCCAGGCTAAATTGCATACTTTATTTTAAATGAATGAATTTTAGGTACATGAGTTATACTTCAATTTAAAATTTTTAATAACATTATTGTGTGAAATTAAACAAGATCTGAATAAATTGAAGGATATATCATTTTCAAGGACTAGAAGGCAATGTTATATCAATTTTTCTCAAATTACTATATAAATTCAATGCAGTCCAATCAAAATCCCAGAAGGTTTTTCCCTGAACTTAACAAGCTGATTCTAAAATGTATATGACAATGTAAACAAAAAGCCATTTATATAAAAAACCACAATAAAAAACAAAACTAGAGAACTTACTGCACCAGACATCAAGAACTATTGTAAGTATAGGAATTTAGACAGTGCAGTGTTCTGACCTGTGGTGGTGCGGTGGATAAAGCGTCGACCTGGAACACTGAGGTTGCCGGTTCAAAACCCTGAGCTTGCCTGGTTAAGGCACATGTGGGAGTTGATGCTTCCTGCTCCTCCCCCTTCTCTCTCCCTCTCTCTCTGTCTCTCTTCTCTAAAATGAATAAATAAATTAAAAAAAATAATAATAATAAATAACCTGACCAGGCGGTGGCGGAGTGGATAGAGCATTGGACTGGGAGACCGAGGACCCAGGTTCAAGACCCCGAGGTCACCTGCTTGATTGAGCGCAGGCTCATCTGGTTTGAGCAAAGCTCACCAGCTTGGACCCAAGGTTGCTGGCTCAAGCAAGGGGAGCAAGGGGTTACTCAGTCTGCTGTAGCCCCACGGTCAAGGCACATATGAGAAAGCAATCAATGAACAACTAAAGTGTCACAACAAAAAACTAATGATTGATGCTTCTTATCTCTCTCTGTTCCTGTCTGTCCCTATCTATCCCTCTCTCTGACTCTCTGTCTCTGTAAAAAAACAAACAAACAAAAAATAGTGCGGTGTTGGTACAGAAACAAATGGACTATGGCACAGAATAAAACCCAGAAACATGCCTGACCAGGCGGTGGCGCAGTGAATAGAGCATCGAACTGGGATGCGGAAGACCCAGGTTCAAGACCCTGAGGTCGCCAGCTTGAGCGCAGGCTCATCTGGTTTGAGCAAAAGCTCACCAGCTTGAGCCCAAGGTCGCTGGCTCGAGCAAGGGGTTACTCAGTCTGCTGAAGGCCTGCGGTCAAGGCACATATGAAAAAGCAATCAGGCCTGACCTGTGGTGGCGCAGTGGATAAAGCGTTGACCTGGAAATGCTGAGGTCGCCGGTTCAAAACCCTGGGTTTGCCTGGTCAAGGCACATATGGGAGTTGATGCTTCCAGCTCCTCCCCCTTCTCTCTCTCTGTCTCTCTCTCCTCTCTCTCCCTCTCTGTCTCTCTCCTCTCTAAAAAAAATGAATAAATAAAATAAAATTAAATTAAATTTAAAAAAAGCAATCAATGAACAACTAAGGTGTTGCAACGCGCAATGAAAAACTAATGATTGATGCTTCTCATCTCTCCGTTCCTGTCTGTCTGTCCCTGTCTATCCCTCTCTCTGACTCTCTCTCTCTCTCTCTCTGTAAAAAAAAAAAAACAAAAAAAAAAAAAACCAGAAACAAACCCACACTTGATCTATGACAAAGTGACAGTGCCATGCAATGAGAGATGGATGATCTTTTCAGTAAATAGTGCTGGGTCAACTGGAAAGATAGAATATTGGTGAACCGAATAGTATATTGTATCTTGACCCCTTTCATAGCTTCCTGTGCGGCTGTAAAAAAAATTACCACAAACTTGTGGCTTAAAACAATAGAACTTGATACCTTTATAGTTCTGGAGGCCAGAAGTCTCAAATCAGTAATCCTGGGCCAAAATCGAGGTTTTAGCGAAGCCACGCTCCCTCTGGTGGCTGTAGTGGGGAATCGTTGCCTCTTCCAGCTTCTGGAGCTGCCAGCCTTCTTTTTTTTTTTTTTTTTTTTTTTGTATTTTTCTAAAGTTGGAAACAGGGAAGCAGTCAGACAGACTCTCACATGTGCCGACCGGGATCCACCCAGCATGCACACCAGGGGGCGATGCTCTGCCCATCTGGGGCGTTGCTCTGTTGCAACCAGAGCCATTCTAGCACCTGAGGCAGAGGCCATGGAGCCACCCTCAGCGCCCAGGTCAACTTTGCTCCAATGGAGCCTTGGCTGTGGGAGGGGAAGAGAGAGACAGAGAGGAAGGAGAGGGGGAGGGGTGGAGAAGCAGATGGGCGCTTCTCCTGTGTGCCCTGGCTGGGAATCGAACCCAGGACTCCTGCACGCCAGGCCGACGCTCTACCACTGAGCCAATCGGCCAGGGCCCAGCCTTCTTGATTAATGGCTGTATCAGTCCAATGGAAAGGCCAGCAACTTCAAATTGTGCCCCCTCTCTTTGGTCTATCTTCAATAGTCTCTTTTGTGTGTAAAAATCTCCCTCTGCCTCTCTCTCTTTTTTTTTTTTTTTTTAGATTTTTTTATCTATTCATTTTAGAGGAGAGAGAGAGAGAGAGAGAGAGAAAGGGGGGAGGAGCAAGAATCATCAACTCCCGTATGTGCCTTGACCAGGCAAGCCCAGGGTTTTGAACTGGCAACCTCAGCATTCCAGGTCGATGCTTTTATTCGCTGCACCACCACAGGTCAGGCTTCTCTGCCTCTCTCTTATAAAAATACATGTGATTAGGCCCTGGCCAGTTTGCTCAGTGGTAGAGCGTCGGCCTGGCGTGCGGAAGTCCCGGGTTCGATTCCCGGCCAGGGCAAACAGGAGAGGCACCCATCTGCTTCTCCACCCCTCCCCCTCTCCTTCCTCTCTGTCTCTCTCTTCCCCTCACGCAGCTGAGGCTCCATTGGAGCAAAAGATGGCCGGGGCCCTGGGGATGGCTCCTTGGCCTCTGCCCCAGGCGCTAGAATGGCTCTGGTCGTGACAGAGCGACGCCCCAGATGGGCAGAGCATCGCCCCCTGGTGGACATGCCGGGTGGATCCCGGTAGGGCGTATGCAGGAGTCTGACTGCCTCCCCGTTTCCAGCTTCAGAAAAATACAAAAAAAAAAAAAAAGAATACATGTGATTATATTTAGGGCCTGTGGGGAAACAGCTGTGGCTAGGCTTGCTCACTGGTTTCCCAGCTACAAACACTTTGCACGATTAGTGCATTAGTCTCTATGAAAAGCTATGGGTGCTTTCCTTCAGTGGCAATTCTCCCAGAGTGCTTTCCCGCCACCTCAAGGTACAGCTCCCTGATTCCCTCAGCCACCACTGTATGGGGGTTTTCCTGATCCCTTGCCCTCCACTGTGAAAAGCAGTTTTCCTTTGCTTATTTGCTCACCTGTCTCTGTGAGCCTCCAGTGAACAGGCATCACCCAATGCTTTCTGGCTTTGCAGTTCCTCTACTATCTTCCCGAATCCAATGTGAACCTGCCTGGCTACAGACACCGGCATTACAGGACCCAGCTGGAAAATCCAGGATAATCACCTCATCTCAAGATCCTTAACTTAATCATAGCTACAAACACTTCGCCACATAAGGTATCATTCAAAGGCTCCAGGGATAAGGATGTGCCCATATTTTGGGAGTTCGTTTTCTAGCCGACCACAAGCCCTCCCTCACACCATACACAGAAATAAATTCAGACCTAAATATGAAAGACTAAAACAACAAAGCCTTAGGAAGAAAACATCTTCATGACCTTGGAACAGGCAAAGTTTTCTTAAACTACAAACAAAAGCACTCACCATTAAAAAAAGAGAGATACATTAGGCTATATTAAAATAAAGAACTTTGTTCAACAAAAAATACATTCAGAAAAGTTCAGTGACAACCCACAAAGTGGGAGAGGATATTTTCAATATATACACACAGAAAAAAAATAATTTCTAAAAGGCAGACACCTCAATAGACAAATGGGAAAAAGACTTGAACAGATAAAAGAGAATATAGTCCAAATGGCCAATGAACACATGAAAAGGTGCTCAGCTTTATTAGTAATAAGGGAAATGCAAATTAAAGCCACAGTGCAATAACACTATCCACCTGCCAGATTGGCTAACGTGAAGAAGGCAAACAACACCACGTGCAGGTGAGACGTGGCATAATCAGAACTTACTGGTGGGAATGTCAGTTGTTACCATCACTTTGGAAGACTTTTGGCAGCTTCTATAAAATGGATAAAATAAAATCTGGTATAGTCACACACTGGAGTACCACACAGCAATGTGAATAAATACTGTACCAACTACATGCAACAACACAGGTGGCTCCCACAGATGTTATGGTGAGCAAAGGCAGCTGCACAGAGAGGACCTGATTCCACACAGCAAAACAGATCCAAACCAAAGAGGTCAGGACTGTGGTCCCGTTGCAGGGAATTAGAAGGGAGCACAAGTGGGCTCGTGGGGGCTGGTTGTGTGCGGTCTTTATCTGGGCGCTGGCTACATGTTGTGGCCACTCTGTATATGCTTAGAAGAGTTGTGTGTGTGTGTGTGTGTATATATATATGTTGTATTTCAATAGAAAACTCTAACCCCCCAAATAAATTATATGTAATCATATGGAGTCCATTGCAAAGATGTCAAGTGCAGAAATGTATATTGCATGCCATCTTTTGTTTTTTAAAAATAAGGGAGGTGCAGCCCTGGCTAGTTGGCTCAGTGGATAGAGCTTTGGCCCAGCTTGCGGACATCCCAGATTAAATCCCTGGTCAGGGCACACATGAGAAGTGACCATCTGCTTTTCTTCCTCTCCCTCTCCCTCCTTCTCTCTCTCTTCCCCTCTCGCACCCAGTGATTCCAGTGTTGAGAGAATAACACCCAGACAGGGGTTTCCAGGTGGGTCCAGGTCGGAGTGCATGTAGGAGTCTATCTCCCCTCCTCTCACTTAAAAAAAATGGGGGAGGTGGTAATCATACATGTGTGTGTGTGTGTGTGTGTATGTATTCGTATATATGCTTATGCATACATCACTATCACTCCAGGAAGAACGTGAAAGAAACTGCCAGCAGCTTGCCTTTCTGACAGGAACTGGTGGTCTGCATAAAGTTCTTACCCAGTAAGTATAGTTTTTAATTATAAAATAGTTTACTTATATGAAAACGTTTAGGAAAAAATAATGAACACGTAATTTCTTTTTTTTTTAATTTTATTTATTCATTTTAGAGAGGAGAGAGAAGGGAGAGAGAGAGAGAGACAGAGAGAGAAGGTGGGGAGGAGCTGGAAGCATCAACTCCCATATGTGCCTTGACCAGGCAAGCCCAGGATTTCGAACCGGCGACCTCAGCATTTCTAGGTCGACGCTTTATCCACTGCGCCACCACAGGTCAGGCTGAACACGTAATTTCAACAACAAAAAATGACCAATGTTAGAAAGTACTCTGAAGCAGCAAGGTCCACAGGATACCCCAGCAAAAGGCTGAGTTCTGGATTCTTCAGGTTTATCTTGCAGTCTGAGAACTGTAAAGGGACCCCAGGGCGGCTCACGTGCACCGTACCTACTTTAGAGATAGGGAAACGGGAGACCCTGAGAAGTCACGCTGTCTACAAGTCCCCACCCAACGCAGTGCACACGTTTGGTTTTTTCTGGTGGGTAGTGCGATGAAGTTTGGGAGTCAGATGGAACTGAAAGATTGTGTGACCTCCGCATGTCACAGTCTCTCGGAGCGGGGTCTCCTCGTTTGAAAAAGTGAGGGTAATAACCCCACTTCTTGCTGAGACCGTGAGTGGAGTGGCTGTCGGACAACAGAAGCTCTGTTAGCGGCTGGCACCTTCCGGCAGCAGGGCAGGGACCCGGCTGGAACTTTCGTCCACACTGCTCCAAGACAGACGCACGGTGGCGCTCGTTCCCTACAGGTCCAGCGAGTTCCGGCACTTTGGTTACCGGAGAGGAAGGGAGGGAGCCACTTCTGAACAGGAGGACTCATATTGGGGTCGGGATGGAAGGGTGAATGAATGCGGTATCCCTGCTCAAGGAGGCAGGGCTGGACTGGAGAGGCTGGGAGGCCCTGAAGGAGGGGAAGGGAGAAATCCTCTCCATCTGGGATTAGAATTTGGAATTAGAATTTAGGATCTTCTTCTTCTTCTTCTTTTTTTTTTTTTTTTGACAGAGACAGAGACAGACAGGAAGGGAGAGAGATGAGAAATATCAACTCTTCCTGTGGCATCTTAGTTGTTTGTTGATTGCTTGTCCATTAATTGCTTTCTCATATGTGCCTTGACCCGGGGCAGCAGGCGGGGGGGGGGGGGGTTGTTGGGCTTCAAGCCGGAGACCTTGGGCTTCAAGCCGGCGACCTTGGGGTTTTGAACCTGGATCCTCCTTGTCCCAGTCTGACGCTCTATCCCCTGCACCACTGCCTGGTCAAGCTAGAATTTAGGATCTTATAAATATGTTGAATGGTGGCCCAGAAAATATAAATCCACCTGGAATCTGCAAATGTGACCTTATTTGGAAAAAAAGCTTTGCAGATGTAATTAAGGTAAGGATCTTAGGATAACCCACTCCTGCATTATCCCTGGTAAGCCCTAAATCTAATGACAAGTATCTTTATCACTGATACAGAGAAGATCAGGTAGAAACAGGCACAGACTGGAGGGATGTAGGCACAGCCAAGGAGCAGAGAAGCTGGAAGAGGCAGGAAGGATCCTCCCTCAGAGCCTCCCAAGGGAGCATGGCCCTGCGGCACACCTTCATGTCAGACTTCTGGCCTCCAGAATGGGGCGAATATACATTTCTGTTGTTTTGAGCCACCCAGTTTGTGGCGATTTGTTACAGCAGCCATAGGAAACTAATACAGAAGTCCACATTCTCTTCCTGCTACTCAGTCTACTGTCCCGCCCCAATCGCCTACAGTATGGCACCCAAGGCCCCCCAACTCCTGACCCCTTTCATCATTTCCTCCCAACCCCAAACTCCACCACAGCCACTGCTTTCCAAACACAGACTCTTTCACAGCTCTAAACTTTTGCATTTCGTGGCCCTCTGTCTGGGCTGCTGTTCCTTCGTGGCTTCCCTGGACAACTCCTATCCACCTTCAAGGCCCTCCTTAAACATCCTCTTCTAAGTATATAAGTGTATGCTGACTCAGTGGCTTCTAGCACACCTCGAATCCTCCTTCCAACTCAGTAGCAGTGTCTACTCAATCACTGTACCATCACTGTTGGTTCAGCTATGTATCCCCCAAGTCCTCATCTCCGGCCTCTTCTTCCAGGCTTGCTCCCCACATCCCCACAGCTACTTCCCCAGGCTTGCTCCTCCCATCCATCACCACTCTGTGGCCTTGGGGCTCAGATCTCCCACGTCACTTCTCTGCTCACTGGCCTTCAATAGCTCCTTGCTGCCCTGAGGAGGATGTTCAAAAGGGATGACAGTACTTCAAATGCCCCTTCCACCTCACCCCAGCCCACCAATGCACACTCCAGGCCTTGGAATAGGCAATGCCCTTCACCCAGATGCCCTCTCCTTGCCCAGCAGGCACACTCTAACCCATGTCTCAGGCAGCCCCTTCTGAGGTACCCACCATTCAGTAGTGACAACAGCTAAACTGGTGACCAGGCTGACCACACAACACATGCTGTTATAAGTGCTTTACACATGATGACCCTTAGCTTTTTTCTTTTTTTTTAGTGAGAGAGACAGAGACAGAGAGAGGGACAGACAAACAGAAAGGGAGAGAAATAAGCATCAATTCTTCATTGAGGCACCTTAGTTGTTCATCGATTGACTTCTCATATGTGCCTTGAGCAAGGGGCTACAGCAGACCGAGTGACCCCTTGCTCAAGCCAGCAACCTTGGGCTCAAGCTAGAGACCTTGGACTCTATCCAGAGACCTTTGGGCTCAAACCAGCAACCATTGGGCCATGTCTATGATCCCAAACTCAAGCCAGTGACCCTACGCTTAAGCTGGTGACCTTAGGGTTTTGAACCTGGGTCCTCTGCATCCCAGGCCAACACTATCCACTGCGCTACTGTCTGGTCAGGCAGCCATTTGAATTCTCTAAAGAATCCCAGGAGAAAGACACCATTATGGTGTTGAGTTCACAGGTGGGAAAACTCCGGCCCAAATGGGAGAAGAATCGTCCAGAAGTGGCAGAAGAATCTGAAACCAGCCTGCATTGTCATTCCTCCTGGGGGCCTCAGACTGTGGGCCTGAACTGTTGATGCCTCTTATCCATGCTGCAACCACCCTACTCCAAATGAATCACTCTCTTCCGTGAAGTCTGAATTTTACAAACACGATTACATGGTCGTCTCCCTGCCAGGAAGCTCCTGGAAAACTCTACTCCACTTCCCTAGGTCCACGGCAGGGGTAGTCAACAGAGATGCAGCCACTTTTGTATCTCTGTTACTAGTAAAACTTTCTAATGCCCACCAGTTCCACAGTAATGGTGATTTATAAAGTAGGGAAGTAACTTTACTTTATAAAATTTATAAAGCAGAGTTACAGCAAGTTAAAGCATATAATAATAATTACTTACCAAGTAATTTTGTCGGATTTTTGCTAAGTTTGGCAGAATAAATCTTTATAAAACAACTTACTATAGTTAAATCTATCTTTTTAAATATTTTTTATTTTATTGATTTTTAGAAAGAGGGGAGAGAGAGAGAGAGAGAAGGGGGAGGAGCAGGAAGCATCAACTCCCATATGTGCCTTGACCAGGCAAGCCCAAGGTTTCGAACCGGCAACCTCAGTGTCCCAGGTTGACGCTTTATCCCACTGCACCACTACAGGTCAGGCTAAATCTATCTTTTTATTTATACTTTGGTTACTCTGCTACCACCCACCATGAAAGCTGGAATGCCCACTAGTGAGCGGTAGGGACCAGGTTGACTACCACTGGTCCATGGTAACCAGCATGATGTAGGGGATTCAATAAACTAGAATGAATGAGTGACTGGTTTCCAGGGCTCTTAGGTCCCAGGAGATTTCTCATCCCCCTCAAAGAAAAGAATAAATTATGCAAATTTTCTGGAGTCAGACCAGTGGTGGGATTCAGCTGGTTCACACTGGTTTGGCAGAACTGATACCTAATTTTTTGTTGAGTTCAGAGAACCGGTTGTTAAAATGGCGCTTGTAATCAGGGTTCTCTCTAAAGTGGGTGCCTGGGCAGCCGCCCAATGTAGAAATCACAAATTTACATTCCTTACTCTTTTTTTTTTAATATTTCTTTTTTTATTTATTTTATTTATTCATTTTTAGAGAGG
The DNA here is from genome assembly GCF_036850995.1 of Saccopteryx leptura. Classification (NCBI taxonomy): domain Eukaryota; kingdom Metazoa; phylum Chordata; class Mammalia; order Chiroptera; family Emballonuridae; genus Saccopteryx; species Saccopteryx leptura. The sequence goes on from NC_089503.1 coordinate 309,765,673, forward strand.
AGAGAGAGAGGGGGAGAGAGAGAAACAGAGAGAGAGAAGGGGGGAGGAGCTGGAAGCATCAACTCCCATATGTGCCTTGACCAGGCAAGCCCAGGGTTTCAAACTGGCGATCTCAACATTTCCAGGTCGACGCTTTATCCACTGCACCACCACAGGTCAGGCTCCTTACTCTTTTTTAATGTTCATCTGCACAACAGCGTATTCTAAGCACCCGTATTTTTTTCACCATCCATAGGTGAAAAAAAATTGCAAGTGAGGATATCAATAAAGAATATGGAAATATCTTAAATAACAGTTTTATTGCTTTTTGTCAGGTATTATTTAGTAATTTTTTATTAATATTAATTTTTTTTTTTTACAGAGACAGAGAAATTCAGAGAGAGGGATAGACAGGGACAGACAGACAGGAACGGAGAGAGATAAGAAACATCAATCATCAGTTTTTCGTTGCAACACCTTAGTTGTTCATTGATTGCTTTCTTATATGTGCCTTGACTGTGGGGCTACAGCAGACCAAGTAACCCCTTGCTCGAGCCAGCGACCTTGGGTCCAAGCTGGTGAGCTTTGCTCAAACCAGATGAGCCCGCGCTCAAGCTGGTGACCTCGGGGTCTCGAACTTGGGTCCTCCACATCCTAGTTTGATGCTCTATCCTGACACTCTATCCACTGCGCCACCACCTGGTCAGGCAATATTTTAAAACTCTCATAATAATCTAGTTTTGTGTACCTCTTTTATTGTTCTTATTTAAGTATTAAATGCATGAAATAATAAACTGCCATTTAGGTTTTTTTTTATACTTAAAATGGTCATTAGGGCAGAGAACCAGTTGTTAAATTATTTGAATCCCACCACTGAGTCAGACTTTTGGCCCTCTCCCTTCCACTCTCCCTCCTAGCCCCTCCCCCCAGGTTTCTGGGAGAGTACTGGGCTCTCCAGAAAATGCCCCAGGCTCTCCAGTGGCCCATTTCCTGATTACAGATGAAACTAGGGCTTAAAATGGGTGAATCACTAGGAGCCCAGCCAGGGCGTGTCAGAGTGTCAGGCAGGAAGGAGAAGCCAGGTCCTAGTTGACCTCCCCTACTCCTGCCACCCCCAACTTTGCCATCCCTGTGTGACCTCCCCAGCCCCTGGAGTCTCCCTGACACTAGCTGGACAGGGGCCCAGCCCTGGGTGCGATGAGCTTGAGCAACTGGCTGTCCCTCCTTCCCATACTCAGGTCCCAAAGAACCCACAACCTGACCAGTTCCCAGACTCTAGTCTGGACAACTCACTGATGACACCCAGGGAGGTGCTGCTTCTCCGTTTTAGACTCAGCAAAACCAACTCAAGGAGAAGGAAGTACCTGCGACCACCTGTAGGAAGTAAGGAGGACACAGGAAGTTGAATCCACTTTTCTGTTCCCCAGGGGGGCTTTAAAGCAGGACCAGTCTTTTTTTTGTTTTGATTTGGTGTTTTTTTTTTTTTTTTTCTGAAGCTGGAAACGGGGAGACAGTCAGACAGACTCCCGCATGCACCCGACTGGGATCCACCCGGCATGCCCACCAGGGGGCAATGCTCTGCCCATCTGGGGCGCCGCTTTTGCAACCAGAGCTATTCTAGCGCCTGAGGCAGAGGCCATTGAGCCATCCTCAGCGCCCGGGCCAACTTTGCTCCAATGGAGCCTCGGCTGTGGGAGGGGAAGAGAGAGACAGAGAGGAAGGAGAGGGGGAGGGGTGGAGAAGCAGATGGGCGCTTCTCCTGTGTGCCCTGGCCAGGAATTGAACCCAGGACTCCTGCACGCCAGGCCGACGCTCTACCACTGAGCCAATCGGCCAGGGCCTAGGCCCAATCATTTTTTGTCTCAAGGCTCACAATCTTAAGGACAAAGGAGTGATAAGTATGGATTCCTCGCTCCTACCCCAAGCCACCTGGAGGCATCTTATCAAGTGTCCCAGGGGATAGAGGCAGGTGAGGAAACTACAAACTCCCAAGTCCAGATTCAAATCCCAGCTTGACTCCTGATAAATCAATCACAGTTTCCTGCAACCTTGGGCAACTTTCTTAGGTTCCACAGGCCTCAGTTCCCACAACAGTAAGATGGGAGCAACTCTAGGTACCTGCACATCATAAGATTGTTCTAAGGATCCTAGGAGTTGACTCAGAAAGGGCTGAACGTAGGTGGTGCATGCTCAGTAAAGCAGCTTTTTAACGGTGTTTTGAAGGAATGGGTTCCCAAGGAGGAAGCATTTGGAGTGAATCCTTGTTGTCATCAGGGAGGAATGTTCTCCACACCTGTCTCCAGAAGGCTGGGGCTTCCTTATATAAGTCCTGAGGACTGACCCACCCAGGCCTGCCAGGACAGAGTGTGGGGGTGGGAAGCTGATATTTTTAACAAATGCCCAGAGGCTCCCTTGAATTAAGCAAGTCTGGGAATCTCAGGGGCTGAATATCAAGCCTTTATTTTTTTTATTTATTGATTTGTACAATAGATAGGAGGAAATGGGGGAAAAGCAGAAAGCATGAACTCATAGTAGTTGCTTCCCGTATGTGCCTTGACCAGGCAAGCCCAGGGTTTTGAACCGGCGACCTCAGCATTCCAGGTTGATGCTTTATCCACTGCGCCACCACAGGTCAGGCACCTTTTTTTTTTTTTTAAGATTTCTGGTAACACACCTTCCACCCACCTGTCTGCATGTCCTTGGAGGAAAACCAACTTTCTCTTTTTCCCAATTAGTAATAATACTTGTTAACTGGAAAACACTAGTGAGTGCCAGGTGCTTTACTAAATTAATTCCATCCACTAGCAGCCCTCTGCAACAGGTCCTGTCATTAGCCCTATTTTACAGGTGGAAACAAACAGGAAAGTTAATAACTTGCCCAAGGTCACATCGCTGGAGCTTGGCAGAGCCAGGACTCTTCACCACCATACTGTGGCCTGTGAGAGCAGCCCCAGCACCTTGGAGAAGTGCTCAGATGCTCCAGCCCAGAGCAGGCCTCTCAGGAAAGCCTGCAGTTTGGACAGCTTCACAGAGCTCGAGGCCCGGGTCCCAGTCTCCCGGCTCTTTCCTTTACCATGTCCACACAGCCACATCAAATCGCTGTGGTTCCTTTACCACATCCCTCTCCACCTCCTGGTCTGTGGCAAAAGAGGGAGCTCCAGAACCATGGAAAGCCTGGGCCTTGAGGATAAATGATCTCATCTCCCACCTCCAACCCCACCCCATCCCTGTACTCCTGCAAATCTCTCACTCCCTCACCTGCACCTTTCTTTAGCCTCATCTTCTCACTAGCATTTCTCTGGAAGTGTTGTGCCTTTAATCAGGCTGTTTCCTGGGGCCAGCACATCCTTTCCCAACTTTAAGTTTCCGTTTTAAGAGGGTGCCCTCCTCCAGAAAGCCCTCCCTGACTACCTCCTCTATTAGCTGACTCCTCACCACCACTGCCTTCTAGGGGACGACTGCCTCACACACTGATAATGTTGTGTCCTAAGGGTCTGTTTCCAGGTACTCTAGGAGAGGAGACAGAGAACACGTGTGGCTCACCTTCTGGGTTAGGTAGGGAAAGAGGAACAGGGCAGGTCACCCTCTTCCTGGCCTCTTCCAGCTGGCCTTGACCTTCAGGGCCTTGGTCAATACCTATTGGGCAACCACAGAACGGAATGGGAAGGCAGCCTGGAGCGGGGAGGAGGACACAGCTGTTTGCTTCCCCAGGGGCACCTTTGGCCAGCCCCACCCCTCAGTGAACCCCTGCCCCTGCTTGGATCTGGGGCTTTGAACAAAAGGGATTTTTTGAGGTGTGAGGTGACATCTTGGCCTGAGTGAGGCATGGAGGCCCTGGGGTGTGGAGGCAGAAGGGAAACTCCAGAACCAAGACTGACCGAGTGAGCTGCAGACCTACCACCTATCCCCACAGAAGTGAGGCTAAGGCTGCCCGGGTCTGCTCCAGGCAGACATGAAGCCCTGTGGCCCTAGCAGGGCAGGATGGGGTCTGCCCTCCTTCTTCCTGCTCCCTCAGTCCCTCCCCCATCAAAGCAGGGCAGGGCGCCCAGACTTGGGGGGGGGGGGCGGCTGGGCCCTGGAGCCATGGATGCTTCCTGCGGACATTCGACTCCCACATTCCTGGCCATTCCGGCCATTCCGAAGACTCCTCAGTCCTCCTCCCTTCTCGCCCTCCCCACCTTGGGGGAGGGCAGCGCCTGGGTCTCAGCTGGCAGCTTGGTGCCTGTAGGGATATGTGGGGACCTCCCTGGGACTGAGGTCTAGACTAGAGGGGCTGCCAGGAGGCCTGTCAGAGGCACCAGGCACCGCCCCTGGGGTCCTTGTGATTCTCATAAACAGGAAGTCCCCCCCCCACCCCTGCAGACAGGCCCCTGTGTGTGCAGATGCTGGGCTCTGGAGGCCCAGCGGCCCTTGACCTCTCTGGCTGCTTCCTGTTAGCTGGGCCAGAGGAGGGAGAGAGAGACAGGAACAGCCGGAGATGGTGGAGAGGTGGCCTGAGATGGGGAGAGGCCTGAGGGAGTGAGCGCATAGGAGAAAAGCAAGGAGAGGCCAGGCTTGCCTGGCACATAGTAGGCACTCAATATATAACCTGCTCTGAGGTTAGGAAAGGAGGGGAGGGGCCACTCTGGGGAAAGCAGCACAGCTGGGGAAAGAGCCTGGAGGTTCTCCAGCTGTGGTCACTGAGGCCTAACACATAGTAGGTGCTGGGTAAAAGCGAAAGGCCTTTGTTTAGAATAGGAAGGGAGGGAGTGTTCTTGGGAGAGCAACGCTGTTGGCAGGGCGAGGAGAATGGGCTCTCCTGGCCTGGCTGCTCCCTGTGGGTAGCCAGCTTCCAAGTCTCAGCTTCCCATTGTCCCTGTCTGGCCCCCACGCTACCCCATGGCCGCTGGGCCAGGCCACTGTCTCAAGGCCCTTTATTTTTAAAATCCCTGCGGTGTTCCCACCCCAAACCGAAGGAGCAGTGCCAGCCACAGATCCGCCTTGGGCCTGGGCTCAGGGCCCAGAGGCCCCGGGGGTGGGGCATCCGGCCACCACAGCTGCCGATGCAATTCTAGGAGGACTACTAGGCAGCCAGCCTGCCTGAGCAGGGTAAGGAGGCCCGGGATGCCCCCCACTGGCCTGAGGTGTTAGCCCAGAGGCCCACGTACTTGGTCGGATCCAGTGGCTTATTCTTCTGTAAAGTGAACCTTTGTCTCCCCACATTCCACCAAACAGATTATGTGGATAGCACCCCATCTGTGTAAGAAAGGAGGTGTGGGCTCAACCTTGTGGTGGTGATAGATGGGCCTTGCAGAGGATACAGACAGTGCCATAGAGGGGTTAGTTCTAGAAAGAGCCCCCAGCTGGCTCCCTTCCTTCCTGGCTGTGTGGCCTCGGGCAAGTCATTTGCCATCTGAGCCTCAGGCTTTTCCCTGTAAGATGGGACAGTAATATCTACCATGGAAGACTGTGGTCCATCTCCTGACACAGCAATGATCAAGGCAGTTATGGTCCTTCCTGGAGCTTAAAGTCCTAGGGGGAGGTAGTTCTGCCATATAAACAAAGTCAGTATGGAAGCGAGAAAGGGTGCTGATTGGGTGCAGGGCGGGAGGGAGAAGTGAATTTAGGTGGGTGATCTGGTTGGTAGGCTTCTGAGAATGTGAGACTTGAGTTGAGAAGGAGTTAGCCTTTCACTCATCTGGGGGAAAAGAGTGCTGGGCAGAAGGAATAGCAGTGCAAAGGCCCTGAGGCAGGAGGTAGTGGGGTGACCTGAGATAATAGTATGAAAGAACTTTGTAAACTCTCAAGGACTTTGTGTACCTGGAAGGTGGTGTCATTATTATTACTGTCATTGTGTCGAGCCTGAGGAGGAAGCAGGGATGTCAGGCACACTCAGGCTGCAGCTGAGAGTTGCCCCTGCACCCTTTCCCCTTCACTTACTCCACCTAGAGAATGCCAGGCTGCTGGCCAGCCGATGTGTGTGGGCCCTTGAACTACAAAGGCTGTTCACTCCTGCCCAACACGTTTTTCTCCTTTGATCCTCCCAAAAGCTATGAGGTAGAAAGGGCTAGGCTTATTATCATTGCATCCATTTGATGGACAGGGAAACTGAGGCAGGGAGGGGGGACGGACACAAGATCTGGTAAGAGCTTGCTGAAATCACCAAGCACATTAATGGGAAAGCTGAGCCACATGCCCAAGTAGCCTGGTTCCTAGGCTAATCCATTCACCCTGAGGTGTCCCCATGGGTCCCCTGCCTTGGGTCCCCCCCGAAAAAAACATTTTCCAGCCTCACCCCAGCATCTGTCCCAGTACCCACAAACCAGTACACAGACTCTACCAGAAGGTGCCAGCCAGCCCCAGGCTCCAGCGAGAGAAGAATGCAGCCTGACCCTCCGCATGGGAGCTCTGGCCAGAAGGCCTTGGCAGAAGAGAGGCCGGCTGAGTCAACAAGGGGCTGGCAGAGGCTCAAGCAGGCCCAACAAGGCCTAGAAGGGGCTGCCCACTCCCCACCCCTCACTCACCATGCACACCTCCCTCTGCTTGTTTGGGCACCAGCCAGCCCAGTTAACCCCTGCAGGTCTGACAGGGCAATGGCCTGGTAAGAGTCAACTGGTCAGTCACGCTGCAGAAAGATGCTGAAACAGGTCACTCCACCTCTCTGGGACGGTTTCCTAACCTGTGAGATCTACTTACCCACGAGGGTGTGGTCAGAGTCTTTGTGATTAATAAAGGTTACTCTGCACGTGAAATGATACAAGCCATTGCATCCTCCCTCTTGATTCCTGATTCCAAAGGCCATAGCTGTGCCCTGTTACCAGGTGTCCAGTAGGTGTTTAGTGAGTGCTTGCTGTGATGTGACAGTTAAGTTCATGAAACAACTTAGAAAATGACAAGGAGTCTGAACCTCTGAACCACCCCAGCCTGGGTTTGTGGAGCTCCTACCCACAAATAACAATAATAATTACAGGCATTATCATTCCCATTTTAGACAAGAAAACTGAGGCATGGGGAAGATAAGAAACCTTCCCAAGATCCATCGCTGGGACTAGTGGGAGCCAGGTCTTCTGACTCCTGGACAGACATTTGGAAAGGGGGACAGCTGGGGGCATCTGTGGGCAGCCCCAGCAGGTGGAGCAGTGGGCAGAGCTTATGAGGAGTTGACATTTCAGAGAGAAAGTCTTGAGTAGCAGGGTTGTCCTCTTGGGGTGAGCTCCCCATCCCCAAAGAGGTGTGAGTAGAGACAACACCCATCGTCAGGGATGCCTCTGGGCAACTCCAGCCCCAGGAGGATGTATGCACAACACCGAAGTCCCTCCCGCATCCTGAGACGTAGATCATGGCCCCTTCATGGTCTCTAAGCCTTTGCCCTCAAGGTGGCGGGTGTTTGTGGATACCACAGACCTGGGCTAGAATCCAGGGGGGACCACGTCCAAGCTGTGAGAGGCTGAGGAAGTCACTTTTACCTCCTGGGCCTCAGTTTCATCATCTGCACTATAGTGTGTTGAGGATTAAGGCATGGAGCCCTGAGCTCAAGCTCTCGTCTGGCACTTAGGGGGTGCTGAATATTAATTAAGCGTTAGCTCCTCTCACTTCTGATAATCTTTCTCTTATCATCAGTCCAGGAAAGGGAGGAGGAAACCAGGAGCTAAGAAGTAGTAGGGGTGGACCCAGGAGCACCTGGGAATCGACGCAGCTCTATAAGGGATAGGCAGGTGCCGCCACCAGGCTACGTTCCCTTGTCTATGGTCACCCAATAAAGGAGGGCATGTACGTGAAAAACCTTCATCAACCAACGTGGGCTGGCTATTTTTTTTTTATTTATTTATTTTTTTTACAGAGACAGAGAGTCAGAGAGAGGGATAGACAGGGACAGACAGACAGGAACACAGAGAGATGAGAAGCATCAATCATTAGTTTTTTTTTTGTTGCGACACCTTAGTTGTTCATTGATTGCTTTCTCATATGTGCCTTGACTGTGGGGCTACAGCAGACCGAGTAACCCCTTGCTTGAGCCAGTGACCTTGGGTTCAAGCTGGTGAGCTTTTTTTTTGCTCAAACCAGATGAGCCCTCGCTGAAGCTGGTGGCCACGGGGTCTTGATGCCTGGGTCTTCCGCATCCCAGTCCGACACTCTATCCACTGCGCCACCGTCCGGTCAGGCCGGGCTGGCTTTTGTGGAAAGAAAAATGTATGGACCCTTGCATCCAAGAATGAGCCCATGGTCACGGTGGAGAGGAGAACCCCCACCTCACCCAGAAAGGACCATGTGAAGCCCCAGGGCTGGGTTGGCTGGAGGAGGCGACACTAGAGATGGTCAGGGCAAGGCAGGGCTGGCCCCCAGCCCACCGGCCTATCTCTGGAGCCAGGCTGTATGGCAGAGAATAGGCCATTGTTTCTGCTCCTCAAACACTTTTCCTGTCGTCCCCCCCCCCTCTCCACCCCACTCCCCCTCACATTGAGAACAAAGATCTCCTGGAGGACCCTCCCCACTGCCCTTCCAGCCAGGCTCCTGGACGCCAGTCCCAGCCCTAAAGAACCCAGCCCATCATCCCTGGGATGACAGCGTCACCTGGCCCTGACCCTCCTTCTATCCCTCCCCACTCCCTTCAGCTATAGGGGCCTCAGACCCCATGCCCCCTCCGTCCATTCATCTGACTGTCCTCAGGGGTGAGCTGTAGGAACTGACCCACGTCCGTCCTCAGCCCCCGACCAGCCTCTTGTCCTATTCTCCAGGAGAAAGAGAGCCTGGTGGTGGGATTGGGGGGCCCACCCCACCCCCACTGCCCTGCGGAGGACTGAGCCCAGGCGGCCTAGAAGGCTCTGGATGAGAAAACTCTTCCTCACATTCGGCAGGCCGGCCTTGGTCCCGGAGCCTGGAATTCCAGAGGCGTTTCTGGGCAGCCAGACAGCTGCCTGCCTCAGGCAGCCTGGCTCTACGAGTAGGCCTGTGGCCACGCCCTCCAAAATACCCTTGGGATTAACTTCCATTCTGACCCTATATCTCCCAAGAACCCACTCGCGCTCAGGCAATGGGAGAAACAGCCAGGGCTCACCTGCCATCACCTGGTCTCCAGGCCTCCGGCCAGCCCCAGGCAGGACCCTGACTCCCAGCATCTCCATCATGCTGGCTGATTCCCCATGGTGCACACACTTGTGCCAGATGAACACATTTTATGTACCCAACCTGGCTTTCACACCTTCTAGCTTGTGCAGTCTGTGTAAAGTCTCATCCCACCTCCTTCAGGCAGCCTTCCTGGAAGCCCTGCCAAGTGTATATGCTCTGTCTGAGCCTTGACTATCTGTGAGCCTGTCCGTTTCGACCTGTTCGTCTGGGAGCTGGCACACAGTAGGCACTCAGCAGATGTTCACCCACAGTGAAGGCAGCTGCAGGATGTATGGCAGGCAGCAGAGGCCGCCCAGCTCCCCTGCAGACTCGCTGTGCAGCCTGGGCAAGTGCTACCCTCTCTGGGCCTCAGCCTCCCCTGAAGCCCTCTGAGGCCTTGGAATTCCCCACCAAGTGTTGGCTGGAGGGGCAGTGCGGCAGGAGGAAGGAACTAGAGAGGGTTAACAGTAACTCCCAGGGGGGATCTCCATTCCTGGCTGCCTCAGAGCACATTTCTGGTGTTAGAGTCAGCTGAGGAAAAAAAACCCAACTTTGGTCCAGGTTGCTGCCTGGCCTCTGCTAATGAGAACACCCCTATCAAGGACCTCAAGGCATGCCAGGGTCTGTGAACCCTAAGGGCGGCCATCACTGGGGGTAGGGTGGTGGCCCAACCTAGCCTATGTCACAAAGGGCCCTCCTACCCCTCCTCCCAAAGTACTGTGTCCAATCCCTCTCTCCCCTCCTCCATGGTAGACCCTTTCCAGATCATCCTCACCCTCTCAAGGCCTGCTCTACCTATGGACAATCTTACCCCAAGACACAAAGCCCAACTCAAATGCCACCTTCTCCAGGAAGCCTCCTTAGACCTCCTCAGTCAGTCCCTTGCCTCCCTGGCCCCTTCTACTACTAACTTGGCCCTTCATACCCACCAACGTCCTGGCCTCTGTCTTGAGAGCAGGGACTGCATTTCCTAGTCACAGCTGCCTCCTCACAGGGGACCCACCCCAGGCCTGGCCTAGAGCAGGCACTTACTTAGTGAGTGTTAAATGAAATCACCTCCTAGAGAAAGGAAAATTATAACAATAGTAATAAGAATAGCTACCCTTTGTTGACCATTAACCACAGGTCAGGCAGTAAACTTCGTGGGGCACCACAGACAAGGCAAATGAGGCCCAGGTGAGGAAGAGGCTTGTCCAGGGTCACTCTGCTAGTGAGAGGCAAAGCCAGGGTTTGAACTCAGGTTTATCTGATTGGAAATGCATGTGGGTCACAGAGGTGGGACCATGGGAGTAGCCCCTGTGGCCCATTGCCTGCCTCTCCTAGCTGGGAAACTACTCCACAGCACACCCCTCTTGGAGAAGCCAACACTGCCCCCTCCCCTTGAAATGCCCAGGCATGTCAGAGTCTCTACCAGGAGTCCAGTTCCTAGAGTGGTCCCAGGAAGAAGGCACCAGTTTAGGGGACAAGGACCCCTTCCTATGCTGGCCATGACCATTCATTCCCCAGATGTGCCAGGAGCACAGACATCACTGTCTTGCTGATGATTTCACAGGGCAACAGATGCCAATATAGATGATAGACCAGGTGCTGGGGAGAAGCTCACTCTGAAGGAGGACCTTCAGGAGGAGGTGACATTTCAAAGCAGTCTTCAAGGATGTTTTGCCCAAGGGAGACCCACCAATGAAGGCGATCAAGGCTTTTGCATGTGAGAAAGACGGGGCATGTTCAAAGACCCATGATGGTCAGCAGAGGCCAGGTGTGAGTCAATGTGAGAGCATTCCAGGATGGACGGGGAAATGAGTGGGTAAATCGTAGTGGGTCAAGAGGGTGGGTAGGTGGGTGCAGGTGTGAACAGCAGATAAAGGGATGCTGGATGGATAGAGTGAGTGGGAGGATATACGGGTAGGTAAATCGGAGTCGAAAGATGTATGGGCGTGTAGGTGGATAGATGGGTGGGAATGAATGGATGAACAGACAGGGGTGTGAGAAGTGGGTCACCTGAGGGATGGGTAAGTGGTTAGGTGATTGAATGGGTGGGTAGAAGGTCAATGGATGGATAGGTAAAAAAGATGGGTAAACAGGTAAAAGGATGGAGAAGTGGGTAAGTAGGCATGTGGACAATGGGTAGACAGCTGGATTGGCAATTGCATCTGGTGGTGGATGGGCCAGTGGAAACTCATGAGCTAGAGGACTGGGTAGACCAATCACTGGGCAGATGCATAAGCTAACTAAAATCCCAGCCAGACTTTGGGATGAAAAGGGTATGTACATGCTCCCCAGGGAGGGGCTGACCTGGGGGCTGGTGGATACTGCCAAGCCAACTCACTCAGCTCAAGACTCCCACTCCAAACCTCAGTGGAGCCTGGTGGGCAGCCACTGGCATTCCTAGGTCCCCAAGGGGGAAGTTCCCCTCTCTAGCTATGCCCTGCCCCCTTCATTCTGGCTTCAAAGAGGACTCGCTGCCCAGAAACTGCCTCCTTCCCATAAGCTCCAGGCCTTGGCCCACCCAGCCTGCAGGGGTGAGGTGAGGGGGCAGCTAAGCTCTGTGATTATGGCCTGAGGGGGCTGGTTCCTCCAGGAAGAGATGGGGCTCCTGAGCTCCAGGCAGCCAGTCCCACCTCATCCCCAGCTGGCAGGCATTTGTTCTGCATTCTGCACGGTGATTACAGTTCTGCCAGGGTTAACCCCTGCACTCCTGCGCACAGCCTCTTGACAGGGGAAGGACCGACAGGGACCATAGGAACTTGGGTTAGGAGGAAACCATGGAAAATAGAGAGTACCCATCCCTGCATCCTTCACTGGGATGCCCAGACCCTCCCTTTCTCCCATTTTCCAGAGGAAAAAACTGAGTCAGATACTTAAATCAGGAGTGAAGCCAGGAATAGGAATGCAGCCTACCTGGAGAGGTACTCCTATCTGGACATGAGGGATAAGAGCTCCTCTCAACCTCAGTCTACCCATCTGAAAAATGGGGCAAAGGATTCCTGACTCACAGGTTGCATCATAGTGAGCGAACAGAGACAAAGTGCCTGGCAGGTAGTAAGAAGGTTCCCTGTTCACCCCAGACCAGTGAGCTAAAGAGCATGGAGTACATGCGCAGGTTGTAACCATTTTAAGACCCGGGCAGCTTGTAACCATGTTAAGACTGTTTTCTCAGCTGTCTCTCTGGGACTCACAAGAAGTAGCAAATACTCACAAGTAGCCAATAGCTGCACTGAAATTATACCCATTTTACAGACAATAAACTTGAGGCTCAGAGAGGCCAAGTGCCTTGCCTGCAGTCAAACAATGTCTAGGAGCCCATGGCCAGGATTTGGATTCCAGGCCTCTGACATCACAGCAAACTGCTTCCTTTGCCAGCTGCTCTGAGGACCCTCTGACTACTAGAATGACGTATAATGTATTGTTCAACCAGGTCACCTTTGAAAGGAAGTGCTATTAATAATTTCACTGGGATAGTAGGCATCATCTGGGACTGTCCTGGGCAAACCAGGAAGTACGGACATCCTGCCACAGTAGGCGGCTTTGGGCAAGTCACTTCGCTTCTCTGCTAAAAGGACATGATGGCAGGCAGTACTGTCTCAATGGGGATTAAATGGGATGATACATATAAGAGATTGTAGGGCCAGGTATGCATCAGATAATCAGTAAATGCTGGTATTACTACTGCTTTTAGTAGTCCCTGCCTCTGTCACTGTCCTTCCAGTCCATTCTGTTTACTCAAGAGCGTCCAAATGCACACCTGATCACGCTGCCTGCTGGCTCCCCCATCCCTGCCTTGGTGAGGCTGGACACATGGCCCAAGGTTAAGCCCTCAAGACCTGGCTCAGTTCTCTCCCTTGACTGTGCCCACCACCCACAGGTCTCTGCCTGTAAGGTGGAGCCCCTCTTCTCTCTTACCCATGCTCATCAGCACCTCTGAGATGATTCCCAATTTTCCCAATGCCTGACCCCAGGAAAAGAGCCCTGACCAACTAGAGACTCAATCTTACTCCTGTGCCACTTGAGCAAGTGCTGGAGTTCTTTGTGCCTCAGTTTCCCCATTTTCCAGCTATGAAAATAATCCTGTCCCTTGGTGACCAGCATGGAGGATTCAGGAAGACAATGTAAAAAGCCCAGCACTCTGTGAACAAAACCGCGCTTCCTCCATCTGTGTGTAAACATGGCTCCTTGTCCCCAGCCCAGTCAACACTCATCCCACTTCCTCCAGCCATGCCTGCCTCCTTCATGGGGACCTTTAACCCCAACCCATCGCTGGGGCTTTTGTCTCTTGCCAGGTGTGTGGGCACTTTCACTGCCCTTTCCTCTGCCTGTGTGTCCTTTACAACTTAACTCAAGTATCACCTCCTCTAAGAAACCTTGGTGAGCCCCACCCCTTCCCTGTTAGGGGTCTGTGCAAGGACAGCCTGGCACAGAGGACTTCCTGCTTGTCCTCTGGGAGCTCAGTCCGAGGGAAGTATTTTTTTTTTCTGGCTTCTGTAAACAATTTATTTATAAAATTAAGTTTTATGTGGTGACATTGATTAATGAGTACATAAGTTCCAGGTAAACATCTCTATAGCTTTATGAACTGTTGATTGTATTGTGTGCCTACCAACCAAAGGAAAATCATTTTCCGTCACTATATATTTGTCTCTTTTTACTCCCCTACCCCCACCCAAGTGTCTCTTTTTTTTTTTTTTTTTTTTTTTTTTCTGAAGTTGGAAACGGGGAGGCAGTCAGACAGACTCCCGCATGCACCCAACCGGGATCCACTCGGCATGCCCACCAGGGGGTGATGCTGTGCCCATTCGGGACTTTGCTCTGTTGCAACTAGAGCCATTCTAGTGCCTGAGGCAGAGGCCATAGAGCCATCCCCAGCGCCCAGGCCAGCTTTGCTCCAATGGAGCCTTGGCTGCGGGAGGGGAAGAGAGAGACAGAGAGGAAGGAGAGGGAGAGGAGTGGAGAAGCAGATGGGCGCTTCTCCTGTGTGCCCTGGCTGGGAATCGAACCCGGGACTCCTGCACGCCAGGCCGATGCTCCACACTGAGCCAACCGGCCAGGGGAATATTGGAGAACAAAACAACATGAAGCAGGAATCAGAGATAACTCCCCTCCTTGAGGGTGGGATGGCACAGGTTCCTGGCACAGCAGATTCCCTGACCCTCAGGGATTGGGGTTGAGGGTGCTCAATAAAGCTTCCTGAGCCCAACTGTCTGAGGCAGGATCTTACTTACCTATTCAGCAAGTCTCCTAGATGCTGACAGCTCAGAGCACTTAGTAACACAGCACTGGATGCTTGCTCTTATTATCTCATTTTACGTAGGGTAATTAAGGCTCAGAAAAGCTAAGTAACATCCAGGGCAGAATAGGAAGGCAGGTTGCTGGATTCCAGGGTCCACGTTCTTGACCCCCACACCACACCACTCTACCTGTGGCCTGCCGTGGCCTGTTCCCTAGTCTGGCTCAAGTCTGTGTCCTGGCACCTGCAGGGCCTGTATAGGATTGAAAGGAACGGGTGGTTGGGAGAAAGAGAGTAGTCACCACAGCTGATAGAACTCAAGATCTAAGTTGGTCTCTTGGGCATTTAAGGCCTCCGAGGTCAGGCTTCTAAGTTCCCTAACACCGGAGGGAGCAGCTGGAGAGCCCAGGAACGAATTATCAGGTCAGAGCGCCCCTAGGCCACGCCGAGAGCCAGTGGAGAGGGGCTTGGCTGCAGACGACCGTGTCGCCTAGCCGGGGCAACCTTCACATTCCCTGGCTCCTCCTGCCCCGGACGGCTGGCCCGGCGCCCCCGCCACTCCCCCTCTAGCTCTGGCTGCTGCTCGAGGAAGCGTGCTGGGTGCCCGGGAGGGGCCCCGGAGGGGGCCGGCCCCGCCCGCGCCCGGGGGGAGGGAGGCAGGAGGAGGGTGCGCGCCCACACCCCGCCCCCGCCGCGGAGCCAGCCCGCGGAGCTCGCGGCCAGGGCGGCGCAGACCGACCCAGCGACTCGCCCGGGCTACGCGCCGGGACGCGCTGCCGCCGCCGCCGCCACTGTCGCGACGTCCGCTCTCACCCGCGGCCCCGGGACTCGCGGAAAGAAGGTAACAGCGAGCTGGCCCGCGGGTCCCCGAGCCCCGGGTGGGCGTGGACGCGGCACCCGCGGGGACTGCACCCTCCTAGGCTCTGCGGGCTGGGGCGGGATAGGGGGGCCCGCCTGCTGAAGGCGCCCGGGTGCCAAGAGAAAGGCCTGGAGTGCTGGTTGCGGAGCAGCGCGAGGACGCTCCAACTTTTGGGTGGTTTTGCCATGTTGTCCGCGGGCGGAGGGAGGGCAGAGAACCGGAGGGGCGAGAGAGGGCAGAGAACCCGTCTAGGCTCCTTCGTGCCCGGGGAAGGGAAGGGACGGGGAGGGAGCAATGTGTCGGAATGTTGGGCTCCTTGGCGAGGCCGGCGCAGAGAGCGGGAAGTGGGGCGGGGGAGCGCTGGGCAGATGGACCGAGCACCCTGCCCCCTCCCCAACCGCTGCATTCCAGGCCCAAGCTGCAGATGAGGTCATCCCGTCCGGTTCCCCTCCGGCCAAGTCAACCACTGTCCCCTTTCCCCCGAAGCAACCCTCCATAGTCTAACCCGCTGCCCCCCAGAGGGAATGTTTTATGGCTAAAGTCTTTCTCGGACTTCCAATCCCTACTGCCCTCCAGATATTCTGTTCTTGCCCCAACCACGCAAGTCCCGCGAAGTTTGAAGCCCATGTTCTAGACCTGGAAACTGGCTCAGAGAGGCGAAGGGACTGACCCAGAGGCCGCCGCGCCACAAAACGCGGCGCGGGGACTGGAACCCAGGTCTGTGGGAGACTCGGCCCGCAGCCGCTCCGCCTCGCCGAGGGGAGGTCCAACTCAGTGTTGACTTGGGGTGGTGGGGCTAGAGGCGTCTCTTCTCCGCCCCACCCCCGCCCCCGCCACTTCCTCCTACCTCTCGTATAGCTCATGGAGCCCCCTCTTCCTAACCGCTTCTAGTCCCGGGTCCCCGCTGCGACTTCAGACAGCGTACTGCTCTCCTGGCCTCAGTTCCCAGGTCCCTCCACCTTGAATCGGCTGGTCTTTGAGAGACGTGAGAAGCCAGACTTCGAGGAGTAAACCCGCTATTCTAGGGGCCCTAATCAGGATAGGGTCCCGCAGTCCATCGACAAGGGTAGGGATACCCAGTGGAGGCTCGCGGGAAGGGGGCTGTGTGCACGCGACTAGCCTCCGGAGCAGAGGTGGCGCCGCTGGCGGACACCGCAGCCTGAGGTCGACTCCCAGGTGAGCGCCAGAGTGCAGCCGCCCCCGCCTGCGCCTCTGCCCACCCCCGCAGACAGACTCGCTCCTGGCTTCCCTTCCAACCACATGTGTCTCCACAGCGGCCCCTGTTGGCCTCTCCTATACAAGGTCCCTGCCTGGCCTCAAACCTTGTCTTTGCAGTCATTACCACCATTGAGTAAACTGTACCATGTGCTCAGGCCTGACTATCTTCTGTACAGCAAATATAAGGACTTCTGGGACACCAAGGCTGCATGGTGATCAGTCCTGCTCAGGACACAGGCACACTGAGTCTGCAGAGCTGCGTCTCCTGCCTCCTGGACCTGCCCTTCCCATGCTCAGGGGCTGGCCATGGCTCCTCTAACAACTCTTCCTCATAACCCGAGTCTTCACCCTCCCCTGGCATTTACTGTGATGTTAGTAGACTCCTGGGAGGTTCCCAGCTGTTCCACCTTTTCTGCTATGTGGCCTGGGGCAAGTTAATTCCTTTCTGTGCCTTGTTTTTTTCACCTGTCAAGTGGGTGTTGTGAGCATTAGCAGGTAGTGTTCCAGGGCTAGTGAGGGGAGATAAGCCTTGCACCAGGACACCCAGAGCCCTGCTTACTCCAGGGCCAGATGGGGCACACCTGATCACCAACAATACTCTGTGGTCAGCATCAAGTGGCAAATAACTGCCATCAAGAGTCCCCAGGCCTGACCAGGCAGTGGTGCAGTGGATAGAGCATCGGACTGGGATGCGGAGGACCAGGTTTGAGACCCCAAGGTTGCCAGCTTGAGCGCAGGCTCATCTGGCTTGAGCAAAAAGCTCACCAGCTTGGACCCAAGGTCGCTGGCTCCAGCGAGGGGTTACTCAGTCTGCTGAAGTCCTATGGTCAAGGCACATATGAGAAAGCAATCAATGAACAACTAAAGTGTCACAACGAAAAACTGATGATTGATGCTTCTCATCTCTCTCCTGTCTGTCCCTATCTATCCCTCCTTCTTACTCTCTGTCCCTGTAAAAAAAAAAAAAGAGTCCCCAGAATGAGAGATGTTAGTATAAGAATGTTGAATTTGAACCTAGAACTACCCTGCTCCATCATCTGGGGACTTATTTACAGTGTCATCTACTCTTACAGCACTCCTAGGGTGGGGTGAGGGGATCAGCCTTCGACGCTGTTCTTATTTTCCACGTGGGAAAAACAGGTGGCCAGTATTAGTGCCCTGCCCTTGGCTCCACAACATGACAGGGTCTTTCTACTGCAGCAGGCAGGTGGAGAGAGACCTTTTAGAAGTGCCCAGAGGCATTTGGGAGGTGGGATCATCACAAAATGGGGCAGAAGCTGGTCTCCTGAGGCACAGTGACCATGGGGGTTCAGTGGGAGTCAGAGCCCTTTTTGCTGAGAGGGGAGGGGCTGCTTCAAGAAGCTAGGGAGTTGGGGGGCTAGGAGAGAAGTGGGTGTGGCCACATGGCAGACATAGTGACCCCTCCACATGGCATTTCAGAATGATCCCCTTACCCCACTTTCTTCTTCCAGACATTCATCCATCATCTGCAGAGCAGGGAAGCCTGTGCCATGTACCTGCTGTGTGACCTTGGCCAAGTCCCTTCCCTCTGAACCTTGGGTCCCCCTGTGAAATGGGCCAACCCTGCAGCTCTGTGGAGCTGTTGGAGAATCAGGTGACATCATGTAATGGTTGGCCAACTGCAGTGAGCCTCACAACTACAGTAAACATTCCACGAGGACTTCTTGGTACCAGGGGTGCCAGGGAAAGGGATGATTCAGAACCCCCCCCCCCAGGGGAGGAGTTATGGTTGGGGGAGGATCAGATGGTGGGAAGGAAAGAGAATGTAGTCGGGAAAACAAAGTGAGCTTTGTTTTATTGCCTTCTTTGTTTTTATCTTGTTATTTAACCTATTTTGAATTTCAAATAATATTCAAAGGGGAAGTATTGAGATTTTTATGTTTGGAGGTGGCAGCAAAGGGTTTTTTTGTTTTTTAAGTTGAGACTTAGATGTAAGTGTTCTTGTTAAGGATTATTATCAGCTTTTATCAGCTGAGGTCCCAGGCCCATGGAGATAAGCCCAAGGTCACAGGGTGAGGCCACTAAATCCCCCACCTACCCTCATTTGGCCGGTAGCAAGGGGTGATCTTTTAGGTTATTCTGTGGCATGAAGTTCTGATTAAACTGGTATTGATTTGACACTTGTCAAGTGCAGAGACCGAGCTGGTTGCTGGGAAGGAGGAAGGCCGGAAAATCCAGGCAGGTGCCCCACCCTCAGAATGTGTTGCCAATTTGGGGAGATGAGACCGGGCTCTAGGAGCCAAAGGCTGTGTGAGTCAGAGACTCTTGAGTTCAAGTCTCGACTAGCTCTCTTCATGTGACCTTGAGCAAGCTTGACTTTCTCTGGGTTACAGGAAAACCAGGGGTTGGACCATAGGTCCATCGGTGTCCTTCAGCCTGTACTTTCTATAATACTAGAAGAGGTAGGGTCAGGCCCCTGGCGAGTTCAGAGATGACTTGGGCTCTTGGAAGACCAGGAGAGGAGGGAGTGGGCATAGAATAGCTTTTGGTACTAGCCGAGCTTTTTCCAAAACCCGATCCCTGATAGTAAGTCTCTTACATCACTGTGACAAACTATGATCAAGGCTTTCATGTGGACCTTCTCGGAGCCTCAGGCATGCAGGAGACATCTGGAAAAAGCCACTTTTGACTGCAGGATCCTTTTCTCAGGAAGCACCTTGAAGGCGGAGGGTCCTGAGGAACCTCTGCCTTAGCTGTTTACACAGACATTCACAAAGGCTTTGATGGGCACCTCCCTCCCGGCCACTCTGAATGGAAGACAGTTTAACAGACAGAGAAGGGAGGTGACTTGCTCAACCCGCCAGCAGGAGGCAGTGTAGCTTGGGGTTCAAGGGATCTGGGTCTCGGGGGCCCTGTTCACCATTTCCTCCTGTAGCCTCAGGCAAGTCACTTATTTTTGCCTCAGTTTCTCCCCTCTAATATAGTGCCTCTGTCAGTGCCTCTGTGTGGGTTAAATGAGTGACCAGCATAAGTCATTGGCACTTACTAGGTGTTTCATACACATTGTAAATGTACAGCTCTGAATTTTTTGTGCTCCTTCCTAGTCAATACCTGCTCAAAGGCAACCCAGTTCTGATTTCTGTCTCAATTGTTCAGTTTTGCCTGTCCTTAAATTTCCTATACATGGGCTCACACAGTGAGTTCTCCTTTGTGCACCCGCTCAGCATTTTGTCAGTGACCCCCACCCCTGTTGTTGGCTGTCATTGTGTTTTTCTCTTTAGCTACTCTTATTCAGCCCCAGGACCCTCCAGGCCTACCGACTCCTTTCTGTCTCCCTTTCAGGTCCCCAGCTGGGCAGGAGAGGGGCTGGCCACGGTTGAGGCACGTCATGTGCCTCCTCTGTTCTTGGACAGAACATCAATAGCTGATTCCACGGATCCAGTAGCCAGGTGTCAGAGAGAGACCAGACATGGACCCCCCACAGCCTCAGCATTTGGGGGCAGTACATTAGGAGAACAGAGAAGCAGCCTCCACCCACCCTCTTGCACTGGGAAGGAGTGAACTGAGAAGTGGACCCACCATCTGCTCAAGGCCCACAGAGGCATGGACCAGCAGCTGTGAAGAGCCAAAGCTGATGCCGGGCCCCCAGGGGGCTGGAGTGGCCCCCGTCATGAGCCTGGGCAAGCTCTCACCTGTGGGCTGGGTGTCTAGTTCACAGGGGAAGAGGCGGCTGACTGCAGATATGATCAGCCCCCCACTCGGGGACTTCCGACACACCATGCACGTGGGTCGTGGTGGGGACGTCTTTGGCGACACCTCCTTCCTCAGCAACCATGGAGGCAGCTCCGGGAGCACTCATCGTTCACCCCGCAGCTTCCTGGCCAAAAAGCTACAGCAGGTGCGCAGAGTGGGGACTCCATCCCGGCGGATAGCCTCCCCATCGTCATCTTCACCTGCTCCACCTGCCATCTCTCCCATCATCAAGAATGCCATCTCCCTGCCCCAGCTCAACCAGGCTGCCTACGACAACCTGGTGGTGAGCAAGCTCAGCTTCAACAGCAGCCCTGCCAGCTCCACAGATGGTCACTCCAGTTATGGTGAGGGCCTAGGTTATCTGCCTATTTTTCGGGTGTTGAGACCCAGAGGGTTTATGGTTCAACCAAGCCTCCAAGTGAGCTATTTTCCCAAGGTAGTTTGGTATCACCCTGGCGGTCAGGTCCAAACCCCAGACCATGGAAGGGGAAGGGTCAGGGAATGGAACCAGCCCACTCTCCAAAATACGCTAACCAATTTGGAAAACCACTTACGTGGACTGAGAAGTCAGAGACACTTCCTACCTGGATGAGAGGCAGGTTTTCTTGGCTCCTTTGGACAGTTCACCTGGAAACCAGGATTTCTGCTGCCACCTGGTGGCTATTTCCTACCCTGCAGCCTTGCCTCACAACCAGTGGCTGTCTCTAGTGCTCCCCCTGGAGGTCATTGCTCAGAACCCCACTGAAGGCTGGTCCACAATAACCCCCTATGTCTCAGGCCTGGTAGTCTTGGAGTCTTTGGCTGGACTTTTGAAGGGCATCCTTTGAGTATGACTTCCGTGCAGTCAGACCCTGGCTGCTGGTTCTATCCCTCTGACCAGCCCACATACTGTGGGTTCACCTTCAGACATCAACCTTCAGCAATCTCCTGGTCTTAGCAGGAGACCAGGGGGCCATGGGCAAGTTCACTCTACAAAATGAGACTTGGGACTGACCAGGCGGTGGCGTAGTGGATAGAGCATTGGACTGGGATGCGGAAGACCCAGGTTCAAGACCCCAAGGTCGCCAACTTGAATGCGGGCTTATCTGGTTTGAGCAAAGCTCACCAGCTTGGACCCAAGGTCGCTGGCTCGAGCAAGGGGGTCACTAGGTCTGCTGTAGCCCCACGGTCAAGACACATATGAGAAATCAATCAATGAACAACTAAGTTGTCGCAACAAAAAACTAATAATTGATGCTTCTCATCCCTCTCTGTTCCTGTCTATCCCTCTCTGACTTTCTCTCTCTGTCTCTGTAAAAAAAAAAAGAAAGAGAGACTTGGTAGATCTGAGCTCTAGGCTTGGTTCCACCACATCAGACTGTGGCCCTGGGCAAGCCAAGCCCTTCCCTTCTAAGCCTCACTTTCTTCATCTGAAAAATGGGAATGAGGGTTATCTCAATTGTCCGCTCCCAGGGTTGACGAAAGGATCACATGAGAGACCATGGGGTTCCCTATATTGGTAATATGGGAGAAATTGAGTCTGGATGGGGGGAGTGACTTGTTAGAGGCCACATAGCAAGCTGGGGTTTGTATTGACTCTCTCCGATTCCTGGTTATGAACCCCAGCTCTGACCCTGCTCCCCATTTCTCTTCTAGGCCTGGACTCTGGGTTCTGCACCATCTCACGTGTGCCTCGCCCAGAAAAGCCTCGTGACCGAGACTGTGACAGTTCCTTCCCCTCCGAACCTGAGCTTCGCCGCTCTGACTCCCTCCTGTCCTTCCGCCTGGACCTCGACCTTGGGCCCTCTCTCCTCAGTGAGCTGCTGGGGGTCATGAGCCTCTCAGAAGCCTCTGCAGCTGAGACCCCAGCCCCAGCTCCTGCTGCAAACCCACCAGTCCCCGCCTCAAGCCCTCTACCTTGTGGACGCTGCCC
Organism: Saccopteryx leptura; assembly: GCF_036850995.1. Lineage (NCBI taxonomy): Eukaryota > Metazoa > Chordata > Mammalia > Chiroptera > Emballonuridae > Saccopteryx > Saccopteryx leptura. The sequence goes on from NC_089503.1 coordinate 309,787,660, forward strand.
CAATGGGGTAACCACTGGGTCAGGCCCAGCAGCTGAGGCGAGGGCCAGCCTGGTAGGAGAATGTCCCCGTGCACCTGCTGACATGGCCCCTGGCAGGCACTGGGGAGCAGGCTGGGGTGGCAGCCAGGGCAGCCGCCACTACACTGAGATGGATGCCCGGCGGGAGCTGGTGAAGGTGCTGCCCCAGGGTCGGGCCTCTTGGGAGAGCCTGGATGAAGAGTGGGGGGCACCCCAGGCAGGTAGCAGGGCCCCCGTGCCCAGCACGGTGCAAGCAAACACCTTTGAGTTTGCCGATGCGGAAGAGGACGATGAGGTCAAGGTGTAAGCAGCTGTGCTTGGGCTCAGGACCCTGCCCAGCTTCAAGCCATCACCCACAAAGAACCCAGGTGCAGAGCCAGCCTCACCTGATGGTCGGGTCCTGCCAGTGATAGATGGGAGAACCCAAGTTGCCCCCAAACCCTCCGCGCCTCTGCTGGACAGACATGGGAGGGAGGCCAGGCTTGTCCTGGGGCCCGGGTATTCCCAAGGGCCCTGCCGGGCTGACCTGTTTCCCACTGCCACTCTGGACCCAGTGGCCATTCCTTTGTCCCCGCCCCCACTGGCTGGAGGGCCCAGCCTCACAGTGCTGCCTTTGTGCTGGGGAAGCGGGTGGGGGTAGGGAGTATGCCACACAGGGCCTTTGTCTCCTCCCAAAGGGACTGCCCATCCCAGCGGGGTCCCACTGCAACCCTGTGCCCCAACCCTTGCTCAGGCTGCTTCCCCCACATTTCCACCCTAACCCCCACTTGTCCCGGAAGCCTCAAAGAAAAATCAGGTGTGACCTCCCACCTTTCTGTGTACCCCAGACCTGCCTCTGTGTCCTGATTTTAAAAAAGGCTTTTTTGATAAAAGGTGTCGTGCAAGATGTTGGGGACCTGGGAGGATAGCATGAGCTCCACCTGCTTAAGTACCCTCAGTACTGGGTTTGGAAGCCAAAGACCCCCCAGGGCCCCCAGTGAATGGAGGGGCCAAGACAGTAATGAGTAACCAGGCTGGAATGAAAGTTCCGAGATAAGAGGCCCAGGTGGGAGCCCTTATCTGCAGTTCCGGGAACAGCCCCTGGCCCAGGTGCCTAGAGCCAGTACCTGCCTCTAAGCCCGCAGGGCAGCTTGGCAATTGCTCTGGTGATAAGGGGACAAGGCGGGCGGGAGTGGGCACTTAGAGGTGTTTGGAAGTGTGTCCCAATCCCGACTTGGCAGTCGTATGATCTTGTACCTCAGTTTCCTCTGTATCATCAGGATACTGGGAACGTTAAAATGCATGGGGAACACTAACCACAGTTTTTGACACAGACTAGATAAAGGTGAATTCTTAAGCTTGTTCTTAGTCATGGGGGAGGAAAATGGGGTCAGCGGGGCAGAGACTGCAGGTGGGGAGCCAGGACCCAGCAGCTGCTGATCCCATGCGATTGGGTAGAAGCTCAGGATAGGGGGTCAGTGTCAGGGTCCGTCTCTCCGGAAGGGTGCTGCCCACTCAGTCAAGCTTGAAGGAGGAGAGGTTGAACCCGCCCAGCACGCTCATGTAGCTCAGGTGGCTGTAGCCCAGCCTGTTGGGAAAGGTCAACTGGTGCCCGTCTGGCAGCTTCACCTTGAATTCGTCTCTCTCAAAGGTCACGGTGAACTGCAATGGGAGGGAGGGTGTCAGAAAGGCAGGCAGCACCCTGGAAGTGGGCCAAGGCAGTGCCTGGTGGCTCAAACAGTGCCAGCACACGTCTAGCACGGGGTTCCCTACCACCTGGGCTTTTCCTTTGTTTATGGTCCTTGGACCCTTTTCCCCTTTGACCTCACCTTGACCTCAGACCCTGGGCTGAAGCAGATATGGCCTTCCCGTTGCTCCTTCCCCCAGTTGTTGCCATCCCGTGAGTTGCAGACAATGGTGGATTCACCAAAGCGTGGGTTGAAATGCAGGGCCAGCTTTTCTGCCCCCTGGCCCAGATTGATCGCAAAGCTGCAGGGGGAGGGGTCACAGGTGAGGATTAGGAGCTAGCTCTGGGTAAGACAGGTTGAGGTCTGTGCCGTAAAGCAAGGGAGGTGACAACGTGGTCAGACGTGGCACTGGAGTACCACCTTGCCTTAGAAGCACAGGACTAAGGCTCTCTACAGGAGGGTAACAGCTTCAGGAATTGGGAGTGTTTAACCTGGAGAGAATTGCTGTCCTTAGCTATCTGAAGATTTATTAAGTTTGGCCATAAACTGTTGTCAACCTAAGGTGGGGATCTCCCTATCATTAGAAGTATGCAATCAGGGGTTGTGTGACTTCTTGGTAGGATCACTATAGGAGCCTGGGTTAGACCTTCAGAGTTCCCTGAGAGTGGGACATTGTGGATCATGGGGTGCCTTCATAGGGAGGTATCAGACCAGAGGTATCCTGCTTTTCTGCAACCTTGAGGTACCCAAGCAGGAAAAAGAGTGAGTTTTCTCTTGGCTTTTATTCCATGCATCTGCCTGTCTCCTCCCCAACCAAAAGGTGATGGAAGTCAGTTTCAAGAAATGCTGACGTTGTTCTCACATAAGAGCCTAGTGCTGAGCAGTAACCGGCCAGGTGGAGGTGTCCGTTTCTAACGAAGAGGATGCAAACGAGACTCTTGGCGCCCCCTGGTGGCTGCCTCTCGTTTAAAGAGTGAAAGGGGGGCCTTCTACCCTTCAGCTGGGTAAAGAGGGTGGTGTGTCCCTGGGTGCTTGGGCTTTTTGTAGAGGCACCTGACCAACCTGGCACTGGGCAGAGCTCCAGGGACTTCTCCACGTGTACCTTTCAGTATCTGTTGAAGCCAAGGAATATAACATACGGCATCATCAGCTGTGAAATTCTCAGAGCCCTCACACCTAGCCTCAGGTATGAGCAGGAGAGGAGCCAGTAGGGGTGTGGGAGTGAGCAAGGATGTAGAAAAGGCCCGCTTGGCCTGAAGTCACTCATCTCTGACCATCTCACTGGGATGCCCCACCTGCCCCCACCTTCCTGGTCTGCTCCAGGTCTGTGGCCAGTCCTCTTCTCTCCCCCACTCCCCGCCTTCCCCTTTACTCACCCATCAGCATCATTGGCGATCTTGCCCTTGATCTTTAGGGTTGTCCCCAACTTCATGTCCATGTTCAGAATCTCAACTTGCCCCTGCACCAACAGAGAAACAGTCCACACACAGGTGCCCAGATACTTTTTTTTTTTTTTTTTTTTTTTTTTTTCTGAAGCTGGAAACAGGGAGAGACAGTCAGACAGACTCCCGCATGCGCCCGACCGGGATCCACCCGGCACGCCCACCATGGGGCGATGCTCTGCCCACCCGGGGGCGATGCTCTGCCCATCCTGGGCGTTGCCATGTTGCGACCAGAGCCACTCTAGCGCCTGAGGCAGAGGCCACAGAGCCATCCCCAGCGCCCGGGCCATCTTTGCTCCAATGGAGCCTCGGCTGCTGGAGGGGAAGAGAGAGACAGAGAGGAAAGCGCGGCGGAGGTGTGGAGAAGCAAATGGGCGCTTCTCCTGTGTGCCCTGGCCGGGAATCGAACCCGGGTCCTCCGCACGCTAGGCCGACGCTCTACCGCTGAGCCAGCCGGCCAGGGCCTGGTGCCCAGATACTTTTCATGAACATTATCCCATCGTGATCTGACCATGGGCCTCCCTCTCCCCCTGCCCACATGAGGCTGCAGAGCTGAGAATGGTAAGAGCTGGACTGCTCTAATCAAAGCTTCCCAGGGTCCTCCTATTGCCCATTTTGCTTTGCTCTCATCCATCACAGTCTGATTAGAAAAACAGCTGGATCTGAAGCTATGAAGCTGAGCTGAGGGAACCTCAGTTTGCCCATCCACAAAATGGGTACAGTTGTCCCTGCTGACCTTACAGTTCCCAAATGTGTTCAAGTCATAAGGGCATGCTGCCCTTAGCAGAATCCCCAAAATGAGGATATATTTGGTTCCTGCACAAATGTGGAGTCAATTTACTGACAGAAAATGACTGTATCAGAAGCATGCAGGTCTTGCCTGACCTGTGGTGGTACAGTAGATAAAGTGTTGACCTGGAATGCTGAGGTTGCTGGTTCAAAACCCTGGGCTTGCTCAGTCAAGGCACATATGGGAAGCAGCTACTACGAGTTGATGCTACCCACTACTCCCCCCTGCCCTTCTTTCTCTCTGTCTCTCCTCTATCTAAAAATAAAATAAAGAAGTATACAGATCTTGGTTCATCCAAAACTTGGAATCTATAAAACTCCAGAAGTCACATGTCTAAAATATCCTTCAAAACCCTCTCCAAACCTCACTTTCCTCCCCTATAAAATGAACTGATTTGATTTATTCATTGAAAACCGGTTGCCGAGTGCCCGCTGTGCAACAGTGCAGTTGGAGGCCCTGTGATCACTAACACTCACCTTCAGGCTGACTGAGAGAATTCAGGATTGTGTTTGTGAACACCCCTGCATAGGTACAGCCTGGCACAGACTAAGGCAAATTGAGGGGCAACCATCATTATGGTTGCAAACTGTTATCCAGGGTCAGTAGTACAGCTGGACAAATAGGAATGCCTGTGGGAATGTACAGGGCCAGCATCCCTGTTTCCATGCAACAAAGTCTGAGCTGCGGAGAGAAAGCGAGAGGCAAGGCTGGGGTGGGGTGGGGGCAGGTGTCAGAGGTCCAGGTCTAGTGCCTGCTTTGCCCCTAAATGACTGAGTGCCTTGGGGCCAGCTTTGCCCCTTTCTGGTCCTCAGTAGCCCCATCTGTAATATAATTAGAGACTTGGTCTCTGGAGGAGGAAAGAAAGGGGACAGGTCGGACGACCAGGAGAAGGAGAGAGTTGGGAAAGCGGAAAGTATCCGGGCCCAAAGTCCCTCCCCGAGGGCTGAGGGGGTAGACAGCACCATCCCTTCCCCGCTGGCTCCGTGCTGGCACTCACGCTCTGCATCCCACCTGTACTGGCTTGCGCTGTGTCTCCCAAATAACCAGGTTAACCTGGATCCTGTGAATATAACCTACTGTATCTGGAAACTGGGTCTTTGCAGATGTAATCAAGTTAAGATCAGTTCCTATTGGTTTAGGATGGGCCCTAAATCCAATATAACTGGTGTCCTTATGAGAAGGAGGAAATTTAGCCCCAGAAACAGACACTCAGAGGAGAAGGGCCATGTGAAAACAAAGGCAGAGACTAAGAGCTGCAGCCACAAACCAAGGAAGGCACCGATTGCTGGCCGCAGCCAGCAGCTGGGAGAGATGAGAAAGCATCCTCCCCTAGAGTCTTCAGACAGAGCAAAACCCTGCCAACACCTCGCTTTCAGACCCCTAACCTCCCAAACTGTAAGAGAATAAATTTGTTATGGCAGCCACAGGAAACACACACCATCTAATTCTCAGAAGAGTTGGTCTGTAATTCAATTCCCCAAATGCAGGATACTGCAGCTCAGAGAGGGGCGGTGACTCATCCAAGGCCACACACCAAGCTATGGCAGAGCCAGGTTTGAAATCAAAGAGCCAGGGACCTCAAAGAGCATCCACTCAACCCCCTACAATTTACAGATGACCTCGGACAATTTCATCTCCGGGCCTCAGTTTCTTCATTTTTATAATGCTCGGTAAATGTTAGCAGTTATTATTATTGCCGCTATTAATGTTACTGATGAGCGAACTGTGGCCAGAGAGGCGAAGAGACAGGCTCAGCACAGTGGTGGAGGAAGCCAAAAACTTGGATGCTAAAGGGCTGTGGAGACCTTCTGTCCAACTTCCTCACTATCCAGATGGGGAAACTGAGGCCTGGAGAGGGGCAGTGATACTTGATCCCTAGCAACCCCATTCCCATTCAGGCAAAGATGCAGATGGAGACAGGAGGTGGGTGGCGGGGAAGCCAGCATCCTCACCGACATGGCGGAAGCTCCCAGAGGCAGCTCTCGGTGACTGCTGGAGGCCTGGGCTCAGCCTCTCACCTCCTGGTTCAGCTTATATCCCAGAATATTATATATTAACTCCCCAAGGCCATAAATGGGGACTTTGGTCCCTTTGTCCCAGGTACCCAGAACAAACAGACAGAAGGCTCCTCACCCAGCACACACACACCCCCCTCCACCCAGCCCAGAGTATCCTCCAGGCTCCCTCCAGCCCCGCCTCCCGCTTCTCCCAGGAGCCCAAGGGCACAGGGACAGGGCTGGACTTGGGCATCAGGAGCCCAGCACAAATGCCATGTGAGCTTGGCGGGCCACCCAGCATGGCCGAGCCCTGCTTCCTCATCCTTAAACAGTGACTCACTTTGTAAAGCACCTCTTAGCTTCTGGTTTCCATGATGTTGAGATTCACTTTAAAAGTCTCTTGTTCTGTTTTCACCCCTTACCTCATGACTTTTCTGATTGTACATGGATGTTTTAAAAGCAATACATGGCGGATTCAAAGAAAACATCTATAAGTGTCTACAGCAAAGTGTTAAAAGCAGAGAAGGAAGTGAGAGGGCTAAGGTTGGGGGTTGCAGGGGATATAAATGCTTTGCTCTTTATTTCTATTACTTATGGAATTGATATGCTCACCACAGGCAATGAGAGCTATTAATTAAGGAGAAAAAGTATCTCTCACCACCCCACCACCAGAGGAAACCTGGTTACTCTCTTGGTACATTTCCTTCCATTGGCGGTTTCCCACGGATTTATACCCCCTCTGTCTCTACACCTGATGAATCGACTTCATTCAGTAAACGTTAAAGCCTACAAATCTGTATTTCAGAGATATATTTTAAAGGCAGTGAAATACTCCACCTTCCAATGACTGAATTTATTCAACCAGTTTCCTTCTGTTGAATACTTGCATTAATTCTAAATGTTTGCTATTAAAAATACTGCTGCATTAAATCTACTTGCACATAAAGGTTGACTGCATCATGACAACTTATTTAGGGTGAATTCTCAGAGTAGAATTTTTCTAGAGCCCCGGTTTGGCGAGCCAGAGCCCTTTCCATTAGAGTTGGTGTTGGCCTCTAGGCAGGCTGCTGGGAGGCTGGCCCGGCTGAGGGCCCTCCAGGGCCCAGGAGCCGAGAGGTGGCTTGCTGCCCGGTGCTCGAATAGGACAGCACCTGCAGTCCCCTGCCCGTGCCAAGAGAAGCGTGATTTCCTCATTTTATCCACAAGGAAATGAATTCCTTTTCTGCCTTCCTCCCAGGGCCATGGTAAAGCAAGATAAGGGGTAAATGCTTTATACATGGAAACCCTCCAATCAACAGAACTACACCTTGTAAAGGTGGTATTTTTCTGAGTATAAGAGTAATTCTAGGTCACTGGAGAAGGTTTTGGAAAGTGCACAAAGTAAAAAAAAACATAAAAGTTCACTTGTTTTACAAAAAAGTGTTTAAAGACAAAGGACACGTTGTGCACTTTTCTGTGTTTATGTTTTGCAATGAAAGGTTTTAAGAAAGAAAGAGAGGGAGAAAGAAAATCATCTCTCCTTGCACCTCCAACTTTATTCTCTTTTTATTTTATTTTATTTATTTATATTTTTTACAGAGACAGTGAGTCAGAGAGAGGGATAGACAGGGACAGACAGACAGGAACGGAGAGAGATAAGAAGCATCAATCATTAGTTTTTCATTGCGCATTGCAACACCTTAGTTGTTTATTGATTGCTCTCTCACATGTGCCTTGACCGCGGGCCTCCAGCAGACCGAGTAACCCCTTGCTGGAGCCAGCGACCTTGGGTTCAAGCTGGTGAGCTTTTGCTCAAACCAGATGAGCCCGCACTCAAGCTGGCGACCTCTGGGTCTCGAACCTGGGTCTTGTGCATCCCAGTCCGACGCTCTATCCACTGCGCCACCACCTGGTCAGGTCAACTTTATTCTCTTAATAACGCCTACCTTCTGAACTCTACAAAGTACTTTCCAGCCATCATCACAATAAGTCCAACAAATTCTCAAGTTGATCTTTATTATTACTTCATTTTTAAATATGAACAAAGGTTCCTAGGATGTATACAACTAGTAAGTAGCATAACTGGCCTCGTCTATCAACCCACTGCTCAGGTGACTGTCAAGGCATGACTGCCCTCGCTTAGGGAAAGGAATTTTTGACCTCCGGGAGTATGACCTTAAACCAGTGGCCCCCAACCCCCGGGCCGCGGACCGGTACCAGTCCGTGGGCCATTCAGTACCGGTCCGCAGAGAAAGAATAAATAACTTACATTATATCCATTTTATTTATATTTAAGTCTGAACAATGTTTTATTTTTTAAAAATGACCAGATTCCCTCTGTTACATCCGTCTAAGACTCACTCTTGACGCTTGTCTTGTAAGTTCGACAATTATATTTAAAAAGACCACAGTTTTTACGCCGGTCGCATAATTTTATTTTGTGCATTTATCCGTCCCACCCTAAAGGCCGGTCTGTGAAAATATTTTCTGACATTAAACCGGTCTGTGACCCAAAAAAGGTTGGGGACCACTGCCTTAAACCCTTTGGATAGTGGCAGCCTCTGAGATGGCCCCTGGTAGTCACACTCTTGTATGACTGGCTCCCCTTGCACGTGGCTGAACCCAGTGACTCTATACTAGTAGACTACTAGAATATGGTAGGATATCACTTCTAAGATTAGGTTACAAAAAGAAAGATCACAAAAAGATGATGAGCTCTCTCTCTCTCCCCCAACCCTATCAGATTCCTCCCTCCACCCCCCATTCTACCACAGCTCTGGAGGACGTAAGCAAGCCATGTTATGGGTAGTCCTGTGGAGGAGTCTATTTGCCAAGGAGTGGATGTCTCCAGCCAATTGCCAATGAAGACCTGAGGCCTGCCAACAGCCATGTGAGAAAACTTGGCGATGGATCTCCTGCACTTAAGCCTTAGGATAGCTGGTAGAGCCAACACTATGACTGCAGCCTTATGGAGACGCTTAGCCAGAAGGCACCCAGCTAAGTCCCATCTGGGTTCCTAACTCACAGAACAGTTTCTTATTTTAAGTCTCTAAGTTCTGGTTGATTTGTTATACAGCAACAGATAATTAATATGCTTTCCCAAGCAATTGTTATAGGAAGCTTGGTGAGAAATGATATTCATGAAGGCCTCTTAACTGAAGAATTTGCAGTCTGTGCATGTGTTTAGACATTATACTTTATTGATTTTTTTTTTTTTTGCATTTTTCCGAAGTGAGAAGCCTGGGGGCAGGGGGAGGCAGACAGACAGACTCCCGCATGCTCCCGACCAGGATCCACCTGGCATGTCCACCAGGGGGCGATGCTCGGCCCATCTGGGGCATTGTTCCACGGCAATCGGAGCCATTCTAGCGCTTGAGGTGGAGGCCATGGAGCCATCCTCAGTGCCCAGGCCAACTTTGCTCCAATTGAGCCTTGGCTGTGGGATGGGAAGAGAGAGATAGAAAGAAAGGAGAGGAGGAAGGGTGGAGAAGCAGATGGGTGCTTCTCTTGTGTGCCCTGGCCAGGAATCAAAACTTTATTGATCTTTTAAAAGAATCAGCCATTGGTTTTATTTCCTTCCTTTATGCTAGTTAACTTTTTCTTTTAGTTTTTCTTTTATTTTATTGCTCTTTTCCTAGCTTTTCAAGCTGAATGGTTAGTTCATTAATTTTTCATCTCCCCTTTTTACTAATAAATGCATTTTAAGGCTATAAATTTTCCTCTGACTACCACTTTGGCCACTTCTGATTGGTTTTAGAATGTTCTATTCAGTATTCCAAATGTTACCCTTGAATCAAGCCAGATGATCAGAAAGTTGTTCTCAGCATATAGTAAGTGCTTAATAAATAATTACTGACTGACTTACTGATAGCAATAATAATAATAATCTTTAGGGGAAGAGTTAGAAGGTGAAACATCAATAATACACCAAGTGGCTAAGCTAATGATGCAATGAAAATATAAATGAACAATTACAGAACTATCAAAAATCACATTGTTTGGAGACTATGTATGGCCATGTTTCCTTGCTTGTTGCACCGTGTTAAGTGAATAAAGCAGCTACATAAGCAGGTTCCCAGGACTTTGTGATGGGCACTCACTGATTGTACCTGAGGCCACCAGGCTGCATGAAGAGGCAATGCTGAGGAGCGGCCATAACAAAGCTTCTGGGTGTTGAGAAGGACATCACCTAGCTGACCACACAGGTTCTCCCTCAGGTAACACAAACACATATAACTTTATTCAAATGCATGGGATTGCCTGACCAGGTAGTGGCGCAGTGGATAGAGCGTTGGACTGGGATGCGTTAGACCCAGGTTCGAGACCCTGAGGTCACCAACTTGAGCGCAGGCTCATCTGGTTTGAGCAAAAGTCCACCAGCTTGAACCCAGGGTCGCTGGCTCCAGCAAGGGGTTACTCGGTCTGCTGAAGGCCCGCGGTCAAGGCACATATGAGAAAGCTATCAATGAACAACTAAGGTGTTGCAACGCGCAATGAAAAACTAATGATTGATGCTTCTCATCTCTCTCCGTTCCTGTCTGTCTGTCCCTGTCTATCCCTCTCTCTGACTCTCTGTCTCTGTAAAAAATAAATAAAATAAAATAAAAAAAAACAAAAACAAAACAAACAAATGCATGGGATTGATGGCCACCATAGAAGAAAGTATAAAATACAGGCAGGCCTTAAAGAGACCAAGTCTAGCAGGGGGAAGACAAGCTTGGGCACAGGAAACAACAAGAAAACAATTCATTGCACTGCAGTGGAAGCCTTCAGAACATCCCAGACTCTCAGGGCAGGAAGGCGCCCTTGAATGTCATTTAGAGGATGATATAGGACTGGAATCTTTGTTCCACTACTTACTAGCTACATGACCTCAGGCCCACTTAGTTAATCTGAGTTCAGTCTCCTCCTCTGTAAACTAAGAACAATAGTTGTTGTAAAGATTAAGGAAGATAAAGCCTGGTGTTTTGTTAATAGTTAACAGATATTTGTTATCATTATCAGAGCCCCATGTCCCACCTGTGTTGGCTGTAAGGGAGGCAGCTCACCCCCACCTGGTGCCATATCTGAGTGCTCAGGCCTGTAGGAAGGTTCTTTTCACAACCTCTCAGGGCCCCATTATGACTTTTCTGTGCCTGAGGTATTTCTGCACTCATGGGCCCCTCATACATTAAAAAAATAATTATATGGCCCTGACTAGGTGTCTCAATCAATAGAGTGTCATCCAGCATGCCAAGGTCTCAGGTTTAATCCCCGATCAAGGCATATATGAGAAGCAACCAATGAATGCACAACTAATGCTTCTCTCTCTCTCTCTCTCTCTCTCTCTCTCTCTCTCTCTCCCCCCTTCTCTTTTTCTCTCTCAAATCAGTGAAAAAATTAAAAAATATATTTATATATTATGTATACACATATATAAACATACACACATATATAATTGTATTTTACAACTGCATTGAATGAATCAATGTTACATATTAAAATATTTTCTTCAACCTAAAAGTTCATTTTCTTCTTCTGATTTTACAAAACATTAAAGCATTTTGGTGGCCCCTGAAGTGAGGTATTGTGCCTGCTGTGCCTAATGGAGATGTCAGCCCGTGGCTTTTGGTACCTGCTGCCCAGTGGCCTCCTGATGTTGGGGACTTTGGTCCTGAGGTCTCTGAGATCCCTGCCTATCTCCCTTCCTGTCCTTTTCCTCCCAAAGAACAAACAAATCAACACATCAGTCATATCCGCCCCTGCTTCCCTCCCTGCTCACCCTCCCCAACATCCTCTTTCTGAGATGACAGGGAGCAGGGAGGCCAGAAGGCAAGGAAAGCAGAGTTTTTGCATCAAAAGGGTGAATGTCAAGTCCTGCTGGCTTTGTTGCCTACAAGCTAGTAGCCATGGCAAGTGACTTAGAATCTCAGTTTCTTCATTTGTGAAAGGAAGCTAATAATAGTACCTTCCTCATGGGTGTTGGTGGGAGTGTGAAAATTTTAATTTTTCATTTTAAAAAGTTAACCTATGTAGCATGTGGGGTAGGCACATCACAGATGCTAAATAAATAAATAAATAAAATGTATTTTTTCTTGCTTCCTTATTTTTGGACAGAATTTCTAAATGGGTAAATGTTTCACGTAAGATGATAAAGGCAGGTGTCCAGGCAGACACAAGGAGTGAATCGGCTGTGAGCAGTGGGCAGCACCAGCCCCCAGTGGTCTGGACTCTGGCTGGTGAGCACACTCCTTCTGCTCTCCTGGAGGACAAGTCTTGGGAAGCCAATGTCCATCCTCCCAGAATCCAGATCATGGGGGAGAGAGAAGAAAGATGCTGGTGAAAGCCAGATGTACCAGCTCAAGGGGGCCAGATCCTCATCCCAGGAAGGTAGGGGCCCTGCTTCTCCTGGACAGACCTGGGGCTCATGACCTGTGCTGTCCAGCTCAATGCAGACCAAAATCCCTCCTATCCCCAAAGTCTTCTTTCAGGTGTGTTAGCCTCTGGCCCAAGGAGGACTTTCTCTAGCTGTGTGACCTTGGGAAAGTCACATAACCTCTCTGAAAAATGAGGGTTTTAAGAATGAGCTTCAGCCTGACCAGGCGGTGGCGCAGTGGGTAGAGCGTCGGACTGGGATGCGTTAGACCCAGGTTCGAGACCCCGAGGTCTCCAAGTTGAGCACAGGCTCATCTGGTTGGAGCAAAAAAGCTCACTGGCTTGAGCCCAAGGTTGCTGGCTCGAGCAAGGGGTTACTCGGTCTGCTGAAGGCCCGTGGTCAAGGCATATATGAGAAGGCAATCAATGAACAGCTAAGGTGTTGCAATACGCAACGAAAAACTAATGATTGATGCTTCTCATCTCTCCGTTCCTGTCTGTCGTCTCTCCCTGTCTATCTCTCTCTCTGACTCTCTGTCTCTGTCTCTGTAAAAAAAAAAAGAATGAGCTTCAGTTTGACCACCTGTAGATGGGAATTGTAACTATCACACCTGATAGGGTTGATGTGAACCTCAAGGGAGAATATATGTGAGCACTGAGGACACTGCCAATCCATGCTCTGGGCTGAATAAATGCTCACTTACTACATGTTATTTTTAAGCCTGTTTGGATATTCAGGCTGCCTGAAAGGATGTCCAGCCCTGCTTCTCCAGCTCTGCCCAGATGACCGTCTGTTGTTCTAGGGACTTCCGCAGAACCCTTGCCTCACCAGGCCCAGGAATCTTCTTGTTTAACCTGATTGCCAGGTTCAGTGGCCCCATTGTGAACCCCAGCTGCTGGCTGCATTCCTGGTCTGGTGTCCCTCCAGGATCACGTAGGTAGGTCCCCTGGAGATCTTGGGTCATCCTCACCTTATCTAGAATTGGGGAGAGGCCTTGAGGAAGGAAGGAAGTTAGAGAAGTAGGAGGAGGGGAGGGCCACAGCCACTTAGCTGTCCCCCTTTCCACTGCTGACCCCATAATCCTTTTACCACCTGTTAGGGTCTTTGTAAAATGACAATGACAACACCCTGCTCTAAACCCTCTAGTGATTTCTTTTCACCCTTAGAACATAATCCAATCACCCCGCTGGGCTGGCAGGCCCACCTGATCTGGTCCTGGCTACCTTGCAGCCTCATCTCACCCCACATGCTCCCTGGCCACTCTGACCTCTCTTCTAAATTTACAATGCCCATTCCAGCCTCAAGCCTGTGTTCTTGTTGTTCTCTTCACAAGAACTCTTCCCCAGCTCTTGGCCGGACATTATCATGTTATCTTAATGCAATGTGGTGGATGGATGGATGGATGGATGGATGGATGGACGGACGGATGGATGCCTGAGTGGCTGAATAGTGGATCTGCTGCAGGGAGCACTCATTAAAGAGCCCAGGAGGGTGGGTGTTTTCAGAGGCTCCAATCTAATGACATAGAGCATTATCACTTCCTTTTAACCTCCCTCCAGATATTATCTGGGCTCTTTGGACAGGGAGTCTCCTTCCCAGGGTCACACCTATCTACCTACACACACACATACTTGGTGCTGGGTGGATTTGCAGAAGAGACACTCACCTGCCCTGAGGAGGATCTGGCCCTGCCTTTGGGTTTGCCAGGAGCTGGGAATTGAGGGTTTTAATCCAGAGGTTGTTTCCACCCCCACAGATTCACTCCATCACCACCTGTGACCAGGCCATGAAGGTGTACCAGCCTTCGCTGTCCACGGGAAGATTGGGTGGCCCAGGCCTGGGAGAAGGAACCAGGCTCAGGGCTGGGGTCTGCCCTGCCGAGTAAGAGCAGTCCAGGACCACAAGTCCTGTAACAAAAGAGTTTGCTTTACTTGTTTAGTTTTTAGAGAGATGTTCTCAATGGAAACATTCCTCTTGCCGCTCTTAAGAAGCACAACATAGAACATTATGGTTTCTTCTGGGCTTGGCATATGGACTCTGACATATGGTAGGCTCTTAACTATTGTTATTGAATATTTTGTAGTTATTAGCTAATGACTGTCATTTTCTGAATGTTGCCCAAACATTTGGCCATTGTGAAACCCCCCAACCTCTGGACACATGACAGCCCTAATCCTTGGCCTCCCCAGCTGCAGCAGGAGGGACCAGGAGCAACTCAACGTCTGGTGATCTCTGGGTCTCAGTTACTCTCTCTCTTTCCACCACTCCCCTCAAGGGCTGGAGCTTCCACTGGCCTGCTTGCAGACTTGTGAGCTCTTCTTCCCTGCAGAATCCTAAAGGCTCCCTGCCCCTCCTTCCTCATTCTTCAGACCCTATGTCCTCAGCCCAGGCTACAAGAATAAAAGCTGTCACTATCAGTTCACCAGAGTAGGTCCATTTCCTGGCAAGCAGCTGACACCTGTTTGGTTTTTCAACCCTTATACACTGCTGATAGGGATGTAAAATGGTGCAGCCATTATGGAAAGTAGATTGACAGTTCTGCAAAAAGCTAAACATAGAACTACTATATGACCCAGCACTTTCATTCCTAGGGGGAGTTGGAAGGAGTTGAAAACAGAGACTCAAACAAATACTTGTACACCAACATGCATAACAATGTTATCCACAATAGACAGAAGATAGAAAAGCCAATAAACAGATGAATACATAAGCAAAATGTGGTATATGCACACAATGGAATATCATTCAGCCCTGAAAAGGAACAAAGTGCTATTTCACGCCATAACACTGCTGAACCTTAAAAACATTATGTGCCTGACCTGTGGTGGTGCAGTGGATTAAGCGTCAACCTGGAACACTGAGGTTGCCAGTTCAAAACCCTGGGCTTGACTGGTCAAGGCACATATGGGAGTTGATGCTTCCTGCTCCTCCCCCTTCTCTCTTTCTCTCTTTCTCCTCTCTAAAATGAATCAAAGCCTTTAAAAAAAACATTATACTCAGTGAAAAAAGAAAGACACAAAAAGCCACGTATTGTATGATTCCACTTTAATGAAATACCTACAATAGATATATTCGTAGAGACAGAAAGTAAATTGGAGGTTACCAGGGACTGGAGGAAATGGAATGGGGAGCTACTGTCTTACAAGCACAGAAGCTCTGCTTGGGGTGATGAAAAACTTTTGGAAATAGATGGTGATGGTTGCACAACATTGTGAGTGTAATTAATGCCACTGAATTGTGTATTGAAAAATGGTTAAAATAGAAAATGTTATGCTATATATATTTTGCTAAAATTAAAAAAAATTAATAGTGTAATATACATATTCCTAATTACCATGGACAGATACCGTGACAGTAAAGAAGGCTGATAAAAAAAAATATTGATTCACCTGACTTGTGGTGGTGCGGTGGATAAAGCATTGACTTGGAACACTGCAGTCGCCGGTTCAAAGCCCTGGGCTTGCCCAGTCAAGGCACATACAACAAGCAATCAATGAACAACTAAAGTGAAGCAACTATGACTTGATACTCTTGTTCTCTCCCCTCCTCTCTCTGTAAAATCAATAAATAAAATCTTTAAAAAAAATTTTTTTAAATATTGATTCATTTGAAACAGTATTGGAGAAGGGCTCTACCGATACCCTGGACTGCCAGGAAGATGAACAAGTAAGTCCTAGAGCAAACTAAGCATGAAATGTCACTGGGGACAAAAATGACAGAACTGAAGCAGTCCTACTTTGGGCACATCGTGAGAAGGCCGGGTTCTTATAAAAAGGTAATAATACTGGGAAAATAGAAGGCAGGCAGGAAAGAGAAGGACCAGATAGGAGATGGACTGACTCCATAAAAGAAGCCATGGGCGTGAGTCTACAGGAGCTGGGCAGGGCTGCTGAGGACAGGACATCGCGGACATCACTCAGTCACTGGGTCTACAGGAGTCAGAGCCGACTCAAAGGCACATACACACACATACCAAAAAACCCCCATGGAATTGTACACTTTAAATAGGTGGATCCTATGTTACGTGAATTATATCTCAACAAAGCTATTTTTTTTTTAATCTTTTTTTTTTTTTTTCATTTTTCTGAAGCTGGAAACAGGGAGAGACAGTCAGACAGACTCCCGCATGCGCCCGACCGGGATCCACCCGGCACGCCCACCATGGGGCAATGCTCTGCCCACCAGGGGGCGATGCTCTGCCCATCCTGGGCGTCGCCATGTTGCGACCAGAGCCACTCTAGCGCCTGAGGCAGAGGCCACAGAGCCATCCCCAGCGCCTGGGCCATCTTTGCTCCAATGGAGCCTTGGCTGCGGGAGGGGAAGAGAGAGACAGAGAGGAAAGCGCGGCGGAGGGGTGGAGAAGCAAATGGGCGCTTCTCCTATGTGCCCTGGCCGGGAATCGAACCCGGGTCCTCCGCACACTAGGCCGACGCTCTACCGCTGAGCCAACCGGCCAGGGCTCAACAAAGCTATTTTTAAAATCAGAGCTTCCCTGGAGTCATAATGCCAACTTATTTCACTTATTTTTCGTTTAAGTCTCTTTCTGGAGTCAGGTTCCAGCCATGGGATGTAGTCACCATGTTTTTAGGAGGTTGTGGAAGGGGTATAACCTCTCTCTAGGAGAAAGAAAGCGTTTGCCTCCTCCTGCTGGCCACTAAGAGAACAATCGAAATCAGGAAGAAAAGTTAACTGCTAGGCATCTATCTCAAAATAAAAAATGAAAAAATTAAGACACATGTGATAAAAGAAAGGAAGGAAGAAAAGAAGGAAGAAAGGAAGGAAGGAAGGAAGGAAGGAAGGAAGGAAGGAAGGAAGGAAGGAAGGAAGGAAGGAAGGAAACATTTTGTAAAAGTCAAAAGGCCTTTAGAAATATATAGCAAGTCTCCCTCCTCTCCCAAGTCTTTCAGCGATTCTATGAGCCACACAGGTGAGAGTGTGCCATACACACAAGTCCACACCTTGGTTTTGTTCTCATAACAATATGTCTTAGAGATTGTTCCATATTGGTAAAGCACTTTTCTCTTCCTGAAGGTTGGGTCTGATTACTGAGATCCAACTAATAGGAAGTTGATTTGACATACATTTAGTTTGAGTTTAGTGGGTTATAGTGGGTTATAGTTATAAAGCTCACAGTCACTTCTAGGACTAATTAGGTGGTTGCTAGCCCTAGTCCTAATATAAAGAATGGCTTCCAGAATTACTCTTATCATTCATACCTCCTCTGCTGATTCACCTGGTGACCTGACATAAAGGTGTAGGACAGAGGTCACATCACTATGTCAGCCCAATACAAGTCCTAGGCATCTGACATGGAAAGAATGTGACTAGTGGCCTGACCAGGCAGTGGCACAGTGGATAGAGCATCGGACTGGGATGTGGAGGACCCAGGTTCAAGACCCCCGAGGTCGCCAGCTTGAGCACGAGCTCATCTGGTTTAAGCAAGGCTCGCCAGCTTGAGCCCAAGGTCGCTGGCTCGAGCAAGGGGCCACTTGGTCTACTGTAGTCCCCCGGTCAAGGCACATATGAGAAATCAATCAATGAACAACTAAGGAGCCACAACAAAGAATTGATGTTTCTCATCTCTCTCCCTTCCTGTCTGTCTATCCCTATTTGTCCCTCTCTCTGACTCTCTCTGTCTCTGCCAAAAAAAGAATGTGACTAGTGACTAGTGGAGGAGAACCAAGATCTGGATTGTATGGAGCCAGGAGCTAGTCTCAGGCATGGAAACTTAGAAGTGGAGGATTCAATTCCCGCTGACACCTAGTTACAATGGAACTCCATGCATTGGGAAGAGGATCGGTAATATAGCAAATGTAATTATAAATGCATCGCACACTAGGTTCTTTTTTTTTTTTTTTTTTTACTTTTTTTTTTAGATTTTATTTATTCATTTTTATTAGAAAGAGGGGAGAGAGAGAGAGAGAGAGAGAGAGAGAGAGAGAGAACAGAGGGAGGAGCAAGAAGCATCAACTCCCATATGTGCCTTGACCAGGCAAGCCCAGGGTTTTGAACCAGAGACCTCAGCATTCCAGGTCAACGTTTTATCCACTGCACCACCACAGGTCAGGCTGCACACTAGGTTCTTTTTTATTGGGAGTCACATGCAATACAAGTGACCAGAACGCCTCTGCTATAGGACACAAATCTGTGACAGTCCTGTAAACAGCAACTATTCCTGTATGTGACATTGAATGTTTTCTACATCACGACACATGGGTGATGTAGAAATATATAATATCCCTCTCAGCATATAACACATTTTGTTCTGACAAAATTGGCAGCTCCTGATGAAACCACATGGAAAATTCGACTTTGCCAAATTTGACAATATTAAAAAATTTAAGATTTATGTGACATGATCAACAATACATTATGAGTGAGAAGAACTATGCTAAAATAAAAAACATTTCTTATCAAACATGTAAAGGTCTGACTTTACTTTCTTCTTATAGAAAAGATAATAAAGTCACTGCTATACGAAGAGCATTCACCCCAAAATTGTAGGAAAAAGATGTATCATAGTGGCATGTCAAGTTGTTAAGTAAAAATTTCTTATTGTTCTGATTTCATATGGTATTTGTCAACTTTTTAAAGTTTGTAATTTATAGAAATTTATTTTCTCACTCTAAGTAAATACCTAATTTTGCATGTGTCATTTTATATATTCTTTTTTTTTTTTTTTTTTTTTTTGTATTTTTCTGAAGTTGGAAACGGGGAGGCAGTCAGACAGACTCCCGCATGCGCCCAACCGGGATCCACCCGGCATGCCCACCAGGGGGCGATGCTCCGCCCATCTGGGGCGTTGCTCTGTTGCAACCAGGGCCATTCTAGCGCCTGAGGCAGAGGCCATGGAGCCATCCTCAGCACCCGGGCCAACTTTGCTCCAATGGAGCCTTGGCTGCGGGAGAGGAAGAGAGAGACAGAGAAGAAGGAGAGGAAGAGGGGGAGAGAAGCAAATGGGCGCTTCTCCTGTGTTCCCTGGCCGGGAATCGAACCCAGGACTCCTGCACACCAGGCCGACGCTCTACCACTGAGCCAACCAGCCAGGGCTCGCATTTTATATATTCTTGAGTTTACCTGATCCTGGTGTAAAGTGCATGTCTTGCATTGGATAGCTGTCAAAAAAAGATTGGAAAGTTCTGGACTGGACAATGATCTCAAAGACTCCTTCCAGCTCCGGAATTCTCTAACTGTGGGAAACACTCCCTATCCCCTAACTCCCAGCATCTGCAACTCTGACTGAAGGACAAGGAAGTCCTTTCTTGGAGCTTATCCAAGTCTTTCCTGCTGTACTTAGAGGCCCTGTCCCTGGGGAAGACAGGAAGACAAAGTGCCAGTGTGCAGAGTTCCCAGGGGAGAAGTGAAGACAAAGGCCTGAAGGGATAAGCTTTAAGGGAAAGGGAAGAGAAAGTAGTTGAACCAAAGCCCCAAACCTAGGAATAGACTTGAGGGCCCCTCCTAATGTAACAATAGTAGTGACCGTTTGGAGCTTGCTTTATTTAGCAGTTATTGAGTGCTTATTGTATACTAGGTGTTCTACATGTTATCTCTAATCCTCTGCCAATTGACGCTCAAGAGGTGAAGCGGCTTGCCCAAAGTCACATGGCTCTGCTCTCTCCTGCCATGCATACCCTTCCCTCCAGCCATGTCATACTTTCCTCCTAAAAATCTTACTTCCCACATACTGTCCCCTCATATTAGGGAGGAAATTCCTCCTCCTCCTTTAGTTTCCTGCTCTAGGGCACCTCCTTGCTCTTACTCCTTCCTCCACCCCCACGATGATTGATCTTGCTCTCCTTTGCAGCACTTAGAATATAGCTGTCCAGGACTTGTCACAGTGCTGCCCAGCTCCCTCGTGCGTGTCTTAGATGCATCACCAGATCTGAAATAACATTGTTTATTTCTGTGTTCATTAGTTTACTAGAATGTAAGTTCCAAGAGAGCATTGTCTTGCCTCACTTATTCACCCCTTTGTTCCATGACACAGACCTTCACACAAGGTGGGGATTCATAAATTGTTTTCATGTGCAACCTCTACCTCAAAGTTATGCTACAAGCTCGCAGTCCCAGAGCACATAATGAATGGCTCATTGGCCAATTAACAAGGGCAATATTTGTATACTGCCTTTCTATTGGTAAAATCTGAGATCTCTGGTTTCCTTCTAGCCAGTGGGGTATGGGTCAGAGTGGCAGACTCCAGGGCCACACACCCCTACAAGCCACATCTACCTACCCTCCAGAAAAGGGTGAGGGGAAAGGAGGTTGCTCAGACTCTACTCCCCAGCCCCCTATTCCTCCACTCCCCCAACCCAGTTGACCAGCAAGTGTGACTCACCTTGTACACCTAAGCACCAGAGCTGGGAGTGGCTGATGTTAAAAGAGCATGGACCAGGGTCCCACTGAGCTGCAGAGATGGTCCACACTGTGCAGCCAGACCTTCTGTGTGAGTCTGTATCACTCTAGACCTGCCTATCTTGGATCTAAGGTCTTTGAGGAACCATAGCAGGCAGGAACATGGGGCTCAGGCAGCAAGGGGTGGACCGAGCACAGGGTAATGCTAACTTTGGACTGCAAATTCCTGGGCCACAGCTCCAGAGAATCAAAACTGAATATGAAATTGTCCAGGAGCCTGCATCTTTCATTAGCTCCCAGGGGCTTTAGATACAGGTAGTCCCCTCAGAGAAAACCAGTAGCGTAGAACCGGTGCAACCTTGAAATCAAGCACAACTTGGTCTCAGTTCCCACTAACTGGCAGCCTCGATCAAGACTTTCCCTAACCTCTCTGGACCTCACTTTCCTCCTCTGTAAAATAGGGAGACTAATCCCTACTTCAAAGGTATAATACATATGCAAAAGCCATGACACTCAGCAGGTAAGTCACGGTAGCAAATAACTGGTAACAAATCATCTTTATCATGGAATCACAGCAAAGGCAGTGAAACAAACCATCACAAGGGAGATTCTCACCCATCCCTCAACCCCCAACCTCGGATGTGGAAAAGCCCAAGGAACGAGTTCGCTTCTCAAGTGGCCTCAATCCTCTGCCTTCACACACAAGATATGACCAAGTCTCCCTGGAACCAAACCTTATTTTTGCTGTCCCATTATTTCAGGCAATCCAGATTTTCTGGGAAAGCGTTAATTGCAAACAACCAATTAGATCATCTTCTGTAATATAGGCATTTATATTTGCTCTGAATTTATATGTCCTTCTACCTAAAAGTCATTCCTTTCAACAAAGAGAATTTATTTATTTTTTATTTTTTAAGACTTTATTTATTCAATTTTTAGAAAGGAGATAGAGATTAGAGAGAGAGAGAAGGAAAGAGAGAGAGGAGTGGGGGGAGGAGCAGGAAGCATCAACTCCCATAAACCGGCAACCTGAGTGTTCCAGGTCGATGCTTTATCCCACTGCGCCACCATAGGTCAGGCTCAACAAAGAGAATTTATTAAATGTACAGAGAAACAGGGCTAAATTGTAATACTTTGTGAGCCTTTTCATTTATGTAAATTCATAAATCAGGGGAATAATTTTCCTAATACGGTATGGCCTAGTTCTGATTCAGAAATACAAGCCCCTGCCTGTTCCTGCATACATACATAAGAGGTTCACAACATACATTCCACATACTCTACCATCTTTCTTTTTCCGGGGGGTGAGAGGAGGGGAGATAATGAAGCAGACTGCTGCATGTGCCCCGACCAAATTATTTTTAGTGCCTGAGGCTGATGTACTCCAACAGAGCTATCCTCAGCGCCCAGGGTCACGCTTGAAACAATCGAACCAACTGAGCCATGGAGCCATGGCTGTGGGAGGAAAAGAGAAAGAGAGAGAGAGAGAGAGAGAGAGAGAGAAGGGGGAGGGGTAAAGAAACAGATGGTCACTTCTGTGTGCCCTGACTGGGAATTGAACCCAGGACATCCACACTCTGGGCCAACACTCTACCTACTAAACCACAAGTCAAGGCCTCTACCATCTTTCTGATGCCTGCTTTCCCCTCAGTCAGCAGGTAGCACCTGGAATTGTGGTTCCTGGAACTGAGTACAGACTTTGGATACAGAGACTCAAGCTTGAGTTCAAATTCTGGCTCTGGTCTTCCTAGCTGACTTCAGAACCCTTCTTGAACTTGCTCATCTCTCTGCCTGGATGCCCTTCCTACAACTGGCTCCTTCTCAGCTTAAACATCACATGGCCTCCACTGTCCTCATACCTGATTGGGGTACGGCCAGTAGTCGAGGCCTGGCATATCCACATTGGATTTGGGCAGACAGTAGAGAAACTGCGGAGCCGGAAAATGGTAGGCCATTCCGTTTATTAGAGTCTTGCAATGGTGGACAAGGAAGCAGGCCAGAAAAACCACTTCTGGCTGACCAGCCAACAGACTGGGAAAAAACCCTTCTCCAGAAAACAATAGCAAAAAATGGCCCCTCCCAATGGTGGCAGACAATCCACAATCTACAATCTGCCACCCTGAAGGCAAGCACCTGCAGCCTCACATAGACTATACATACATGGCGCTGCCCAGTGCTCATGCACCAGTCAGGCAAAGTACAAGCGAGCAAGCCTAACATATTTGTTTGCCCAACAGGGTAGCTTTTTAATTATCTTGATGTGTTTTCTTTGCTTTTGTGTTTTCTGTCCTTTAAAGGTAAGGACATGATCTTATGTGGGCTCTTGTGATTGGTGATGGAAGCTGTGACTGTGTGGGGACATTGGCCAACCACATCCTCACACAGGCCTCGAAATTCTCATCTGTAAAACAAAGAGAATAATACCCAACTTTGAGGTCTCTGTGAGGGTGACAGGAGAAAATGACAGCCATGGGCCTTTGTTTCGTCTACCTGGAAGGGGGAGGTGAGCCAGGAACTGACTGCGGTCACAGGGACTGGAGTTAAGGCCATGTCTCAGCTTTTCCCCTGAACCTTCTACAATTTCCCCACGAAAGGACTGCATGCTCTCCCACATAGCACTCCTCCACGGTCTTTCCTCACCTCCCCTTTCTCCTCTCCTGCCCTTCTCAGCAGCATTTCCAGAGGTGGAGGGGTCTTCCTGGGAAGGGTCTGAGGTGTTAAGCCATTGGAGGTCAGCGTGGGTCAGGTGATTATAGCTGCTTCAAGGACAGCTCAGTTTTACTTGCCCCTCTCTTCCCAGGAGTTCCCATGTCACTCAGAACAACATATACTGCTCACAAAAATTAGGAGATATTTCAAAATGAATATGAAGTGATTTTTTAAAAAAAGCATTTGGCTTGACCAGGAGGTGGCGCAGTGGATGGAGCTTGGGAGTGGGATGCAGAGGACCCAGGTTCGAAACCCCAAGGTCACTGGCTTGAATGTGAGCTCACCAGTGTTAGCGCGGGGTCACTGGCTTGAGTGTGGGATCATAGACATGACTCCATGGTTGCTGGCTTGAGCCCAAAGGTCGCTGGCTTAAAGCCCAAGGTCGCTGGCTTGAGCCCAAGGTCTCTGGTTTGAGCAAGGGGTCACTCGCTCTGCTGTAGCCCCACCCATCAAGGCACATATGAGAAAGCAATCAACGAACAAGCAATCAATGAACAACTAAGATGCAGTAACGAAGAATTGATGCTTCTTCTTTTTTTTTTTTTTTTTTTTTTTTTTCCATTTTTCTGAAGCTGGAAACAGGGAGAGACAGTCAGACAGACTCCCGCATGCGCCCGACCGGGATCCACCCGGCACGCCCACCAGGGGCGGTGCTCTGCCCCCCAGGGGGCGATGCTCTGCCCATCCTGGGCGTCGCCATATTGCGACCAGAGCCACTCTAGCGCCTGAGGCAGAGGCCACAGAGCCATGCCCAGCGCCCGGGCCATCTTTGCTCCAATGGAGCCTTGGCTGCGGGAGGGGAAGAGAGAGACAGAGAGGAAAGCACGGCGGAGGGGTGGAGAAGCAAATGGGCGCTTCTCCTATGTGCCCTGGCCGGGAATCGAACCCGGGTCCTCCGCACGCTAGGCCGACGCTCTACCGCTGAGCCAACCGGCCAGGGCGAATTGATGCTTCTCATCTCTCTCCCTTCCTGTCTGCCTGTCCCTATCTGTCCCTCTCTCGGACTGTCTCTGTCAAAAAAAAAAAAAAGCTTTTGTTTTGTTTTTGTTTTTTTGTATTTTTCCAAAGTGAGAAGTGGGTAGGCAGTCAGACAGACTCCTGCATGCGCCCAACCGGGATCCACCCGACATGGCCACCAGGGGGCGATGCTCTGCCCATCTGGGGCGTTGTTCTACTGCAGCCAGAGCCATTCTAGCGCCTGAGGCAGAGGCCATGGAGCCATCCTCAGCGCACAGGCCAACTTTGCTCCTATGGAGCCTTGACTGCAGGAGGGGAAAAGAGAGATAGAGAGGAAGGAGAGGGGGAAGGGTGGAGAGGCAGATGAGCGCTTCTCCTGTGTGCCCTGGCCAGAAATCAAACCCAGGACTTCCACATGCTGGGCCAACGCTCTACCACTGAGCAAACCAGCCAGGGCTGATTTTTTTTTTTTATTAAACAAGAACATCAGAAAAGCAAATGACAAGTCAAAGAAAGTTGTTTGGTTATGCAAATGAGATGCAAAACCAACTTTTATTTCATTAGTGAAAATGCACGATACAAAAGGCTGAAAGTACTGGAGCATCTGCACGTTCCCTGATCCCCTTATTTTTGTAAGCAGTGTATTTGCAAATAGTGGAGATGGGAACAGGGGTACAGGCCAAATTTCTGCATTCATTGTTTCCTGTGTTGGTCCTCCTTCCTTCCACCATCCTCAGGTTCCTCCTTCATACTTTATACCCTGAGTCCTAGTCTGGGCCAGGCCCAAACTGCATAGTCACAGTTCTCTAGGTTTCCCTGAGGCACAGCCTAGAGCAGTGGTTCTCAAACTTTTTGAAGTCGGGGTGCATTTAAAATCCTACAAATAATTGTAGGCATACTATATACAAATTTCTGAAAAATATGTTATAATAATTAAGTCAAATATTAAAGAAAAAAATATAAAATCCAACTGTGCTTTCATGGTAATTAAACGAAATAAATACAACAAAATTAAATTTATCCTGACATTAAAAAATTTTTATGGCCTGACCTGTGGTGGCGCAGTGGATCAAGCGTCAGTGGATCAAGCGTTGACCTGGAATGCTGAGGTTGCCAGTTCAAAACCCTGGGCTTGCCTGGTCAAGGCACATATGGGAGTTGATGCTTCTTGCTCCTCCTCCCTTATCTCTCTCTCTCTGTCTCTCTTCTCTAAAATGAATAAGTAAATAAAAATATTTTTTAAAAAATTTTGTTACATTTTTTGAGTTATTATTTTTAGAATTCATAAAAAAGAGGGGTTAAAAAATAAAAAAAACAACAAAAAAGCTATCTTTTTATATATATAGATACATTCTTAGTATGATTTAGTAAATTCAGCAGGTCCCAGTGCAAATGTGTTAAGTTTTTTCTCATTCTTGTGTGTATGAGAAACATGAGCCTGATGTGTCCTAGCGATTTCTTCAGTGTTTGGGCATATATTGAAAGGCAGACTCTCATTTCCTTGTCACTACATTGAAGAATTCCTCTCTTTTTACTCTTAATTGTGTTGAGTGCAGAAAACCTCCACCACACATATCATCTTAACTTTACACCAAAGGATAGAAGAAACTTGTCTCCAGTCTTTCCCAGGAACATGGGGGTAGTGTAAACAATCCAGCACCACAGTTTAACAGTCTTTTGCAACCTAATCACAGGCAAGTGAGGTGGAGGGTTGGTCCGACTGTCGGCTTACAGCCAATTCCCCACACCTCTGTCCCCCAAAAATCTAAACTCCAAAGCCCTGTTGGTTTTTTGGTCCCCAACAGGCACATATTTCTCTGGAATACCATAGGGTACACCTGGAAATCTTCTAGGGCGCACACTTTGAGAACCACTGGCTAGGGCCTTGTTAACAGCACGATCTGGAGTGTGTACACACATACTCCCTGTGCACTGTTGGGCACATTCCTGCACCCCTTTATCCATAAAACTTATAATAGTTTACTCATTTATTTATTCATGCATGTTTATTGAACAGCTACTATGTGTGTGTTACTCTTTCTAGCTTTGGGGTTACATCAATGAACCAAAGAGATGGAATGCCTAGTCCTCATGGAGCTTACATTCTGCTGGGGTAAAGACACAACAGACAATGAAGAAAGGTGGAGACAAGTACTGACCAGAAAAATCAGCAGAGAAAGTGAGTGGGGTTCGTGTGTTGGGGGCTTCGCTTTGTAGACACCCTCTCACTGAATTCTCACAACCATGTTTCAGTTAAGAAGCCTAAGAAATAGGACGGTTGGGTGAGGTGCCCAAGGGGCCATGATTTAGAAAGCAGTGAAGGCAGCATTTGAACCCAGGTGAAATCAAATCTATGCTGTCTTCAAAAAAAAGACTCTAGACAGCGTGTTTATAACCCAAACCAGTGCAGTAAATGTAGTTGTTTTATTTCGGTAATAATTCATTTCAGCAAATAAAAGAAGCAAACGAAAAGAACTCTAGGTTTATATTACGTCACATCTTTTATTGAGAAATGCAATAAGCATATCTACCACTTTCCTGTATAACTTCAATAGCCTGCGGAGAATTGAGAAAACCGTCTTAGTCTGCTGAATGGTTGAGTTTAAGGAAAAACTGACCCAGCACAAACCCGCTCATCTCCCAGATGAGGTCACTGCCGTTCTGCAAGGTGAATCGAGGTCGTTCAAAGGCCGCAGCTGAGCTGAACTGGATTCGCCAAATTCCCTACTCACCGTCGCGCTTTAACCCTATCGAGTACAGGGCGGCTGGAGGAACCACGCGCCGGTTCCCCGGCAGGCCGCCAGGGGGTGACCGACTGTAACAGACCCAGGCGGGCCAGGCACCGCATTCCCCTGGGCGTGAACGTCACCAAGAGTCCCAGGCCGCGGGTGGGAAAGGCAGAGGAGGAGGGTCTTCAGTGGAGGGAGGAACGGCTGGAGAAAAGGTACCGAGGCTGGGAAGTCTGTCATTCTGCCCTTCCTGATTTCAGTCTGGTCCTCACCAGTATCTTCAACTCACTGTGGCCGCCTGCAACTCTCTAAAACAAAAGCCTCACTTTGTCGATACCTCCAACGCGTAGCTTACAAAAACAAACAAACAAAAAAAACCCCAAAAACTAAACACGGGACCTGCGTGATCTTTTCATGGCCTAATTCTGGGTCAACTCCTTTGGAGCTGTATTGAAAGAGTTTCAATTCAATTCCCCGAACTCCATACTCTCCCCTGTGAACCCTGTAAAGGTTTGGTTCCTTCCACCTAGAATATATTTTTGCACCAGGTATACCTGCAGAAATCTGTTCTTTCAGCTAAATATCAACTTCTCTATGAAACCTCCCTCCCCACACCCCCAACACCCCAGTTTGGGGTAGGCACTACTCCTGTGTGGCCAGTACCCCGTGGGATTCCCCCATCACGCTGTTTAACAAATATCTGGCCTTTGCCTTTCCAAGGCCCTTCACACAGCAAAGCAAATGCAGATTGTGTTGACTGCGGAATGAATGCAGGAGATAGTACAGGGTTCAGGCTCTGCCACTTGTGTGACCTAACGCAAACTATCTGGCTTATGGATTGTTGTGAGAAGTAAATGTATTAATGTGCAAAAAGTGCTTAGGACAATGCTGGACCGTTGTAAGCAATCAACAAATTTCGACTCTAGATTTTCACAGAAGCCAACAAACGTCATTGCCCTTTTAAGGGGCCCGCCCACTTTGGCAAGTAAGCGGAAGTAACTGAGAACCCAGGAAGTGACCTAAGCCCCTAAGAAACATGGCCGCGGAGCGTCCTTTTTGGAATGGTCACTGGCGTCTCTGTGACGTAGAAAAGTTAGAGCGTACCGTCAGGTTTCCATGGTGCCACCCTTAGCTCCAAGTTCTTCCGCTTTCTCTCCTGCCTCAGCGCGCTGAACAAGAAATCAGAAAGCGGGTCCCGCCCGCGACGTAGACGCCGCTAGGGGGAGGGGTTAGGACAGCACATGACGCTCTAGGCGAGTTCGTTCTGTTCTCCATGGTAGCGAGCGCTCTTGCGCGCTACTCCGGCGCGTCGGGGCGGTCGTTGCCCCTTTAATCGACGGAGGGTGGTGCCGACGAGCTCCCGCGAGAGCTCAGGGGGGCGGGGGGTGGTCCCGAGGCTGGGGGTCCGTGGCGGATGGAGCCCGAGATGGAGCCGGAGACTCTGGAGGCGCGAATCAGTGAGTGTCCGGGAGGGGCGCGGGCCGGGCCGGAACCGGAACCGGGGGCACTAGGCGGGCTCCTTCTCTGCGGGGGCGGGGTACGAGGCGCCCCCTCCTCACGCCCCGCCCTCGTCCCGGGAGGGGCGTTGCCCTGAGCCGGTTTCTCCGACTCTGGGATGAAGTAAGACCCCCTCCAGCTGGGTCGCCCACCCATCCTATTCCTGGGCGGCGACCCCCGGGGAAGCTGCGCCCGACTCTGCGCCCAGAAGCCCGAGGATGGAGAGAGCAGTCTCCAACTACCTCAGGCCCAGACTTCTCCACCGAGGAGCGGACCTCGAAGTCATATACTTGGGCCCGGGAGGAGCAGGCGAGTGCAGGACTGCACCTCAGACCCTGGAGGGAAGAGTTCCTGTTCCCTGTAGCGTCCGAATCCTCTCTCTGGCCCTACATGTTGTGACTACCTCCTGCCCCTTCCTTAAGCTTGCAATTTCTCAGATTTGCTCGTTCCCCCGCCCAGGAAGTGAGGACCCACTGATTCATCTGACCTCCCCAAGCTCTGGCCACACAGTAAGAAACCCCCAAACCCTACAGGCTTGGAAAAGCCCATCTCAGACTCCAGAAGTAGTTTCAGGTTCGCTATCACTACTCCCAGCCCAGCTCCTCAGACTGCACCTCCAGCCAAGACTCCTTTCCCAGCCCTTGCTGAACTTCCCCGAAAAGTCCCTGCACCCCTCTTTCTGAATTTTCAGACACTGCTTCCTGTCAGGCTTCTGAGCCCTCACACTTGCACTCTCCACCTGAGCTTCCTACCCTCCATTGCCGACATCCTTGGCTCTCACAACCCCACTTGTGGACTCTGCCCCAGAAAGCTGTGGCTTGCTTCTCCCTGTGCTAGTGTTAGACGCACGTCTGTGCCAGGGCCTCAGAGAGGCCTCTGGGTCCACCTTCGGCTCAGCCCCTTGGCTTCCGAGACCCCAGGGAGCTACTCAGGGTGAGCAGAGTTGAACCCTGAGGTTAGCTCCAGAACCACACCATCTGCAGGGATATTTCAGGGTCAGTCTAGCAGAGAGAGGGAGGAGGGAGTGGAAAGGAGGCACTCAGCGGCCATTGAGACTGTTCCAGAACGCCACAAGTGTCCAGATCTCAGCAGCAGCATGGGGGGATGGGCAGGGCCCTGGCTGACACATATGACAAGCTGAAGGACTTGAGGTTTGGATGATACAAAACAGTGTCAGGTTTAGCAACAATGGGGATTTTCTGAGAGGCCAGAATCTGCTCTGAGAAACAGAGAGGAATCAAGACACCTACATTTGACAGTAGGCTGGACCCCAGTAATTAGGACTGACATTTCTTTTCTCTTTGTGCCCTAGCATAATTATAAGCTCTTCCCTTTGGGTATTTAGAGATAAAAAGTAGCTTCTGATGGGTAAATGATGACATTGGCACCACTGTGAAGTGACAGGGTGAAGTCATGCCCTGTTGTGAAACATCTTCCTCCCTCCCTGGAGATGTTCTCCCCTATTGCCTGCCAGGGAAAGTGCCTCTCCTGACCCCGAAGAGGTAAGAAGCCTGGGGGTTGGGACTGAAAAAGTTGGTCAGATCTCCTTGGACCCGGAGGACCTCACTCTGCGAAAGCTGCAGAGGAGAAAGCTGATGTCCCATAATTCCATTGCTTCCTCACTATCTTCTAACTCAGGAGCTGACTCTAGAACCGGCCGCTCAGGTCTGCACTCATACTCACGTGTCCTTGACACTTGAAGCGACTTCCTGTTTTAAGGTCCCCCATCTGGATGTCATTGGGTAATATCCAGCCCTCTTCTCTCTAACCTCAGACTGGTGTCCCCAGTCTCTGGCCATATTTGGAGGGATATGAGGCAGAGTTAGATGGCCACTCTTATGGGGGGTGCCTCTTCCTGTTACCCTGGATGGTCAGCAGGGCTTTATTTCTCTGAGAGACATCTTTTCAGGGCTCCTGAAACAGAAATTTTGTACCGAGAGAGAAAATGCTTCATTCAGATCTCTGCTCAGCTAAACCAGAGAGTAGCACTGCCCCCTCCACATATACTTTCTATATGTTCTTTCTGCTCTTTTTTTTTTTTTGTGTGTGTGTGTGTGTGTGGCAGAGACAGAGTCAGAGAGAGGGACAGATAGGGACAGAAGGGAGAGAGATGAGAAACATCAAGTCTTAATTGTTCATTGATTGATTTCTCATATATGCTTTGATGGGGGGGGCTACAGCAGACCAAGTGACTCCTTGCTCGAGCCAGCGACCTTAGGCTCAAGCTGGTGAGTCTTGCTCAAACCAGATGAGCCCGCGCTTAAGCTGGAGACCTCAGGGTCTTGAATCTGGGTCCTCCACATCCCAGTCTGACGCTCTATCCACTGTGCCACCGCCTGGTCAGGCTGTTTGTTTGTTTGTTTTTTGTGTTTTTTTTTTAATTTATTTTATTTATTCATTTTTAGAGAGGACAGAGAGAGAGAAGGGGGGAGGAGCTGGAAGCATCAACTCCCATATGTGCCTTGACCAGGCAAGCCCAGGGTTTTGAACTGGCGACCTCAGCATTTCCAGGTCGACGCTTTATCCACTGTGCCACCACAGGTCTGTTTGTTTGTTTTTTGAGAGAGAAACAGGAACATCAAATTGCTCCTTTATGTGCCCCAACCGGGAAATCGAACTGGTAACCTCCACACTCTGGGACGAAGCTCCAACCAACAGAGCTATCTGGCCAGGGCTTTTATTTATTGATTAATATGAGAGATAGAGAGGAAGGAGGGAGGCGGAAGGGAAACATTTATTTGTTATTCTACTCAGTCATGCACTCATTGGTTGCTTCCTGTGTGTGCCCTGACTGGGGTTTGAACCCACAACCTTGTCTTTTTGGGACGACGCTCTTAACCTAGTGAGCTAACCATCCAGGCCCTGCTTTGTTTTTTTTTATAGCATTTCATAACAGTGCAGTTTTCTGTGGAGGGTTGTCTGTCTGAGTAGTCAGTGTGTCCCTTGCCGAGCTGTGAGCTCCAAAAGGGCAGGGATTTTGTCTTGTTCACTGCTGTGAACATTTATTGAATAACTATGAACTGAATGAATGACTGCCAGGCGCTAGGCTCTCAGGGCTCCAGGCCTCCTGCCACGGCATCAGACCCCAAGTGGGCAGCTGCCATATGCTGGGTCTCTAGCCTCCTCCTGTCCGCAGATCCTTCTCTGTCCTGTCTCCTGGGCTCTGTTTATTCCACAGCTCTGACTTAATGCTCAGGCTTGGGTAGAACTGGCTGGGACAGGGTGATGTTTGGAGATAACTTCTGGGAAAGTAGTGAAGATCTATTTCTGGCTGCCCCCATAGCTTTATCCTTTATAAAGAATTTTGTCATCCCAAATCAGTCCATATTTTAAGCCAGCTTTATAAATAGGGTAACAGAGCCTTACCTGTGGTGGCGCAGTGGATAAAGCATCAATCTGGGACTCTGAGGATGACCTCGGTTTGAAACCCTGGGCTTTCAAAGCAGTTTCTACAAATGAAGTCTTCTCGTTCCTCCCCACCCCCTTTCTCTCTCTCTCCTTCTCTCTGTCTCCTCTCTCTCTCAAATTAATAATAAGAAAATACAAATGGGGAAACAGAGGTTTGGGGAAGCTCTGTGACCTACTCGGTTGTTGTTTAACCAGTGTTGGAGGTAAGGGAGGTGACTGTTTGGCCTTGTTTACCACCTACTCCTTACCACTCCTGCCTGCCCACAAGCTGAGCCCTCATTCATTTATTTACTGGGGGACATGGGCATGTACACAAGTGTCCGAATTTGGTGCAGTAGCAGGCTTAGGTCCATGAAGGTCAGGTCTGAGGGACACAGAAGAAAGAGCTGATGCAGCAGTGCTAACCTGGGCAGGAGTGGGGGTTAGGGAAGACGTCCTGGAGGAGGTGATACCTAAGCCATGTTCCTTACCAAGGTGCTTCATGCTCTGCCCTATGTTCAATTATATACCTCTCTTCTCACACAGCCCTTGAGCTGTTCAGAGGCATGCATATCCAGCATGTGGTTATCTCCCTCCAGTCCCTGTTTGTATTGCCTCTTCCAGGCAGCCTCCCCTGACCCCAGGCTCAACTGGGTTTCTTTCTCTGGTTCCTGTGGCTCCTTTGCCTCCCTATGTATCATTGTATTGAAAACCAAGTTCCCCTGCCCCTCTTCCCAGCTAGGCAGACCCTTGGGGAACTGTGGGTTTGTTTTTCGCCTATCTCTGGATCTCTAAGCATAAATTCCATGAGGATTGTGAGGACACAATTTCCAGGAGCAGAACCAGAGGTGTGGTCAGGCACAGCAGACATACAGCCGGCCATAGGGGTGTGGCAGTAGGGAGTAAGGGAACAACCCCAGAGCACAGTCTCTAAAAGTAGAACCCTTTGGGGAGAAGCTGAAAGAGGAAGCCAGTGAACAAGCTTCTTTTTGTCCACAGAGTTAACTAAAACATAAGCACTCGAATCTTGAGGCTGTAGCAACAGGCCTTTTTGAGTGCTCAGTCATACACCCTGCCCTCTACTGCTGGGGGAGGGAATGAGAGAGGCAGAGATCCCTTTGCTAGGCCACATTGGCCTTCTCTTCCTACAGACAGAGCCACAAACCCCCTGAACAAGGAATTGAACTGGGTCAGCATCAACAGCTTCTGTGAGCAACTCAACGAGGACTTTGAGGGGTAGGTGGCTTCTCCCTCTTTTGCTGATACTCAACAGACCACTGTGTACTGCTGTGCACACTGTACACTCTGGCCTTGGGCGGAGACATTTCCATTCATAATGTGTTCCCAAGTTAATGACAGCAGTGGGCGCTCTGTACTGAGTGCTGCTTGTGAGCCACCCTCTGAGGTGGGCCTTGCTGGACCTATTATAAAGAAATTGAGGCTCTGGGGACTCAGCAGTCACCCCAAGATCTCACAGAAAATGGTAGTCCTAAGCTTGTGAAAATGCACATTTTCTGGCTGCCCCAAGACTTGACTCTCCAGCAGGGGTTTGGGGTGAACATATTAGCAGGTTCCCAGGTGCTGCAGAAGTTTGGGGAGCAAAGCTCAATGTGTTCACCTCCACCACACCATCCCCAGTGCAGGTGCTCCACTTGGGGAGGTCATGCAGGCGCGTGATGTAGGTACTCAGGCTGTTTGTGTGCGACTTCTGTCCCCTCTGTTAGCTGGGAAGGTAATTGAATGCCTGTGAGCTTCCACTTCTTCAACTGTAAAGTAGGGCAATAGCGCCGCCTACCTCAGAGGGCTGTTAGGAAGCCTAGGCAGGAAAGTATACCTTGCACATCATAAGTGCTTAGTACATGTTAGCCGTTACCGTCACTAGTGACAGGTCTTTTAAGATTTGGTAGGCAATATCACCGCCTCTGCCATGCAGCTGCTCTGATTTGCCCCAGCAGAATGTGTGCTACCTTGAGTTCCCAAGAAGTTATGTCTGCCCATCCCGTCTAGTACATTGTCATAGTCTGTTGCCAGACTGGGCCCTTGAAGGTTGTGGTCATCTCTTTGTACTTGTCTGTATGCCAAGCCAAGGACACAGCAGGTCATAGTTCTTAGTAAAGCTGGCCAAGGGGCTGAGCTCATGCCTTTTGAAGGTCCCTGTACTCTGTGTCTGGCCCTACTCTGTCATGCCACAGTCTCCAGCTCTGTCCTCAGTCCAGAGAGAGAGCTGTGCCTTTGCATCTGCTTGCTGAAGGCACTGAGGCTGCAGCCCTAGCGGGTATTGAGGCAGCCCTCCCCTGGGGTGCCTGAGCTTTGTAGCTATTCTGGTTCTGTCTCTTCCTCTCACCCAGGCCTCCACTTGCCACCCGGCTACTAGCCCACAAGATCCAGTCCCCGCAGGAGTGGGAGGCCATCCAGGCCCTAACGGTGAGGAGAAGGGGAGAGAGGGTGCTGGCCCTCTGCCGACCACATGGATAGCACCAGGGGAGGCCAAGACTGAGGTTTTTGGGGTCCTATCAGACTTCAGGACCCAAGGGAGTTGTGCCAAGATGGCCTAGAATGGGGGTCTGGGCCAGCCCCTGAGGGTCCCATGGTAACCAGTGGGCTGGCCTCCCACCCCAGACCTTGCACAGGTACGTCTCTTATGGGAAGGAAGCTCCCTAGCATCATCTGGCCCAGGGGCTCCCCACTCCAGCTGTATCTCAGATCTTCAAGAGGCTGGTTATACATATGGAATTGGGGTCCCACCCCAGAGCTGCTGAATCATAACTACAGCACCTGCAGCTAGGAATCTGCATGTTTACAAGGCCCCCAGGGGCATTGTGGAGCCAACCCAACCTGTCAGTGGTCTCTAGACAGAGGGCAACGCTGTCCTTCCCACGGGGAAACGGGGTGACCCTTGGACTCAGGCTAAGGTTTCGAAGATGTGCCAGTAGCAGAAGAGTATGGGGTAGAGTGTCTGTGGCCTCCAAGCATGGGCTGCATAACATCTGACTGTAGCCAACCTGATTTTAGGTGATGGCAATAAAGTTTTCCTTTTAATAGTTATGTATTTTAATACATTAAGTTTTTTGTTTTATTTTTTTCCTCTAATACTTACCAGTCCTGTGATTTCACAGACACATGGCTTAGGTTAAGACTAAGGTAGATGGTGCCTATTTCAGTTTAGAGAAACAATCCAAAGAATGTAGTAATTTTCAAGTGGCATTCAGATGTGGCCAAGCAGTAGAGCGGCTACGGTGGTGCTCCACACTGGGCATTGCCCAGCTTCATTCCCCAGCGGGTGGTCAGTCCCAGGAGCCTCTGAACCTCAGAATCCTCTTGTCCTCACAGGTTACTTTCTCCCTTATAACTACCTGTCTCTGGGCTTCTGGGCCCTGGCCGAGGTATAGGAGGTAGGCGTCCTCTGATCCTCCCTGGGGTCCCCGCACCCCGCCTCCCCCCAGGTGCTGGAAACATGCATGAAGAGCTGTGGCAAGAGGTTCCACGACGAGGTGGGCAAGTTCCGCTTTCTCAACGAGCTCATCAAGGTCGTTTCTCCCAAGGTGGGTGCTCCCAGCCCAAGCTCAGACCCTCACCGTCAGACAGGGGTGACTGACAGACTGCACCTCATCCTGGGGCTTCGCTCCTACTACTGCCTCGGCCCCCATTCGGACTCTACCCAGCACAAACACAAACCCTCTCTCCTGGTCCCCTTCACACAGCTGAGTCCGGGACAGCAGATTTCTAAGAAGAGGCTTCCGCTGACTGCTTGGTCCTTAGGGACAGCTGCATGGAATTCACACAGCAGTCCCAGCACAGGCTGCTCTGGCTCTGAGATCTCTCCCTGCAATCCCTGCAGACCTGGCCATAGTGTCCCACCTGGGTCTCTGGGTCTGTAGTGGAGGTTCTCTCTGTCCTCGGCTCCCAAGAGTGGCTCCCAAACCAGAGTGATGGAGTCTGCTTGCTGCAGATAACCACACTCCCAGCGGAGCCCAAGGAGTCCTCCCATAGGCCATGAACACCTTTGGTGCCCTTTGGGTGAGGCTGCACCTGCTTTGTCCTTCCTCAGAGACATGCTGACCAGAGCAGCTGAATGGCCCCACTGGCCCCCATTCTCCCGGAACGTGACTGGTGTGACAGCCTAGTTTACTGCTGGGAGGTTGAATGGGACCCAGGGTTGAGCATTTCCACAGCTGCTCTTTCCCTGGTCAGTCCAGTGGCGTCTCCTTCGTGAGGTCAAGAATGAAGCCTTACGTGAATGAGCCTGGGCTCTGTGCCTTAACTGTGTCAGCTCTGCAGCCTTACTATGGCACCACTGTTACCTTCTGCACTTCACAGTGGGCACACTGGGGCACACAGCACAGCTAGTGAGTGACAGAGCTAGGAGATGAGCTATCTGTACTGCCTGGTTGAGATGTGAGGACCCTGTGGGCCAGGTTTCCGAAGGAGTTATAGGGAGACAGCCAGTTTGGAGCTGGGGCTGCGGTTGCAGCAGATGGAGCCAGCCAATGTCAAGGGCCTCCCTCCCCTTGGTCTTTGAAGTACCTGGGCTCTCGGACCTCAGAGAAGGTGAAGAACAAGATCTTGGAGCTCCTCTACAGCTGGACGGTTGGCCTGCCGGAGGAGGTGAAGATCGCAGAGGCCTACCAGATGCTCAAGAAGCAGGGTGAGGCCCAGAGCCTGGGCTGTGGACAGCGCCTCCTCTCTTCCTCCCCACTTTCCCTCCTCCCCTTCTCCTCTCTTTCCCTCTTCCCCTCCTCCCTTCCTCCCCTTCTCACCTCCTCCCTGAGCTGGGATCCAGCAACTTCAGGGGCTTCTGGCAGCAAGGTCATGGGCCTGCTATTTAACTTTTCAGGAACATATGGCCTATGAGGCCTTTTTGTTGCTCTGCCTGAGGCTAGCTTCGGTGGAGAGAAGGTAGGTTTGGGTCAGACTTCTCAGCGATTGGCTCCCATGGAGTAGCCTCAAAGTATGGATTCCCAGACTCTTCCCCCATGTAATTGGACGTAATAGAAGGCCCTATCCACCAAGGCTAGAGCCAGCATGCTGAAGGATTGCCCCCCACCTTCCTTTCTGCACTTACCTGGCCGTGTCCCCATCTCACCCCCTGTCCCTGGGCCTTTTTGACAGCCCTCCACCACCCATCTCCTCTAGGGATAGTGAAGTCCGACCCCAAGCTTCCAGATGATGCCATCTTTCCTCTTCCTCCTCCACGGCCCAAGAATGTGATTTTTGAAGATGAGGAGAAATCCAAGGTGAGGCTCGAAGGAGGGGCAGATGAGGGCCCACATAGGGGTCAGTGAATTCCAGCCCTTAGCTGCCTTGCCCTTGGAGCAGAGGCTCATGATGAGCATAGCCACTGTAGTGGGCGACAGGCACCATTTATTGAGTACTTCCTGCATGCTGAGGACTCCCGATACAGTGCCCCTGCATTTAATAAACACGAGAGTGTGTCTTATGTCCTTGGGGTTGGTGTGAGGGCATTTCATTGATTGACCAGGAGTTTGCATATCTTTGTGTCTTTGACACTTTGGTACTTTCATTAGCTTTTTGTTAAGCATGTGTTCATGGGTCAGACATTAAACAACATAGAAGGAGGTAAGAAAAAGTAAAAGCTCCTCTCTACTCCTCAGTCTGGTCCCAGAGGATAACCACTATTAAGTTTCTTGTACATCCTTCTAGAAAGGTTCTCTAAAGGTAATAATAGAATATTTTGTACCATTTGTTGAGAACTTACTTCTGCTGGGTACTGTAGGGGCGCAGTTATGCGTGGTGTTGTAGTTGTCCTGTGACCACCACATCAGGTGTCAGTAGATTCTCACCATTTCACAGAGAGCTTAGGTATCATATGGCACAGCCAGGAAGTGGGTAGCCAGCGCATGGCCCAGGGCCCAGGCACTGCCATCACAGTCACGCCCTTCTGTCTTCACAGATGCTGGCCCGCCTGCTGAAGAGCTCCCACCCCGAGGACCTTCGAGCGGCCAACAAACTCATCAAGGAGATGGTTCAAGAGGTGATGGCCCAACCCAGGGCACAGGGAGGAGATGGGATGGAGATGTTGAGTTGGGCTGCCAAGGTGGGGTTGTATGTATACATAAGAGGAATTCTGTAATGACCCAGCTAAAGTGCTGTCATAGCAGTGAAAGAGCTGACAGACTCTGGGCTGAGCCAGGACAGGAACGAATTTCCTAGCAGCTGAGCTATCTGCCCTAGGTGGATGGGCTTTTGCAAGAATGACTATCTTTTCCATAAAAATTAGAAATAAATTAGGCTTTACTACATTTTGTGTGTGTGTGTGCGTGTGTGTGTGTGTGTGTGTGTGTGTGTGTGTGTAGAGAGAGAGAGAGAGAGAGAGAATAATGTATGTTAAACTTATAAATACAGGCTCTGGCCAGTTGGCTCAGTGGTGGAACGTCGGCCTGGCGTGCAGGAGTCCCGGGTTCGATTCCCGGCCAGGGCACCCATCTGCTTCTCCACCCCTCCCCCTCTCTTTCCTCTCTGTCTCTCTCTTCCCCTCCCGCAGCCAGGGTTCCATTGGAGCAAAGTTGGCCCGGGCGCTGAGGATGGCTCTATGGCCTCTGCCTCAGGCGCTAGAATGGCTCTGGTTGCAACAGAGCAATGCCCCAGATGGGCAGAGCATCATCCCCTGGTGGGCATGCTGGGTGGATCCCGGTCAGGCACATGCGGGAGTCTGTCTGAGTGCCTCCCCATTTCCAACTTCAGAAAAATACAAAAAAAAACCCCAAAAAACAACAACAAAAAACTTATAAATACAGATGCTCCTTGACTTATAATGTGGTTACATCCCAATAAATCCGTTGTAAGTTGAAAATGTTTTAAGTCAAAAATTGTTTTAATACATCTACTGAACATTATAGCTTAGCATACTCTACCTTAAATATGCTCAGAACACATAGCCAACAACTGGACAAAATTATCTAACACAAAACCTACTTTATACTATAATGTAATCGATTATACATATTACTTTTACACCATCATAAAGTCAAATAGTCGTAAGTTGGGGACCATCTGTATACGTATATCATTGGTGCATGCTAAAACTCTTTTTTAATTTTTTTTCTGAAGTTGGAAATGGGGAGGCAGTCAGACAGACTCCCGCATGCGCCCGAACGGGATCCACCCGGCATGCCCACCAGAGGGCAATGCTCTGCCCATCTGGGGTGCTGCTCTGTTGTAACCAGAGCCATTCTAGCGCCTGAGGCAGAGGCCATGGAGCCATCCTCAGTGCCTGGGCCGACTTTGCTCCAATGGAGCCTTGGCTGCGGGAGGGGAAGAAAGAGAGGAAGGAGAGGGGGAGGGGTGGAGAAGCAGATGGGTGCTTCTCCTGTGTGCCCTGGCCGGGAATCGAACCCAGGACTCCTGCACGCCAGGCTGACGCTCTACCACTGAGCCAACCAGCCAGGGCCCAAAAACATTTTTTTATTTATTGATAAGAGCAAGTCATCAAAAAAGTTTGCAGGCCCTGGCCAGTGGCTCAGTAGATAGAGCATCGGCCATGGCATATGGATGTCCCAGGTTCAATTCCCGGTCAGGGCACACAGAGCAGCAACTATCTACTTCCCCTCCTCTTCTTCTCCGCCTCCTCTCCTTCCTCTCCCACAGCCAATGGCTCTTTTGGTTCGAGGGTCAGCCCCAGGTGCTGAGGATAGCTCAGTTAGTCTGTGTCAGCCTCAGGCACTAAAAATGGCTTAGTTGATTGGAGCATTGGTCCCAGACAGGTTGCCAGGTGCATCCTGGTTGGGGTGCATGCGGGAGTCTGTCTCACTAACTCCCCTCCTCACTTTTTTTTTTTAAATTTTATTTGTTGATTTTACAGAGGGAGGAGAGAGGGATGTGGAGCAAGAAGAATCAACTCATAGTTGCTTCACTTTAGTTGTTCATTGCTTTGTTGCATGTGCCTTGACTGGACAAGCCCAGGGTTTCGAACTGAGGACCTCAGCATTCCAGGTCAAAAGTTACAGTCCAGAGGCCCAGAGGGCAAGAGTTCTGGGTTGCCTCTTAAAGGCAAGCTGCATGCTCTGACAGCCAAGAGAACGTCAGGGGTGTCCCGTCATAGGGGGGTGAGTCAGATGGCACAGTACAAGTCCACCTTTCATTTTGCAAGGGAGGAACGTGTATGGTAAGAAATGTTGGCCTGGGCAGTAGGAGCACTCCTTGCAGTGGGCCTTTCCAGGCCATGAGTGCACCACCATTTGCCAGGCACTAACAGACATTGAGAGGGATCTCTGCACTAGTTTCTAGGTTGTACGTGGTGACCACTAAGGTCTTCTTTCACTCTCAAGTACAGGACCCTCCTCTGAAGGGAAAAACATGAGTATGGCATGTAGAACCACAGGTGTAGGTCTGGGCCACCCCTGGAGATTCTGGCTGAGAGCCCAAGGAATTCTTAGGGGCTTGTGCAGTGGCCTGGGTCCAGGGGGCAATGGCAGAAAAGGAAGGGAGCAAGGTTGACCAAAGGCTTCTTGGACCACACACAGTGCCTTGTCCTGGGCACGAGGGGCTCTTCGCACTGTCTGCCGTAACACTCAGCTAGCAGACACTGGAACAGAGGGGCATGGGCAGCTGGGCCTGACCCAGGCTTTCGGGGCATTTGTCGGTGATTGCCCAGGATCAGAAGCGGATGGAGAAGATCTCGAAGCGGGTGAGTGCCATTGAGGAGGTGAACAACAATGTGAAACTGCTGACGGAGATGGTAATGAGCCACAGCCAGGGCGGCGCTGCGGCCCACAGCAATGAGGACCTCATGAAGGTGCGCCTGTCTCCACTCTGCCCAGGGCCCTTGCAGGGCCGCTGCCGGCCCTGACCTGCCCTCCCTCCTGCCCCCAGGAACTGTACCAGCGCTGTGAACGGATGCGGCCCACGCTCTTTCGACTGGCCAGTGACACAGAGGACAATGATGAGGCCTTAGGTGAGCCCCAGGCAGAGCTGGCTCATCCTGCCACCTTTTTTTTTTTTTTTTTTTTTTTAACAGACAGAGAGAGGGATAGATAGGGACAGACAGACAGGAACAGAGAGAGAAATGAGAAGCAATAATCATTAGTTTTTGTGACACCTTAGTTCATTGATTGCTTTCTCATATGTGCCTTGACCACGGGCCTTCAGCAGAGCGAGTAACCCCTTGCTTGAGCCAGCAACCTTGGGCTCAAGCTGGTGAGCCTTGCTCAAACCAGATGAGCCCGCACTCAAGCTGGCGAGCTCAGGGTCTCGAACCTAGGTCCTTCCGCATCCCAGTTCGACGCTCTATCCAGTGCGCCACCGCCTGGTCAGGCCCTGCCAC
The DNA here is from genome assembly GCF_036850995.1 of Saccopteryx leptura. Classification (NCBI taxonomy): domain Eukaryota; kingdom Metazoa; phylum Chordata; class Mammalia; order Chiroptera; family Emballonuridae; genus Saccopteryx; species Saccopteryx leptura. Next base: position 309,828,819 of record NC_089503.1, read on the forward strand.
CTTTTTTGACACCCCCCCACACACACAGGCCCTGCTGAGTATCCTTAGTTGGAAGGAATCACCACCAGGGGGCCCCTTTCTCCAACACTGACCTTGGGTTTCTCCTACTTGAAGAAGGAAGCAGACAAGCAGAGAGCAGGGACTGAAGTAGTTGAGAGAACTTCTGGACCAGGCCCGTTTCTAGACACCTCGTTTATAGCCCATAGCTATACAGGAGGGAAGATTGTCCCCATTTCATAGCTGAGGATAAGGGAGGGGAGTGACTTGCTTAGATCACAGATTTAAACAGTGGCAGAACCAGGGTGAAGCAGGGCTCTCTCCTGCAGACACTGCCTCCCTGGTAAGGGCTACAGACTGACAGGGAATTCCACAGGCCTAAGCACTCCCCGTGGCTTCTGTTCAGGCCGCATATCAGGATCTCGTCCTGTTCTCTGCTGCCATGTCAGCAGGGGCCCTTGGGTAGCAGTCTGGGACTCTCTCGGCCCCTCATTCAACAGGAGCTCACTCAGCACCTCCCAGGAGCCAGGGATGTGGTCCCCACCTAAGAGGTTCACTGTCCAGAACCCTCTAAGCCCTGACTCCCAGGGCCCAGTGTGTGCCAGACACTGTTCTAGGCCCTCAGGGATATGGCAGTGATCAGAATCAACAAAAGCCATAACCTGTTGGAGCTTGTAGCCTAATAAACCTAGCACATGAGCAGTGGCAGTTTGTCAGGTGATGCTAAGTGACATGTAGAAAAACAAGCAGTAGGGGAACTGCATAGCATGTGGGTGGGGTTAGAGAAGGCCGACCTGAAGGCAGGAAGGGATGAAGCCCCCCAGGGATCTGGGGGGTATCTAGACAGCAGCCATGTGGGGGCCTGGAGTGGGGATCATCCACTGTTCAGGGGACAGGGCAGTGTGGCGGGAACAGTGGACGAGGGGGAACGGAGGGCCTAAGTAAGTCTGAGTCGAGACGATGGGATGCCTGCCACCCCTCCCCTCACAAGGGCTGGGATGGATGTGGGGTTCTCGTCTGCCCCCCCCAGAGGCTCCCACATTCCTTCACACTGACCTCTCCCCTCCTGCCCATTCCAGCGGAGATCCTACAGGCCAACGACAACCTCACCCAAGTGATCAACCTATATAAGCAGCTGGTGCGGGGTGAGGAGGTCAACGGTGATGCTGCTGCTGGCTCTATCCCAGGTGAGGAGGTGGCGGGCAAACTGGGGAAGGGCCCACCAGACTGAAGGGGCACAGAGTCCAGGGTGGTGCACTGGTCCTGGAGCGGGCAGCATGACCGCTGGGGTGACCCTGGCTTAGTTTAATCATCAGAAGGTGGTAGAGAGGTTTGACACATAAACATTCAGGCTCAGTTTCAGTAAGGGTAAAGTGACAGCTCTGGGAACCACAGAAGAGACCAACCCTTTTGGAGAGGAGTGGGGTGGGGGCTGTGCAGAAGCAGCAGAGCTGAAGCTGGGCCCTAAAGGGTGGGAGGGCTCACCAAGTAGAGGGAAGTAGGGAATCTGTTCCAGACAGAGGAATAGTGTGTGTTAAAGAAAGGGCTTGGTGGCAGATTTAGGGACAAGGGCCATGTGGCCAAGGAGGGGGAAGCAGGAGAGTTGTGAAGGATGAAGGGATAGTTTTCTGCCCCTCAGCCCCCATGGACTCTGAGAACCTGAGTGTCCTCACCCTGGGGCTCACCTGATTCTTCTTTCCCACCCCAGGGAGCACCTCGGCCCTATTGGACCTCTCAGGCCTAGATCTCCCTCCTGCAGACACCACCTACCCAGCCATGCCCATCTGCCCTGGTGACCAGGCCAGCCCTGAGCAGCCCAGCGCCTCTGTTTCCCTGCTTGATGATGAGCTCATGTCCCTGGGTGAGGAAGGGGCCAGGCCTGGAGGAGGGTGGGCTCAGCTGCAGGTGGGGTGATGCCTATAGCACACACTGGTTGCAGAGCTTGGTCAGGTTAGCATGTTACTCCTCCCTTAAGTGCTATAGAGCTTGAGGGTGGGCTTGAGGAAGCTGAGGCTCAAGGAAATCAAGGAACTTGTGCAAGGTCAGACAGTCAAAGGGTGAGACTGGCCAGCCCCTGAACCTGATAAGCCAGCGACACCCAGGCTCTAAAGGAAAACAGAGAGATTTCCCTGCAACAGGTTAGAGCCTAGAATTGGATGCTGCTCAGGCAAAAGTCCAGCAATTTCCCCACCGAGAGGAAGAGGAAGAACACTCCACAGCGCCCAGAAGCTCCAGGGAAGCTTGCAGCAGAGCACCACACTCTGTGACCCAAGCTGGTCCTGGGCAGGGCCTTTGTCACTACAGGGTGGGTCACAACCCCTAAAGAAGAAGCAGAAAGTACCCAGGGGCTAAGCAGTTTTGGAGTTTCTAGTTTTTAGGGCTTAGAAGCAGAAGAGTATAATAGCAGCCTCCTCATAATACCCTGACGTTATAAAAATAGAGAAGTGGTGGGCTTTGTCAAAGGAATCGCAAGGGATGTGTTAGGAAACTAACCTGTAAGCCAGGAGTCAGACTGTGTGTTCCTGTGCCAGTTCTGAGGTGAAAACCAAACTCGACAGACTTGAAGCAGCGGTGCTGTGCTGGGGCCAGTGGGCCAGCCTGGTTTGTATAGAGCGCTGCCCTGAGCACTGCTGGGTGCCATGTTACCTTAGAGCAGCTGCCCTCCACGCAGCACAGGGGACGGTGCTGTCGGCATCCCCATTTCACTGATGTGAAAGCAAGGCTTGGAAAGGCTGGGTGACTTGCCCAAAGAGGGCACCAAGGTTTGGATGAGGCATTCTGATTCTGAAACCTCACTCTGAGCCTCTCTTTGGCCCTGACTCAGCTCCCCAGCCGGGAAAGGGAAATGAGGACTTGGAGTGAGGAGTGTGATGAGGGCGACAGCGAACCAGGTTCAGTTCCCCTCTGAGGGCCCGTCAGCCAGCGCCCTTCCTAGGAGGGTCTGCCCATGGGATCACTCAGGAGTCCCATCCACCTGCCCCCGCAATGCACAGCCAGGGCGGACTCAGGCGGAGGCCCCCAGCCCTGGATCATAGGTAAAGGACAGCAGGGACAAGTGCACACGGCTCATCTTCCCCAGATCCAGGACTGGGCAGCAGCCACCTGATCGGGCACTTGTTCTACATGGCCCAGCCCCACGGTGAGTGGCTGTAGCAAAGCCACCCCCTCGTAAAAAGCGAGGTGTGCTGTGCACTTTCTGTCCCTGTGTCATTTCAGCAGAGGCCTGAGCCTCCAGCTTCCTCTGGTTTCATCTCAAAGGCAAAAGAAAATGTGGGCACAGGAATTGGAAATGCCAGGGCAACACTTGCCCAGCTCTGAGGAGTGGGAGAAGCCTTGGGACCGCAGAGGGGGCTTTTCCTAAACAACTTTATGGCAGGAAGGGTGAGGGGTGGGGGCGGGTAGACAACAAGGACTTCCTGCCTGTCAGAGGGTGTGCCAGCATGTTCAGGCACTTCATCTGATCTAATTCTTTACAACAGCCCTCTGATGTGGGTGCTACTGTTGCCTTCGCTTTACAGATCGGGCATAGGGAGGCTGTCACCAGCTGGGGGTCACATAGCTAAGTGGCAGAGCTGGATTCATACTGCAGCAATGAGGCCACACTCTGTCCAAGTCCTGACTCTGCCGCTTTCCATCTCTGTGACCTCTACTTAACCCCTCTGAGCATCTATTTTCGCTGAAAGAGGGATGAGAACCCCATTCCTGCCTTTTAAGGTTGTTTGAGGAGTGAGACCCAGGTCTGAGTTTCTGACATATCAGTGGGTGTAAGAATTGTTAGTACCATTATGATATCCCTGGTGTCAGAGGTGTGTCCAGAGGAAGGGACCTTATAGTCAGTTTCCTGAGCTTTGCCTTTGCTTGTCACATAGCACTTCAGGTTGGACCTTACTTATTCAAGATTCGCTAGAAACAGCCTGACCAGGCGGTGGCGCAGTGGATAGAGCATTGGACTGGGATGTGAGAGACCCAGGTTCGAGACCCCGAGGTTGCCAGCTTGAGCGAGGGCTCATCTGGTTTGAGCAAAAGCTCACCAGCTTGAGCCCAAGGTCACTGGCTTGAGCAAGGGGTTACTCCGTCTGCTGAAGGCCCGCGTTCAAGGCACATATGAGAAAGCAATCAGTGACCAATTAAGGTGTTGCAACGCGCAAAGAAAAACTAATGATTGATACTTCTCATCTCTCCGTTCCTGTCTGTCTGTCTGTCCCTATCTATCCCTCTCTCTGACTCTCTGTCTCTGGAGAAAAAAAAATTATTTGCTAGAAACAGGGTAACTTGTCTTTTCTAGGTAAAATCTGGGGTGAACTTGGCTGGGCGTATGCTTCAGGGCAGGTAGAGGTCGACTGGTTGGTGACCTGCTGCCTTCTACTGATCAGCAGCCTTCCAAAGGGCACACAGCTCTCTTTGACACCAGTCAGTCAGCCTTGTTGGCCTGTGCCGGGGCGGATGGCGCCTCCACAGCCTGCCCCAGTCCACCCTGCATTGTGCATATGGGGCCACTACAACCCACCAGCACCTTGCCCATGGCTGCTCCAGTTCTGGGGCAGGCCTGGGTGCAGGGCCCCATTCACTGTATCACAGTGCCCTTCAGACACTCAGAGAGCTTCCCTCCAGTCAGTCATTGGCAGGCTGCTGACCCCTGCCCACCTGGCTTTGCAAGGCTAGGAACTTCACTTGGTGTCTCCCCTTCCCTGCACACACTCCTCCACCAGCAGCTGCCAGCTGGTGAACAAAGATGAAAGTCCTGACATCTGGACTTGAGTTGGCTTCTGAGCAGCAGAAGAGGAAGCAGTGGGCCCCCGGGAGCGGGCTGTCGGGATTCGTGCTTTCTACTTCTGTTCTGTGGCTGTTCCCTCTGAAAGTGCTGAAGTCGGGGGTTTTCCCTTTTGAGCTGAACCTCTCAAAGGAAGGGGGACGGGGAGGGTAGGTGCCAGGGACCTCAGCCTAGCACCCGGTAATCCCAGCTTTCCCACCTTTGCTCAGGGACCCAGCTCCTTTACCTCTGTCTTTCTTCCCTGCAGGTCTGAGTGACCCTACACCCACTTCAGGCCCCAGCTTGGATGGTGCTGGATGGAACAGCTTCCAGGTAGGAGGGGCCAGAAACTAGTCTGACCCATCCTGGTAGAGCAACTGGGACAGGAGTCTGAGGGAGCAGTGAGGGGAGAGATGGGTGGGATGGCCACGAGGTGGGGCCCCAGGGGCTAAGGCACCCATCCCAGGGTAGAGAGAGGCAGGTGGGTCCTCTCACCTCCAGGACCAGCTCCCTGCCTGTCTCAGACTTAGGCCTCCCTTGGGTTTCTTATTCCTTTTCTCTTGAGGGTGACTTTGAGGTCCCTGGAATATTATGGTTTCTAGAGTAGAACCCCAGACCAGGCCCAACCCACTAATAGACCTGGAGTGAGAGGAGTTGGGCCTGACAGGAATGTGGTCCCTGTGCCTGCTGCTGCTTACCCAGATGTCACCTGCAGGGAGGGGAAGGGGCCTCATTTTCAGCACAGGACAAAGGACATCTTTTCAGCACCACCTCACCCACCTGCATCCTTTGTATGCCCAACAGTCATCCGATGGCACTGAGTCCCCAGCCCCCACTCCAGCATCCAGCATGGACAGTTGGCCTCCAGTGCAGACATCCCTGCCAGTGAGCAGTGGTCTGGATGACCTGGACCTCCTGGGGAAGACCCTGCTGCAGCAATCACTGCCCCCGGAGTCCCAACAAGTGCGGTGGTAAGGACACACCCTGGCTGGCATGGGGGGCGCCGTCCCTGTCCCCACCACATAGGCTTTCCCTGGCCCAGACCGAGCAGGGGGAAGCCCAGTGCTTGGTTACTGTAAGCAGTGGCTACACTGTACCACCTTGTGCCAAGCACTGCGCTGGGCTCAAGGGAGGCATAGGACCAGAGCATGGAGTTTATGAGAGAAAGGGGACCTGTGTCCCACTCACATGTCCTTCCCCAGGCATCCTGGCACCTGAGAAATATTGAAGGCTTAGAAGGCCAGCAGTGAGGAGGACACTGAGCCTGAGGGGGGGGGGGCAGAAGGAGGGAGAGAGAGAGCTGCCCATTTCAAGGGGAGGAAACAAGGGCCAGAGAGACGGGGGGGTGTCAGGGACAGTCAGGAAGGCCAGCCTGTCCTGTGCCCGTGATTTCTTGAGCACCGAAAAGTCATCTCTCAATGCACCACCCTCTAATAAGGGAGAAGCAGCAGCCAGCGCCCCGGCTCACGCTCCGGGACCTGCAGAATAAAAGCAGCTCGCCCTGCTCCAGTGCCACCAGCCTCCACACCGTGTCCCCCGACCCCCCTGGGCCTCTGCAGCAGCCCACACAGACTGAGCTCTCGCTGGCCAACATCACTGTGCCCCTAGAGTCCATCAAACCCAGTGAGTAGGGTGGGGCATGGGTGGGCACAGGCTAGGCCGGGTTAGCTCACTGCCTAGCAGCGCCACACTGCCCCGTCCCTCCAGGAGCTCTTTCTGGGGGAGTGGGTGGGAAAGTGGGGCTTCTTCCTAGTCCTGCCACTGCCTGACTTAGCAGGGAGCTCTGGGCAAGACCCTTCCCCTTCCCAGCACTCAGTTTCCTCATCTGTCCCAGAGTAATTGCAAAACCATAAACTCCAGGATTTAGGCAAGAGGACTTTTTATGGATGGCCCCTGCCACCCCTCGGGAACACAGGGCCAGGACACAGAAGCCTGGGCCTCCCCAAGATCACAAAACCAAACAGGATAAAGATCCAGTGTAGGTCTGGGCTTTTCTCACCCAGGAGGGGTGGGAGGGGGCCCCTGGCAGCACCAGACCCTGCACAGACGGATGACAACGGCCTGTCTTCTCAGCCTCGTCCATTTGGTGAGCCCACTGTGACCAAGGATGTCACATGCTCTGTGTCCCCAGGAAGTAGATAGTGGTGCCCCCTATCTTACCAGAAGCAGCATGACTGGCACAGTCACAGAGTGAGAACAGGACCCCAGCTTACCCAGTCCTTCACTCCAACATGCCAGAAAGCAGCCGCGCACGCAGCACTGGCAGAGCCCCGCGTGGGGCTTTGTTTGCAGCTGGGTGTCTTGCCTCTGCCATCACACTGCAAGTTCACCTGCCCCTTCTGAGCAGTCTGTACCCCTGGCTGCACTGCTGCCCAGGGTCAGGGCAAGGACCTAAGTGTGTGTGTGTTGATTCGTTCCCAGTCGAAAAGCGAAGAGCGAGTGCCTGATGTGAGCCGGGTGTGGGGAGCTGGTTGCGTATGCTTGGGCTGGAACCCGGCACTACCCATCGCACTCTCCCCTTCTTCCGGCAGGCAGCATCTTGCCAGTGACAGTGTACGACCAGCATGGCTTCCGGGTCCTCTTCCACTTTGCCCGAGACCCACTGCCTGGGCGCTCAGACGTGCTGGTGGTGGTGGTTTCCATGCTGAGCACTGCTCCCCAGCCCATCCGCAACATTGTTTTCCAGTCAGCTGTCCCCAAGGTGACATGGGTCATACCTCCCTCCTCTCAAGGCAGGATGACTCAGGGCTGGGGTGGGGCAGCTGGGAGCAGGGTCTCTCTCTGGGGGATCAGGGGTAGAAAGGAACCAAAGCACAGAGCCTCAGGACCCCCAGAAAAGGAGCTGGTGTGCAGGCTGGACCTGGGGAGAAGCCGGGATCAGCTATGCCAGACCTGCCTTCCTGTCCACAGGTCATGAAAGTGAAGCTGCAGCCGCCCTCAGGCACGGAGCTGCCAGCATTCAACCCCATCGTCCACCCCTCTGCTATCACCCAGGTCCTGCTCCTCGCCAACCCCCAGAAGGTGAGGGGCCCGGCTGGGACAGGGCGCCACTATGGGTTGGGGGCAGCTTCTTCTTCACCTCTGACCCCTGCCTTCACCATCTCTGCCCCAGGAGAAGGTTCGCCTCCGCTACAAGCTCCTCTTCACCATGGGCGACCAGACCTACAATGAGATGGGGGATGTGGACCAGTTCCCCCCACCTGAGACCTGGGGGAGCCTCTAGAACAGAGGGGAAAGGGAGAGGAGGAGGGGGCAATGGGACTGGCCACTAGCTAGCCTTGATAGGAGGCTGTGGTGGCCTAGGACACCCTTTGCCTCCATGGCCATATCCTCTGTGCCTGGTGCTTCTCTCCTCACCCCTGCTGGCCCCTCCTTAATTCTTCCCCTGCTGAGCCAAGCCCAGCAGGATGCTGGGCCTGGGTTGCACTGCTGGGGACTTCACAGGTGGGAGCCTGGAGCAGGGAAGGGTTGTGTGGTCTTGGAAGAACTTGGGGTCATCGGAAGAAGCCTGGCTGCCAGGGCAAGGGCCAGGACCTGAGGCCCAGCCCTGACCCCAGCCCGGGGTGGGGCCATCCCCCCCTGTCTCTTATGCCTTATGGGAAGGCCCAGCCATAACTTGGGGCCACACTGGAGCCAGGGACCAGCTTAGGCCCCCTCTGTAGGAAGTGGGTGACTGGGGAGTGATGTGTGCACCCCCAGCTGTTTGCACTCTCTGGTGTGTGGTTTGACTCTCAGCTTTTCTTTCTGAGTGCCCTGTGGTTACTGTGTTAGGGGGTCCAATGGGGGAGCCAGTCCCACCTGTCCCCTATACCTCCTGGGGGTCTTCCTCTACCTACCTGGCCCCTTTGCTGTCAGATCTCCTGAGGAGCAGTGGGGGCTATGCAACTGCTGGCCTGAGGGTAATGCCATAGGCAGGTGGCCCCAGCCGGAGGCTCTGAAACTTCTGGCCAAGGGAGGGCCTGCACTAGAGTTCTCAGTGTCTCCTTTATCTACTGGGCTCTATTGGGCCTCCTGTGGGCATCTCACCTCTGTCCATCCATCTGTACATGGGCAGAAGTGGGGTCAGTGTGTAAGTGAGAGCAGGAGTATTTATGGAAATAAAATGTCCTTTTTCCTGGACCAGCTGCTCTCATGGCCCTTCTGAGATGGAGGGAGACAGGAGGGGTCCAGGAGTGGGAGGTCCCGGTGCAACCCTGCAGACCTCTACCTCTGTCTTTGGAGATCAGGCCATGGTTCCTCTCCTCACCACCCCTGAGCCCTGCACAGGAAGAGGCCCTGCTTGGGGACCCGTGGCCACTGCTGAGTCACCAGAGAGGGCTTAGGGCTATGGAGGGCCCAGAGCCATCCCAGCTGGAAGTGAGTGGCTGCTTGCTTGGGGCCTGCCAGGAACCCTAGTTGCTCACAACTTCCTCCTGCTGCACAGACCTCAAAACACAACTGCAGTGCAGCACCAGCCCAGAGGTACATGCCTCAGCTTCTCACTTTCCGCAGAAGCTGCTCCCAGGAAGGAAGGTACTAACAGCAGCTTGTTGCTAGAGCAGCCCAGGGACCCTGCACTGGGCCTCCTGCCACTCCCAGCTGCAGCTCATTTCCCCCTGGTGTTAGTGTTTTCTCTTAACTGGGAGGCTGGGGTCCAGGCCCAGGGAAGGCTTGGAGGCTTTGCAGCGGAGAGCCACCCAGTGCCAAGTTGAGGGGAGCTAGTACAGGGACTTGCCCAGTGGTGTGGAGCCGGCCCTCTATGCTGCTCTGCAGGAGAGGGGTCCTGCTCAGATGAGTCTAGGGCAGGCTGCCTGCCATTTCTCCTCCCTAGCCGATGATGGGAAGACCTGAATTTGAAAAGCCATTACACGTCTAACCTAGTGGTCCCATCTGAACTGGGCCACCGAACCCCTTTCCTTGGATACTACTGAGATGTACTGGGAGACAGCCTAGCACGTCTGGCTCCCAGCTTCCATCCAGCAAGTGAGGATGTCATCCCGCTTCTCTGTGCCGGGTGACACACTGAAGGTCAAGGGAGAGCTTCTCCACATCTGCTATGCTGCTGAGGGGACAAGTGGCTCTTCCAGTTCTTTGCCTGCTGGAGCCTTCTAGCCTCCCCAGACTCTGCCCTCCCAGCTCCTGCCCCTTCCCCCCAGGCAGAACCCCTTAACACTTGTGATGGCCCCAAAAGACAGTAGTCTAGTTGGAAGCTTCCTTTAAATGAAACAACTATCCCCTGTAAGGTCTCCGTGGGTCCCGGAAGCATTCAGTCTCATGCTGGCTGATGAAGAAAGGTTGTGAGGATGTGTGTGACTGCCAGCTGGTAGTCTGGGACTCCTTCCGGTGGGATCCCCAGCTTGCTGTGTGATTTTTGAACAAGGTTCTTCCTTCTTTGGCCTTTAGGTTCCTTGCTTGAAAAGGTGGGAGGGGCCCTGTGAGCTGTAAGGACCCTCTGAAGAGTAGGAGCAAAAGGGTTCCCCAGGCTGTCAGCTATTACAGGGACATGGAGATTCCTTCCATCTTTCAGACCTCTCACCTTCCCCACTCTTATTCTATCCATCCAGCTGTCTGTCTGTACTGCAAGTGCCTCTTGAGCAGCCCCTGTGCCAGGCACGGCCCTGTCCTCTACTCACAGCTTGGCAAGGAACCTGTGAACCAGGAGCTCAGCACGACACACTGAATGAGGGCTGGGAGGGAGGGGCACGAGGCCCAGCAAGGCCCACATCTGAGGGGCTGGCTCGAGAATCTGGTCAGAGGAGGGGACTCTTGGCTTCTACGCTCTGGAGGAGTCATTCCCAAATACTGTTTCAGGCAGAGGTTCAGAGCCCAACGCAGGAAACCCAGAGCCTCTGGTGAACATGGGCTGGACCAGGGGCACAGGGAAGGAGTGTGCTCTGCCTCTTGAAGGGTGACCCCACCACCACCCCAGGAGCAGTGGGACTTCCCACCTTGAAGCCACACTTCCACTTCTATTTGTGTGGCTGGAGGCAGAAGCTAATTTTTTTTTTTTTAAGCAACCACACAGCACACTGTGCTCATCTGTTCGTGGCAGCCGAGAGAAACAGGCCACTGCTGCCTTGGGAACCTGCCCTGCTGTTCACAGGCCTCTTGGCTGGGACACAGGCACAGCCAGGCAGGTGGCAGGAGCCTCTCATAGGCCTGGCACGGTGCTAGACCTGCTGCATGCAACCTGTCCCTGAATCTTCATAAATGCCCAGTGGCGATGGGAAGCAGGCTCAGAGTATATAAAGGCCACTTGTCCTGTACTTTAGCACTCCCTCCAGGGTCGGTATTATGTATACATTGTAGGGCCCAAACCTGAGCATCATTCCTGTGGGGTATCTGTCCTGAGGGCACATTGCCACCTGCCTCTTGAACCTGCGTGGGCACACACACACACACACACACACACACACCACCCTGTCCACTGCCTGCCTCTGCTGCTGTGGTTAAAGGTACAGGCTCTTTAGGGTCTTCAAGACTGTGCTGTAGTCCTTGTGCCTCAGCTTACCCCAGGGTTTCCTGGAAAGTCCTTTTGTCCTTTTGATTTGAGGAGTCAAAGAATGTTCTAGAGCCCCAGACATCATACCACATGCCTCACTGCTCTGGGCCGAAGCCTCCACTCAGAGGGCAGCACTGATATGGCCACAAACAAGCAATATATCAATGTGTCTAAAATTGGATGTTCTTGCTCAGTCCTGTGGCCCCACAGCTGACCCCTGCTACCGCCACTTCACTGCCTAGCCACTGGCCTTCCTGCCCACATCCTGCTCTAGCTCACCAGCAGACACGTTCCAGACTGTCACAGGTTTTCTCAGCCTGTCCTGAGCCTCAGCTCCTCACGCCGCTATGGGGACTCAAGTGAGAGCAGGGGCCAGCATTTCTGGGTCTTTGGGCGGTGCCCTCTGACACAGAAGGAGAGCTGGTGGGCTTTAGGGACCTGGTGTCAGATCTGCTTTCCAATTTGGACTCCACCACTTACCCAGGAACCTTGATCTGCTCACCTGTAAAATGGGGACAATACCACCTCACAGGAGGATGTGCTAAAGTACACGATAAGTGCCATTGTCCCATAGAAGCGGGACACGTTTAGGGGGCAACTGAAGCAGGAATGGGTATAAGGGGGCCTTACGTTCCTGACTTTGCAGGCTGAATAATAAATAGCCAGGCATTGCTCTAAGCATTTTTTTTTCTTTTCTAAGTGAGAGGACAGGAAATAGATTCCCACATGCACCCTGACCAGGATCCACCCAGCAACCCCCACTGGGGCCAATACTCTGCCCATTTGGGGCCATGCTTATAACTGAGCTACTTTTAGTGCCTGAGGCTGGGACTCCACAGAGCCATCCTCAGTGCCCGGGGTTGATGTGCTCAGAACAATCAAGTCATGGCTGCAGGAGAGGAAGAGAGAGAGAGGGAGGATGAAAGGGAAGGAATGGAGAAGCAAATGATTGCTTCTCCTGTGTGCCCTGACCAGGAATCAAGCCTGGGACATCCACATGCCTGGCTGAGGCTCTACCACTGAGCCAACTAGCAGGGCCTGTTCTAAGCATTTTACATATTAATTCAATCCTCATAATAGGCAGATGTTATTATCATTACTCCCATTTTACCAAGGAGGACCATGAGGCTCAGAGAAGTAAACTACATCACCCAAGGTCACCCAGCAACTGAGAGGCTGGGCCCAGCTAGCAATCTCCATCCACACCTTTAAGTTCTGTTCTTGCTGACTTTTGGGTTGGAAGTAAGTCCATTGATGCAGTATCTTTATTTGTGATTCAAGTTAGCTGTGTTTTTTTGAGCTCCTAGACAATGGGCTATTGCTAGCCTCATAGGCTTCAGCATGAGCCAGATAGGACCTAAGCCCTCATGGAGAGGCACCCAGCAAGGTCAACAAGCTCTTGCAGTGCAGAGTGAAAGGTCTTATGATTATAATGGGGGGTGGCTGGTGACCTCTAAAGGTCCCCCTTCTGCATCTGCAGTTCTAAAACTACAATCTTAACATCCATGGATTGAAACTTCTGAATCCACAGATCTCTGCTTACAACATCCTTTGAAGGAACAGCCTATGATCCAACCTGTGGGGCTTCCAATCTTTTATGATTCAACATCCAAGTGTGCTCAAGTTTAAATATACCCTAAAGTGTACCCCTCACCTAGCCAAAGAGCACAGCAGCAGCTTCACCCCAGGCCTATAGGAAAGAGCCAGGTGCCTTTTCGTGGAGACTCTTAAGTCTGACTGGACGGGAGCCTGGAGCTCAAGTGGCCTGATTATGGCTCAGGGTGTTTCCACAGCAGCAGCTGTACAGCCCACATGGACTGACCCTCCCCAGGCTGGAGCCAGGGCTCAGGCCTGGGCAAGTCTAGGAGGAAAAGAAGTAGAAGCCAGGCCTTACCCTCAGGGACCTTCAGAACAGCTGGGGAAGTGGACAAGTCCAGACTCACTATGGTCCAGGCTGCAGGCAAGGCTGAAACAGGATGGGGACACTATGTAGCCTGCAGAGTTCCCAGATGACAGGACAGTGGTAACCTGGTGTCCAGCTGCTGGCTTGGGAGTCTTCAGTTTCCCAATTCTGCACACAGTAGATGGTGCTTGTTGCAGAGACGGGGAACTGAGCCACCAAAAAGTTCAGGGTTCTGGCTCGTGAGGAAGGTGGAGAGGATAGGACTAGAACTCAGACATTGCTATACCAGCTCCACATTTTAAGAAGCCAAGTCTAGCCTGACCTGTGGTGGTGCAGTGGATAAAGCATTGACCTGGAACACTGAGGTTGCAGGTTAGAAACCCTGGGATTGCCTGGTCAAGGCACATATGGGAGTTGATGCTTCCTGTTCCTCCCCCCCCTTCTTTCTCCTCTCTAAAATGAATAAAAACCTTAAAAACAATTTTAAAAAAAGCCAGGTCTACACTGAATTCAGGTGTCTCCCTCTATGGAGGCATTCTTCAAGCCCTGTCCCCTCTCTAGAATCCCCTCCAGGGGCCTTCCAGTTGGGGGAAGGGAGGTGGGCAAGGGAACCTTGCCTGGAATCTCCTCATCCTGGCATGAGCTTTTAAAATCCAGCAGCCTCCCAACTTCTGGCCAGGATTCCAAGTGGGAGCCTCTGGCCCAAGTGGTGATAGCTGAGAGGACTCCCTTCTCTACCCCTCTGGGGCCAGTCTGGCTTTCCCTCTGGAGAGTGGAGAGGCAGCCATAGGCCAGCAAGTACCCACTATGAATGAGGTGCCATGCTGGGCACAGAAACAGATGCCTGAGGCCAAGTTCCTGCCCTAAAGAACTGCCCAGTCTGCCCACCCACATAGGTAGGTGCTCAAGTAATCCTCAAACTGAACAGAAACTCCAGCAGATCAAAGTACAGTGCATGTGGCAGGATTCTACCCTATGCCCCTCCCTCTAACCCCACCTCTGGAGGAAGGGGTCAGAGTAAGGAGAACCTACTGTTTCCCAAAGGCTCTCATCTTGTATTAATTAGCAGTATGGAGCACCTACTGTATGCCCAACTGTGTGCAGAACCAGAAATTACTACTGAGTTTGGAGGGACAGCAGCACCCACATTAATGCCTTACAGAAAGGAAGGGCAGGGACTGAGGAAGTTTGCCAAAAGGGGCTTTACAGATGGAGAAAAACTGTCGGTGCTGGGGCTGGGGGAGAGCAGGGTGTCATCTGGGAGTGTTTGCTGGAGCTGCAGGGTGGTGGACACCCTCCTTGAAAGGAGGGGGAGCATGAATGCTGGAGGAGTGGGCAGAGGTATCCCGTCTACTCTTGGTCAGACAGGGTGAGGACAGCTGGCCCATCAGGCCATTAGAACAAGTCATAAGTTCCAGGGACTTGTCCAAGGGCAGACAGCAGCAGGGTGGCCCCCGGAAGCCAAAGACCCCAGCCAATCATCAAGCAGGGTAGCAGGCCAGGAGAGCCTTTAGGGAGTCCAGGGCAGCATCCTTTGGATGGTGCCAGTATGGGTTAGGCCTTTCCTTGGCTTTGTCTCCTAAGCATGGAACCCTCTTTCCCCTTTGAGAGGGGTGTAAAGGTTATTTATACCCACGGCGGGCAGGCCGGTGGGTGGAGCAGGAACCTGGGGCAGGCACCGTGGCAGGAGCGGGCTTACCTGCTTCCCGCCACCGGGGCTGGGCGAGGCGGCCGGGGAGGAGCTGCGCACACTACCTGTGGATGGCCAGGCAGCCAACCGACCTACACTCTCCAGGACGGCCAGGGGCCGTGGGGAGCCCGGAAGACCAAGAGAGCGAGAACCCAAACTTGGAGAAAGGAGTGACCTGGGGGCCGGGGGCGGAGCCGGGAGCGGGGAGGCGGGAGCGAGCGCGAGCGGGAGTGCGCTGGCCCAGGAAGCGGAGAGCGCCGCCCACCCAACCCCGGCGAGAGAGCTGCGGGCAAAGGCAGGCTGGGCCGGGGGCTACCGGCCCTCGAGCCCCACCGTGACCCCGCAACCGCCAGCTCGCCCCCAAGATGATGAAGAGGCAGTTGCATCGCATGCGGCAGCTGGCCCACACGGGCAGCTTGGGACGGTGAGTGTCCACCCCGTCCCTTCGAGCCCCACGCTCACCCCTGCATGACCCGAGGGAAGGTGGAGTGGGGGAGGCTGGGGATAGCTAGACAGCCACCCCCTGACTAACCAGAGTCCTGCCACTCTTCCTCCCTTCTGAATCTTCCAGCCAGAAATAGAAGGAAAAGCGCTGGCTTTTGGGTGAAGGGGCACCCCCACCCCTGATAAGAGGGGGTGCAGGTAGCATCAAGGATTCTGAATCTTCTCTGCCTTCATAGGCCTCAGAGTGAACGCTCCTTCCTCGCCTCACTTGTCCCTTCTGTACAATGGGGACAGTTAACCATTTCTGGTTGTCTTGGAGGGGGGGCAGTCCGGGGCCCCAGACTTTGGGGGAGGGGAGGAGACTGGGTCCTGGCGTGGTGGGAGGGGCCTGTTACCTTCCGGCTGTGTGCCCCTCTTCCCCCAGCTCCGAGGTCTGCTTCTGTGTCTTGCTTCTGCTTTCCCATCCCCAGGTGGAAACATCCTCAGGCCTCCCTGTTCCCACCCCCAGGGCCTGAGCTGGTGGAGGAGGCCGGAAGTTTGGGGAGCTCCGGGAGCCTGTCTTCTCTCCTCTTCCCCCTGCTTTGGGTGTTTCCCATCTCTGGGCTCAAGGGAGAGTGACCCGGTATCCAGAGACCTGGTTCTAGTCTCACACTGTTTGGGCCTGGGCAGTCAGACTACCTTTCTCTGGACTTGTGTCTACATGTGTCCCAGGAAAGGGGCCCAGGGCCTGCCCCCACTACAGTCCAGAGTCCTGTGTGACTGACAGCCCCAGAGTCTGAGCTCACACACTTCCCGTTCTTGGGGCCAGCCCAGGCCTCCTCTCTTCAGGTCGACAGAAAAGAGAGGCTGGGCCCTGGGGTGACTCCCCCAGTCTCTCCTTTGGTTGTATCCACCCTCTCTCGGAACTCAGCTCTGGGTGGAGGAGGAAAAACCATGTATCCTATTGCCATCCCCATGGAATGTGCTCAGACTGGGATGAGGCAGGCAGGCCACCCAGGGCGGGCCCCAACTGGGAGGGGTACTGGAAGCACCTGGGGTTCAGGTGCCCTGTTGGAGGTGGGGGGTGGCAAGGGGTTTCCTAACCTGGACCAGCTCAGCAGAAGCTCTCTCTCTCCCTCCTTCACTCCCCCCCCCCCCCCCGCAGCACCCCGGAGACTGCCGAGTTCCTGGGTGAGGACCTCCAGCAGGTACATGCCTGGGCCAGCTGCTGGTGGCAAGGCAGGTCTATGCAGGCTGTCAACAGAGGGCCGGGTGGGGATGCCAGTTGGGGGCCTCAGTTGAGTCATTCCCCAGGCTGTTGGCCATTGGGTCCCCAGGAAGAGGGAAGACAAAGGTGGTTCCTGCTCTGGGGAAAAACAAAGCAGTGGGGAGGGGGGACAACAACCTTCCAGGATCCATAACTACCCCTCCCCGTGTCCCCTCTCAGGTGGAGCAGCGGCTGGAGCCAGCCAAGCGAGCAGCCCAAAATGTCCATAAGCGACTGCAAGCCTGTTTGCAGGGCCAAAGCGGGGCAGATATGGATAAGCGGGTGGTGAGTGGGGGTCCTAGGGTGGAGTGGGCCTGGCCAGGACACTTCTGTCTAATGGGGGAGTAAGGGAATGAGGGTGGGCTGGGTTCTTCTCCCTGCCAGTCTGAGCCTCTGGCCCCAAGGGGATAAACACTGCTCTGCCCCAAGGCCCTCCGGCACCCCACACATGAGGCCCTATGTCTTCCCCATCCTGTTCTTGTTCCTGCCCCCTTCTGCACCAATCATCTGAGCTAAGGCCAGTCCTCTGACTGCACCTGAACATCTCTGTCCAATCACCCCTTAGAATAGAGTTGGCCCTCTCAACTAGGGTGGTCTCTGAGGGCTTCTTGAAGGAATTGGCATTTGAGCCAGATTTTGAGTCCTGCTCACTGGTATTAATCAACAATCAGCACTTACAGACTGTTAGTCTGTTGCTAAGATGTGTCACAGTGCGTTGCCCCACTCAGTGCTGACAGCAATGTGGGGAGGCGGCTGCCTTCTTTAGCACTGGTACAGCTGAGGAAAGAGAGACTTAAGAGAGGTAGAGTGACTCACTCAGTGTCACACAAGCTAGTAAGTGGCAGATTTGAAGCGAGACCCATCTGACCAAAGCTGGTGCTCTCTGTAACTCTAGGTGGGAATGGGTCGGGCATATTTTGGAACCAGTCAACAATTCAGTGTGGCCAGACCTCTGGGGGAAAGGAGCTATAGGTGCCCTGGAAGGTTTGAGGCTCACAGCCGCTGTATCAGACACATGCGCCCTGGGGCTGGGGAGAGGCCACTCTGATTCCCAGCTCCTCCATTCTTCCTCCAGCTGTGTGACCTTGGCACACTCCATGCCCTTTGTTCTTAGGTTTCTAGTCTGTATTGGGATTTGATCATTCCTTCTACCCCAGTAAAGTGGTTTCTGGAAGCAGGAAAAGGACATCTTGGGTTCCAGGTGCCCTGTTGGGGGGGCAGCAGCAAGGGCCCCCAACATGGTCAGAGCTTTTACATGGTCTCAAGGAAAGGTCACCCTTACCATGCCTTGTCATTATCCTACTTCCACTCTCACCCGTGACTGTGACCCTCCTGGGTTCCCTCCCCTGTTCATGCCCAGTGCCTTGGTGAGGTTCTGCCCCCAAGAGACACATGAGCAGGTGAAGGGAGGCCCAGCAGGCAAGCACAGGCACTTATGCTCACAGCTGGCCCTGCCTTCCCTGCAGAAAAAACTTCCCCTCATGGCTCTGTCCACCACGATGGCCGAGAGCTTCAAGGAGCTGGACCCTGATTCCAGCATGGGGTGAGCACAGACAGGGGCCTTAGCCTTCATCTGGAGAGGCCAAGGAGGGATCTGGGGTCAGAGGGGGTACAGGCCAGGGAGGGCAGCCACACTGGAAAGATGACCAGGCAGGCTGGGGGCAGTGTCTGGGCTGGGGACAGGGTCCAGGTCAGTGAGGGCAGCCAGGCCTGGGAGGGTGTCGGGCTCAGTGAGGATGAAGGACAGCTAGAAGGGGCAGGAGGTGGTGGGGAGAGAGGAAGCCCCAGCTTCCGAATCAAGGCAAGGGGCTGGGCTGTAGGAGCCTGGGTCCACTGGGTGCTATGTCCACAGGAAGGCCTTGGAGATGAGCTGCGCCATTCAGAACCAGCTGGCTCGCATCCTAGCTGAGTTTGAGATGACCTTGGAGAAGGATGTCCTGCAGCCGCTCAGCAGGCTGAGCGAGGTGACCTTACCCTACCCCCAGCTTCCCCAGTCTCTAGCCCCCAGCTCCCCAGCCCACTCATCCCCTCCCTCCCATGCCTGCCCCTAGGAGGAGCTGCCAGCCATCCTCAAGCACAAGAAAAGCCTGCAGAAGCTGGTATCCGACTGGAATACCCTCAAGAGCAGGTGGGAACCACAGCATTGGGGTGGGGTCCATACCTAGATCAGCCCATAGGGGTGGCCGCATAGCTTCAAGGCCCTTCCTACAATAGGACACCGCAGGGCCCACTGGGTACAGAGTGTGTATTTGTACACACATCTGGCCCTTAGGAATGCACATGGTTATGTTACATGTGAAGGTGTCTCTGTGCATGTGTGTGTGTACCTGCTCGTGCCAGCTAGGGGTGACCTCACAGCCTAAGATAACCCTAAATAATCCTCCAAGATCCCTGATGGAAGACTGCAACCCTGTACTCTGGAGTGGGTGGTTGTGACCACCAAGTCTACCACCAGGTGGCGCCCCCAAGCACTCACGGCCCAGGCCCAGTGGAGCTCTAGGATTTGCAGCTATAAATCCCGGAATCCTGTGTGGTTAGGCATCTGGAGAGGACACTTGGCTCCGGACATGCAATGGGGACAGTGACGAGCCCACCTTATAATCATCCCCAGGCTCAGCCAGGCAGCTAAGAACTCAGGCAGCGGTCACAGCCTAGGTGGCGGCCCAGGCAGTTACAGCCATACCACCACAGCCAACAAAGTGGAGACGCTGAAGGAAGAGGAGGAGGAGCTGAAGAGGAAGGTGGAGCAGTGCAAGGTGAGGGGGCACTTGGGGTTACCTGGATGTGTGGGGGTGGCAAGGGTAGGCATTGTCCTCATTTCACAGATAAGGAAACAAGCTCATAGAGGTGATGAGACTTGTCAGGGCCACATAAGTAGGAAGCAGCAGAGTTGGGGCTCGCTGGGTCTTGGAGTGTTTGCTAGGCGAGTTAATGAATGAATGGTGCATGACACAAGGCACTGTGCTAAGAGTGTAGGGAGATGGCGGTGAGGACTAGAAGCTGTAAAAGCTCCTCAGAAGTTCAAGGGGTTTCCAGTGAGCTGTCCCCAAGTACAAACCTTGGCAGAGAGAGGAGAACTGGCATACAGTTTGCGCCAGTTACTAACTCCTCTGAGCCTCAGCTTACCCTCTGGGCCCTAGCCTTGCTGATATAAGCCCTCCCCTCTCTGTCCCCAAGGATGAGTATTTGGCCGACCTGTACCACTTTGCCACCAAGGAGGACACATATGCCAACTATTTTATAAACGTGAGTCCAAGACTGGTCTCCAGCCATCCAGAGCTCAGGGGTAGATACCAGAGCCAGGGGGTCTCTGTGAGATGGTGGGAGGGAAGGATCTGCTCTTATAGACCTGGAGGGAGGCTCAGTACCCTGATTTCCCCTGGGGGTGCCCCTTTACCCTCACAGCTCATGGAGATTCAGGCTGATTACCATCGCAAGTCTCTGAGCTCACTGGACACAGCCCTGGCTGAGCTGAAGGAGAACCACGGCCAAGCAGGTGGGGACACAGATGGGCCATGACCCCACACTCCTGACCCCCACATGCTCAGGCATGTTAAGAAGCTTGAACTCTATCCTGAAAGGCAATAGGGAGCCACACATGAGTTCTGAGCAGGGGAGGGCTCGATTAGATTTGTGGTAGAAAGATTGTGCTGGCTGCTGCATGGAGGATGGAATGGGAGCGGGGACAGAACTGGAGCCAGGAGACCTGTTAGGAGGCAGAAGGGAAGAGGTGGTGGCCGGACTGGGGTGGAAGCAGTGGAAGTGATCAGATTTGAGAGATGTGTTGGATGATTTCAGGATGTGTGGCATGGATGGTCAGGTGGGGGTGGTACTGTTAGCCAAAGCAATAGTCATTTGAGGATATCTGGGGGGTGCCCCTGGCTTTCCACAAGTGGGAGTAACCTGGGCCACTGATCTGTCTCATCCCTACAGACCCCTCCCCCTCGATGACGGCCGCCCCCTTCTCCAGGGTGTATGGGGTGTCACTGGGAGCTCACCTGCAAGAGCTGGGCCGGGACATTGCCCTGCCCATTGAAGCCTGTGTCCTGATGTTGCTTTCTGAGGGCGTGAAGGAAGAGGTGGGACCCACTGGGGCAGGTGGGGTGGGAGCACTGGGGCCCTCAGTCGTCCCAGACTTCCCCCATGCTGCCTGTACTGTTCCCATAATCCCACCCTTCAAGCACTAGTCCCAGGAGAAGGCACAGCCTCGTGTTGCTACAGTGCTACCACCTCCACTTGGTGATGTTCCCGTGGGCCAGGCGCTTGTGCTGTAAGCCCTTTGCATTGAGGAATTTAATTGTCCATTGAATTACCCCAGTAACCTTTGGAGGGAGCCCTGTTGCTCCTTTCACAAGGGGAGATGGAGATCAAGAGGTAGACATGCTCAGTGGCCCATGAGAAGGTGCCGATGAAGTCAGGGACTCAGGTGCAGTCACTGCTGCACACTGCCCTCATCCATGCTTTGTGCCTCAGTGTTGCTAGTCCATTGGCTCCTTTCTTGAGGACAGACCCTTAGGAGGTAAAACTACTCAAAAGACTGAGGCTCCCACAATCCTTCAGGGCTCCCTTTCTCCCTTCTACTCCTAACCAGATGCTTCTTTTCCTGCTCTTCCCAGCCCCTCCCAGACTTCCCCCTTTGCCCAGAATCCAAGACTTGATGATTTGAGAGGATCCATGGGCACTGGTGCCCACTCTGTCTGCCAGAGTGGGGGTGCAGCCAGCCACCTACCTCAAGCCAGGAGTGAGGCAGGGTAGTCCGACCAGGGTGTCCTGTCCCAGCCACCCCTCCATGACCCCACCTGGTCCTTCTCACACCCCAGGGCCTCTTCCGCCTCACTGCTGGGGCCTCAGTGCTGAAGCGCCTCAAGCAGACAATGGCCTCGGACCCGTGCAGCCTGCAGGAGTTCTGCTCTGATCCCCACGCCATGGCAGGTACCCACTACAAGGAGCCCTGAGTGGGGCGTCCTCCAAATCCCTTCACCAGATACCTGAATGATCCCATAATAGTTTGGTTCAAGGCCTGGTAATCTGCTGAGGAGACATAGGGGTCCTTAAAGTAGGGTTTGTGTTGACTCTCCTGAAATGTACGTATGCTTTTCTGAGAAAGACCACTAGTCTTTATTCTGTTTAAAGGCCCCATGGCCCAAGAAAGGATAGACCTAGATGTGTTAGTGTGAACAGGGCCTAACGAATCCTAACAGATGGAGAGAGCTGGGTACTGGGGTGAAGGTGGAGGCTTGGCTGTGACTGAGCTACACCACCACTTCAGGCGCCCTCAAGTCCTACCTGCGGGAGCTGCCGGAGCCCCTCATGACCTTTGACCTCTATGACGACTGGCTGAGGGCAGCCAGGTGAGGTTGGGTGTAGAGGTCCTGGGGGAGAGGAGGCTGTAGAGGTGCTACCCTCAGCTGGTTCACCAGGTCTGTCCCCCTCCCCAGCCTTAAGGAGCCCGGAGCCCGGCTGGAGGCCCTCCAAGAGGTATGCAGTCGCCTGCCGCAGGAGAACTTCGGTAACCTCAGGTGAGCCCCACGCTGGCCCAGGCCTCCGCGGAGCCAGGCCCTGCTGAGATTCTGGGGCCTGGGTTTCAGTCCTTCCTCCTTGTCCTGAGCAATATTTCAGATGTACATCTTAGGTGTACTGGTCATATATTTTTAAATTATATTTTTAAAATATGGAACACTTCAAAATTTGCATGTCGTCTTTGCACAGGGGCCATGCTAAGCTGTGTCATTCAAATTTTCGTATATGTGCTGCCAAAACAAGCATTGTACTAGTCATGGGTTTTTTTCTTTTAAATATTTATCTATTGACTGGAGAGAAAGGGAGAAGGAGAGACAGGAACATCGATCTGTTCCTGAATATGCCCTGACTGGTGATTGAACCGGCAACCTTTGCACAAACCCAGACAAAGCTCTAATCAGCCGAGCTATCCAGCCAGGGCACTAGTCATATTTTTACTAGACATTGAATTAAACATGTATCTTGAACCTTGAAAGCTACACTATCAGCCTGACTACGCTATGGTGCTGTGGATAAAGCCTGGAACATTGAGGTCACCGATTCAAAATTCAGGGCTTACCTGGTCAGGGCACATATGGGAATTGAGGCTTCCTGCTCCTTCCCCCCTTCTCTCTCTCTCACTCGCTGTCTCTCTCCCCCTCTCTCTCCTCTCTAAAATGAGTAAAGTCTAAGAAAAGAAGTTACACCACCTGGTTTCAAATCCCACCTCTGTCATTGCATGGTCCCAAGCAGGTAAATTGACCTCTCTGTACCTAGGCTGGAAAATGCAGAGCATTAACAGTCCCTCCCACCTGAACTGTGGTGGTGCAGTGGGTAGAGCATTCAACCTGGAATGCCAAGGTCACCAGTTCAAATCCCTGGCCTTGCCACTCCAGACACATATGGGAAGCAACTACTATGAGTTGATGCCTCTCCCCCCCCCCCACCCCATTTCTCTTTGTCTCTCTCCTCTCTAAAAATCAATAAATAAAATCTTTAAAAAAAAATCCCTACCCTGTAAACTTAGCTCAGTGCCTGACACAGAGGTGGCACTCAATAGGTCAGCTAATTTAGTACAATTTTTTTTTACGATTTTATTTTTATTTTTTTTATTTTTTTACAGAGACAGAGAGTGAGTCAGAAAGAGGGATAGACAGGGACAGACAGACAGGAACGGAGAGAGATGAGAAGCATCAATCATTAGTTTTTCATTGCGCGTTGCAACACCTTAGTTGTTCATTGATTGCTTTCTCATATGTGCCTTGACCGCGGGCCTTCAGCAGACCGAGTAACCCCTTGCTGGAGCCAGCGACCTTGGGTTCAAGCTGGTGGGCTTTTTGCTCAAACCAGATGAGCCTGCGCTCAAGCTGGCGACCTCAGGGTCTCGAACCTGGGTCCTCTGCATTCCAGTCTGACGCTCTATCCACTGCACCACCGCCTGGTCAGGCTAATTTAGTACAATTTTTAAAACTAGCCCATGTGCTGTCTCGGCCACACTTTGGAAAACCCAGCCTAGGAAAGTCTCTGGTCTGGGGGCTGCTGATGGATGTCTGTGGCCTGATGCTGTGCCCCTAGCCAAGCCCACCTCCCGCCTTCCCAGGTACCTAATGAAGTTCCTGGCACGTCTGGCCGAGGAGCAGGAGGTGAACAAGATGACACCCAGCAACATCGCCATCGTCCTGGGGCCCAACCTGCTGTGGCCCCCTGAGAAAGAAGGGTGAGGAGCACGGGTGGGGGAAAGGTGGCAGTTCCCACCCCAACTCTGTTGTCTTTCTCCTGGGCCTCGGTTTCCTCATCCTTAGAATGAGTTGAGCAGCTCATATTCTCAAGGCTGAAGGACAGCCCAAAGGGATCCTGGACCCCTGAGGGCTCTGGAGAGAGCACTCTGAGTAATGGTAGCTATGGGCTGCTTGGCAGGCTGGCTACCCAAGATCTGGTTCTAGCCCCACCTCCACCAGAGACAGCCTTAGGAAGTCACTCTCTCAACCTCCATTTCCTTGTCTGTAAATTAGAAATTATGCAAGGTCTGAGGATTTTTACTTTGGGAATTAAGTGAGATAACAAAAGGAGAAATGCCTTATAAACTGTAAAGTGCTGTCATCTGTGAAGGGTCGTCATTCACCTGGCTATGGATGGCAAAAGGACACCATCCATTTGCCGAATACAGTTCTTTGGTAGAGGCTACCTAGGTCCAAGAACTGTGAGGACAGGAGCCATGACCAGCTGCTGATGCCTGTCGTGTGTGAGCGACATGTTTGCTATCCACGGTGTCTGTGAGCTTTTAAGAACAGGGACTTGATGTGACTGAGTGATTGTTGGGGCCACTTAGACTTTGCTAAATGATAACTCACTGTCACTTCCTTTTGTCCCAGGGACCAGGCCCAGCTGGATGCAGCCTCAGTGTCATCCATCCAGGTGGTGGGTGTGGTGGAGGCTCTGATACAAAATGCAGACACCCTCTTCCCTGGAGGTGAGACTCCTACCCATGTACACATGCCCCTTTGTGCCCTCTGTGCCCAACTTGGTACCCACCAGACTAGCTTCAGTCCCTGGCCGCCCATTACACACCCCATGAGGCCTGGATAAAATTGCTTCTCCACTCTGAGGCTCAATTTCTCATCTGTAAAATGGGGATGCTGCTGCCTGCTTTAAGGGATGTTGTGGGGCTTCTGTGGGAGGGGAAGGCAAAACATGGTCCAGGGTCAGGGAAAAGGGAAAGCGGTCCTGGCGCTGGCTGAGAAGGGGGGCTGGCAGACACTCTGAAAGCCAAGGCCCACTCCCTTCTGCCTGCAGACATCAACTTCAACGTGTCAGGCCTGTTCCCAGCCCTTGCGCCCCAGGACACTGTCAGCAACAAACCAACCTCTGAGGAGCTTCCAGCCATTGCCGTGCCCACCCCAGCTGCTGCCCCAGCCCCAGCCCCTACGCCAGCCTCAGTGGCTACCAAGGAAAGGTAAGGACTCACAGATACAAATGGCCCCTGTCCTGACCCCAGGGTGCCCAGCCTGAGGCACCATCTCTCAGGGCTTCCAGCAGCATTTTAGGAAATGTAATTGTTGTATTTTCACCCAAAATACCAGGTTTCCCAGTTTGGAGTGGGTGAGGTAGAAGCTCTGAGGTAAAATTCCTCCCAGCGTCTGACGTATTTCTTTGCTTGTTGTGTGGCTATTCACTGAGCACCTACTATGTGCTGGGTGCTGTTTCAGATCCCAAGGATGTAGGGAACTAGAAAGCTGAACATGTTGGAATTTGTAAATACCTTTCAGTCTTCCCTTTGATCCTTGAAATCTGGAAAGGCTGCGTGTACCATGGTGCCTCCATACCGAGCAGGTATTGTTCAGTAGTCACAGACTGCTGGGGCCCAAACCATGAATTTCCTCAGGTGAGCAAGATAGACAAATGCTGCCGTAGAGCTTGTATTCCAGGGGCAGGGAGAGAGAATCAACAAGTACACCAAAAAAAGGGAACATCAGCAGGGGTGCGTGATTTAAAGCAGTGGTTCCCAACCTTTTTTGGGCCATGGACCGGTTTAATGTCAGAAAATATTTTCACGGACCGGCCTTTAGGGTGGGACAGATAAATGTTATCACGTGACCGAGACAAGCGTCAAGAGTGAGTCTTAGACAGATGTAACAGAGGAATCTGGTCATTTTTAAAAATAAAACATCATTCAGACTTAAATATAAATAAAACGGAAATAATGTAAGTTATTTATTCTTGTAAGTTATTTATTCTTTCTCTGCGGACCGGTACTAAATGGCCCGGGGGTTGGGGACCACTGATTTAAAGGAGAATAGAGCAGGGTAGGAGACTGAGGGAAGTGCTTCCAACATGGGTCAGGAAAGGCCTCCTGAGGAGGAGCCAACTGAGCAGAGACCTGGAGGAAGGCAGGAAGCCTTCTCTGCTTCTTGTCCACTCTGGCTTCTAGTGGCTGGGCCATCCCATTAAAGTCACAAGGAAGCTGAGAAGGGAGGTCCTGCACTCTAACTTCCTTTCCTGCCCCGCAGTGGACCACGGACACTGTCACAGCAGCCAGAGACTCGGTGGATGCAAACCCTGACCAATGCCAGAAGTGTCTTGGGGGCAGGGGGCAGCCTGGGGACAGATCCCAGGCCCGGCCACCAGGTGGAGGACCCAAACTCAGCCTGTTGGCTGGAGGTCTCCCCAAGACTACAGAAGACATCTGAGAAATGGTCAACCTTGCCCTGACCCTCTCCTCTTACAGGACAGAGTCTGAGGCACCCCCCAGACCGGCCTCCCCCAAGGTCAGCAGGAGCTCCCCGGAGGCAGCCACCCCAGCAGAGGACATGGCTCGGAGGAGTGAGTTGGCCAACAGAGGGTGGGTGGGGGTGGGCAATCTAGATCTTCTCATGTTTCCAGGCAGCCGGGAAGGCCAGGAATCCAGGGGTTAAAAGCCAGGTCAGCAGCCAAACACTCTGGGTTCAAAGTCCAGCTCTGTGACCTTGAGCAGGTGACTTCACCTCTCTGCACCTCAGCTCCCACCTCTGCATAATGACTGCATGGACAATGGACAATGACCGCACCTACCTTGTAGAACTGTTTGGACAATTAAATGGTGCTGCCTGGCTCACACAGTAAATGCCTGAGAAGGGTCAGCTATCCTGAGCGTGGGGAGCAGTGGGCTCCAGTTCCTCAAAAAGCCCAAGGTCACAAAGTGAGGAGGGAGGACAGTTCCAAGGGCAGTGGGGGAGGAGAGACCTGGGGGGATTCTTCTGAACCCTTTGGTGCACTCACCTGTTGAGTTGGGCGAAAGCCAGGCAGGTAAGAAAGCCAAGGGTTCAGGTACAAAAGTTTGCCCGGGTGACTAGGACTGTTGGGAGGCCCCACCCAGCCCAGGAGGCTCTAGAGTTTTCCACCTGGGTGTACAGTGTAGAGCCAGGCTAGATGGAGCAGCTGCAGGAGCCTCTTGACAGCAGGAGCTGGTGGCTGGCACAGGAACCTTCCTGCAGGAGGTGGGCGACTAGCCACCTTTCCTGGATGGGGGGCAAGTGAGATACTTGCTCACTTGCGCACAAGTTGAGGGACTGTCACTGCATCACTTGAGCTGGTCCTCACAGCAGCCCTAGGAGGTTGAGGCGTTCATCCCATCTTACCAATGAGGAAACTGAGGCCCCAGGAGCAGATGATTCGCACAGTGGGTAGAGGCAGAGCTAGGACCAGAGTCCGGACCTCCTGGCCCCATCTAGCCCTCCAGCTGCCTCTGGACATCAGAACTGTGCAGTGGGATCTTCAAGCTGGGGTGGGGTAGTTCTGGTGGGCTTGTGAGAAGAGGGGAGCAAGACCCACATGTCAGGGGAACAGGTAGCATTTCTAAACAGGAGTATGCTGAACACCTGCTCCTCATCCAGCACTGCGCTAGCCAGCCGCACACAAGATGGCCACACTTAGTTTATGTTCTAATAGGGGAGACAAGTAATTCCAAAGCAAAATAAAAACTGGCAAGATCATTTCAGAGGACAGAGTCCTGTAAAGAAAGCGGAACTGGAAAATGTGACAGGGCGGGGGAATACTCTAGCTGGTGGGGGGGACAGACAGCTAGGGAGGCCTGAGTAATGAGGAGCCAGCCGTGGAAACAGTTCTCGGCAGAAGGAACAGCAGATGCCAAGCTCCTGAAATGGGATCGAGCTCGGTGGGTTTGCCACAGGCGATATGGACACCTTACTGCCCTTTTCCTTCCTCTACAGCCAAGCGCCCAGCACCAGCCCGGCCCACCATGCCGCCCCCCCAGGTCTCCAGCACCCGTTGCTCCCCTCCAGCTCCACCCCTGCCCCCTGGCTCTGGCAGCCCCGTGACCCCCCGGGCTCTGCCCCGCCGTCTGGTTGGTAGCAGCCTCCGGGCCCCCACAGTGCCACCCCCATTGCCCCCCATTCCACCCCAACCTGCCCGGCGCCAGAGCCGGCGTTCGCCAGCCTCCCCCAGCCAGACCTCCCCAGGTCCGGCCTCCCCCAGCCCTGTCTCTCTGAGCATGCCTACGCAGGTGGACCTGGGGGTGGCCACAGAGGATGGAGGGACCCCTGAGGCCGTAGGCAGGACCCCAACTCCCACAGCTGTGCCCCCTCAGCCCCGGCCCAGGAGCCTTGCCTCAGAGACTGAATGAACTGGTGGCTCCTCCCTAACAGCCCTCAGTGTCCCCTCCCTCCTATCTTGTCCTCCCAGGACACAGCCCTCACCCCTCCCAAGGAGTGGGGACCCACTTTGCCTTCAAGTGCCTTGGTGCCTGCTGGGTCAGCCTCCATGGCAAGGAGGACTCAGGACAGTCCTCCACTTCCAGTCCTTTTCCTCTTGGACTCACCCAGGGCTTGGGGGGCTCAACCAACTCCCCACTCTGACAAGGTCCCAGGGGTGCCACCAGAAGGAAGGAGATCTTGATTGCTCCTACAGGACTTTGATGTTTCTCTTGCCAACGTATTTTTTTTGTAAGGCAGGTAAATAAATTATTTTGGACGAAACTGGAGCAGCTACCCAAAAGATAGCTTTATTTTCTGTACTCGAAATAAAGGGGGAAAATTGCCTGTTCTTTGCCTTCTCTCCTTTTTCCTGTCCGAAATAACAGCAGAAGTTTTTAAGCCCTTACTCTAGGCAAGTGGTTGGCAAACCACAGCTTGCGAGCCACATGCGGCTCTTTGGCCCCTTGAGTGCGGCTCTTCACAAAATACCACGAGCCAGCGCGCAGGTATGCGCGGGGGTATCGTAGGTTGGCCAGCAAACGGGAGATGCAGCACGGGGAAGGCATGCGATTAATGAACGAGTTGAGTGAGCCAGTCAGTCAGCAGTCTCGTGCAGTGGTTAGTGCTAGTCACGTCCGCAAATCGCGTGGGTGACAAAAGTACCTACTTGAAGCATAAAGAAATATTGGAGAAAGCCTGACCAGGCAGTGGATAGAGCTTCGGACTGGGATGCGGAAGACCCAGGTTCAAGACCCCGAGGTCACCAGCTTGAGCACGGGCTCATCTGGTTTGAGCAAGGCTCACCAGCTTGGACCCAAGGTCGTTGGCTCGAGCAAGGGGTTGCTCTGTCTGCTGAAGGCCCGCAGTCAAGGCACATATGTGAAAGCAATCAATGAACAACTAAGGTGTCACAACAAAAAAACTGATAATTGATGTTTCTCATCTCTCTCCGTTCCTATCTGTCTGTCCCTATCTATCCCTCTCTCTGACTCTCTGTCTCCATTTAAAAAAATTAAAAATAAAGAAATATTGGAGAAAAACAAATGTAAACTTAGTTCACAGCACAAGTGGTCTGCTTTGAAAGACCTGGAGAAGGAAGGTATGTTGATTTTTAACACCTGGAATAGTATTCCTGACTCGTATAATCAGCTGAAAAAACTAGCATTTGCTGTTCTTTCCTTATTCGGGTCTACATATTCATGCGAACAATCATTTTCAAGCATGAACCTTATCAAGAGTAAATTGAGCCTGACCTGTGGTGGCGCAGTGGATAAAGCGTCGACCTGGAAATGCTGACATCACCGGTTCGAAACCCTGGGCTTGCCTGGTCAAGGCACATGTGGGAGTTGATGCTTCCAGCTCCTCCCCCCTTCTCTCTCTCTGTCTCTCTCTCCTCTCTGCCTCTCCTCTCTAAAATGAATAAATAAAATTAAAAAAAAGAATCACACACACTTGCAAAATAAAACTTAAAAAAAAAAAAAAGTAAATTGAGAAGTTGTCTTATTGATGAGAACCTAGAATAGTGTCTAAAATTAAAAACAACATACAAACCTGACTTACCCAAACTTTCCAAGGAGATGCAAGGCCATTGTTCACATTAGTGTTTGTCAGTCATTGTCATGATTTAATTTTATGGATACCTTACAATTTAATTTTATCAATAAATAATATCTTTATTAAGTATATCAAGTTTTATTCAACGTACCTATAATTTAACTAAGACTTAAAACTAAAGTTTAATGGCCCTGGCCGGTTGGCTCTGGTAGAGCATCGGCCTGGCATGCGAAAGTCCCAGGTTCGATTCCCGGCCAGGGCACACAGGAGAGGCACCCATCTGCTTCTCCACCCCTCCCCCTCTCCTTCCTCTCTGTCTCTCTCTTCCCCTCCCGCAGCCGAGGCTCCATTGGAGCAAAAGATGGCCCGGGCGCTGGGGATGGCTCCTTGGCCTCTGCCCCAGGCACTAGAGTGACTCTGGTTGCGACAGAGCGATGCCCCAGATGGGCAGAACATCGCCCCCTGGTGGGCGTGCCGGGTGGATCCCGGTCGGGCGCATGCGGGAGTCTGTCTGACTGCCTCCCCATTTCCAGCTTCAGAAAAAAATAAAAATAAAAAAATAAAACATGGTATCTTAAAAAAAAAAAAAAAAACTTTAAAGTTTAGGCCCTGGCTGGATGGCTCAGTGGTAGAGCATCAGCCTGGCATGCAGGAGTCCCGGGTTTGATTCCCGGCCAGGGCACACAGGAGAAGCGCCCATCTCCTTCTCCACCCCTCCTTTCCTCTCTGTCTCTCTCTTCCCCTCCTGCAGCCAAGGCTCCATTGGAGCAAAGTTGGCCTGGGCACTGAGGATGGCTCTATGGCCTCTGCCTCAGGCGCTAGAATGGCTCTGGTTGCGACAGAGCAAAGCCCGAGATAGGCAGAGCATCGCCCCCTGGTGGGCGTGCCGGGTGGATCCCGGTGGGGCGCATGCAGGAATCTGTCAGACTGCCTCCCCATTTCCAACTTCAGAAAAATACAAAAAAAAAAAAAAAACTTAAAAGTTTATTAAGTTAATTTTAGGGAGTGTTATGGAGTGAAAGAAGATGTAGTGTCAAGGATTGAGAAAGGTATGTTGAGATGGTTTGGACATACAGAGAGGATGAACGAAAGGAGATAGATGAAACAAGTATACAAGACGAGTGTGGATGGGAGAGTTGGAAGGGGTTGACCTCAGCGAACGTACCTCAATCAGACTGAGGACGTTTTTAGCAAAGGCCAGCTTAGGAGTACCCTAATTAAGTTAATAACAATGTATCTACCTATATAGTTTAAGTTTAAAAAATTTGGCTCTCAAAAGAAATTTCAATCCTTATACTGTTGATATTTGTCTCTGTTGACTAATGAGTTTGCTGACCACTGCTCTAGGCTACACACTGCTTTTCTGTGCATGATTCCCATTTAATCCTCTCCCTAAGAAGGAAATCCCATGACCTCTTAAAGGTGAGACAGGCTGAGAACATGACCTGGCAAGGTCACACGGTGAGTGAGGCATGGACCTGGGATTAGGACCCACGTCTGACTGAATCCAGAGCCTGGGTCTGTCACTCACATCCTAGGCAATTTACTTAATTTCTTAGTGTTCTGGTTTCCTCATCTGGGAAATCAGGTAACAACTTCCACTGCAGAATTGTTGCTCTGTTGATTAAATGAGACACTCCTGTCAAGACCAAAGCAACACCCTTGCATACAAAAGTACCTATAAGTTATGGCTGCTCTTGATGCTGAGTCCCCCAGTCTGTAGTGTTCCTAGAGAAGGCAGGGAAGGCTTCCCGCAGGAGCCTGGATGGGTCTGTCTGCAAACCTTCCCTCAGGCCGCTCTGTCAGACCCTGCGCTAGTCCCCAACTCAGCCCTACACCCAAGTTGTTCCTGGAAACATACAAACAACTGATAATTAGAGTCAAGTGACATAACATGGAGCCCATATGGGCCTAGTTAGAATCAAGCCATCTAACCAAGGCTGGTAGAGTGTGTTTGGAGTGTGTAGGTCAAAGAAAGCTTCTGGAGGTGATCATAGTTAAGGGGAGTCTTTCAAGAGCTGGCCAGGTATAAAAGGGAAGAAGGAAGAAGATTCCAAGCCATGGAGACCATCTGTGCACCTGGAACAGGCCAGAGCACTGAGGACCAGAAAGTAGCTGCGAAGTCTGGGTTATGGGATGTGGCGTTTCCCAGGTCTTTGGAGCTCCAATTGCTCCTGAAGGTCAACTAGGTCTCCAGAGCCTTCTCAGACCTCCCTCCCAAAGGGAGGGCCTCACAGCCAGGCCACGCCATCAAGGGCCACGACTGCTCTGGCTCCTTCCCTTCCCGGGGTGCTTGGTGACAGGCTGCCTCTAGCCCAGTGCCTCTCTACCCTGGCCTCAGAGTAGAATCCTTGGTAATTAAAAAGAAACCAAAAAATGCCAGATTATACCCAAGACAATTACAGCAGACTCTCTGGGGTCTTACCACACACTGGTATTTTTATTTATTTTTTTGTATTTTTCTGACATTGGAAGTCGGGAGGCAGTCAGACAGACTCCTGTATGCGCCCAACCGGGATCCACCCAGCATGCCCACCAGGGGGTGATGCTCTGCCTATCTGGGGCGTTGCTCTGTTGCAACCAGAGCCATTCTAGCACCTGAGACAGAGGCCACAGAGCCATTCTCAGCGCCCGGGCCAACTTTGCTCCAATGGAGCCTTGGCTGTGGGAGGGGAAGAGAGAGACAGAGAGGATGGAGAGGGGGAGGGGTGGAGAAGCAGATGGGCGCTTTTCCTGTGTGCCCTGGCCGGGAATCAAACCTGGGACCTCCGCACACCAGGCTGACGCTCTACCACTGAGCCAACTGGCCAGGGCCCACACACTGGTATTTTTAAAAAGCATTTGTTGCCCTGGCCAGATAGCTCAGTTGGTTAGAGCCTCATCCTGATACACAAAGGTTGTTGGTTCAGTCCCTAGTAAGGACACATACAGAAACAGATGGATGTTTTTTCTCTCTCTTTCTCTCTAAAAATCAGTAGATAAGCCTGACCAGGCGGTGGTGCAGTGGATAGAGCATCGGACTGGGATGCGGAGGACCCAGGTTCAAGACCAGGAGGTCGCCAGCTTGAGCGTGGGATCATCTGGCTTGAGAAAAAAAAAAAAGCTCACTAGCTTGGATCCAAGGTCGCTGGCTCAAGCAAGGGGTTACTCAGTCTGCTGAAGGCCCGCGGTCAAGGCACATATAAGAAAGCAATCAATGAACAACTAAGGTGTCACAACGAAAAACTGATTACTGATGCTTCTCATCTCTCTCCATTCCTGTCTGTCCCTATCTATCCCTCTCTCTGACTCTCTCTCTCTGTCCCTGTAAAATAAATAAATAAATACTCAGTAGATGAAATTTTTAAAAAGCATTTGAAAATTTTAAAAAGCATCAAGCCTGACCAGGTGGTGGTGCAGTGGGTAGAGCGTCAGACTAAGACGCGGATAACAAAGGTTGGAGACACGGAGGTCACTAGCTTGAGTGCAGGCTCATCGGGCTTGAGCCCAAAAGTCGCTGGCTTGAGCAAGGGGTCACTCGCTCTGCTGTAGCCCCCCCCCCCGTCCATCAAGGCACATATGAGAAAGCAATCAATGAACAAAAAATCAACGCAACAACTAAGATGCCGCAACGAAGAACTGATGCTTCTAATCTCTCCCTTCCTGTCCCTCTCTCTGATTCTGTCTCTGTGAAAAGAAAAAAAAAATCATCAAACTTTACACATACGATCTCCACATCCTACTGTACGTTAATTATATCTAAAAATATCAAGTGCTCAAAAAGACTCTACCTAGGGCCCTGGCGGGTTGGCTCAGTGGTAGAGCGTCAGCCTGGCGTGCAGGAGTCCCGGGTTCGATTCCCGGCCAGGGCACACAGGAGAAGCACCCATCTGCTTCTCCACCCCTCACCCTCTCCTTCCTCTCTGTCTCTCGCCAACGCTCCATTGGAGCAAAGTTGGCCTGGGCGCTGAGGATGGCTCTATGGCCTCTGCCTCAGGCGCTAGAATGGCTCTGGTTGCGACAGAGCAAAGCCCGAGATAGGCAGAGCATCGCCCCCTGGTGGGCGTGCCGGGTGGATCCCGGTCGGGCGCATGCGGGAGTCTGACTGCCTCCCCGTTTCCAACTTCAAAAACAAACAAACAAACAAAAAAAGACTCTACCTGGAGAACCACTGGTGTAGACCAAGAGCTCCATTGCTCTCTCCCCGTCATAACTACACACTTATCAGGACTTCGCTCAGACCTGTAGCATCCACGGTTCAGAGGGCGAGGAGATTTGATCCAAAAACAACATCCCCTTTAGCATCTGTTTTTACTTGGCAACAAGCTCTCCTAAACTTTTTTTTGTTTGTTTTTTGTTTTTTGTATTTTTCTGAAGTTGGAAACGGGGAGGCAGTCAGTCAGACTCCCGCATGCGCCCAACCAGGATCCACCCGGCATGCCCACCAGGGGGCGATGCTCTGCCCATCTGGGGCGTTGCTCTGTCGCAACCAGAGCCATTCTAGCGCCTGAGGCAGAGGCCATAGAGCCATCCCCAGCGCCCAGGCCAACTTTGCTCCAATGGAGCCTTGGCTGTGGGAGGGGAAGAGAGAGACAGAGAGAAAGAAGAGGGGGAGGGGTGGAGAAGCAGATGGGCGCTTCTCCTGTGTGCCCTGGCCGGGAATCGAACCTGGGACTCCTGCACGCCAGGCCGATGCTCTACCACAGAGCCAATCGGCCAGGGCTCTCCTAAACTTCTGATTGCCTGGGGAGACGCAGGATTCCGACCGGTATTTCCTACTTCTAATTCGTTATTGGCCAAGAAGAGCGTCACTCTCTTAGGCTCCCACCCCTCCAAGAAACTAATCCGGGTTAAAATTCAGCAGCTACAGGGCCAGCCGAGCCGGGGGGCGAAGAACCAAGTGAAATAAATCTTCATTGGTCCCCTCTCCTAGTGCCAACCGCAATTCCGCCCTTTTCTCCAAGCTCCGTTTGCTCGCGGCTTCCCTCCTTTCCGAGACTTTCACCCCCATTGGCCCCAGGCCAGCCATTGACCCCGCCCCCTGGCCCTTCCAGCGCGTCGATTGGCAGGTACGGAGGACCGGCGGGACACGGGAGAGCGCACCGTGCCCGCGGAAAGAAAGCGGCGCGGCGCGGCGCGGGAGGGCGGGCAGCCAGCTGGCTGCATGGCGCGCTGCGAGCGGTTGCGCGGCGCGGCCCTGCGCGACGTGCTGGGCCGGGCGCAGGGGGTCCTGTTTGACTGCGACGGTGTGTTGTGGAACGGCGAGCGGACCGTGCCGGGCGCCCCGGAGCTGGTGGAGCGGCTGGCGCGGGCCGGCAAGGCGGCGTTGTTCGTGAGCAACAACAGCCGGCGCGCGCGACCAGAGCTGGCCCTCCGCTTCGCGCGCCTCGGCTTCCGGGGGCTCCGCGCCGAGCAGCTCTTCAGCTCCGCGCTGTGCGCCGCGCGTTTGCTGCACCAGCGCCTCCTCGGGCCGCCGGACGCACCGGGCTCAGTGTTCGTACTGGGCGGCGAGGGGCTGTGCGCGGAGCTGCGGGCGGCGGGGCTGCGCTTGGCCGGGGACCCAGGCGCGGCCCCGCGCGTACGTGCTGTGCTCGTGGGCTACGACGAGCAGTTTTCCTTTGCCAAGCTGAGCGAGGCGTGCGCGCACCTGCGGGACCCCGACTGCCTGCTCGTGGCCACCGACCGCGATCCGTGGCACCCGCTTAGCGACGGCAGCCGGACCCCTGGTGAGCGCGGGGATGGCGGAAGCGACCTGGAGGTGAAGGTCGGAGAAGGGGCATCTCCAGGTGACAGGGAACAGGAGGGTTGCTGGCACCCGCTAAGCAAGAACCCAGGGTGCTTTCGTGTCGAGGTCTGGTAATTCTTGCAGCCGCCTCACTGAGGGACAGCAGTGGTGTCCCTGTTTGACGGATGAGGAAACTGAGGCCCACTGTCGCTCTTGGAATTGCAGCCGGAATCCAGCTCCCCCAACTCCCAACCCTAACCTTTCATGAACCAGCTTCACGGACTCCTGTCATTTTGATTCACCCGCTGTTGGAGTGAGGTGGGAGATTTGGGAACAAAGTCTAGAAGGATCGTCTTCCTTTTGGAGAGTTGGAACGTCATGTCCAGCGTCAGGTTGTAGGCAGGCATGCAGGAACAAGGAGATGGTTGGAGTTTGACCTGAGTCCACTTCCAGTTCCAGGGCTCTGTATTGTTACTACGTTACATAACCTTAAAGCATCTCTGGGAATGCTAACCATGCCAGTTTTCATCCGAGGGGAGAATGATCTGTGTGCATAGGTGCTCAGATGTAAGTTGTTTCCAGAGCCCTGTCATGTTACCTTGGTCTCTGTTCTTAGTTTCGAAATTACTCGAGATGCTGGTATTTTCCCACTTCTCAGTTAGATGAACTGAGGCTGAGGGAGAGTGAGCTACCCCAAGAGTATAGGGACTTGAACTTGGATCATGTGGCCACCCACCTCCTCCATGCAAGTCATTTTTCACTGCTGTCATCTTGGTATTCAGACCTGCAGAGGAGGCAGGAGTAAGCGGAGGCTCCTACATCTCGGTTGGTTCCAGTTACACAAGAGCAGATGGTAGCAGAGGCCAACAGTAGTGAGTGTGTAATGGACAAGTCAGTACCCCAGTCAGTAGGCTGATGGCAGGAGTAAATCTCCCATTCACTCCCTCCTTGCTGATGACTGACCCAGACAGTCGATACTAAATCCTGGTGGGGCAGGGTGGTGTTCATTGAGGATCAGACACTAATATGATGGGGTGGCAAGAAGGGCCTAGCCTAGACCTTAGGAGATCTGGGAAGATTACCTAGAGGAGACATCTTGCAGAACAGGGTGCCCTATGTACCCTGATTGATCAGTGTCACCCCATTAAAATGAAAAAATAAATAGAAGAACAGGGTGCTAGGGGATGAAACATGGAACAGGGCTTGAATCATAAAAAAAACCAGCTTCAGCCTGGGAATCGATAGTTACAGGTCTGTCCCAGCTTTGTTGCATATCTACTTGCTGCATGACCACTTCAGCCTCACTTTTCCCATAAACCCAAGGTGAGGGCTCCCCCAGCTATAGCAGCTCCTACTTGTCTTAGTCCATGCTATGAAAAGTAAGTAGTATTTCCCTGGAAGTCTCAGATCTCAGGTTAAGACTGGGGGTTAAGAGACCCCCAGGACTCAGGAAGGGTGGTATAGACAAGCTGGGAATAGACCAGGCCCTGCCCACACCGGTGTCTTCATCTCAGCACCCACTTGGCTGTGCCTGCCCGGCCTGCTGGTCATTCCCACAGCCTAGAGGGGGAGGCAGAGGCTTACCAAATACAGAAACACAGCGCTGCTATCGTGTCTACGCTGAATGATGCAGCTTTGAGACAGTGGTATGTGATTATTAATAAAGGCCTCTATTATGCATAAAATCTGAAATAATGCAAATCTCTCACTCCAATTTCCCCTCCTCCTGGTCTCCTAAATTTTGTATGTTTACCTTATAACCATACGGCAACCACTGAGCTGGCGAATAGAAATGCCTGCTGTCTTAGAAATACGTCACCACCAAAACATGTGACAGTCTCGGATTATAGAATGTTGAGAGAAGGCAGTCATGGTGGTCTGAAGACAAAATTATGTCCATAGACTCCCCTGCTAGGAAGCTTGCTCCCCCAGGGGAGAGCTCTTTGTTGTGTTCACTGCTCTATCCCAGTGCCTAGCACAGTGTCTGATGTGTAGTTGGGCCTCAGTAAATGTTAGCTAAGTGGATGAAATGGGACATGAGGAGCCAAGGGTGATCAGCTCTGTCCTAGTGGGAAAGGAAGGAGGTGAGAGTTGAGAACTTTCTTGAACCAAGAGAAACACTCAGGTGACTCAGTTGGACAGAAATCTCTCACATGGGGCAAATAGCTTTTCTTCCTACCCAGTTCTTAAGTAGGCAAGTTTTAAGTCAGATGTCAGACAGAACCTCTCAGTGGTGTTGCTGTAGGTCAGCTCTGCCCTGTTACACTGGGGAAGTTCCTATTTCTTATCTGGGGCCACTTGAACCTTCGAGCCTTTGACTTAACTATGCTATGAGAAGGGAGATAGGAGGCCACTGCACTAGGGATCAGACCAATGGTATACTGATAAATGTGTAGTAATTTGGGGAGCCCTGCTTTATACCATTTGCCAGTGTCTGGTGTAAATACTCGCAGCACATTGGATTTTCAAGCTACCAATGTGAAGTCACTGAATACAGACTTGGGCAGATGCGTGCACACCATCATATAGTATTTCTATTGGTAAAATATAAATCATCTTAAGAGTACAGATAATGGGAAAGTCTTTAGTAAGTGATGAGTTTTAAGAATTTATTATGTTTGTTTTAAACATAACTCATTTGATGGTAAGTTTATATAAGTGGACTTTAAATAATGGCTTTATTTAACCCCAGCTCACAGAATTCTTGAAAATGAAACACTCAGCACTCCCAAAGGAGTCCAAGCTGACCCAGCACATGAGTGGGTCATACCCACCTGAATACAATTTATCTGCCACTTTTTAAGATGTGTAACTCTGGATAAGTTACTGAACGTCACTTGAGTGTCAGCTTTCACATCTATAAAATGGGCTTCCATAAGCACCCAGCATAGCCCCTGGCACTTTAGAATGTACTCAGTAAATTATAATTATCATCATCATCATTTGTTCAGGAACATTACTGTGAAGGCAGAACATTCTGGCACCAAGATGTGCCTGTGGGATGGGCACAGTGGACTCATTGTGTGGGGCGGGTGGCCAGGAGTCAGAACTGTCCTTTTCTAAACAGTCCTATTGTTAGCAGTTGGGCTTGCTCCACGATTTTGGGTATTATAGTTATTGTGGCCACAGGCATCTTCAAGCATGGAGCTTTTTGTCTCCAGTCTGAACTCTTGTCTTGTGACTTCTGTCCTGGCGGAGGCTGAGATTGGGTCAGAGGTGCGAACATTTCTGTGCCAGTGTCAGATGCCAGGGGTGCACATTCTTGCAATAACCACAACTGCTGTTTTGAAGTGCTTTTCTGTTTCCAAAGCATTTGCTCCTGTGATACCCACAGTGCCTCTTTGAAGGGTCACTCGGATCCCCTTTGCCTGCAAGCCCAAGGAAACTCAGAGAGGTGGAATGGCTTACCCGAAGGCACACAGCCTCCAGGGTAAAATAGAGAACCTCCTGCGGACTGACTGAGCCAGGCCCAGTTATGTGCGTGGCTCATTCAGTCCTTCCAATACCCCCATAAGATAAGTATCATTTTAGGGATGGGGAAAATGACGCACAGAGAGTTAGACAGCCTGCCCGCGAAAGGTGGAGTTGGAGTCTGAATTTGGGCAGCTGCCTGCAGAGTTTGGACTCTTTACCACTATAGTAAGACTTGGAAAATTTTAATTCCAGTGCCTATAACTGTATCCCCATGCCAAGCTGCCTCCCTGAGAATTCTGGTTTCAGGGCCTGTATTTCTTCCCTGCTGCCCACTCCACCCCACTCCCTCACTGACCAAGTCTCCATCTCCCTGCAGGCACTGGGAGCCTGGCCGCTGCTGTGGAGATAGCCTCAGGACGCCAGGCCCTGGTGGTGGGCAAGCCCAGCCCTTACATGTTCGAGTGCATCACAGAGCACTTCAGCGTGGACCCTGCCTGCACGCTCATGGTGGGCGACCGCCTGGAGACCGACATCCTGTTCGGCCACCGCTGTGGCATGACCACCGTGCTCACGCTCACAGGTGTCTCCCGTCTGGAGGAGGCCCAAGCCTACCTGGCAGCCGGCAAGCATGACCTGGTGCCCCATTACTATGTGGAGAGCATCGCAGACTTAATGGAAGGGCTGGAGGACTGAGCCCGTTTGGCCTGCAACTGCAGCTCCACCCCTTCCCCACACTGACCCCGTAGGTGGAGGTGATGGGCTGGGAGCTGCATTAAGTGCCACTGGCTCTCCAGCCCCACTATCTACACCTTGGTGGGGCTGGGACCCAGGGAAGGTTTTAGGGCCCTTGTACCCCCTCCCAGGGGTGGCACTATGCTGTCCCAGAAGCTATTCCCCTCACCCTACTGGTTTGCCTGGCCTGATCCAGCCAAGGTGGCCTTATTTCCTGCCCTGTGACTTCCCCTTGTTGAAATCTGGGCCCTGATGCCCACTGAAGATTTCCCCCAATCATAGCACTTAACTCCCTCAACCCTCTCTGGGGCCTAGAGCTCTACCTACTCCCCAGGTCTTGGCCTTGGGTTCCTGTTGACCAATCAGGTCTGGGTAACCACAGGCCAGTACTGTCCTGAGCCCTGAATGGACCAATGAGAAGACTAAGTCATAGTGATTCACTGATGTTGGGTCTTGACTGGACCAGTTGGTAGTATAAGTGACAATGACCCTTTCGTGTCCTGGATCCTAGGTAGACCAATCAGGACAGCAGATAATAATAACCCATTGGTCTTTTGGATCCTGAATAGAGCAGCAGTCTGAAAGACTATTGACAATCAGTGGGTCCATGACAATCTGGGTCTGACTGGATGAGCCAGGGTTCCAGATTTCTGTCAGTAAATAAGGTCTGCATACTAAGGACACCCCCAACCATGATTGCTGTCCAGGGCCCACTTAACAGCTCTGGGGGCTTCTGTAGCCGAGAGCCCTGCCCTTCCCTGACCATGGTACTGGTCCAGTGTTAATGGTGGCCACAGCTCAGAATGGGGGCTTTTGTGTCCCTCCCTGTGCCGTCAGTGTTTGCTGTACCACTTCTCCCTTGTCCCCGCCTCAGCTATTTATTTATGTATTATGTGCCAGTGATGGTGGGGGTGGGGGCTGGGCCTTCCTTACACCCCTGTTGTAACTAGTCCTCCTGGACTTAATAAAGTGCGAGTGGGAGCCCCTGTGTGGGTTCAAGTCTGTCCGCGGTGGCGCCGGAGGTGGAGCCCCTGGCTGAGCCTGGTCTCCCCAGAACTGGCCCACCACAGCCTTCCCTGCATGAAGTGATTCGTCCCGGTTCCAGGGTATTCTCTGCAGTAATACCTAACTCAGTAACACTGAGGCTTTTAGCGATTTATCTCAGTCCCTCAGAAAAGCCAGCTAGTGTATCACTCATCCCATTTTAGGAAGGTACTTGGGGAATGAAGATTGGAAATGTGATGCTAACTTTCACAGGGCATTCATCTAGAAAGAGTGATCGCCTGAGACAGGATTTGTACTTGTATTGGCTGCTCCAGGAGGCTACAGCCCCTTCTTGGTAGAGACAAGGGAGACAGGTCTGTCCTCCGTTCGCTGTAGCATCATCCCCCTCGGGGTGTCCTTCACACCACGGTGCCACTGTGACTGCCCTGCTGGCCCTGAGCTCTTCCAGGCCAGGCGCACACCCGTCTCCCCAGCTCCTCCTGGGAGGGGTGCTCAGCTGTGAGCTGGCTGCAGGGCAGCCCAGAACGGCCATCAGATTCCGAGTGCAGAGATACTGTGACTGTTCTAGGCCTGGCTGTCACCGATTTACTTGTCACTTGAGCTTACATAAGCCCCTTCCTGCTCAGCTTGCTTCCTCATTTGTAAAATGAGGGGTGGGTCTTAGAGGTCTGGAGAATTATCTACAGTTGGGAAGAGGGAGTGCTTCACAGAACCTGGCGACATCTTGAAGTCAGCAAATTGTCCTCGTGACTTCCAGCTCACCCTGGCTAAGGCATGAAGAAGTAATGGCTTCCCAGTGAGGTGGTCCAGCATTCCAGGTGTATTCTCAGCTGTGCTGCATCCAAGATGGGGTGCCTCACTCGACCAACATCTCAGGGCAGATGGGTTGGCCTGGCTTGGGTCTCATGCCCATCTTAGAACCTGTGCCCAAGGGGATGGAGTGTAGCTGCTGACCAGCCTGAGCCCTGTCCCTCCGAGGAGGGCAGTACTTGCCTCCCTGTGGACATAGCTATGCTCACGTTCTTGCTGACAGAATCCTGACTTCTTTCAGGGAAGCACTTGGTGGCACGTGAGTCAGATGGGGTGGGCATCCCTGTCCCAGTAGTGAATCTTAATTGTTTAAAGCTTGAGTCTAAGCCAGTTATGGTTATTTGATTCCCTCTAGCCAGTGATTGGCTTAACCATGGACTCATGGTACACTTCTGACCAATAAGTTGAGGGGAGATTCTAGGAATGTGCCTCACATTTTTTTCTTTTTTTTTTAAAACAGCCAAACTGATTTTAACAAGAAAATGAGTGGAGCCCTGGCCGGATAGCTTGGATGATTAGTGCAGAGGTTGCCAGTTCGATCCCCAGTCAGGGGACATACAGAAACAGATCAATGTTTCTCTCTCTAAAATCAATAAATAAAAAAGAAAATGAGCCTGACTTGTGGTGGCGCAGTGGATAAAGCGTCAACCTGGAAATGCTGAGGTCGCTGGTTCAAAACCCTGGGCTTGCCTGGTCAAGGCACATATGGGAGTTGATGCTTCCAGCTCCAACCCCCCTGTCTCCTCTCTCTCTCTCCCTCTCTCTCACCTCTCTAAAAATGAATAAATGAAATTAAAAAAATAAAATAAAAAAAAGAAGAAAATGAATGGTTATACCTAGAAACATGGACAGCATCTCTCCCAGCAGTAGGCAGGGTAGGGAAGGAAGGCAGGAGGAGCAGGCCTCAGGTATTCTTCCTCTCTGCCCCAGCAGAAGTGGGACCTCAGGGAAAGGTTCAGATCCCTCCATCCAGCTGCAGGCCCTGCAACTGTCCCACCCAGGGAAGCCCAGGGCAACCGGCAGCTAAGAGCAGGAGGCTGAGCTGCCATGGGTCAGCCCTGGAGGGAGGTGTATGGAGGGGTCCAGCATGTGACCCCTCTAGTGTGACATCACTAATGGGGTGTCATAGGCTGAGGGTTCTGCAGACAGCATCACCATGGCAGAGATGGACAGCATGAAGCTACTCATCATTTGCTTAGTATCCTTAAAGCTCCAGGAATTGATGAAGCTGATGAAGGAGCAATGAACTGACCCAAGCACATCTCTTCAGCTTGAGCACGAGGCCACATGTGCTGAAGACCATGCCGAGCAGGTTCACATGGTCTGGTGTCACTACTTTTTTTTTTAAGCCAGAGACAGAGGAAGGGTTGTCCAAGGCTGGGTTATACTCACTTGGCAGAGGCTTCTACCTCAGCACTTTATTCGGGCTCCATGGGCCTGACATATTGTTCACGTGTTTGCCCCACCTTTAAAGGACATGGAGTGGAGACTCACTCTTCTAGCTTTGGGTATAGAAGCTGTTATAGCCATTCTGTGAATGTGTGACCCAACAGATTTCTCTGCTTCTTGACTCTGCAGAGCAAAAAGATGGGAAGAACTTGTGGTTGTTTCCTTCTAAACTTTTAATTTAGAGAATTTACAAACTGACAGAAAAAGCACAAGAATGGTACCGTGAACACCCTTCACCTGGATTCCAAGGTAATATTTCGGGAAGCTGATAACACCAATCCACAAGATGAAACAATATGTT
The DNA here is from genome assembly GCF_036850995.1 of Saccopteryx leptura. Classification (NCBI taxonomy): domain Eukaryota; kingdom Metazoa; phylum Chordata; class Mammalia; order Chiroptera; family Emballonuridae; genus Saccopteryx; species Saccopteryx leptura. Next base: position 309,871,986 of record NC_089503.1, read on the forward strand.
CATGCTATACCCCCCAGTTTCAGTAGTTTCCCGGTTTTGCCTCCCCCACCATGTTGACTCCTTTCTTGGAAACCAGAGGTCTTAGAGGTGTTGTTGTCCCTGAGTAATTTTTCCCTTTGTGGGTGGCTTTGAGGCTGTGGCCCAAGCTTAGACTCACTGAAATATGAGCTTGATCTAGCATCGTTTCCACCCACTACTTTTTATTTTTAATTTATTTTTTTGTATTTTTCTGAAGCTGGAAACGGGGAGAGACAGACAGACTCCCGCATGCGCCCAACCGGGATCCACCCGGCACGCCCACCAGGGGGCGATGATCTGCCCCTTGTGGGCGTCGCTCTGTTGCGACCAGAGCCACTCCAGCGCCTGGGGCAGAGGCCAAGGAGCCATCCCCAGCGCCCGGGCCATCTTTGCTCCAATGGAGCCTCGGCTGCAGGAGGAGAAGAGAGAGACAGAGAGGAAGGAGAGGGGGAGGGTGGAGAAGCAGATGGGCGCTTCTCCTGTGTGCCCTGGCCGGGAATCAAACCCGGGACTTCCGCACTTTTTTTTTTTTTTTTTTTTTTTTTTTGCCAGAGACAGAGAGGAAGGGAGAGAGGTGAGAAGCATCAACTCAAGTTGTGGCAATTTAGTTGTTTATTGATTGCTTCTCGTATTTGCTGGTGGCGGGGGTCTCCAGCTGAGACGGTAACCCCTTGCTCAACCCGGCAACCTTGGGCTCAAGCCCCACAACTGTGTGTGTGTGTCAGACAGAAAGAGGGACAGATAAGGACAGACAACAGGAAGGGAGAGAGATGAGAAGCATCAATTATTCATTGCGGCACCTTAGTTGTTCATTGATTGCTTTCTCATATGTGCTTGACTGGGGGCTACAGCAGAGCAAGTAACCCCTTGCTCAAGCCAGCGACCTTGGGCTCAAGCCATTGACCTTGGGCTTCAAGCCAGCGACCTTTGGGCTCAAGCCAGTGACCATAGGGTCATGTTTATGATCCCATGCTCAAGCCAGCAACCCTGCGCTCAAGCTGATGAGCCTGTGTTCAAGCCAGAGACCTCAGGGTCTCAAACCTGGGTCCTCTGTGTCCCAGTCCAACACTCAATGCACTGCGCCACCAGCTGGTCAGGTCCACAACTCTATTTCATTTTAGCTGTTACCAATAACCCTAAGCAAGGACTATATATTTTGCTCTTTTTTTTGTATTTTCTATGCATCTCATAAACCAGCTCCCCAAAGGTTAGTGCCATCTGTAAATTCTGTCGACAGCTTTTACAGTAGCTGTGGAGCACAGCTACTGCTCCATGCCATGGGTGACTGATGAGGCGTCACCCAGGAATCAAAGGTTCCTTTCTATTTCTTCCTTTCCCTTCCCAAACCACATGTTTCCATGAGCCAGAGCCATTCTAGCAAATCCCACTTCTCTGACACCAACAAAAGGAGAAAATTTTCCTCTCCCCACAAAACACTTCTGACACCAAGTGTGGTTTTCTACATCAAGCAAGTCTCCAGTTTTCTGCGAACACCAAATGGGTGTCCTATAATTTCATTTAATTCTGATACTACCTAAAATTAGTGCAGCACCCACAGGTCAAGGGCTCAGTCCCACAAGACTTCCCCCCGCACACTTCAGATGCCAATCATAAGTCACAGGTTGTCATCTGTACTTCTGACCAACTGGAGGTACCCTGATCCCCTTTCTCAGGTTGGATAATTTGCTATAATGGTTCACAGAACTCAGGGAAACACTTATGTTTGCCGGTTTATTAGGTAATAAAGGATACCATAAAGGATAGGGATGAACAGCTAGACAAAGAGATACATAGGGAGAGGTCCAGGAGTGTCCCAAATGCAAATTTTTCTGCCACCCTCTAAGCATGTAGCTGTGTTCACCAGCCAAGAAGCTCTCCAAACCCTGTACTTTTGTAATTTTTATGGAAGCTTCATAATACAGTCAAAATTGATTATTTATTTATTTTTATTATTATTATTATTATTATTATTTTTACAGAGACAGAGAATCAGAGAGAGAAATATACAGACAGGAACGGAGAGAGATGAGAAGCATTAATCATCAGTTTTTTGTTGCGACACCTTAGTTGTTCATTGATTGCTTTCTCATATGTGCCTTGACTGCGGGCCTTCAGCAGACCGAGTAACCCCTTGCTCGAGCCAGTGGCCTTGGGCTCAAGCTGGTGAGCTTTTGCTCAAACCAGATGAGCCCGCGCTCAAGCCAGCAACCTCAGAGTTTCGAACCTGGGTCCTCCGCATCCCAGTCCGACGCTCCATCCACTGTGCCACCGCCTGGCCATAATTGATTTTTTGGGGGGGGTTTTAAATTAATTTTTAGAGAGGAGAGAGAATGAGAAAGAGAGAGAGAGAGAAGGGGGAGGGAGGAGCAGGAAGCATCAACTCCCATATGTGCCTTGACCAGGCAAGCCCAGGGTTTTGAACCAGCGACCTCAGTATTCCAGGTCGACACTTTATCCACTGCGCCACCACAGGTCAGGCCCATAATTGATTGTTAACTCAAGCACCAACCCCTTTCTCCCGACCCAGAGGATAAGGGGTGGGGCTGAAAGTCCAAAGCTTCTAATCATGGCTTGGAATTTCTGGTGACTGGCACCATCCTGAAGCCATCCAGGAGAAACTAAAAGTCACTTCATTAGAACAAGACACTCCTATCACGCAGAAAATTTCAAGGGATCTAGGAGTTCTGTGGCAGGAACTGGGGTCATAGACCAAATATTAGAGCAAAAGTTGCTTTTAGCATCTCTACTGCTTATGAAATTACTAGTGTTTTAGGAACTCTGTCACTAACTGGGGTCAGAGACCAAATATATATTTCTTATTACCTCACACTCTCCAACTTTAAGTTTAGAAAAGTTTCAAACCAACAGAAAAAGTATAAGAACAGCAAATCAATATTCATATGTCCTTTACCTAGATTCCCAGTTATTGCCCAATTTGCTTAATTGTTCTTTATATATATTTTAAATATCTTTTGTGTGTGTGTGTGTGTGTGTGTATTTTTCTGAAGCTGGAAACAGGGAGAGACAGTCAGACAGACTCCCGCATGCACCCAACCAGGATCCACCCGGCACGCCCACCAGGGGCGATGCTCTGCCCACCAGGGGGCGATGCTCTGCCCCTCCAGGGCGTCGCTCTGCCGGGACCAGAGCCACTCTAACGCCTGGGGCAGTGGCCAAGGAGCCATCCCCAGCGCCCGGGCCATCTTTGCTCCAATGGAGCCTTGGCTGCGGGAGGGGAAGAGAGAGACAGAGAGGAAGGAGGGGAGGGGGGTGGAGAAGCAAATGGGCGTTTCTCCTATGTGCCCTGGCCTAGAATCGAACCCGGGTCCCCCGCACGACAGGCCGACGCTCTACCGCTGAGCCAACCGGCCAGGTAAATATCTTTTTAACTGATTCATTTGCAAGTACATTGCAGGTGTTGAGACAGTTCACCCCAAATCTTTTAGTTTGCCTCTCCTAAGAGCAAGGACCGTCTACACAGCCATAATCCAAGATCAGACAAGAACCCAGATCTTTGATTATTTCATTAGCCACTGAATTAACTTGCCATGAAACTCTCCTAGCTCCAGGCATCTTGTTATATGAACGTTTTTTTTCCTTCACTTTAAAACAGTTTCTGCTGTTTTATTTGCAGCCAAAAACTCTCCTGATACACAGGCTCCAGGCACAGCATAGAAAACATTTAAAAGTCACCCAGCCCAGCCTGACCAGGTGGTGGCGTAGTGGATAGAGATAGAGCGTCGGACTGGGAATCGGAGGACCCAGGTTCGAGACCCTGAGGTCGCCAGCTTGAGCGCAGGCTCATCTGGTTTGAGCAAAGCTCACCAGCTTGGACCCAAGGTAGCTGGCTTGAGCAAGGAGTTACTCCGTCTGCTGTAGCCCCACAGTCAAGGGACACATGAGAAAGCAATCGATGAACAACTAAGGTGTCACAATGAAACACTGATGATTGATGCTTCTTATCCCTCTCCGTTTCTGTCTGTCTATCCCTCTCTCTGACTTTCTCTGTCTCTGTTAAAAAAAAAAAAAAAAAAAAATTACCCAGCCTGGCCTGTGGTGGCGCAGTTGATAAAGCATCAGCCTGAGGTCACCAGTTCAAAAACCTGGGCTTGCCCGGTCACGGTACATACAACAAACAACAAGCAAGCAATGAACACCTAAAGTGAAGCAATTGATAAGTAAAATTTTATTTATAAATTTTACAGAGAGATGAGAGGGGTAAGGGGGAGCAAGAAGTATCAATTCACAGTTGCTTAATATATAGGTGTGTGTGTGGGGGGGTGTTTTGCTATACATTTTCCAAAGCATTTTTATGCTTTTGTTTAGACAACTGTAATACAATTTTTATAACTACCACCTTTTAAGTTTGAGCACGGAAAACATTTATTAATTCCAGCTTTGCCATTTTAGGATTTAGGAGCCAATACTTTTTTTTCTTCAGGTCACAAATATTTCTAAGCTCTTAAAAAGCTCTTAGCTTCCTGAAAGTCTATAATTATGACAAAAGAAAAACGTTAAAAAAAAAACTAAAAAAAGACTCATGCTTGAGCCCTGGAGGGCTAACGAATGACAGGGCCTGGGCCCCAGGCAGACCTCATGTGAGAAGAGGGGAGGTTACTAAATGTGAGTCAGGGCCTGTGATCAGAGGTGGGAACAGATACAAGGTGAGAAGGCGAGAGTGACAGGTGTCCACTGTGTTTGGTGAAATGGCTGTCTGGATGGAGGGAACAACACAAGCAAACACAAGGCTGTGAGATTGGATGCAAGGGGTGGGCAGGGGGCAGCGCCTGCACAAATCAATGGGAAAAGTGCCTGAAGTTTGTGTGGAGGTGTGGCATTCTTCACCCCCACACTACGCCTTTCTACCTTTCTTGGAACAGGATCCAAAAAAGGTCATCATCTGAGGTCCAGGTATGCCAGGCCCATAGTGGTCTTTCCTTGAGTCAGCACATGGAAGGGCTTCAACCCAGCTTTCTGCATGAGCTCAGTCAAGCAGCCGCCCTCACTGGGTGGTTGCTACATCACCAAAGGAGGGAGAAGTATCTGGGATCCCTCCTTTTTCTGACTTCTATGGCTCCTGGTTCTGATCACCCACCCTCCCTGTGATAGGGGCCTAGTGTTGTGTATGGGACCTCAGTATTGTGTATAGAGAGTTGGACATAAAGAGGAACTTTAAACTTGCTTTTGGTAGCTGTTTAGAGTAGAAAGTTCCCAATAGTCTAAAAGGAAGTTAAGCATTAAACAGAGCTTGCCTGTGGCATTAGCTTAGAGTGAAAAATTTTTACAAGCCCAACTAGTTAGATATCTTGACTTAAATCTTGCCTACAGAAGCAGGATGTGATTTTATGCTTTAGCCTTGCAGAAATTACAGGGAGAACTGTAATCAGCTTTAAAACAAAGAATGCTTTCTGCCAAAATGTCAAGAATGTTGTGCAAACAGGTTGCAATAGCTATGATTTTGTGGTTTATTCCCTTAAATACTGCTCTCCCCTTAGGTTTCAGGCTGTTAGCTGTTTCCCTGTGTGGATTCTCAGCTAGCAGTTACTGGTGGCTAATAAAGGCTCTTTAAATTTATAATCAATTTGGGCTCCAATCAATAATTACTCGTGTTCAGTCCAAAACATTTGGAGGCCCCAGCGAGATAAGCCAGGCCTTCCTGGCATTTGGGTCAGAGCCCAGCAGGACCCCCGCTACCCCACTCCTAGGGGGATGTCTCTGAGAAGACATTCCTCAGCCCCAGGAGACAAAGTAGCAGAAGGTTTCCATCTCAAAGTTCTGCAATTCGACTCTTGGAGCCATTTGAATCTGTAGTTACCACTAAGATTTGTTTCGGTTTCTGGGGCAACCCAATGGGAGTCTTTGGAAGGCTGGATGCAGCATTACTTCCAAGACTCGATCCCAGACCACTATGGTAGCTGGTGATCCCTGGTTTAGTTTTTAGTTGTTTTGTGTTCCAGAGTCATCTTTTGTATGTTTGTCATTTTGTTCGTGTTTAATCATCCAGAAACACGTCAGTCATCATGTTCGTCTTGTGCTTCACTAGAGTATTTTAAATTTTAGGCACCAGGTTGAAACACCCGGACTTGGTTGCCTCTCTGGAGACTTGCTGACCCCATTGGATCTCTAGGAGAGGTGACCCTGAGACGTTCCAGGGCTCCAGTTTTCCTGTGGGTCTCAAAAAGCTTCTCAGCAGACACCCCTGATCCCTAAAAATCTCATGATTCAGCAGAGAAATTGGGAATTCAAATTCTGACCTCCAGAGGTACGTCAGGCCAATGTTTTGTTTTGCTGAACTCTAGCTTTCTGTCTGTTCTGAAGCTTCTCTCTGTTCATCAGAGTAATTTCTCATGACATTTTCTGGTCCAAGCCACCTTTCTTGGACTTGCTAGATCTCTTTTCTTGAATCCAAAATCTCTAGTTTCAGGGTTCTCTGTCCAACTTTTCCCCAAAGGAAATTGCTTTTTCTGTTAGCTCCTATCTCTCCTCTTGTGTGAGGCACTTAGTCTTAAAGAGGCGATTTCAATTGGAAATTTCTAGCTTAAAACCAGAGGACAAAAGTGAAGGGAAATTCGTAAACAAGCCCACAAATTATAAAACTAGCAAAATTCAACCCTGGCCAGTTGGCTCAGTGGTAGAGCAGCGGCCTGGCGTGCAGGAGTCCCAGGTTCGATTCCTGGCCAGGGCACACAGGAGAAGCGCCCATCTGCTTCTCCACCCCTCCCTCTCTCCTTCCTCTCTGTCTCTCTCTTCCCCTCCCGCAGCCAAGGCTCCATTGGAGCAAAGTTGGCCCAGGTGCTGAGAATGGCTCTATGGCCTCTGCCTCAGGGGCTAGAATGGATCTGGTTGAACAGAGCAACGCCCCAGATGGGCAGAGCATCGCCCCCTAGTGGGCATGCCAGGTGGATCCCGGTTGGGTGCATGTGGGAGTCTGTCTGACTGCCTCCCCATTTCCAACTTCAGAAAAATACAAAATAAATAAATAAAACTAGCAAAATTTATAGAAATATTATATTGCTTAAAGCTGAAAACTAACTAAAAACCTAAGAGAGTGCTGGAAGAAGTATAGAGTACAAACTAGTTTCAGATATCCACCTACTGACCCAAAGAAGTTTTACCCATTTAGAAGATACGGGGTAAGAATAGTATTAGGGGCTGACGCTCTACCACTGAGCCAACTGGCCAGGGTCAATCCCTTTTACATTCTAAGAAAACATACATTATTTATTCTGTAATTTTATACACTCTAACAGATAATGTCTAAAAAGCTCGAGAGAAACAGATTTCTGCTCCTCCCTTCTCTCTTTCTCTCTCTAAAATGAATAAATAAATAAAGTCTTAAAAAAAAAAAAAAAGAAAGAAAGCCCTTGGAGGATGACAAAGGACTCCCTAAGGAAAAGGTTTAAGGTTTCAGTTGCAGAAAATATCTCATGCGACCTTAAAAACCCCAACAACTTAAACCCTATTATAGAGAGGGCAGAAGGAAAGGAAATTACAGGAATTCTCCAAATCATCGAAAAAATAAATGCACTTAGAGACAAAGGCAAGGAATTAGCAGGGAAAGTATTAGCAAGAGCCAAAGCAGACCCAGTAGTAATAAGAAAGAAAACTATATATTAAACAAGAAGATGCTAATAATGAGGAAACTATTGAATTTAATCCATACACTCGAACAGAGCTAGCAGATTTAAGAAAAATATTAATTCAAGGAAATAATACAGATGTGCACTGGCTAATGAAAATTTATGAACAGGGAGGACATACAACCCTCCTATCTACAGATGAATTAAAAGCAGTTATAGATGCAATTGAAAACCCAAAAATTGAACACCAACTTAAATTACTAATAGACAAAAGTAAGGACAGAATAGCATCATTATGGAACTGGATTAGGGAAGCATGGAAAACATCATACCATACAACAGACCTAACATCAGAGCAATAACAGCTAGATGGACAGAAATAGGAGATTTAAAGATACAGTTAAGAAAGCTAGTACATTTACTAAGTATATATGAGGATGACTTAGAAAACCCATGGGAAAATAAAAATACATCAGGGATTATCAAAGCATTCATACATGGAGCCCTCAAAAATTATAAAATAAAATACCTTTACAAAACTTGTTACAAGGGGCATCCACAGCCTGACCTGTGGTGGCGCAGTGGATAAAGTATCGACCTGGAACGCTGAGGTCGCCAGTTCGAAACCATGCACTTGTCTGGTCAAGGCACATGTGGGAGTTGATGCTTCCTGCTCCTCCCCCCTGTCTCTCTCTCTCTCTCTCTCTCTCTCTCTCTCTCTCTCACTCTCTCTCTCCTCTCTAAAACAAAAAACAAACAAACAAACAAACAAGGGGTATCCACAGCAGAGGACATTAGAGAAAGGATACAATTACATGAGGACTTAAATGGAAAAAATCAATTTACATATTTCACAACCATGCCAAACCTAGGGAGAAGAACCACAAATAGGTTCCAATATAAGAGAATAAATAATAAAAATAATAACTTTAAATCATCATACAGGGCCTGAGCTGTGGTGGCGCAGTGGATAAAGCGTCAACCTGGAAATGCTGAGGTCGCCGGTTCGAAACCCTGGGCTTGCCTAGTCAAGGCACATAAGGGAGTTGATACTTCCAGCTCCTCCCCCCTTCTCTCTCTCTGTCTCTCCTCTCTCTCTCTCTTTCTCTCTCTCTCTCTCTCTCTCTCTCTCTCTGTCTTTCCCTCTCCTCTCTAAAATGAATAAAAAAAAAATCATCATACAGGGGCCCTATTAAACAGGGAAGCCCTAACTATTTAAAAAACCAAGCCCCTTATTGGAAAAAAAATAATCCATTTAATCAACAAAATCAAAATAACCCTTTCAAATTTAGGGAACATCAGGGAAATCAAAACCAAAATTGGAAAAACAATAAGAATAATTCTTTCTCTGATCAAAATGAAAATATAAATAACCCATTCCAACAAAAACAGTAAAAAAACTAGAATGGCCCCCCAAGGAACAACAAGGGGGCAAATACAAGCAATGGCAAAGAAATTATGCACAACAATTATACATAAACCAAGAGATAACAGACCTCATATTACCCTTGAAGCAAAATTTCCAGATAGTGGTACAGAATTTCAAACACAATTGCTCATAGATACAAGTTCCCAAGTCTAATTATTAAGGGGAATATATATTCAAAAAGATTAATTGGAGTTGAAGGAATAATAGGAAATTCATTAATAGCAGCAGCAAGAGATGGAATTATATATTATAAAGGATTAACAAAGGAAGTAACCTTTTATGTAAACCCAAATTTTCAAAATATTATAGGAATGGATATATTACCATATTTATTAGAATTAAAAATATATACACCAAGATTACATAAATTTCAAACAAATTTAACACAGTTGCAAATAAAACCCATATTTTTAACCAGAACCTTTAAAAGCCTCTTTTACCCCACAACATCCATTAAAAGGTGGACATCAAGAGGTGACAGAGGTCATAAATAAATTAATAGATGAAGACATAATTGAGGTAGGAAGATCATATATGTGTGTGTATATATATATATACATATATATATGTATATATATAATGGCCCAGTGTGGCCAGTAAAAAAGCCAAATGGAACCTATAGAATTACCATAGACTATAGAAATATCAACAAAAATTCTCCTAGTACAGATGGAACCTTACCTGATGCGCAAGAAGTAATTAACATTTTATAAAAGGACAATCCGAAATTTATGGCAGCAATTGATCTCTCAGATGTGTTCTTTGCAATACCCATTCATGAGGATTCCAGACCAATTACAACTTTCACACGGCAAGGAAAGCAGTATTGATGTAAAAGGCTGCCACAGGAATACAAAAATTCACCAGCAATTGCACATAATTTATTAGCATCTAGCATAAATCCAAAGGATTACTAATCCAAAATTATTACATACATTGATGATATAATAATATATGGTGAAAACAAAGAAAACCTCCAGAAAGACTTAAACAAACTAGTAGAACAATTGAAAGGAGTAGGATGGACAATAAACCCAGAAAAAATACAACCCCCAGAGACAGAAGTAAAATTTTTAGGAATTCAATGGAGCTCAGGTGGTAGGAAAATACCAGAAAAGTAGTAAACGAAATACTTAGCGCTAAGGCACCCAGTAATAAAAAGGAAGCCCAACAGTTAATGGGATTATTTGCATACTGGAGAAATCACATCCCATACTTATCAGTATTAGCAGAGCCAATATATAAAGTAACTAGGAAAGCAATAGATTTTACATGGAGGAAAGAGCAACAAGAAGCCTTAGAACAATTAAAAGAATATTTAGAGCACCATCAAAAACTAGCGGCGGTGGCTCAGTGGATAGAGCATCGAACTGGGATGCGGAAGGAACCAGGTTCGAGACCCCGACCTCACCAGCTTGAGAGCGAGCTCAACTGGTTTGAGCAAAGTTCACCAGCTTGGACCCAAGGTCATGGCTCGAGCAAGGGGTCACTCGGTCTGCTGAAGGCCCACAGTCAAGGCACATATGAGAAAGCAATCAATGAATAACTAAGGTGTCGCAACGAAAAACTGATGATTGATGCTTCTCATCTCTCTCCGTTCCTGTCTGTTTGCCCCTATCTATCCCTCTCTCTGTCTCTGTAAAAAAAAAAAAATTAGTGGCACCAAAACCAGGAGACACAATCACATTAGACATAATATTCACTGCAACTCATGGATGTTGGGGCTATATAAAAAGGACCAAGTGATACCAGTAGGTTTCTGGTCCCAAAGATACTGCCACAATGAATATTTACCCTATGAGAAACATATATGGGTACTATATGCAGCTCTCCTCCATCCAGAGCCACTAACAGGACAGAACCCAATAATAGTCAGATCCTTACTACCCCTCAAAGCATGGCTTAAAATGTCGGCCGAGGAATTAGCAGGTACCCAAATTGAGGAGAAGAAAGTACTGGCATGGAAATGGTACATAAATTCCAGAGAAATAACGGGCACTGGCGAACCAGCCCTTCTCACAGAGGAGGTCTCCAAACTGGAGATAGAACCCAAGACAGATTATTGAGAACCGAAGGGTGCCCGAGAATCTAGAGGTGGTAGGGCCTAAATATAGACCAAAGGTAGTTAACATTTTTATATCTACCACCCACTTTTGTATCTCTGTTAGTAGTAAAATTTTCTAACCACCCACCAGTTCCACAGTAATGGTGATTTATAAAGTAGGGAAGTAACTTTACTTTATAAAATTTATAAAGCAGAGTTACAGCAAGTTAAAGCATATAATAATAATAATTACTTACCAAGTACTTTATGTCGAATTTTTGCTAAGTTTGGCAGAATAAATCTTTATAAAACAACTTACTGTAGTTAAATCTTTTTATTTATACTTTGGTTGCTCCGCTACCGCCCACCATGAAAGCTGGAATGCCCACTAGTGGGCGGAAGGGACCAGGTTGACTACCACTGATATAGACCCTCACTGAAAAATGCCTGGTTTACAGACAGATCAGCCTCCGTAGCCGGTGACTCGACCAAATGGAGAGCAGCAGCTTTCAATCCAGCGACAATACAGTGCTCACGAGGGAAGGTAAGACTGACTCGGCTCAACATGCAGAGCTAATAGGAGTCCTTCTGGCAGTGGAATATGCTATGGAGAAGGGCCTACCCAAAGTGTGTGTTTTTACTGATTCAATGGCAGTATATAAGGGAATAACAGAAAGGTCAGGAAAATGAAAACGAAATAATTGGCAAATTAATGGAAGGGACCTCTAGTCTAGAGAACAGTGGGAAAAACTAGATGAATTGACATCACACATAAAGCTCTATCCATATATCAGCTTCTGCCATAGATAATTCTCCAACCACACTAGGAAATCAAATAGCAGATAAGCTAGCAAGAAGAATTAAGGTAGGTGAAGAAATTAATATTAGGGATACAACAAAAACATATGGGATACAGTTAAGGTTACAAAACGATGAAGATACAGGAGAATATAAAATACCCCCAATACCTACAATCAAGTTAAAAATGGAAGAGGATAAATATAAAATACAAGAGGAATACTTAGATTTCTCATCAGAGTTTATAAAGGAAATTCATATCCAATTAGGATATCCAGGACAATCAGCAATGATAGAATGGTTTAGAACCAGAAATTTTAAGGCAAAAATAGAAGACATAAAGAGAGGCATTAATAGATGTATAGCCTGTAAAAATGTATATACATTCCAGACAACAGAGCCACCAGGGTTAGATAGACCCCAAATACCAAATTTTCAAGCCCAAATTGATTTTATTGGACCCTTGTCATGGCCTTTCCAACAAAAGTATGCATGTACGATGGTTGATGTACATACAGGAATAATGTTTGTCTTGGCAGCAAAACACCCATCAGCAGCCATTACAATTAAGACATTAAATATTTGGAAAACATTCTTTGGAACTCCTAAAATCATAGATTCAGATCAAGGAACCCATTTTACAGTCAGCCACGTACAATCTTTTGCTGCTATAAATAATATAGATTGGAATTTTCATATGCCATATAACCCAACAGCATCAGGAATAATAGAGAGACATAATGGACTATTAAAAGCCAAATGTCATACACTATTAATAGAAAATTTAACAATTTACAAGCACTTCTTAACGAAGCATGCTTTGCCCTAAATAGTAGACCAAGAGTAAATGAAAGTTCTCCCCTGGTAGAACTGATTAAACCCCATTTAGAACAAGAAGAAATTAAAATGGGAAGCATACCTAAAATTAAGAAAAATCCACCCTATAAAATAATAGTAAAATCCCCTAAGGATGCATCTCTCTCCGAACAGGAAATAATCTGCAACGCAGGATACAACACCGTGTGGACAGTAAATAAACAGGGACAAATACAACAGATCAAAGTAGATAACCTTACATCAAATGACTGAGAATGTTTAATTTAGTAAAATTGTTAATCTGGATCCTGGTACTCCTTATAATCGTACCTTATACAATTATAATTCTACATATAACCTGGTGTGTCAATAGAAATTGCCTGAGCAATGGAACACAGATATTCTGCTGTTCTCAAATTAATAATAATACTCTCTGCATTTTAGACCATAGGACATTTTGGAGAAAACAGTAGGAAAGTGAAATAGTAGAACACCTGTATAGAGTGCTTAGGAGACAACCTAGAAACTGGCCAAACCAGAATGAAATCATCCAATATGATCATTAGTTTGTTCATCCTGGTTGTCAATGTAATATTAGGATGTAATGCTAATAATGCTAACAATAATAACAATGCTGTTACTGCTACTGCTATTGTGACTACCTTTAAATTTCCTAATGTACTAACCACACAGCAGCTAGACATAAACTTTTTTGACCTACCTGTGGTGGAAACCATCCCAAGGGAAGCATTTTATAATTTAGGAAACTTCGCCTTCGTACACTGCAACAGCAACCTGACCTACTGGGACCACACTGCGAACTCAGGGAATTGGACAATGGATAACATCGCCGATGACTCATTGGACACCTGCGAACTAATCACCAACACCTTGAACGTGACAATCAACGGAAAAACCATGTAAATTTTTAGACTATAGGATCTATATTTTTAACAATGAGTTGTAAACCAACATGGAATTATTAAATCCAGTATATTATATTGAACAAGGTATTCATACCTTTACATCAATATAAACTGGAATTAAAGAAATCATAATACTTGCCTGACCAGTCGGTGGCGCAGTGGATAGAGCGTCGGACTGGGATGCAGAGGACTCAGGTTCGAGACCCCGAGGTCGCCAGCTTGAGCGCGGGCTCATCTGGTTTGAGCAAAGCTCACCAGCTTGAACCCAAGGTCGCTGGCTCCAGCAAGGGGTTACTCGTTCTGCTTAAGGCCCGTGGTCAAGGCACATATGAGAAAGCAATCAATGAACAACTAAGGTGTTGCAACGCGCAATGAAAAACTAATGATTGATGCTTCTCATCTCTCTCCGTCCCTGTCTATCCCTCTCGCTGATTCACTCTCTGTCTCTGTAAAAAATAAATAAATAAAATAAAAAAATAAAATAAATTAAAAAAAGAAATAATAATACTTATATGCCTGTTTGTTGTGATTGTATTTGGATTGAAGGTGCGTAATCCCATTTGCAATATATGTTTAAAAAGGAATAAAAATTAGTTTTGTAATGATCCCTGCAAGCATATAGTTTGCTGGGATCATGGGGTGGAATGTTGTAGTAATATAATGTTATAGTAATTAACAGTAATAGAAATATAAAAAACAAAAATATGAAAGATATATAAAAGTAATTAAATAATATTAAAAATAATTATTAAAATTAAATAAAGTTATGCCAGTTGGACAGGAATTAATTTAGTGGGTGCAGATTTGATAAACAGACTCTGACTTTCAAGAAGGGCCCAGTTAGTATGTGTGTGACGTTATACATAGATAAGAAGTGGCTTGGTGTCATAACTCTGTAATGTGATAAACAGACTCTGACTTTTGAGCAGGGCACAGTTAGTGTGTGTGTGAAGTTATACAAAGATAGGAAGTGGCTTGGCATCATAACTTTGTAAATTAATGTAAATAAGAACATCTTAGCCTGACCAGGCGGTGGCGCAGTGGATGGAGCATCGGACTGGGATGCGGAAGACCCAGGTTCGAGACCCCGAGGTCGCCAGCTTGAGCGCAGGCTCATCTGGTTTGAGCAAAGCTCACCAACTTGGACCCAAGGTCACTGGTTCCAGCAAGGGGTTACTCGGTCTGCTGAAGGCCCATGGTCAAGGCACATATGAGAAAGCAATCAATGAACAATTAAGGTGTCGCAATGCGCAATGAAAAACTAATGATTGATGCTTCTCATCTCTCCGTTCCTGTCTGTCCCTGTCTATCCCTCACTCTGACTCTCTCTCTGTCTCTGTAAAAAAAAAAAAAAAAAAAAAGAACATCTTAAAAAGTGGTATGATGTAAACATTTCAGTAGATTAACATAGAGGGGATTCCCTTCAAGGAACTCCCAAAAAGGTGGTTTGAGGTGATAATCTTGTAGATTGACACCTGTTAGAAGGCATTGGCCAGAAAAGGTACTAAAGCTGAGGGGCCCCCTGCTGCAATAGTTGCCCAGACTCCAATCTGAACATGGACTGTCTCCACGTTGCTCTGAGCTCTGACCAAAGCCAACCAAGAGGAGTACGCTGATGGGCCCCCTTAAGCTGTACCCAGGCATGCCAAAAGGACTTGTGAGTAATAAATTGCCTGTGTGATTATTGCAACTAATTTGTGCGTCGGTCGTGTCTTTCCTCCGGTGGCACTTATCAGTAGCATCCTCATAGCCGCCTCAAGAGTAGTCTCGAAGGGGCTGCCAGCCCTGCTGACAAGCAGGAGTGTCCCACTGCACGGGGAAGTCGAATCAGGGACTCCTAATCGACATAGAGCTTGGGCTTTACTGTGACAGTATAAGATTTATTTTATGAAATATTGGTCATTTTAGTTGGTGCTTTTAACTAGATCTTTAGAATTTGAGGCATAGATGTAATAGGAAATAGTTTAAATCCTTTTTTCCCAAGTGACTTATAGAATTAGAAAGCTCAGAATCCCCTTTCTCGGGGAAGCCTCAAGCCCAAACAGGACTGTTAGAATCTGTACTGTACATATGCTGCCCCCCTTAGGACAACCGAGACCACCTTGAGAAAATGTTTCTGAAAAAAAAAAAAAGCCTGAGCAGGCGGTGGCACAGTGGATAGAGCATTGGACTGGGATGCCGAGGACCCAGGTTCGAGACCCTGAGGTCGCCAGCTTGAGCGCGGGCTCATCTGGTTTGAGCAAAGCTCACCAGCTTGGACCCAAGGTTGTGGCTCGAGCAAGGGGTTACTCGGTCTGCTGAAGGCCCGCAGTCAAGGCACATATGAGAAAGCAATCAATGAACAACTAAGGCATTGCAATGCGCAACGAAAAACTAATGATTGATGCTTCTCATCTCTTTGTTCCTGTCTGTCTATCCCTCTCTCTGATTCTCTCTGTGTCTCTGTAAAAAAAAAAGAAAAGAAAAGAAAATGTTTCTGGTTGGCTGGCCTAAGAGAAACCCTAACACCCAAGCAAGTGAGGAAATTTTGGACACTTTCCACCAGTTTCTGTTAGCCAGGATCAGGGATGATACTAAGAAAAAGAACCATAAAGTTGTCTAAGGTGGCAGAAGTTATTCAGGATCCTCAGAAGACCCCGCAGCTTTCTTAGACTATGGAAAACTTACAGAGTCTATGCAACTCTAGACCTAGAGGCACCAGAAGATACTAAAGCAGTCAACTTAGCCTTTACATAGCATTAAGCTCTAGAAATTAGAAAGGAAATGTATTATAAATTTTTAAAAAAGTAGAAACATCAGCTGCTAAAAAAAAAACAAAACACCAAAAAAAAACCCCCAAAAACTAAATGTTTCAGAAGGGACATTGCTCCTTCCTCACTCACATAACTCTGTTTAACCCCTAAGATGGCTTTCCTCCATCCAGATGGGTAAGAATCCTGAAGGCAGGAACAACCTAAGACAGGCACAGTCGAAGAGGGGCCATCAGGAGAAGGCTTAAGAACTAACAAAGGTGAGGCTCAAACCCTCACCCCAACAATGCAGGAGCCTGCTCCCTGGAAATAGTGGCCACTGTCCACTATCCAGAGCACCAAAAGAGGGGGACTCCCTAAAATCTCAAGAAAAACCAAGCAGCTGATGATACTGCCAATGAGGTAGCCCTAAAACCAGTGGGGTTTTTAGGAAATTTTAGTAACTTTACTAGAACTTTTGTTGCCAAAGGTTTTTTAGCAACCAATTAGAAAAAGATTTTACCAGCAGGAAAGGGATGACTAAGAATAAGAAGAAATAATTAGAAAAGCCAAACTTAGAATCTATTGCAGAAGGTATAATGTTCGAGTGTTTAGTCTGTGCCCAAATAAATACTAAGCAAAGTAAAGAAATTATAAAGAGAAACAGGGAGAGAGGAACTTTCCCAGGTGAACATTTAGAAAAAGATTTTACTAAAGTAATTGACACCTTTCTAGAATAGATAGAAGCTTTTCCTACTAGAAATGAGACCACAGTAACGCTGTTAAGAAATTGCTATATGAAATTCTTTCCAGATTTAGCTTGCCCATTAATATTGGGTTTAATGATGGGCCAACATTTGTATCCAAGATCTCACAGCTAGTAGGAAAGGTATTCAATATTAATTGGAAATTACACTGTGTCTACAGGCCCCAAAGTTCAGGACAGGTAGAATGCATGAATCAAATCTTAAAGGAAATTTTAACCAAATTTGTTTTTGAAACTGGTGAAAAGTGGCCCAACTTACTCCCCTTAGCCCTCCTTAGGGCGAGGTACACCCCCTACAGGGAAGGATTCACTCCTTTTGAAATAAAGTTTAGGAGACCCTCTCCCTTACTACCAAAACTCAGAGAAGAAATGAAAGCTGAGTTAAGTAATCACTCCTTCCTTAAATACTTTGCAGGGTCTACAGATTACTCAGCAGGCTGTCCAAAAGACTACCCAAAAGGTGATTCCAGCACTGCCAGGAGATCTGGTACATCCCTTCCAGCCCGGGGACTCAGTCTGGGTAAAGAAGTACACCACCCAATGACTGACTCCCACGTAGATGGGTCCACACACCATGATCCTGACCACTCTCACTGCTGCCAAAGTAGAAGGCATACCTGCCTGGGTCCACCACAGTCGGTTGAGGCCTGCAGTCCCAGAAGAGACACCCTCATGGACAGTGGAGACTGACCCCACCAACCCTTGTAAGTTGACCCTGAGAAGGACAGCATGCCCTGCTCCAGCCATAAACTGGAAGCTGGCTGGTAAAGCTACATACGACTGATGCCTGAGGAAACTCAGTGAGGATCTCCTTTTAATTAGACTTTGGGGAGACAGGGAAACTGAGGTCAAAGGAAAGCCAGAACAAGTTGTCTTAAGGGTTGATGCACTGAGTCATACAGAAGGGAGATGTAAGTCCCTTCGATAGAAGGGAAGCTACAAAGTAAATGAAAAATATATATGTGCTTATACTTAACCTATAAATACTAGCTATATTTAGAGGGAGGACACCTCCAAAAGGAAGTATACAGTGTGTCCGTAAAGTCATGGTGCACTTTTGACCGGTCACAGGAAAGCAACAAAAGATGATAGAAATGTGAAATCTACACCAAATAAAAGGAAAACTCTCTCAGTTTCATACCTACTCAGTGCAGTTCTATGTGGGCTCATGCACAGATTTTTTAGGGCTCCTTAGGTAGCTATCCCATATAGCCTACAGACTCGTCACTGACTGATGGCCTACCAGAACAGGGTTTCTCAACCAAACTGCTGGTTTCCTTCAACTGCTTATCCCACCGAGTAATGTTATTCCTCTGTGGTGGTGCTCCGTTATAAATGCGCCGATATTCATGTTGCACTTTGGTCACAAATTCGAATTTAGCGAGCCACAGAACACACTGAACTTTCCTCTGTACCATCCACATATCGACTGGCATGGCCATGGGCTGCTTCACTGTATACACGGTGTTACGTTATCATCTGCGCATGTGCATATGCTGCCACATCATCCTACAGAAACTGGGAGGGTTTTCCTTTTATTTGGTGCAGATTTCACATTTCTATCGTCTTTTGTTGCTTTCCTGTGACCAGTCAAAAGTGCACCATAACTTTACAGACACGCTGTACTTTAGTTTGTTTATTTGTTTTTGTTTTCATTTTTCTGAAGCTGGAAACGGGGAGGCGGTCAGACAGACTCCCGCATGCACCTGACCAGGATCCACCCGGCATGCCCACCAGGGGGCGATGTTTTGCCCCTCTGGGGTGTCGCTCTGTTGCATCCAGGCCATTCTAAGACACGCTGTACTTTAAAGGAAAATTACTTATTGCCAGCTTGGTTGTCACTTAAGGTTAAGATTTTTTAAATTAAGAGTTCTGACTAGAGCCTGACCAGGCAGTGGCGCAGTGGATAGAGTGTTGGACTGGGATGCGGAGGACCCAGGTTCGAGACCCCGAGGTCGCCAGCTTGAGCACGGGCTCATCTGGTTTGAGCAAAGTTCACCAGCTTGGACCCAAGGTCGCTGGCTCGAGCAAGGGGTTACTCAGTCTGCTGTAGCCCCATGGTCAAGGCACATATGAGAAAGCAATCAATAAACAACTGAGGTGTCGCAACAAAAAACTAATGATTGATGCTTCTCATCTCTCTCCATTCCTGTCTGTCTGTCCCTAACTATCCCTCTCTCTGACTCTACCTCTGTCTCTAAAAAAAAAAAAAAAAAAAAAAAAAGGAGTTCTGACTAGAAAATAATTGTACAGGTTTTTTTGTTTTTTGGTTTTTTGGGTTTTTTTGCATTTTTTGGAAGCTGGAAACGGGGAGGCAGTCAGACAGACTCCCGCATGTGCCCGACCGGGATTCACCCAGCACACCCACCAGGGGGCGATGCTCTGCCCAGCTGGGGCGTTGCTCTGTTGCGACCAGAGCCATTCTAGCGCCTGAGACAGAGGCCACGGAGCCATCCCCAGTGCCCGGGTCATCTTTGCTCCAATGGAGCCTTGGCTGCGGTAGGGGAAGAGAGAGACAGAGAAGAAGGAGAGGGGGAGGGATGGAGAAGCAGATGGGTGCTTCTCCTGTGTGCCCTGGCCGGGAATCGAACCCAGGACTTCTGCACGCCAGGCCGACGCTCTACCACTGAGCCAACCGACCAGGGCTTAATTATACAGTTTTGATAATAAAAGGTATAAGGTATAGAAATACTTTTGAAAGAAAAAGGAAGCCTGACCAGGCAGTGGCGCAGTGGATAGAGTGTCGGACTGGGATGTGGAAGGACCCAGGTTTGAGACCCTGAGGTCGCCAGCTTGAGCGCAGGCTCATCTGGCTTGAGCAAAAAAAAAAAAAGGCTCACCAGCTTGGACCCAAGGTTGCTGGCTCGAGCAAGGGGTTACTCGATCTGCTAAAGACACATGGTCAAGGCACATATGAGAAAGCAATCAATGAATAACTAAGGTGTCGCAACGAAAAACTGATGATTGATGCTTCTCATCTCTCTCCGTTCCTGTCTGTCTGTCCCTATCTATCCCTCTCTCTGACTCTCTCTCTGTCTCTGTCTCAAAAAAATAAATAAATAAAATGACTTTATTTTTAAAAAAAGAAAGTTTATAAAAATTAAGTGTTTGTGCAAGTTGCAGAAGGTTTGTACAGGTTGTAAGAAATTAATCAGTAGCATTTGTTTCTTCAGTAGACTGTATTACTGTTAATGAAAACATCAAATCTACCTGTTAAATATGAACAGAAGGCATCACCCTTTCTGTTGCATGTTATAGGCTGATGTTCCTACTTACAGGATCTGCAGATCACTAATCCTAGCTTTAATTTTAGGCCCCTGCCTACTCAACTGCCTCATGCACCTCATTAAAATGAGTCAAGGATTTGACCCATGACATAAAACCAGTGGGGAATGTGATAGGGGCCTAGTGTTGTGTATGGGACCTCAGTATTGTGTATAGAGAGTTGGACATAAAGAGGAACTTTAAACTTGCTTTTGGTAGCTGCTTAGATTAGAAAGTCCCCAATAGTCTGTACAAGGAAGTTAAGCATTAAACGGAGCTTGCCTGTGGCATTAGCTTAGAGTGAAAAATTTTTACAAGCCCAACTAGTTAGATATCTTGACTTAAATCTTGCCTACAGAAGCAGGATGTGATTTTATGCTTTAGCCTTGCAGAAATTACAGGGAGAACTGTAATCAGCTTTAAGACAAAGAATGCTTTCTGCCAAAATGTCAAGAATGTTGTGCAAACAGGTTGCAATAGCTATGACTTCGTGGTTTATCCCCTTAAATATCCTCTCCCCTTAGGTTTGGGGCTGTTAGCTGTTTTTCTGTGTGGATTCTCAGCTAGCAGTTGCCGCCCAGCTAATAAGGGCTCTTTAAATTTATAATCAATTTGAGCTCCGATCAATAATTACTCGCATTCGGTCCGAAACACTCCCCACTGGGCCCACCAGGTTGGTAGAGGGTGTGGACGGTGTTTCAGTGATCCCAGCAGCCCTCTCCACCACTGTGAGCCAAGCCAGAGGAGGCCCAGCTTTCACAGGGGCAGGGCAGGCTGGGGAGGTCTGCCCTGCTCTGGGTCCCTGTCAGAGCAAGCTGAGCTCATCTCGCATGCAGCAGCCAAGGTCCAGCCTACAGGACAGGTCTGTAGGATGGAGGAATTCCAGACAGATGGCTGCCTCCACTGCAGAATGGTGAGGAGCAGGAGAGGCCCTGGGGGAAGGGCTTTTACCTGGGGAGGTGATGGAGAGAGAACTAATGTTGAGCCCCTCACACATTACTCCTGTAATCCTCCAACCAGCTGGTGACTGGCTAATGTTCCCACTTTCTAGGCCTGGAACCAGGTTCACAGAGGTCAAGGGCTTGGCTACAGTCACAACCAGACAGTCCCCAAACCAGGACTTGCCTTTCATCTCCTGATTTTAACTTCAGCTGCGTTCCAGGGCCCCAAGCTGCTCCTCAGTGTGGTTCAGTGCAGTTGGCAGACAAGAAAAGGTGAGGAGAAGATGAAATGAGATAATGTCTGAAAGCAAGGCGCCGGGCACAGGGCCTGGCAGATAAGTGGGCGCCACCACGCAATGCACCCTGTCCCTGTCCTTCCCTCCAGAAAAACCACAGTCCCTGTTATAAGGGACACTGGAATCTAGAGAGACTTGACACTGCAGCCTAGGCAGGAGGGGACTGGTGGGGGTAAGGTGGGGGTTGAGGGACCTTCCAGAGGTATTGGCTCCTGGAAGGTAAACAGCCTGGGAAGAGGCTGAGACTATGAAAAAACAATCATCTATTTAGACCAGAACTCCCCCCTGTACTAACCTTGTACAGGAGAGCAGGGGCTCACCTCCCCAATATACAGATGGGGAGACTAAGGCAAGCAGGGAGAAGGGACTTGCGAGAATGCCTTGGAGAGGGTATGGCAAGGTTAGGACCAACATCCAAGTCTCCAGACTCCCAAAGGGGCCTTTCCAGGGGGTCTCCTTCCCACGCCTCAACATCTCTCTACCAGCCCTCACTGGCCAGTTGCTGAGGAGTAAAGCAGCCTTTTGTCCAACAACAAACTCTTCCTGGTGCTGGGCACATCTTCCAGGTTGGGGGAAGAAAGAAGAAGCAGCTCTCAGGGCCCTGAGGGCCTAATTACTGGACTGGAACAGCAGGCCAGGCTCGCCTGATGGCAGTTGGGCAAGAACTGTGCCCGAAGCATCTCTGTCCTTGGTCTAGGACTCCTCCTGAAGTGCCCAATTCCTTGATCAGGCAGAGAGGGTGCCTGTGGCCCATGGAGGGGAAGCACAGAGGAAAGGCAGTGGAGCCAGGCCCCACCCTCCCCTCCCTAGGCTGAGGTTTGGGGAAGGCCTTAGAGGAAAAAATGAAGCTGCTGTGGTTGATTTCTGAGCAGGGGGCTGGGTCTGGGAGGAGGTGGGAGGGGCTCACAATGGCTGTGGCCCAGGCTCTTCTCTGGGCCTGCCTTGCCATGCCATATTCTCCCTGGTCCCCTTGTGGTCCTCTTGTGCCGGAAGGGGCATCAGTCCTCTGGAGGAAGGTCGCCTATGGGGTGCTGGCCAGTGGGAGTTGGACTGGGGGAGCAGTGGAGGGCAGGGTGGCTGCTGGCCTGACCTCCTGATGTGAGTCACTCCTGGTCTACAATTTTTTTCTTTTCTTTCCTTTTTTAAATTGAATGTATTGGGATTACGTTAGCTGGTCCACATCATCTTTCCTCTTTGATGCTGGCAATTTCAGAAGGAGAATAGTGATGCAGAGATGGAGGTCCCATTGATAACTTCTCTAGTGAGCCTCCCACCATGCTCAGTGCCACACCTCTCCCTCCACCTTGGGTGTGAGGCGAGCACCCCTCCAACCTACCCCTCCAACTCTGTTGCTTCAGTGACCTTGAGGCAGGATAGTAAGAAACTAGGAAAATCACCTGACAAATAGAACGGAGAAACTGAAACAGCTGAACAAACTGACCAAGAAATTTGCAGCCAGATACTAAAGGTCACTTCCCTAGACATAACATCTAGCCTCAACTGACCAATCAGTAGAGACCACAATCCTGAAAGGGCACACTAGAAAAGCTGATGAAGACTCTTCCCCTAAATTCCCAGTCTTTGAAAACCCTCAAAACAAAGGACCCAGAACACTCATGCCTTTCCCTTCTCCCTTCCTCCTCTTCTTACCCCACAGGTATGTATCTCCTAAACTTAAAGGGGCCCCGGCCTTGGCCGGTTGGCTCAGTGGTAGAGCGTCGGCCTGGCGTGCAGGAGTCCTGGATTCGATTCCCGGCCAGGGCACACAGGAGAAGTGCCCATCTGCTTCTCCACCCCTCCCCCTCTCCTTCCTCTCTGTCTCTCTCTTCCCCTCCCACAGCCAAGGCTCCATTGGAGCAGAGTTGGCCCGGGCGCTGAGGATGGCTCTATGGCCTCTGCCTCAGGCGCTTGAATGGCTCTGGTTGCAACAGAGCGAAGCCCCAGATGGGCAGAGCATTGCCCCCTGGTGGGCATGCTGGGTAGATCCCTGTCAGGCGCATGCAGGAGTCTGTCTGACTGCCTCCCCGTTTCCAACTTCAGAGAAATAAATAAGGGGCCTCACGAGACATTTAACCAGGGGAGCAGTGGGCAGCGGCAGCTCATGCAGGGATAACCCCTTGAACCTGTCTCAGAGTCCTCCTTTTCTCTGACTTCCCAGTGTAGGCTCACTTTTTTCCCATAAGGTTTCTAGACAGCCAAAGCAGCCCTACCTAAACTCTCTCCCATTGTTTCTTCTATTCCAGGCCCTTCCTTGTGTCACTGTCCCCATCTTTAATAAACTTACTCTCAAAATATCCTGGACTCGTGTCATGAAATTTTTCATGCACGAAGTCAAGAACCCACACACTACCAGCTGGCTCTGAACAGACCCAAACGGCCAGGTCCTCTTTCCAGTAACAGTGTACCGAAACCCAAATCTGGCCTCAGTACTCACCTTTTCTATAACCTCAGTGGCTCCCCAGAACCCTCAGATAAAACAATGACCAAGTCCCTCAGTGAGGCCTTTCATGATCCGAGTACTGTTGTTCTCCCAGCCTCATGTCTCAACATACCCCTAACCTCCAGCCATGGCCAGAAGCTCACTGAGCCCCAGATCTGTGCTTTCTCATTTCAGAGCCTCTGCCCAGGCTGGAATGCCAGCCTTCCTACTTCACCTATCCTTCAAGACCCACCTTCACATTCGGACAGTCTCCACCCCACCATGGCACTTGGTCATGGCTTCCCCTAGAGCCAACATTATGCTATTCCTTCATAGGTTCATGGCCAGATTCCACCCTAACAGTAGGCTACTTGAGAGCAGGGACTGGTGTTGTAAAGTAGCATACCTTAATTCCACGGGTCATGTAGAGACACTAAGGCAGAATACAGAAGAATTTTTAGGAGGAGATTTATTAATAAGCCAGCTGCATATGACTCACACAGGGTATAGCTGACCCAAATCATGTAGCCTCAAATATAGCACTGAGGCTAGTTATATACACTTGATCACATACAGGTTGGGGGGAAAATGAAGGGGAACATGACACAATAATCAATCATTAACAAGCTTATAACATTTGACTCTATAAAAAACATTAATACTTACAAGGTAACATAATAGTGATGTTGCTCTACATATCAAAGACATTCACAAATCTTTTAGTGGCTATCTCCCCTCCTTTGTCTAGAGGTATATGTTACTTTCAGGATTCCAGGAAGGGAGGATGAGTTAAAATCAGTGTAGGATATGTAAATATTGTCTCTTATTGAAAGGGAAAGGAAGTTCTTCAGATAACCTTTATTCTTTCAGAGAACTATAGTTAAACTAAATGACCCAGTCGTCCTTGTAAGCCAGGAAACTCCCACATCCTTCTCTCTCCATTCTCTAAAGAAAGGATGGGGCAAGAAGCCTGACTTTTCCTCTTAAAAATGGCGTTGCCAATACTAAGTTTTACAGTTCTTTGGTACCTTATTACACTGGGAGAGTTCCATCCTTGAATTCTCTCAGACCAGCTCAGGGCCAGGCACATAATAGGTGTTCAGTAAAATATCTGCTAAACAGATGGGAAGGATAAGGCTGTCCCTGACCTCAGAGGAAGAGACTGAGGAGAGTGGACAGGGGTGCACAGAGCAGGAACCTTAACCCATCATGGCCTGGCTAATCCTGGGCTGCCTCCCAGATCTCACCCTCTCAGACAGATCAAAGACTGTCAAGCAGGGGCTCTTGGAGGATCCCCAGCAGGCCCCAGGACAGCAGAGGCCTAAGCCCTGATCTCTGGCTGTAGCCTCAGACTTGGCACCTGGCCCAGCCTTTCTTTAGCGTTAGTGAGAAGCACGCACTGCAGCAGCCACAATCTCTGCTTCCGGGAGAGGCCAGGGTGGGGCCAGGGCCTGTGGTTGATGTGTCCCGGGACCTCTGCACGGGGCCCACAAAGGGAGTCACACCCTGGCACTGCCATGGTGCAGCCTCCGGAAACTTAGCTCTAATTCCCTGAAGGACCCTGCACCCCCCGCCCCCCACCCCGCCCTAGGTCTTCCCTAGGTAGCCCCTGAGCTCTCGGCCTGCTGGCCCTGAGCTCCTTCCCGCCAACTCCTGGACCTAACTCATCCTCAAACTATTTTCCATTGGCTTCCCCCAATCCCTGCCACAGCAGTTTTTTGGTTGTTTTTTTTTTTTTTTTCCTTTGAGGGGTGTGGGAAGGGATGGAGAATGAGAAGTGGAGCCTGGGTCCTGAGGGTGTGGCTGAGAAGAAATGGAGGGTGGTCACCACTCTGATTGGTTAGCTCTGCTCCAGAACTGGCTTCAAAATTCCATTGACTCCTCCTCCAGAGGCCCCTATCATTGTCCTGACTTACAATTGGCTGAGCTTCCAGGGGGCGGGACTCACCGAGGTCTGGTCCAGATAAAAGGGTGGGAGAGGTGGAGGGCCCATCTCTCGGGTGGAGTCTTCAGACAACTGCTGCCACAATCCCCAGGACCATCCTCCTGTCCTCAGTCATGGCTTCTGTGAGTGTGGGGGCCCTGACCCAAGGCTCAGGATGGCATGGGGGCAGACAGCTGGGAGGCGTGGGGGCAAATGCGCATCTGGGTTCTGGTCCCGACAGCGTGGCTTTGAGCAAATATCTTCTCTTTTCTGGGTCTTAGTAGCCACATCTCTAAGATAAGGGTGGGCACCATCGTCTGCAAGGCTTTCTCAGGCTTGAGAATTTTCTGGATTCCTCTATCGTCTGACAGCACAGTTATTTCTTCGAAGGTCTGAGGATCTGCAGCTCTCTGAGCAGTAGTGGAAAGGGTGTGGCCACGGGGGGGGGCGCGCTTTGATGACATCTAGGCCACTGTCCCCTCCCCCTCGTCCACCCTAAAGAGCCTCCTGTCCCCTCCCCCCTGCAGCTGTCCCCAGTCACAGGGCCAAGGCAGTCACCCTCTGCTCTAGAGAGCTCTGAAAAGTTGCCAGGATCTGAGACAGGCTGCCTAGGAGGGGGCCTGCCTGGGTTAGTGAGTGGAGGTGGGGGCTGGGAGAATTCCTCACCATTCCCTCCCCAAAGCTGGAGGGGATGGTGCTAAGAGAGAGAGAGAAGGCAGGATTTTCCTCAGGCCCCAAGGGAAAGGGTTCAAGTTTCTGGCAGAAGGAATCACTCACTAGCAGTTAAGCTGTGCTTTCAATCTTATTAACCCCCAGCCAGCCAGGCTGCAGACTCTGGCCAAGGCCCCTCTCCGTTTTGTAGAAGGGCCTGGCCCTGCTCTGTGGGCTCTCCTCCAGCCCCTGCCCATCTCTGCAGAGAGATTTGAAGGGGAAAGTGGAAGATCTCTCAGCCCCAGGCGCCTTCCTCTCCAGCAGAGGGGCAGACCCTTCCATTCACCTTTCTTTGCCACCAACTCCCTCACTCACAAGGAGTCTGTCTCCATCTATTACTTTAGGCAGTTGGGCACCCTGAAACAGAAATCTCCAAGCTGAACCACAAAAACTTCTAGATCTTGGCTTCTAGAACCTCAGTCGTGATGCAGATAGTAAACTGACGCGGTTGGGTGTAGGGACTTGCCTAGGACCACACTGAGAAAGAAAGGCTGGAATTTGCACCAGTGCTCTTCCTCCTCCGGCTTCCAGTTGGCCAGTGTGAGCCCACCCCCATCCCCACAGCACTAGATCCACTAACCTGGGTGAGGTCTTGTCTACACAGGGTCTGGTCGCCAACAACCTGAATCTCAAACCTGGGGATTGCCTCCGAGTGCGGGGTGAGGTGGCACCTGACGCCAAGAGGTGAGCCTGGCTAGCCTCAGTGACTGAGGTCAGGTAGGGGCATGGACGGGAAGCCCCCACTTCTCCCTCCCCCTCCCGCGGCCCCAGCTGCTGTTTTCCGGATGAGTCACTTCCCCTGCGGAATCTGGATGCCCCTACCATTGTCGCCCCCTCCTCTCCTGCTAGAGTCTATTTAATCTAAACCAGCTGCAGCCCCATCGCCTCCAAGGCTTGCTCCCACCTCCTGGCTCTGGGCGGGACCTGAGGCTGCAAGAAGGGGTGGGGAGAAGTAATGAGAGGAGTGTCACAGCAATGCTCTTTTTTCCCCTGAGCTTCCCCTTTCCTGCGTTCTTCACTCAACCTTTCATTCCTTCAGTCCTTCCTCCACTCATCATTTAATTAGTTGCTCTATCTTCTCAGCAGCTATGTGACCTTCAACTAGTCAACCAACCCACATTAAACCCCAGTTTGTTACTCATAAACCAAAACAAGGGGAATGGTGGTTGTGTGGAGAGTGTGATGTTGGATCTCTCACTGAGGAGGAGATGATCAGTTGACATTACCAAAGAGCTGCACACCTCCCATGCATTATTCATTTCATTCCTACCAAAATGAATTCAGGGGCAAGGATTGCTGTTACTTCCACTTATTGAGTACCTATTGCATGTCATGCATCCTGGTAGGCACCAGGGGAACAAAGATAAACAAGGCAGATAGGACACTTGCACTCCCAGAGACCACCTGGAGGGAGTCTCCAACCTTGACCAAAGGGGCAGGAATACAAACTATTGTCTGTGAGAGTCTTGGTTGTCAGCACGGCAAGACCCAGAGAGATCCTTCTTATGCAGCCCCCATTGTACAGATGAGGACACCGAGACCCAGAGAGGGGCAGGGGCTTGTTCAAGGACACACAGCAAGGAAGTGGCAAGGCCAAGAGCTAGAATTATGTTTCTTGCCTCCTCGCTCAATAAATTCTCCGAGCTAGATGCATTCATGGTGCACTGAATAATAGAAACTGGTTATGGCCATGGAGGCCTCAATCTCTCCCACCTGTTACCCCCTAGCTTTGTGCTGAACCTGGGCAAAGATGGGAACAATGTGGGCCTGCACTTCAATCCTCGCTTCAATGTATATGGGGACATCAACACCATTGTGTGTAACAGCAAGAATGATGGGACCTGGGGGACTGAGCAGCGGGAGTCTGACTTCCCCTTCCAACCTGGAACTGTCACGGAGGTGGGTTGGGGAGTGAGGCAGGGGGCTGGGGCAGGCTGGGGTGAAGCCGAGTTTCTGGGCTAGAGACAGTGGTCCCACATTGCCCTTCTCCCCTCCCTCTCCCTCACCTGCCGTGCCATCCCCCTCTCCCAAGCTCAGGGGCCTTACCCATGTAGTAGGGCTGTCAAGGCTATTAGGAGGAAAGGGCTCTGGAGGGTCCTTGGCCTGTGGCTGGGTGGGACTCACTTGGGGGAACACTGCTCACTGGCCTTCTCTGCTCCCAAGGTGTGCATTTCCCTCGACCAGGCAGACTTGACCATCAAGCTGCCAGATGACTACACATTCAAGTTCCCCAACCGTCTCAACCTGGAGGCCGTCGATTACCTGGCGGTAGAAGGTGACTTCAAGATCAAGGGTATGACCTTTGAGTGAAGCCAGCCAGCGCATAGCCCCTAATAAAGGCAGCTGCCTCTGTTCCCCTGCACCAGCCTCATTTGTGTGTGTGGGTTTTTTTGTTTGTTTGTTTGTTTTTTACAGCGACAGAGAGTCAGAGAGAAGGACAGACAGGGACAGACAGACAGGAACGGAGAGATGAGAAGCATCAATCATTAGTTTTTCATTGCGCATTGCTACACCTTAGTTGTTCATTGATTGCTTTCTCATATGTGCCTTGACCGCGGGCCTTCAGCAGACCAAGTATCAGCAGACCAAGTAACCCTTGCTGGAGCCAGCAACCTTGGGTCCAAGCTGGTGAGCTTTTGCTCAAACCAGATGAACCCACGCTCAAGCTGGTGACCTTGGGGTCTCGAACCTGGGTCCTTCCGCATCTCAGTCCGACGCTCCATCCACTGCGCCACTGCCTGGTCAGGCTGTGTGGGGTTTTTTTTTGTTTTTTGTTTTTTTTAGTATCCATAAACACATTTATTGAACATTTACTATATGTATATGTGTGTGGGTTTTTGTGGGTTTTTTTTGTATTTTTCTGAAGCTGGAAACGGGGAGAGACAGTCAGACAGACTCCCGCATGCGCCCGACCGGGATCCACCCAGCACGCCCACCAGGGGGCGACGCTCTGCCCACCAGGGGGGTCGCTCTGCCGTGACCAGAGCCACTCTAGCGCCTGGGGCAGAGGCCAAGGAGCCATCCCCAGCGCCCCGGCCATCTTTGCTCCAATGGAGCCTTGGCTGCGGGAGGGGAAGAGAGAGACAGAGAGGAATGAGGGGGTGGGGGAGGGAGAAGCAAATGGGCGCTTCTCCTATGTGCCCTGGCCGGGAATCGAACCCGGGTCCCCCGCCTGCCAGGCCGACGCTCTACCGCTGAGCCAACCGGCCAGGGCTGTGTGTGGGTTTTTTGAGGGTGGGTTCCACCAACTCCCTCAGGCTCTGCCCCTTCCTTCACTTCTATTCACTTCCTTAATGCATACTTGCTGAGTGCCAGTGACATCTTTCTGAGTCCCCTGGGCCAAGAAGAGAGCTCAGTATACAGCAGGGGACTTGGTGACTAGAAATAAGATCTAGGCCTGACCTGTGGTGGCGCAGTGGATTAAGCGTTGACCTGGAAATGCTGAGGTCGCCGGTTCAAAACCCTGGGCTTGCCTGGTCAAGGCACATATGGGAGTTGATGCTTCCAGCTCCTCCCCCCCTTCTCTCTCTCTCTCTCTCTCTCTCTCTCTCTCTCTCTCCTCTCTAAAATGAATAAATAAAAAAAATTACTTTAAAAAAAAAAAAAAAAGAAATAAGATCTAGTCACTGCCCTCAAACAGCTCTCAACCTACTGGGCCCCAGCACACAGTAGGTGTTCAGAAGATGTTGAAGAAATGAAACCAGAGGGAGATTGGTGAAGACAGACTGATTCATGCCACGATACCTGGGGTAGCACAGCGAGAGGAGTAAATGGAGCTCCTCATTTGTTTTCATGAGCTAGAACTACATGATGCTCTGGTCTGAACCAGGCCCAGCTGGGCCTTGGGATAGAAGCTTGGCAAATCTCACTCTCCAGGACAGCCAGTGGCAGCCAGGAGGCCCTGGGCAGCTAGCTCTCTTCTGTCCTCAGCCTTCATTTCCTCATCTATAAAATGGGAGTTATTCACACCTGGGCCCTTTCAGGTGGAAGATTATCACTTCAGTGGGTCCCCTAGGAGCACATTTATATAAGTGGGCCAAGGAGGATGGAGTGCACGTGCTGGGGTGCCTATGAGCCACACCTAGTCTCCAGGCTCTCCTGAGTCTCCCACATGGCCACCCAGAAACAGCTTTGGAAATCTGGCTGTGGATGGGCGCCCTCTGCCGGACATTGGAAAAAGTCGCTTCAACTGCTTTTCTCTGGTCCTCTGGGTTCATCCACATTGATTCTCCCTAAACTGGCTGAACACCCATAATACACCAGAACTAGGACTACTGGGAGCCAGATGAAAGCCCCGGGAAAGATAAGAGAGACCACTGTGTTTGGAGGAAGGAAACTGGGCTTGGAATCAGATTTGTGTTCAAACCTCAGCTCCTTCAGTGTTGCTCTCAGACCAGTTACTGAATGTCTCTGAACCTCAGTTTCCTCATTTATCAAATTGCATTAATACTAAATTGATACTTACCCTGTAGAATTGTTATAAGGGTTAGCTAAGACAAAGTAGAGGAATGCATGGTACGTGGCACATAATAAGGGCTCTGTAAATGTTGGTTTCTTTCACCCCTTTTAAGACTCGCTGTGTATCAAGAGCCTATGAAATTGGGCTTGGAAAAATTAAATGGTGCTACGCCCTTAGACCATCTGGGCTCCACCCTCAGCACTCGCTCTTCTTGCCCATATGACCTTGGGCAAGTGACTGCACCTTTCTGAGCCTCAGTAAAATGGGACTCATACCTCAAAAGAAATAATTGTGTAAGGAGCTAAGTAAATAGCAAAATTCCTGTTGCTCTTCATCTTCATCACCTTTTCTATTTAGAGAATGTGCTATCTCTTGCTGTGCCTGGCAAGAAACATAAAAATTGCCCTGACTGGATAGCTCGGTTGGTTGGAGCATCAATGCTGAAGCACAGAGGTTGTCGGTTTGATCCCTGGTCAGGGCACATACAGGAACAGATCAATGTTCCTGTCTCTCTCTCTCTCTCCTCTCCAAAATCAATAAAATAAACTTTAAAAAAAATCATAACATCACCTATCTGCCTGCCTGCATTTCTAAAAAAAAAAAAAAAAAAAAAAAGAAACATAAAAATTTCCAAAATAATGCCAAAAAGAGTGGTGGGTATTTTATTTTTAAATTTTATTTGTTGATTTTAGAGAGAGAGGAGGGGAGATAGAGTGAAAGACAGAAACCAAGGATCGAACCCACAACCTTTGCACATTGTATTGGGATGATGCTTCAACCAACCAAGCTATCTGGCCAAGACAAGTGGTAGGTGTTTTAGATCATGAGCTGCAGTAAAGGGCTCTCAAGCTCCCCCCATCCCCCCCCCCACAAAGTTAGAAGTGGGGAGGCAGCCAGACAGACTCCCACATGTGCCCAACTAGGATCCACCTGGCATGCCCACCAGGGGGCGATGCTCTGCCCATCTGGGGAGAAGACAGCGAGGGGCATTACTCCATTGCCGCCAGAGCCATTCTAGCGCCTGAGGCAGAGGCCATGGAGCCATCCTCAGCGCCCAGGTCAACTTTGCTCCAATGGAGCCTTGGCTGCAGGAGGGGAAGAAAGAGATAGAGAGGAAAGAGAGGGGGAGGGGTGGAGAAGCAGATGGGCGCTTCTCCTGTGTGCCCTGGCCCAGAATCGAACCTAGGACTTCCACATGCCAGGCTGGCGCTCTACCACTGTGCCAACCGGCCAGGGCCTCAAGCTTTTGGAATCTTGGTGAGATTGCTAGTCCCTCATCTCCTTTCCTGAGGTAAAGGGACCTGAAACTCCCCAGGAAGAATTTGAAGCAAAAGCACCTGCCGGAGGTGGTTGGCTTCTCTCTGCATTGGGAGCTTTGGCAGATGAGGTCTCTTTGAGCCTCATGTGGGCCAGCTGCTCAGGCTGGGTGGGCTGCAAAGGCCAACTGCACAATTCCCCTCATGAGGTTACGCATAAGCAGCTGTCTCCTTATGGAGTCCACCTCTGCACCAGACTGGAAGCTCCGAGGGGAGAACCACTCCACATCCAGGACAACAGTTGGGGCATGTTCTGTATATCACTTACCTAACTGGTGTCTTTGGTCAAGTCACTTCCCCTCTCTGAGCCTGTTTCTTTACCCGTATAGTAGGGATGAAGCAGCACCAATCTATCATGAGTCTGGGTGGGGGATAGAACCTGAGAAGCAGCAGGCAGGAGCCCTGAGACCCAGTGCCTGGGACTCACAGGAAGCAGCCCAGCTGCAAAAGGCTTGTTGGGCATCTTTGAGGACATCACTGCAGCCAGGGCAATGCTTCTACCCAGAGGGAGGATGTTAAGGTGGACATCAGGGCACAACCCCCAGGGGATGGAGGGTCAAAGGGATAGTTGTTCATTATCCTGAAGCCCCACCATTCAGGCAGCACCATACTGTGCCCTGGGTTTGAGGATAACTTGCTCTCAAAACCAACATGGAATCCCCTGGGAGAGGACCCTCATGGAATGGGTTCAACTTTCATGGAGAGATGCATTTACTGTGTGCCTGGCTCCTTCCAAAACTCAGGGTCTCCATATTGCCCTTCAAAGGGGCCTTGCTACATTCTGGGGGAGTGATCCCTCTGGCCAGTGGCCCAGGATGCTGGGCCATGAGACCAGTGAACCAGAATCAAGCCTCAGCTTTGCCATAGAGTAGCAGTGTAACCCTGAACAAATCACTTCCCCTCTCTGAAATAATACTGTAGTTCCATTCCCTACTCCATGTGCCTAGCACTCAGCAAGCACTCAATTCTGTGCTTACTTGTGCTCTGGGTTCCAGTAACTTATTAAAGGAAAGGGTTGCATCCTAAGAGCCTCTTATTCCTCTGGTATCCCCACTCTCAGCCAGTACTGGGGTCACCTCCTCTGGGAAGTGCTCCACACTGGAGGAGCCAACCCTGAGTCCTGCAGGCTCCTGTGCTTTTCCTGCAGAGGTACTCACTGACCCTGCAGGACCACCCAGCACAGATGAGTTCAGAATGGAGTGCTAACCTAAAAATGAAATAGCCCTTCAGTGGTAGGCTGACGCTCTACCACTGTGCCAACCTTCAAAGTGAGAGACAAATAAACATTTATTTGAGACCAATAAGAAGAACTATTCAGGGATCATTATTTCAGGCAAAAGCCCAAATAATATTCTGATTAGAAGACAAAGACAAGTAGTATTTATGAGAATGGGAGGGGAACAATTACATCAACAGAAGGAAGGCATTTCTATTGGTACAGATAACATAACATAGTGATGTTAATTCTAAATAGTGTTTTTAATTTTCAGTCCAGTAGTCATCATCCCTTTAGTCAAAATTTCTTGCTGTCTTTGCAAACAGTTCTTTGGGGGAACAAGGTTGCTGAAGCCCTGTCCAGAGGTTATTTTGCCATTTTAACATTCTAAAGATTTGACCCATAAGGCAGGCAGTTCCTCTTGGATGATGGCCGCTCTGGCTCCATTTTAAAGTGGCTTCATTTATATTACTGTTTACAGGGAGATTCAAGCATGCAATCTGTTACTAAAATTCCCCTAAAGGTGTTTTACTAAATGCTTTCACATTCGGGTCCTCATTTTCTGTACAGAATAAATTATTATACCCCCATTCCATACTTGGGGGAAACTGAGGCATAGATAGCTTGTGTAGCAAACACGTGTGGCATGTAATATGTTGCATGTTTCATAATTCACTTATTTCCCACAGTCATGTTCTTACAGTTTGTTCCATGGACCAGCAGCATCAGCATCACCTGAGAACATTTTATTTATTTATTTGATATTTAGGTTCTAATTTTAATTTTTTATTATTATTATTTTACAGGGACAGAGAGTCAGAGAGAGGGATAGAGAGGGACAGACAGGAACGGAGAGAGATGAGAAGCATCAATCATCAGTTTTTCGTTGCGACACCTTAGTTGTTCATTGATTGCTTTCTCATATGTGCCTTGACCACGGGCCTTCAGCAGACCGAGTAACCCCTTCCCTGAGCCAGGGACCTTGGGTTCAAGCTGGTGAGCTTTTTTTTTTATTATTATTATTTTATTTATTTATTTACTTATTTATTTTTGCTCAAGCCAGAAGAGTCCGCCCTCAAGCTGGTGACCTCGGGGTCTCGAACCTGGGTCTTCCGCATCCCAGTCCGACGCTCTAACCACTGCGCTACCGCCTGGTCAGGCCTGAGAACATTTTAAAAATGCAAATTCTAGGACTCGAAAGTGGGCCTGCTCACTAGAAACTCTGGAGTGGGGCCAAGCGATCCGGGTTCCAACAAGCCCTCCAGGAGATTCTGGTGCACGCCAATGTTTGAAAACCTCTGTCTTACAATAACACTACAAAATCACTATAATTATTACCATTTTACAAACAGTGCAATTCAGGCACAGCAAAGACAATTGGTCCAGCCTCTTTTTTTTTTTTTTTTCCTTTTAGATACCAGGATTCTAATCCAGGTAGGTAGTTTGGTTCCAGAAACGTGGTGTTGGAGAGCACCACCAAGTTAAGATCAGGATCTCAAGTAGGATCAGCAATCTTTGGTCATTCGTTAATAACTTCGTATTGAACGGCTACTGTGCGCCAGGTACCGTGCTGAGTGTTGGGACCTGGGAACTCGCTCTCACTTGTCCAAGAAATGGGGCTGGGAGTCTCCGAGCAAAGACCTGTTAACACCGACCAGGGAGCGGTGAGGAGAGTCTGGAGCGGTCCCTTTAAAAGACCGGACCTGGTGAGCGGAACTGAGGAGCAACTTTGTGAGACGCCCCGGAAGGCCGAAAACTGTACATCCGGAAGTGTCTTAGGCGAACGTGAACCGAACAGCTCAGGCCCACAGTTATGGCCCGCAACAAGAAGAAGAAGCGAGATAGCTATAACCCGCGGCTGCGACTCGTTCTCAGCTTCGACGAGGAGAAGCGGCGGTGAGTGCTAACGCTGGACCATATGCTCTAGTGTTGCGGACAAGGCCTATGTCAGGGCCGAGTCGCTCACGCAGAGGATTCTTCCGGCCCCGCCCCCTTGTAGTCCGGGGCTCCCCCTGTACGCCCTCCCGCAGAATGGGAGCGGCCGCTCTCGGCCCCTAGCCTGTGGAATGGAATCTCCCGCCGGTCCGCCCTCCCTTGGCTCTTGTGGGAGCATCAACGCACATAATTTCTGTTTGCAACGGAAGAGCCGGGAGTTCGGTTCTCGGAGCAATGGCTTCGACCTCCCTAGCCCAGACCAGTAGCCCTGCACGTTGTATTCTCAGCTTTTTTTTTTTAATTTGTTTACTGATTTGAGAGAGACGGAAACATCAATTTGTTACACTTGGTTTTAGCCAAAAGGCCGAAAAGCGATGGAACACTAATTCGTTCTTCCACTTATGCGCTTATTGATTGATTCTTATATGTGTCCTGACCAGGATGGAACCCGCAACCTTGGCATATTGCTGAGGCTCTAACCAACTGATCTACCCAGTCAGGTCTCAGCTGTTGTTGATAAATGATGAGGGAATGAAATGAGTGGCCTAACTTAAGTTCATTTACTCACTCATCAGACATTTACTCTTACAGTTTGTGTGCCCCCTTGGCATATGGTAGTGAGTCAACGAAAAACCTAGTGTTGGGGAGGGTAATAGATGGAAACATTGCAGTCCACGCTACAGAGCTGAGAAGTGGTGGGGATCAGATAGATGGACGGAGGGAACGAAATGCTGGGGCATCCACAGGCTCGACACAGCTGGTCCCAGGGGGCGTGTGTCCTGGGGAAATGCAGTGTTGGTCCAGCAGAAAGTGTAGAGGTCTGGGTCAGGATTGCCTTGAAAGTCCCGTGAGACAGGGCTGAATTCACTGGGGAATGAAATTTGGCAGTATAGAAGAAGCCCCACCTGCTCTAAGCCCCGCCTGTTCTGAGTTCAAAGGCCCACAACCTATGCCCATCACCTGGCCCTGTTGCTTGAAGTTGAGAGCCTTGAGGGTAGTGAGTAGAAAGAGGCAGCATCACCCTTTTTCATAACCTCACACTCTGTGATCTTGGGCAGATAACCTCGCCTTTCCGTGCCTCAGTGACCCCTTCTATAAAACAGATTAGAGAGGATTACATGAGTTAACACATGTTAATTTTTGGAATGGTGCTTGGCATAGTGAGTGCAATTTAGCTGCTTTGGGAGCAAGCCTTTCTTTCCTTGTATCTCCTGACTATCCCTTGCCTCTTTCCTGTAGGGAGTACCTGACAGGCTTCCACAAGCGGAAGGTGGAGCGGAAGAAGGCAGCCATAGAGGAAATCAAGCAGCGGCTCAAGCAGGAACAGAAGAAGCTCCGGGAAGAGGTGCAGAGGGGGGAGGGCAGAAGAGTCAGAGACTGACTCCCAGGGTACTGACTTGAAACCTTGGATGGCCTGAATGGGTATCTGCAGGGATGAGGGGAGGTATGAGCAGGCCTGGGAAGCAGTGTGTACTGGTTGAGACACTGTGGGCCTATGTCTGGGGAAGGTTTAGGAAGGAATCTCCTGGTCTTTCACTCACTCAACCTGGAGCCAAGCAGTGCCCCTGCCTGAAGTGGAGAGGAAAGGCTATCATATGGCCCTGGCTGGTTGGCCCAGTGCATAGAGCATCGGCCTGGTGTATAGATATTCCAGGTTCAATTCTCAGTCAGGGCACACAAGAGAAGCGACCATCTGTTTCTTTCCATCTCCCTCTTCTCCCCCTTCTCCCTCTTCTTCCCCTCCTCGCCTTCCTCTACCTCTTCTCCCCCTTCTCCTCCCTTTCCCTCTTCCCCCTCTTCCCCTCCTGCAGCCAGTGGCCCAATCATTTCAAGCATTGGCCCAGGTTCTGAGGATAGCTTGGTTGATCCAAGTGTGTCACCTTCAGGTGCTAAAAATAGCTCAGTTGATTCAAGCATCAGCCCCAGACAGGGGTTGCTGAGTGGATTAGGTCAGGGCACATGTGGGAGTCTGTCTCACTGTCTCCCCTCCTTTCACTTAAAAAAAAAAAGCCCTGGCCAGTTGGCTCAGTGGTGAGCATCAGTCTGGCATGTAGACATCCCAGGTTCGCTTACCAGCCAGGGCACACAGGAAAAGCACCCATCTACTTCTCCATTCTTCCCCCTCTCCTTTATCTCTCTCTTCTCCTCCTGCAGCCAAGGCTCCATTGGAGCAAAGTTGGCCTGGGCGCTGAGGATGGCTCCATGGCCTCCACCTCAGGCACTAGAACAGCTCCGGTTGGAATGGAGCAATGACCCAGATGAGCGCATTGCCCCCTGGTGGACATGCTGGGTGGATCCCAGTTGGGTGCATGCGGGAGTCTGTCTCTCTGCCTCCCTGCTTCTCACTTCAGAAAAATACAAAAAAAAAAAAAAAAAGTAAGGCTATCATACTTACTGTGTTCCCTTCCCTCTGGTTTCAGCGCCACCAGGAATACTTGAAGATGCTAGCAGAAAGAGAGGAGGCACTGGGTAAGTCCTATAGTTGGCCTGATCTGAAGAATAGCCAATAGGCCTGGGTTTATTTATCCCTTGGTGAGTGGGAGGGTAGGGATGTAGGAGTTGCACTTCCTTAGCTGTAGGGTCTTGATATTGTCCCGGGGGGCCAGAGGTGGTCATTGGGTATCTCTAAATGTGAGTGGGTCAGAGATGGGGAGGAGACCCAAACCTCTTGGTAAATCAATCCTGAGCAGACAGCCCAGTTTCTGAGGCCTGGAGGGATGGAGGGTAGAGAGGAAGGGGCAGCAGCAGCTCCTGGTGTCACACTGGGCCTGTCCTAGATGGGGGCCAGGTGATCTGAGGTTTTCCCAGAACACAAAAGGAGGAGTTGTATTGATGACAACATTTATTGGCAGGCCAGGCTCTGGAGCTGGTGACTTCCTGGATACTCTCCAGAGTAGAGGGGGCCATTGCACTCCAGGATTAGGAGGGGCTGGAGCTTGGTTAATTATACCCTGCATCTAAGGCCTGGTTCTGTGCCCACCCTGCACAGAGGAGGCAGACGAACTGGACCAGTTGGTGACAGCAAAGACAGAGTCAGTTCAGTACGACCACCCCAACCACACAGTCACTGTGACCACCATCAGCAACCTGGACCTCTCAGGGGCCCGTCTGCTCGGACTGCCCCCACCTGAAGTGAGTGTCACTCCCAGCCCTGAAAAAGAAGGGACATGGGGGCAGCCTGGCTTGTCAGGGGTTGCTAAGTGCTGGTCCATGTCATGGAGACTCCAATGCAAGGAGCTCTTTCCCTTCTGGGCCTGGACAAAATCCTTGAGCCCTGGGGCTTCAGAGGCAGCTCCACTGCTGAGCAGCTGTGGAGCTGGGCTTCTCTTGCCTCTACTTTTACTGGAGTTTACTGATAGTAGCACCAGCCTTGTGGGATTGCCGTGAGGTTAAAAGTTGTGAACTCGGCCTGACCTGTGGTGGCACAGTGGGATAAAGCGTCGACCTGGAAGTGCTGAGGTCGCTGGTTCAAAACCCTGGGCTTGCCTGGTCAAGGCACATATGGGAGTTGATGCTTCCAGCTCCTCCCCACCTTCTCTCTCTCTGTCTCTCCTCTCTCTCTCTCTCTCTGTCTCTCCCTCTCCTCTCTAAAATGAAAAAAAAAAAAAGTTGTGAACTCGTGAGAAGCATTAAGATAGCTGTTTAGGCCCTGGCTGGTTGGCTCAGTGGTAGAGCGTCGGCCTGGCGTGCAGGAGTCCCGGGTTCAATTCCCAGCCAAGGCACACAGGAGAAGCGCCCATCTGCTTCTCCACCCCTCCCCCTCTCCTTCCTCTCTGTCTCTCTCTTCCCCTCCCGCAGCCAAGGCTCCATTGGAGCAAAGTTGGCCCGGGCGTTGAGGATGGCTCCATGGCCTCTGCCTCAGGCGCTAGAATGGCTCTGGTTACAACAGAGCAAGGCCCCAGATGAGCAGAGCATCGCCCCCTGGTGGGCATGCCGGTGGATCCCATGCCAGTCGGGCGCATGCGGGAATCTGACTGCCTCCCCGTTTCCAGCTTCCGAAAAATACAAAAAAAAAAAAAGATAGCTGTTTATGGGCCCTGGTA
Source organism: Saccopteryx leptura (assembly GCF_036850995.1). NCBI lineage: Eukaryota > Metazoa > Chordata > Mammalia > Chiroptera > Emballonuridae > Saccopteryx > Saccopteryx leptura. The sequence continues at coordinate 309,911,616 of NC_089503.1, forward strand.
GGGTAGCTCAGTTGCTTAGAACATCACCTCAATATGCTAAGGTTGTGGGTTTGATCCCTAGTTAGAGCACACACAACAAACAACCAATGAATGCACAACCAAGTGGAACAACAGATCAATATTTCTCTCAAATCAGTGAATAATTTTTTTTTGTAAATAAATTTTTTTAAAAAAACAGTTGTGCCCTGGCCGGTTGGCTCAGCGGTAGAGCGTCGGCCTAGCGTGCGGAGGACCCGGGTTCGATTCCCGGCCAGGGCACACAGGAGAAGCGCCCATTTGCTTCTCCACCCCTCCGCCGCGCTTTCCTCTCTGTCTCTCTCTTCCCCTCCCGCAGCCAAGGCTCCATTGGAGCAAAGATGGCCCGGGCACTGGGGATGGCTCTGTGGCCTCTGCCTCAGGCGCTAGAGTGGCTCTGGTCGCAACATGGCGACGCCCAGGATGGGCAGAGCATCGCCCCCTGGTGGGCAGAGCTCGCCCCTGGTGGGCGTGCCGGGTGGATCCCGGTCGGGTGCATGCGGGAGTCTGTCTGACTGTCTCTCCCTGTTACCAGCTTCAGAAAAATGAAAAAACAAACAAACAAACAAAAAAAACCAGTTGTTTACAAGCCCTGGCCGGTTGGCTCAGTGGTAGAGCGTCGGCCTGGCGTGCAGAGGTCCCAGGTTCGATTCCCGGCCAGGGCACACAGGAGAAGCGCCCATCTGCTTCTCCACCCCTCCCCCTCTCCTTCTTCTCTGTCTCTCTTCCCCTCCCATGGCGAGGCTTCATTGGAGCAAAGATGGCCCGGGCGCTGGGGATGGGAGCCTCTGCCCCAGGCTCTGGTCGCAACAGAGCAACGCCCCGGAGGGGCAGAGCATCACCCCCTGGTGGGCGTGCCGGGTGGATCCCGGTCGGTCGCATGCGAGAGTCTGTCTGACTGTCTCTCCCCATTTCCAGCTTCAGAAAAATACAAAAAAACAAAACAAAACAGTTGTTTACAGTAATCACATTGCATGATAAGCAGAAATAACACAGTATATCTGTGTGCACTGACAGTGAGTTTTCAACCTATGGGTTGTAAGTTATTAGCAAGTTGTGACCAACATTTTTCAAAAGTAAAAAATAAATAGAAGAGAATTATTGAAAATATCAGAAAGCATCACAGTAAGTTTATTTCAGTTAAAGTTGTGTCTGTCTGAGTTGTATAGAAATTTATATATAAACACCATTACAAAGTAAAGCACATTTCCTATCATGGGTTGTAGTGTGCTTAAGTCCAGAGCCACTACTTTTTTGTGTGTTCAGTCTTCTGAAAGTTCTGATACAAAGACAAGTCTTGTCCCCATTTTAGGGTTCTCCCATCTTTGAGTGTTAAGTGTCTACTGGAAGCTGAGGCAATGGAGGACTCTGAAGCACAGCTCTCCCCTGGGTAATACCTGCTCCAGGGCATACACAGCCTTCCTTCCCTGAGCCTCGGCCCAGGCCTGGGAGGCAGCAGATTGCTCCCTGACTCAACAGAGCCATGATTGCCCAGGCCTCCCAATCCATTGTTGTCTGTGACGGTCTTTGTCCTATGTTTCTTTAGCAGGTGGACAGGCTTGGGACTGAGGAGGAGGTGTCATCCATGGAGAAGCCAACCAAAGCCTTACCCAGGAAATCCAGAGACCCCTTGTTATCCCAGCGGTGAGCCAAGGCCTGTCCTTTCCTGTGAATCTGCTCTGCATGGTTGGCATTGACCCGGTCTGTAGAGCCACTTCCTACTGGCTTGTCGGGAGTGGTGTAGGGCAGGTGTGGGACCCAGAGTGGCCCTCTGCTCTGCCTGTCTGGTGGTCCTCAGTTCCTCCTCAGTGTCCCTCACCCCCATCCCCCAAGAATGGCTGACCCTAGTGCCCTTCACCTTGGGGTCAGGGTCTTTCTCTCTGAGCTAAGGAGCTGGCAGGCCCTCTGGGGTCAGAATAGGCTGCCTTTGGAATGGACTTGGTACTTCCAGTATTCAGGGCTTGTCCTGACTTCTGCATGAGCAGGGCCATCAGTCACCTCCAACCCAACACTTTTGCCCTGTTCCCCTGAATTAACTGAGGCCCTAATCTCACTAGCCTTTCACCCTCCGACAGGATCTCCTCTCTCACGGCATCGCTGCATGCACACAACCGCAAAAAAGTTAAGAGGAAACACTCCCGACAGACCCAGGACTCCACAAAGAAGCCCCCGAGTGCCACTCGTACTAGCAAGACCCAGCGCCGCCGGATGACTGGCAAAGCCCGGCACAGTGGAGAATGAGCCCGAGAACCGGGCCAGGCCCCATCCTAGGCTGCAAGGATCTGTCCTGTCTCTCCTCGGCTATCCCCGTAACCCAGCCTGCACCAAAGCCTGGGACTTTTACCCCAGACAGAGCAGGCACCTGAGAATTGGCCTCCATCAGGAGGAACCTTTAGGGTCAAATCGGGAGCATCTTCCCAAATATATACCCCACTGGGCCTTCATCAGATTTGCGAAACTAAGTGCAGTGTGGATTGTTTGTCCTTGTTCTTGATGCTAAACACCAAGGGTAGGTTTCTGGGGTGGTGGGCATGGTCAGGAAGTTGGGTCCATCCTCCCCTTCCAGCACTTTTGCCTATGAGTGTGAAAAGACAGTGTTGGGTCCAGGCCCCCTAATGGGTGCAGACCAGCATAATCACTGGTAGAATCCAGAGTCTGCCTGCTGAAATGCAAGCAACTGGGGTGGGGAGGTGAGAAGTGCCTAGTTCTACCCTTTACTGGCTGAGATGGCATGTCCCTTGCTTTGGTCTCTTTTGTTTCCTCAGTTGACATTGAGGTGTTAGAAGCGGATGAGTCTTGTGCTCTCCACCCTGAAACTGGGCCAGTTTCCCAGGCTTCCGCAGCTCCCAGGTGCAAGGAGAGATTCATCTTTCTTTTTTTTTTAATGCTTCATGAGTTTGTGTGTCATCCTTGCACAAGAGCTATGCTAATCTCCTCTGTATTGTTCCCATTTTATTAGGGGTTTTTTTTGTTGTTTTTGTGACAGAGAGAGACAGAAGGACAGATAGGGAGAGGCAGACAGGAAGGGAGAGAGATGAGAAGCATTAATTCTTCGTTGCAGCCCCTTAGTTATTCATTGATTGTTTTCCCATATATGCCTTGACTGGGAGGCTACAGCAGACCCAGTGACCCCTTGCTCAAGCCAGCAACCTTGGGCTCAAGCTGGTGAGCCTTGCTCAAACCAGATGAGCCCACACTCAAGCTGGTGACCTCAAGGTTTTGCACCTGGGTCCTCAGCATCCCAGTCTGATGCTCTATCCACTGCGCCACCACTTGGTCAGGCTGATTAATCCTTTTTAAAGAAAAGCATCTCGATCCTGGCTGGTTGGCCCAGCAGTAGAGTGTCAGCCTGGTGTGTGGAAGTCCTGGGTTCAATTCCTGGTCTGGCTTGAACGGGTGGTGGCGCAGTGGATAGAGCGTTGGACTGGGATGAGGAAGGACCCAGGTTCGAGACCCCGAGGTCGCCAGCTTGAGCACAGGCTCATCTGGCTTGAGCAAAAAGCTCACCAGCTTGGACCCAGGGTCGCTGGCTCCAGCAAGGGGTTACTCAGTCTGCTGAAGGCTCACAGTCAAGGCACATATGAGAAAGCAATCAATGAACAGCTAAGAAGTCACAACGCGCAACGAAAAACTAATGATTGATGCTTCTCATCTGTCTCCATTCCTGTCTGTCTGTCCCTGTCTATCCCTCTGACTCTCTCTCTGTCTCTGTAAAAAAAAAAAAAAATTCCTGGTCTGGGCACACAGGAGAAGCACCCATCTGCTTCTCCACCCCTCCCCCTCTCCTTCCTCTCTGTCTCTCTCTTCCCCTCCCGCAGCCAAGGCTGCACTGGAGCAAAGTTGGCCCGGGCGCTGAGGATGGCTTTATGGCCTCTGCCTCAGGCGTTAGAATGGCTCTGGCTGCACTGGAGCAACACCCCCTGGTGGGCATGCCAGGTGGACCCCAGTCGAGCGCATGCAGGAGTCTGTCTGACTCCTCCCCACTTCTAAGTTCAGAAAAATACAAAAAAGAAAAGAAAAAAATTAAAAAGCGTCTCACCTGAAAGTGTGGCCCTCTCCAAGCAGACCCCCCCCGCCAGGCACCCAGCTGGTGTTCTGCAATGCTGCCATTTCTTCATACTCCTTCCAGATCTTCAAGCTTGGCCTCAGTTATTGAAAACCAGCCTTGTCCCTTCTTTGTCTCAGCTTACTAGTGACCCACCTCACACACTCTGCTGTTCTCCTGATCAGGAGGTGCCCTGGGCAGAATCTGCCTGCAAAAGGTAGGAGTGGTACCATCAAGGACACCAGAGCATTGTTCTGGGGCATTGTCGGATTCCCCCCATACCACTTACTGGTTCCCGTGATTCTGAGCTGGAGCGCTCAGATTTCATGTTGTACCCTGATTAGGGGACCCATGCTGGGCCCTAATGCAAGGACTGAAAGTTCTTGACTAGTGTGGAAGATGGTCCAGGTGACAGGAAAGTGCTGTCATGGAAGCACAGCTACAAGGTCCATGGCCTTTGGACTTGGGATTCTGGAGGAGAGGGAGCCGAAGTCTGTGTGGCAGCCTTCCTGCCACTCACCCCATGGAGAGCCTTCCAGGAGCAGCCCTTCCTCACCATTGGGTGGCTCAGGAACAGTGGTTCTTGTTAGGCTGCACCTGGGGGGTGGAGAGGGCAGGTGCTTTCCCATGTCATCATCAACACCTACTGCGTATCTGGTGATATCTGATCATGGCTGATGAAGGGCTGAAGGCCACACCTGGGCATGGAATGCAAAGCTCAGGGCTTAGGCCTCATAACCTGGCTTCTCAGCTCTTTTTACCTGCTCTTCCTGCTGCCTTTCGGTTGTCCTTCCTTGTGCTTGGGTTGAGTGACTCACCCTGCTTGGTTGGCTCCATCCAGGACAGAGCCCATTACCAGGCTCTCCAGCTGGTTCTGGTACTCAACCCAGGGGAGCTGAGTGTGACCTTTGCCCTCACAGGCTCCTGAGAGCAGGAACACATTTAGGCTTGGGGAATCTGTGCACATAGCAGGGTTTGGGTTTGTTTTGTTTTTGTGACAGAGAGAGAGAGAGAGAGACAGATAGGGACAGACAGGAAAGGAGAGAGATGAGAAACATCAATTCTTTGTAGCAGCACCCCAGTTGTTCATTGATTGCTTTCTCACATGTGTCCTGGCTGGGGGGCTACAGCAGACCTAGCGACCCCCTGCTCAAGCCAGCGACCTGGGGTTCCAGCTGGTGAGTCTTGCTCAAACCAGATGAGCCCGCACTCAAGCTGATGACCTCAGGGCCTCGAACCTGGGTCCTCCGCATCCCAGTCTGATGCTCTATCCACTGCGCCACTGCCTGGTCAGGCAGCAGGGTTTAGGTTTGAATGTTGGCTCTGCCACTTGGCCACAGTCTGAGCTCCTTGTTTTGCTAACCTCTGGGTCTGTTCCCCAAGTGTAGGATGACAAAAGACAACCTACCTCTTAGGGCTGCCCCTAAGAGGCTAAAATGAGAACATGCATATGAACCAGTTTCCATGGTACCTGGCATTCTCCAGTGTGCCTCCATTGTGTATGTGGCTGCTGCTGACTGCTGAGACATCTCCCCATCCCCAGTGACATGGTTTATTTACAACTTATACCTACAATGTGTAATGTTTATTACTATATCATTCTTGTTATTCTCCTGTGTATGTCTCTAATCCTTCCAGCAGACCAAGGAAATTGAGTCCCGATAGTTTTGCCAGGCCTAGGATCAGGAGTGGTGAAATCAGAACCAATGGAGAACTTGTCTTCTCCCAGGGGCTCCTCTCGCTTTGTTCCACATCTGAATTCTTTACTCCTGCTGCTCGCATCTGTGGGTTCAGGCCTCTAGGAGCTATATCAAGGCTTGGGTCTCTAAAGGGGTCAGTAAAAGCAAGCATGGCCACTCTGGATCACCACTATGCAGCCACCATGGGCTGGAGCCAGCCCTGGTGACCCTTTTAGAGACTGTGCCTTCCTGCTCCTGCTCCATTGGGCCATGGCTCCCTGCATGCTGCATGTCTATCTTGCCTTCCCAGAGCAAGTGATTCTCCATCAGGCCTGTGAGCAGGGAAGGCTGGAATGAGCATTTCCACTTGACAGAGAGGAAGCTGAGGCTCAGTGGGATAGAGAGGGAACAGAACTGTCATTGGCCTTTCTGCTTCCCCAGACGTCTGAAGAGGAGTGTCCCAGCCATAGGAAATGGCATGAGCAAACGTGGAGATGAGCAGGCGCAGGCTTCAGGAAGTAATAAAGGGGATGTGAGGCTGGAACTAAATGATGACAAGTGGTGATGCTGCCTTGGCTGCCACCATTCCCCCTTAGCTCTGAGCTATCCCTCAGAAGGATGCAACCAGGGAGCTCCAGAGCTAGGGACAGTGAAGAGGACCACCATCACCCTGCTCCTGGTCTTCCCTTGTCTCACTCATTCTGTCCACTCCAGCCTCTCCATACCTGTCCCCTCAACTGTAAACGCTCTTCCCCAGGATCTGCACACTCACTGCTCCATCTTCTCCAGGTCTTTGCTCAAATGTCACCTCTCAATGCAGCCTTCCATGACCACACCAGATACTTTTAACTCCCTACATGTTTCATTTTTCTCCTTAGCACCCATCACCAGCCAACATATCCCACATACTGCATATTTATCTAGTTTGTGGTCTTTTTGTCTCCAGTGAAATATGAGTGTTACAAAAGCAGATTTGGTCTTGTTCACTGATGTATCCTTAGCATACACAACTGACAAAAGTAGGGGCTCCATAAGTATTTAATGAATTGTTGGGAGGGCCATTCTGAGTTGGCTTCAGGTTTTACTAATGGGTGGGAGCAAGAGGGCAGGGGCCATACCTTGAGCATCAAACTCAAACTGGGTGCCTACCCACCCTAAACTCAGAGAGGTCAAGGAACTTAGTCAAAATTACACAGCCAGGAAGTGCTAGAGTCAGATACTGAACATGAGTCTCACCTACTCCCTGTTTTGCTGACAGTAATTGGGGCCAAGCAGAAAGCTCATTTTTTATTTTTTTATTTTTTTTTTATTTTTATTTTTTTTACAGAGAGAGTCAGAGAGAGGGAAAGATAGGGACAGACAGATAGGAACGGAGAGAGAAGAGAAGCATCAATCATTAGTTTTACGTTGCGACACCTCAGTTGTTCATTGATTGCTTTCTCATATGTGCCTTGACTGGGGGGCTACAGCAGACCGAATGACCCCTTGCTCAAGCCAGCGACATTGGGCTCAAGCTGGTGAGCCTTGCTCAAACCAGATGAGCCCACGCTCAACTGGCGACCTCGGGGTCTGGAACCTGGGTCCTCTGCATCCCAGTCCGATGCTCTATTCACTGCGCCACCACCTGGTCAGGCTCATTATTCTTTTATTTTGTTTGTTTGTTTTTTTACAGGGACAGAGAGTCAGAGAGAGGGATAGACAGGGATGGAGAGAGATGAGAAGCATCAATCATCAGTTTTTCCTTGTGACACCTTAGTTGTTTATTGATTGCTTTCTCATATGTGCCTTGACTGCGGGTCTTCAGCAGACCGAGTGACCCCTTGCTCAAGCCAGTGACCTTGGGTCTAAGCTGGTGAGCTTTTGCTCAAACAAGATGAACACACGCTCAAGCTGGCGACCTCGGGGTCTCGAACCTGGGTCCTCCACATCCCAGTCCTACACTCTATCCACTGCGCCACCGCCTGGTCAGGCTCATTATTTTATTATTATTATTTTTACAAGGACAGAGAGAGAGAGAGTTAGAGAGAGGGATAGATACAGACAGACAGGAATGGAGAGAGATGAGAAGCATCAATCACTAGTTTTTCGTTGCGCGTTGCGACTTCTTAGTTGTTCATTGATTGCTTTCTCATATGTGCCTTGACCGTGGGCCTTCAGCAGACTCAGTAACCCCTTGCTTGAGCCAGTGAAGCTGGTAAGCTTTTTTTTTTTGCTCAAGCCAGATAAGCCCGCGCTCAAGCTGGCAACCTCGGGGTCTCAAATCTGGGTCCTTTCGCATCCTAGTCCGACGCTCTACCCACTGTGCCACCACCTAGTCAGGCAACATTATTCTTTTTATGAAGCTGTATCTTTGCCTGTTCTATCCTGGGCCAGGCTGACCTCTTCAGAGGCCGTCTCTCCTACTGGTCAGTGGGCTCCTCAACTCAGAAGGAGCCACATTTTATTTATGTTATCATCTCCCCAGTACCCAGCTCGGGCATGGCTATACCAGGTACATGTGAATGTCTGACTGAATTAGTGCAAACACTGTGTAATCGCCGGTGGAGGCAGACAAACAGGGTTTTAGTCTTGCCTCTGCCACTTACTAGCTGTGTGACACTGGCAAGTGAATTTCTATGATCCTCACTTGCTGTGAAATGAAGAGCTTGGTATTTAATCTTTCACATTACTATGTCTTCATGAATGTAAAGATTTTGGACTAGCAGCTGCCACATAGATAATGCAGAATAAACGTTAGCTTAAAAATGTTAGACTTGGACACTAGAATCTATGTAAACACAATAAATTAAAATCAATTAAAGAAAAAAAATGTTAGACTTGCCTGACCAGGTGGTGATGCAGTGGATAAAGCATTGGACTGGGACGCAGAGGACCAAGATTCAAAACCCAGAGGTCGGCCCTGGCCGGTTGGCTCAGCGGTAGAGTGTCGGCCTGGCGTGCGGGGGACCCGGGTTCGATTCCCGGCCAGGGCACATAGGAGAAGCGCCCATTTGCTTCTCCACCGCCCCCCCTCCTTCCTCTCTGTCTCTCTCTTCCCCTCCTGCAGCCAAGGCTCCATTGGAGCAAAGATAGCCCGGGCGCTGGGGATGGCTCCTTGGCCTCTGCCCCAGGCGCTAGAGTGGCTCTGGTCGTGGCAGAGCGACGCCCCCTGGTGGGCAGAGCTTCGCCCCTGGTGGGCGTGCCAGGTGGATCCCGGTCGGGCGCATGCGGGAGTCTGTCTGATTGTCTCTCCCCGTTTCCAGCTTCAGAAAAATACAAAAAAACCCCAAAAAACAAAAAAATCCAGAAGTCACCGGCTTGAGCGCGGCTCATCCAGCTTGAGCGTGGGCTCACCAACTTGAGCGTGGCATCATAAACATGACCCCCATGGTCGCTTGCTTGAGCAAGGGGTCACTCAATCTGCTGTAGCGCCCCCCACACACCCATCAAAGCACATGAGAAGGCAACTGATGAACAACTAAGGTGCCGCAACGAAGACTTGATGCTTCTCATCTCTCTCCATTCCTGTCTGTCCCTCTCTGTCACAAAAAAGACTTTTAAAATAATTTATTTTTATTTAGACAATTAAATTTAACAGGGTGACATTGGTCAACTAGAGTACATAGATTTAGAGAAAACATTTCCACATCATTTGGACAGTCAATTATGTTGTATACCCATCACCCAAAGTCAAATCATCCTCCCTCACCTTCTATTAATATTTGTTTCTCTTTGTCCCCCTCCCCCACCCTCTCCGCTACTCCCTTCTCCTCCCCCTGGTAACCATTGCACTGTTATCCATGTCCATGAGTCTCAATTTTGTGTCCTACCTATATATGGAATCATACAGTTCTTAGAAAAGTTAGGCTTTTTAAAAGATGGAACTGTGCATATATATGAGTGAGCGTCACATCAATGAAAGTGTGCAAATAGAGGTCAAAAACCCCTAGGCATTTAATTTCATCCTCACAGATAATATTATTACCCTCATAAAAATTAGAAAACTGAGGCCCTGGCCAGTTGGCTCAGTGGTAGAGCATCAGCCTGGCGTGCAGGAGTCCTGGGTTCGATTCCCAGCCAGGGCACACAGGAGAAGCGCCCATCTGCTTCTCCACCCCTCCCCCTCTCCTTCCTCTCTGTCTCTCTCTTCCCCTCCCGCAGCCAAGGCTCCATGGTCTCCGCCTCAGGCACTAGAATGGCTCTGGTTGCCACAGAGCAACGCCCCAGATGGGCAGAGCATCGCCCCCTGGTGGGCATGCCGGGTGGATCCCGTCGGCACATGCGGGAGTTTGTCTGACTGCCTCCCCGTTTCCAACTTCAGGAAAATACAAAAAAAAAAAAAAAAAAATTAGAAAACTGAGTCACAGAGAGGTTAAGTTTCTAGACCAAGGTCTAGGCGAAAGCCACTTTAGGAGTCTGTAGCGGGAATTATCCAGCGGAATAAGAGGTCAGAAGGAGCCAGACTCACCAATGCTACCCGTCTCACGGGCCCACTGAGGATACGGACTCCGCTGCTCAGGCTAAACGTGCGACGGGTCCCGCGCGAGGCATCTGGGCACCGCCCGCCTCTGCCCTGCCCCTGGTTCTCGATTGTCCAATCTCACAGCCTTTATGTTAATAAGAACCTAGAGGAAGCCTATGAAAGAGCGGCAGGGGCGTGGTCTTTGGCCACCTCCCGGGCAACGTTCTGATTCATTGTTAAAATAAAGAGGCTGTGACCTCGGCGCCCAACCCACCGCGGTACCCCTGTGCGTGGAAATTCGAGCCGAGGTTAGTACTGCGTAGTGGAAAGGGTGGAGGGGAGGAGAATAAGGGGGAAAAAGTAGAGAGGTGAGGGATACAGGGAGGGGCTGCCTGACTGGCTGGATGGAGAGAGGTCCAGGGGTCCATTCTCTGGTGGGGTATCTGTGTCCTCTGCAGATTTTTCATTGTTATATCCACAGCTAAAGTGCATTTCAGAGAAGGATTCTGACAGAGAAGGATTCTGACAATTGGTTAGGGGTGGGAAGGAGGAAGTGGGAGCGTTGAGGTGAACATGGAGTAAAGCAAAGCCTTCCACATTGCCCCCAGAAAAATGAGTGGAGGTTTCCATCTGAGGAGATACTCCTTTATGTGGCTGGACTGGGAAAGAACCGCCCAAGCTGGGTGGGACGGATTCATTCCCCCTCTACCACTGGAAGCAGGGAGCAATGCCAGGAGAAGAGCCCTGAGAGGATCAGAGCCACCGAGGGGCCAGTGGATCTCCCCCCACCCCAACAGTGCCCTGCCACCTCCCCAGGGTCTGATGGTGGAGGAGCCAGGAACCTTTGCCCAGGTTGTCCCAGAGGAGAACTTGAAATTCCCCAGCTCTCAGGTTAGATTGGCAAGAAAGGCCTGATCCCCTGGGACAAGGTGGAGGAAATTCTCCAGAGGAGGACAGGTATGGGCAGTGATCTCAGGGCACCATAAGGGGCATGTGTGTTTGAGAATATGGATTCCTCTCACCCCCATTCCTTCCTAGGGCTCTGTGGGTTAGGAGGGCATTTTCAAGTCACTGTTGAGGCCTCCAGCCCACCCTCCAGGGCATGGCATTGGAGCTCTCAGTGTCACAGAAGAGACAGCCAAGTCAGAACGCCAGGGTAGCTTTGCTACAGACTTGCTGCGTGACTTTAGGTTGTTTACGTTTGTTTATGACTTTGTCCTTAACTCTGAAAATACATGACTGACCTTTTGCCTGACTCCCAGAATTTGCCAAAGGACCTGTGCGAGTTGGCAGTGTGATCCAGTGCCCCGCACATCCACCTCCTAGTGTGTGTGTGTGTGTGTGTGTGTGTGTAGAGGAGGCACACAGACCTGGGTTTGAACCCAGTTCAGCCACTAGGACCTTGCAAGTTATGGAACTTCTGTGAACCTTCCTTGTCTCATCTGAAACTGACATTAATTTTATCCACAATGCAGGGTAATTGTAAGGCAGGAGCTGCCCTGGCCTGACTCACCCAATATGGAGGGGGAGTCTGGGAATGTCCCCTGTGAACACTTTGAGGCCAATGTGCTTGCCCAGAGATGCTGTCAAAACTGCTTTCACCCTGAGGAGGCTCACAGAGCAAGGCACCAGGTGGGCTGGCTTTCCTGAGTGGTTGGGGTGGTTTGGGATGGGGAGTCCATGTTAGGCTAAGGCCTGGCTGGGACATTCACTTGCAGTTGAACTCAGACACTGGCCTTCCTCCTGGGCAGAGCCTCAACTTTCTTTTTTTAATGCTAAGTTTTTTGGGGGTTTTTTGTTTTGTTTTGTTTTTAAGATTTTACTTATTCATTTTAGAGAAGGGGGGAGAGAGAGAGAAAGAGAGAGAAGGTGGGAGGAGCAGGAAGCATCAACTCCCATATATGCCTTGACTGGGCAAGCCCAGGGTTTCGAACCAGCGACCTCAGTGTTCCAGGCCGACGCTTTATCCACTGCGCCTCCACAGGTCGGCATAGCCTCAACTTTCTCATCTACACAATGAAGTAGTGGGACCATGTTAATGTTTCCCAAATGCATTATTCTCCTGATTTTATGATTATTTTTTTAGCCATAGTTTCATATAATCTACTATTTACCTTATTCTTTAAATCAAAACCCTTTTTATACTTATACTAAAACAGAACTTTACATTATCACCACAAATTGAAAAGTAGGATCATATCCTTTATTTAGAAGGTTAAAAAGAAAGGGGGGGAAAAAAAGACAAAAACCAGAAGTGTCATTAAGTTCTAACTGGAGATTATTGTTGCCTGAAGGCTCTGAGCCTGAGTCCTGCTGCCTCTATTAAAAAGAGAGATTGGCAGATGTTAGAGAGGTGTTAGAGATACCCCAGCACCCACCAGAAACCTTCTCCTTGAAGATGTTGAAGGAGTGAAGCATTTTCTTACTTTGGGATCAATGTGGTCTTAGGCCAAAGTCCCCATACTCATAAACCCAGAGCTCCTAGTACACATGCTATGAGAGGAATGGGACCTGTGAATCTCCATGGCCCTGCCAGCCTTGATCCATTATGGCTCTGTCATTCCCAGAGGTCCTGAGGCTCCGTTTAAGCCTGGCAGTCAGAACCATGTAGGGGAGTTTGGCTCCAAGAGGTGACCAATATAAGGGAGTCACCATTTAGCTTTGAAGCCACATAGGCCAGAGCTCCAGTACTAGGTTTGACATTTCCTGCTGTGTGACCTTGGGTCATTTACCATCTCTGGCTTCACTCTCCTAAAGAGTAAAGTGGGCTTCTCACTCAGGGCGTCTGGCACTGCTTAAGTCACATGTGACTAATTCAGTACTCATTAGTTTCCTCTCCCTCCTTCTCAATCAGGAAAACAAATCTGAGATTCCTTTCTATTGTAGCAGCCCCCCATCCCCAATTCTGAGAACAGATGCCTGAGAGCTCAGTGAGTCCATCTCCCATGGAAATAGCCTTTTCCCAATGGGTAGGGAGTGGCAAATGAGGAACAAGAGAAGAAATTTGGATTCAACAGGTTTGAGGATTCAACAGTCTCAGTCCCACTACTTCCCAGCTGAGACCTCGGGCCAGCTCATACATTCACACATATTAATAGGTACTTAACATATGCCAGGCATTATACTCAATATTGGGAAAACAGTGATAAGTAACACAGACATAGCCATTGGCTCATAGGGTATGTAGTCTAGCAAGAGAAATGGAGACTAAGAAATTAAATATGTAAATAATTATGGTTGTGATAAAACTTGTAAAGAATAGCAAGTAGCATGAGGATAAATGGTAGGTTTCTCCAAGGAAATAATGTTTCAGTTGCTTGGTAAAGGCTGTCAGGACATTGGCGGTGAAGTTGGGAGAAGAGGAAAGGAAGGGAACAGTAAGTGCAAAGGCCCTGAGGCAGAAAGGAGGAGGTATATTGGAGGATGGAAAGGCCATCGAGAGGGAGGGGCACAGGAACTCCAGAACAAGGATGAAGAATAAGGTGAGAGCTGATCTCACCAGGCCTTGTGGGGCCTTATAGACATGCTGACTTTGAACTTTTTCCTGAGGGACATAGGAGCCAATGAAGATTTTAAATGGGAATGATCAGATTTGCATTTTCCAAAGTCACTTTGACTGCAGGGCAGAGAATGGAGTGCAGGGAGTGAGAGTAAATCAGAGTGACCAGCAAGGAAAAGGTACAATTACTCTTGTAAGAGATGCTGGAGACTTAGCAGAGAGAATGACTGCATTTCAAAACTAACTGGACAGGAGAATGTAAAAGATTTGGTACCTGAGGAATATGGAGGGGGTGGAACATGGCTGACTTGTAAGTTACTTCCTGAGGCAGGTACTTGAGATAGGAAATCCATCTAGAGTTGTCTGGAGTGGTGAGTGAGAGGTTCCTGTGGGCCACACTGGAGATGAGGGAAGTTACTGAATTACAGAGCTAAGAAGCCATACCTCAGTGAGATACGAAAGCTCAGGATCTGACGCTGATTGGTCTTGCTCATGGATGAACAGTTTCAAACTTGTAGAATCACAAAATTTGTGTGTTAAAGAAGCATCCCCCAACCTGGGAGGCGCTGTGCAGTTCTCAGCTGGATCCCTCATTACACCTGGGCCCAAACTCTTCCCTGGGGGCCTGGTAAAGTTAACTCTTGGGGGAGTTCTGACATCTTCACCTATCTGGGAATATGCAGGAATAGCCTGGGTCTCTCCCAGAAGCTTGCTCCGGCTCCCCTAAGATCCCAGCTCTGGATATGTCTCTGCTCTGCTCTCAGCTGAGTCTCTCATGGGTGGGTGTGGCGGGTGGCTTGCCCTGGAAATCACTCTGCCTGATCCGGTCCCTGCCAGGATCTGGATGGAGGGAGTGATCCTAAATGGGAGGGTCAAGCTGTTTGCCAGGCACCACACATCCCTTTTTAATGTATTTATTCTTAAGTGTATTTAACATCCCATCGATTTAACACTAATAAAATTTCTATTTAATATTTTTATATTCTCTTATATTTAAGATGTCCAGACCAGGCACTGTCCTAAGATAAGACCTTTACAAATATTAACTCATTTAATTCCTATAACTCACCTAGGAGGTGGGGTCCTCTTCTCATCCCAGTTTTGTAAATGAGAAAACCAGGCTCAGAGAGAGGAAGCCAAATGGCTGAGGTCACTCAGCTGGGAAGTAGAGGCGCCAGGATTGGGCCTGATGTCTGTCTGAGGCCAGGGCCCGTGCTGACCCGCCAAACAGGAAATCAGAGCCAGGGACTAGCCTCTGGGCCCGCTCCTGTGGGCCGTGGGTAATGATGGAGGCTGGGCATAAGAGCAGAAACGAGGTGCCATGACCAGCTGGGGGTCCTGATGGGCCAAGCCAGGCTGGGACCCCTAAGCAGTACCCCAGCAAGCTACTCCCTCTTCATTCATGCGGCAAGGTCCCTAGGGCGGCCAAGGCGCCAGGCCGGGTTGTGGATCTGACACCTCCCGCTGCCGGGCTCTGATCAGAATCTGGCTCCAGGGCAGGGGGCGAAACTGAACCCAGACAGGCTCCTCTGGCTTGGATGGCAAGGCAGACACCCCAGCCCCATTCCTTGGCCTTGCCTAGGTCCTGCTAGTGGCCGCCTTCTTAGAACCCAGAGAGTCTGTGCCCACCCTGGGGCTGTGGCCAGGCTGTGGGCTCAGCCTGAGCTCTGGGGCTCCAGGGTCCCCAGGGAGCCCATGCGCAGGCCCCCGCCCTGCCGGCTCTCAGGTGAGCTGTGGGGATCAGGTTCCTGTGGTTTCATGTCCTGCATTGTTCTTGGCTGGGTCCCGGCTTATGAAACAGTAATGAGGGGCCCCTGCTCCTGCAGCCGGCCCCTCTAAGGTTTCTGCTGCCTCGGCCGCCGCCACCACGGCCCAGAGTCGAGGCCTGGGAGGGCGGCAGCGTGGGGGCCTGAGCCGGAGCCCCCCGGGGATGAGGGTGCTGACAGCCGCCAGCCGCCACCACCGCTGGAGCCCTCCGCCCAGGTAACCCGAGAGGAGGCGGGGTGCAGGGTGCTGTGGCCGCTGTCTCCCACCACCAGGGGAGGGCCCTGCCACCCCAGGAGGTGGGGAGGGTGGGGGGGCCTTCCCAGAGGTGAGCAGCCGTTCCCCCTGGGTGAGCCCAGCACCAGCCTTCACAGGTGTGGCCTTGCTGGGGGCGGAGGGAGACAGAGCAAGCCGGCGGCTCAGAGCCTCCTTCTCCACCTCAGGGCCTTGACCCTCCAGCCCAGGAGCCCCCTGGCCTTCCTTTAGTGGGGCAAATCTCTCCTTTCCTCCAAGGCCTTTTTTCCTCATTTCCTCCTGCCTCATACTACCTCTTCCAACTCTCCAGGCTGGCTAGTTCTTCCCCACCCTCCTTCCGCATCCTTGCCCTCTAGCTACACAAAACCCTTTGGGGTCCTTTTGTGCACTCCATATACTCAAGCATACCCACCTACGTATGCGCCAACACACATGGAAACAAACTTACATGCACTTGTGCAAACATACGCACTAGTGTACCTCTGGACTAGCCTACACATGCATGCACGTGGGCACAGTTGCACACCCACACATACCTGTACACATGTGTGCATGCACACACCCTCTACCTCGGCCAGCCCTCAGCTTGGTTCCCCAGGGGTGCTTCCAACCTGAAAGACAGCTCTCCTTGAGAAGTCTGAGATCCCAGGAGGAGATGCCTGGAGACGTCCACACTGCCCTGTGGGGGGAGGGGCCCTGCAGGGGGAGGGGAGCCCCCACGTGGGCCATGAGGTGCCTCCTCTCTCCGACTTTGTCCCAGGAGCCTAGGAGCCCTTCAGGTGCTGAGGCACCATACTGCGACCTGCCCTGCCACTTACCTGCCTCTGAGGACCTGCAGACTGCCTCAACCTCTGGGTGCCAGCCTGTGGTGGGCTTGGGCTTTGGTCCAGGGTCCGACAGGTGGGTAAAGTTCCAGGGCCTGGGGAGGGACTCTCCGGGGCAGCCCTCACCTACCCCACCTGAACTTCTCCGCATAATGGTAGTGTCTGTCTGATGGCTGTGGTGTGAGTCACATGGTCAGTGCATATAGCTGGGCACCGTGGGCACATTCCTTGGGCCTTAGCTCTGCTTCACTCCAGGGAACAGAGCACCCATGCACCCACCCTGCCGTGGGCATGGCTCACAGCCCGCTCACATTTCCTTGTTCCCTTTGCACAGCTTTAAAAAATTAAACAGGTTTATCACCCACCCACCTGACTCTACTGCTCCAGGCTCTGGGATTCCCTCCACCGCAGTCCTGAGCTGAACTGTAGTCCCCTTTGGGGGTGAGGTGCTTTGGGAGGGCATGGCTGAGGGTCTAGAAACCTGGGGTCCAGCTTCAGCTTCACCCTGTTGCGCTGTAAGAGCTTGGGAAAGTTATTCCCTCTTTAAAATATAAGAATTGAATCAAATCAGCATTGCTTGGGAGATGTGTCCTCATAGGCAGACATTATTTTTTTAAAAAAGCAAAAGCTCTGCCATCAAATATGTTTCAGAAAGTCTGGGAAAAACAAAGTTGGGTATCTTTCTTGCAAGACTTGTCAAAGCCTTTAGTTTGCAGACATGCCTTGTGCTTTGCGTGGGGAGGGTAGATGTGTGTACTATGTCCCAAACTTATTTGGCTACAGATGTCTTTTTCAGGGGTCAGTACCTATTTTCATCTTTTAGGTCAATCTGTGGGTCACTGTTTGGGGATATTGCCAGCTCTAAGCCTATGTGGGCCCATGGCCACCCTGACTGGCTTCTCCAAAGGAGGGCTTTCTCTGCAGTTCCCTCCCTTGACATCCAGACAGGTGACACTGTCACTGCCCCTGGAGCTCTGCTACCTCTCAGAGTACCCCCATTAACTCAGCACAATTATGTCTTAGTATAACTGAGTTTGAGTCCCCACTTCTGCTTCAGTGACAAAGGGTTGGGGTTGGGGCTGGGGCCACAACCCTTGCTCACAATGCATCTCTGCCCTTTCCTAGCTCTGTGTCCTTGGCCAGTCGCTTGGCCTCTCTGAGCCTTAGTTTCTTCATCTGTAAAATGGGAATCATTACACTCACTTCAAAGGGAGGCTGTTGTAGCGGAACAGGGCAACCCACGTATGAAGCCCAGCACAAAGAGCCCTCAGTGTCAACTCCCTCTTCCCCTGTAACGTGAGGTGTGTGTTTATCTGAGTGATGGTGTTCCTCCTTAATTCCCATTTCTTTTGGGGAAACAAGTCATGAATCTGTCTCCTCTCTCAGGGGTCCATCAGCGGGGCTCTATGCAGAGGGCCTCATAGCCACCCCTGGGAACAGGAGCCAGGACCCTGAGGAAGCACCCTATCTCGAGTGCCTGGACTCCTCCCTGTGTAGTAGCTTCGACGAGAGCTCTGATTCTGGCACCAGCTCCAGCCCTACCTGTGACACCCCTGATGATACCAGCAACTCGGCCTCTGTGGTGAGCTGTAGGCAGGAGGCTGAGGGCAAGAACAGATCACCCCAAACTTCCAGAGGAGGGCTGAGCCTCTCACACTAAGGAACTGGGATAAGGGCCTCCAGACTTAGTGGGCTCCTCAGGCCACTGAGCCTACCCACCTTGGAGGGATATGAGTCTCAGCAGGGTTGGCCCGGGAGGGCTGGGGGTCTTCCTATGGAAAGATGGAGGGCGGGGATTTCATTGATGCAGAGCTCCATGTGAATTACCAATAGGCTCAGGATGTTGGGTGAGCTGTCCAGAGCAAGGATGGGATTTATTCCGGACCCTCTGCCTTGATTACACACACTAAGCCCTGTGACTGGCCCTGGCAGTGGACAGGGAAGAGAGCAGGCTTGGGGGGCCTGGCCAGGGCTGGGGGCCTTTTAGCTGGGAGAAGAAGAGACTCAGGGGAACTCTGTGGGCATTTGCCTCTCAAAGGACTGTCACAGGGTAGAAGAGGCAGACTATCCATGAGACCTCTGGGGGGCGAATGACAGGAAAGTGATGAGTTGGCGAGCATGGGCTCAGGAAGGCTCACCGCCCCCCTTCATGGCCCTGTTTTGGGACAAGAAAACTGAGACTCAGAGAAGGAAAGGAACTTAGTTGAAGCCATACATTTGGGAAATACATACATTTGGGGAAGACTTTAAATCTACTTCTCTCTGGACCCTGGGAGGTCTCTGGGGTGGGGGACTGCTATGCCACGGCCCTCCTACTACCTAGTGTTCAACTGCCCTGGGTTCAAATCCCCTCCCATTGTAACCCATTTCCTAGCTGTGTGATTTTGTGCAAGTTCCTAGCTCTGCAGACTGCCTACATCATGGGGTTGATTAGGATTAACTGAGTTTACACCTGTGAAGAGCCAGGCACAGTGATGGGTATACAGCAGGTCCTTTCCCTCTCAATGCCAGGTCCTTTTGCTCTACCTGTCTTATGCTGGGAGTGCCAGCCCTGGGGTCTCTTTTAATCTCCAAGCACACTTTCTCCTTTCCTTCCCTGGCAGGACTGGGATATTGTTGAAAAGCAGGAGGAGGCTCCCAGCTGGGACGAAGTCACCGTGATGATCCCTCGGAAGCTGCAGGAGGGGTCAAGAGCTGACAGTGCCCAAAGGGCTCCATCTGTTCTCACCCGGTCCCCTGTGGGAGGAGACAATGCGAGCCAGAGAAAACAGGGTAAATCCTTCTGCCAGACCAGGTTGGTCCCTGTGACCATGGATGTGGTGATGGCCAAGGGCCTGGGGCCCAGAGAGCCATCTCACTGGCCATGTGGGTCCCTGGGCATGTTACACTTTGGTGGCTCAAGTCTTTTTTTGTTTGTTTGTTTTTAAGGTCAAAATTTTATTTATTGATTGATTCATTCATTTTAGAGAGAAAGGAAGGGGGAAAGAGAGAGAGAAACATTGATTTGTTGTTTCACTTATTTATGCATTCATTGGTTGATTCTCATATGTGCCCTGACTGGGGATCAAACCTGTAACTGTGGTGTTTTGGGGCCAAGGACAAAGGGCTGCCTTCTAGCCAGGAAGGGACTCACAGAATAGTGCCTCCTGGAGGACATGGTGCTCTAGTTGAAGAAACAGCCTGGGCAAAGGCTTGGAGGTGTAAATAAGAAATAATCTGGGACATACAGCTTGAGCATAGATGGGGGCGTACAACTGAGTCAGACCACAGTGGGCCAAGGAGAATGGACTTACATCTCTAAGTAGTAGGGAGCCACAGGAGGTTTTTGAGGAGGAGAGTGATATGATTGGACCTGTGCTTAAAGGAGTTCACCAGGGCAAAGGTGTGAAGGATGAACTGGAGCAGGGCAAGGCTGAGGGATGAGAAACCAGCAAAGGGACTGTTGCAGCCACTGTAGTAATAACTGATTCAGGCACAAATCACCAGCTGATGTTAACTTCCTGGATGAAAGGTTGTCAGGGAACAGGATATTCACACGATCTCAAAGTATCACCCCTCAGATTACACATCGATTACAGAGGGAAAAGTCACCCTTAGGATGGGAAAATCTGACGAATCTTCCTTAACGAAGTGGCTGCTCAGCATCCCAGCGTGGGGCAAATCCGGCATCAGGTGCCCCCATGTAATACACGCGAAGGACACAACATCCTTTCCAAATCTGGCTAAAAATGTGCTGCCTGCATGTAATCCCAGCAAAGTATCAGACAAACTCAAATTAAAGGACATTCTACAAAGTGACCGACAGGACTCCATGGAAGACAAAAAAGGCCTAGGGAGCTATTATAAAATAGAGAGGCTACAGGACAAGGGAAGCAAAATGCCATGTGGGATCTTGGGTTGGATCAAAGATAGGAAAAGTTTCAGTTATGGAAGACATTATCGGGACAGCTGGGGAAATTGGAATATGAAGTGTACATTAGGTAACAGTTTTGTATTCATGCTGTATTTTCAAAGTGTGATCATGGAAGGAGATTGTCCTTGCTCCTAGGAGATGCATTAGGAGAGCATTAAGGTGAAGTGTCACGAGGTCTTCAACTCTCACATGGTTCTACGAGACAGATAGATGGTGGGCAGGTAGAGAGAGATAGACAAGTAGATAGACTGTTAACAGCTGATAACTCTGGGTGGAGAACCACTATGTGGGTGATAGATACGCCATTCCTGTAACACTTTGGTAGCCCATTGCAGTTGTCAGGGTGAGAGATGGAGAAACTGGATTAGTGCTGTGGTTGTGGGTGAGGAGGGGACAGAGGAGAGAGATTTAGGAGATGGATTTGATAAAAATTGGGGACAGGAGAATACACGGTCCTAGTGCCTGGTCTGGGGGTCTGTGTAGATGGCGATGCCTTTTGCCAACAGTAGAGAACTGGGGGGGGGGGTTGCAAGCAGTGTTGGCCAAGGTGGATCTTGAGCCCTGGGGAAGAGGTATAGAGCCAGGGTGCTCAGTGAAGGAGTAGGGTCTTTTTCATTGGCCACTCTCTCTAACTCTCCTTTGCTGATGCCCCTTCCTCTGCTCAACCTTCAAATAAGAATGCTCCAGGGCCCAGTCCTGGGCTCCCTTCTGTTCTCTTCCAGACAACTTAGCCACTTGGCTTTCAATGCTATCTGGAAAAATTGACATCTCCTGAGTTCACACATCTGGCCTTGATTTCTCCCCTGAACTTTTATCTAGTTCATTGTACAACTGACCTCTTCTTCTTCTTTTTTTTTTTTTTAGATTTTATTTATTGATTTTTGGAGAGAGGGGAGAGATAGGGAGAGAAAAAGAGGGAAAGTGAGAAAGAGGGAGGAGAAGCAGGAAGTATCTACTCATAGTAGTTGCTTCCTGTATGTGCCTTGACCAAGCAAGCCCAGGGATTTGAACCAGTGACCTCAGCGTTCCAGGTTGATGCTTTATCCACTGCGTCACCATAGGTCTGTACAAGTGAACTCTTTACTAGCGTGTATGATAGCACCTCAAACTCACCACAGCTTCATTTTACTCATTCAGTAATTTTTTTGTTTTGTTTTGTTTTGTTTTTTACAGAGACAGAGAGAGAGTCAGAGAGAGGGACAGATAGGGACAGACAGGCAGGAACAAAGAGAGATGAGAAGCATCAATCATCAGTTTTTTGTTGCGACACCTTAGTTGTTCATTGACTGCTTTCTCATATGTGCCTTGACTGTGGGCCTTCAGCAGACCGAGTAACCCCTTGCTCGAGCCAGCGACCTTGGGTCCGAGCTGGTGAGCTTTGCTCAAACCAGATGAGCCCGCGCTCAAACTGGCGACCTCGAGGTCTCGAACCTGGGTTCTCCGCATCCCAGTCCGACACTATCCACTGCATCACTACCCGGTCAGGCTCAGTATTTTTAAGCACCTACAGTGTGCCAGGTCCTATACTAGTTCTTAGACCCAGAGTGAAGAAGACAGATAAGACCTACTGTGTGGAGCTGGCACTCCAGGGGAAGAGAGCTGATGGAAAATAAATGAAAAGCCAGATCAGAGAGCATGAACTGATTTTTGGAGAATTAAGACAGGAAACTGTGAGATCGAGTGGCCAGGGGGGGGGGGGACAGGGAGGGCCTGGGGAAGCGACATTGTAGCTGAGATCTGAGTTCAGAAGCAGAAGGAACAGCCGATGCAGACGCCTGAAGGAGTGGACAGAGGTGCTGGGTTTGAGGAACAGAGGAAAATGGGATCATGGGAGCATGTGGAACAGGGGAGAGGGGTGGAGAAGAGGCTGAGGCTGGTGTGGGGGCTAGCAGCAACCTGACCCTCTCTCCAAACCTGCTTCTTCTGCAGTCTGTCCTATGTCACCACTAGTCCAGTGGCTCAGGCCCCAGATCTCGTGTTACCCCAATTTCTTTCTTTCTTCACTTTTCACATCCAATTACCAGCAACTCCATTCAGCACTGCCTTCACATGCACCTCCAATCTGTTCCCTTCTTTTTTTTTTTTTTTTTCTGAAGCTGGAAACGGGGAGAGACAGTCAGACAGACTCCCGCATGCACCCGACCGGGATCCACCCGGCACGCCCACCAGGGGCGATGCTCTGCCCACCAGGGGGCGATGCTCTGCCCCTCCGGGGCGTCGCTCTGCTGCGACCAGAGCCACTCTAGCGCCTGGGGCAGAGGCCAAGGAGCCATCCCCAGCGCCCGGGCCATCTCTGCTCCAATGGAGCCTTGGCTGCAGGAGGGGAAGAGAGAGACAGAGAGGAAGGAGAGGGGGAGGGGTGGAGAAGCAGATGGGCGCTTCGCCTATGTGCCCTGGCCGGGAATCGAACCCGGGTCCCCCGCACGCCAGGCCGACGCTCTACTGCTGAGCCAACCGGCCAGAGCTGTTCCCTTCTTGCCATCGCTACCATTACTCCCTGGCCAAGGCACTGCTGCTGCTGGCTGGCATTATGCCAGACCCCCCTCAGGCTCTCCTGGTTCTGCCTGGCTTCCTTCAGTCCATTTCCCCCACAGCAGCTGGAGCCATCTTTATTATTATTATTATTATTATTATTATTATTGGTGAGGCAGGGAGAGAGACAGGAACATCAAGCTGCTCCTGTATGTGCCCTGACTGGGGAATTGAACCAGCAACCTTCATGTTCCAGGATGATGTTCCAACCAATTGAGCTCTCTGGCCAGGGCTTATTATATTCTTTTCTTTCTTTCTTTCTTTCTTTTTTTTTTGGGGGGGGGGAGAAAGGAAGCATTCATTTGTACATTCATTGGTTGCTTCCCATGTGTACCCTGACTGGGGATCGAACCCACAACGTTGTTGTTTTGGGCCCATGCTCTAGGAGCCATCTTTTAAAACATTAATCAGATCTTATCACCTCCTCTCCCATCCCACTGCCCTACCCCTTACGCCAGTGGTTCTCAAACTGTTTGAAGTCGGGGCAAATTTAAAATCCTACAAATAATTGTAGGCACACTATATACAAATTTCTGAGAAATATGTTATAATAATTAAGTCAAATATTAAAGAAAAAAATAGTCCTAGCATACTTTTATGGTAATTAAACAAAATAAATACAGCCTGACCCGGCGGTGGCGCAGTGGATAGAGCGTCGGACTGGGATGCCGAGGACCCAGGTTCGAGACGCCAAGGTCACCAGTTTGAGCACGGGCTCGTCTGGCTTGAGCGGGGCTCACCAGCTTGGACCCAGGGTCGCTGGCTCGAGCAAGGGGTTACTCGGTCTGCTGAAGGCCCGCGGTCAAGGCACATGTGAGAGAGCAATCAATGAACAACTGGGGTGTCGCAACGAAAAACTGATGATTGATGCTTCTCGTCTCTCTCCGTTCCTGTCTGTCTGTCCCTCTCTCTGACTCTCTCTCTGTCCCTGTAAAAAAAAATAAATAAATAAACAAAATAAATACAATAAAATTAAATTTATTCTGACATTAAAAAACACTTTTATGTTACATTTTTTGAGTTATGCTTTTTAGAATTCGTAAAAAAGAGGGGTTAAAAAAATTTTTTAAATGACAAAAAAGCCTGACCAGGCAGTGACACAGTGGATAGAGCATTGGACTGGGATGCGGAGGACCCAGGTTCAAGACCCTGAGGTCACCACCTTGAGCGCGGGCTCATCTGGTTTGAGTAAGGTTCACCAGTTTGGACCCAAGGTTGCTGGCTTGAGGAAGGGGTTACTCGGTCTGCTGGGGGCCCGCGGTCAAGGCACATATGAGAAGGCAATCAATGAACAACTAAGGTGTCTCAACGAAAAACTGATAATTGATGCTTCTCATCTCTCTGACTCTCTCTCTGTCTCTGTAAAAAAAAAAAAAGAAACTTTCACTTACTCTTTGATTACCTTGCAATACAGTTAATACAAAAAGGGAGGAATAAAAGCTTGTTTCTTAAAAAAAATGACAAAAAAGTTATCTTTTTATATATATAGATACATTCTTAGTAAGATTTAATAAATTTGGCAGGTCCCAGGGTGAATGTGTTAAGTTTTTTCATTCTTGTGTTTATGAGAAACATGAGCCTGATGTGTCCTAGCGATTTCTTCAATGTTTGGGCATATATTTGGAAGGCAAACTCTCATTTCCTCGTCAATACATTGAAGAATTCCTCTCTTTTTACTCTTAATTGTGTTGAGTGCAGAAAACCCCCACCATACATGTCATCTTAACTTTACACCAAACAAAGGATAGAAGAAACTTGCCTCCAGTCTTTCTGGGGAAGGGAGGGGGGTAGTGTAAACAATCCAGCACCACAGCTTAACAGCCTTTTGCAACCTAATCAGGCAAGTGAGGTGGGAGGCTGGGCAGACTGTCAGCTCACAGCCAATTCCCCACACCTCTGTCCCCCAAAAATCTAAACTCCAAAATCCCTGTTGTTTTTTTGGTCCCCAACAGGCACGTGTTTCTCTGGAATTCCATAGGGCGCACCTGGAAATCTGCTAGGGCGCACCCTTTGAGAACCACTGCCTTAGGCCCTGGGGAGGGCATCCTCAGAAGTAGTAACACAAGAGGACCAAATTCCTCCCTGGGGTGAAGGTCGTAATCGGCAGGTGGGATTTTGTACTAAATACCTGCTTTCTTGCTCTTAAATACATGGGCAGTGGGGTGGGATGAGCCTCACTTTGTGACCTGCTTGATCAAAGGCTGTCACCACTGTCCACCTGGTGGCAGGGTACCAAATTGCAGGCAGGAGGCCAAGGCCCAGGATAAATTAGCCAAATTTAAGATGCTAGAAACTCCTTGACATCCCTCTTGGGGCACTTCCCAGTTTGCAAAGCATACTCTCCCTTTACCTTGAACCTGCCTCTCCTCTCTTTAGATACTAGTGGTGGGAGCCGAAGCGCCGGACAACACTGGGCAAAGCTGCGGGGAGAGAGTGGGCATTTCGTGGAGCGGCACCGGTCTGCGCTAACCCCGGCTTCCTCTGCGGCACCACACAGCGGACCTCGAAGTACCACCCCCCAGGCTTCCTCTCTCCATCGCTCTGCCCAAAAGGAGGTTAACCAGGCTGCTTCCATACCACTTGATAACCCCCAAGCTTCCTCTCCCTCCCAAATAGCCCAACGGGACAGCCCCAGAACCTCATCCACCCAACAGGACACTCCCAGGACCTCTTCCACACAGCGGAATGCCCCCAGAGTGTCCTCTCCCTCAAGAATCGCCCAACAGGATAACCCCAGAACCTCGTCCACCCAACGAAGCAATCCTCGAGTTTCCTCTTCCCCCAGAGCCACCCAACATGACAACTCCAGGACCTCTTCTACCCAACAGGACAACCCTCAGTCTTCTTTTACTACGTGTACTCCCCAACAAGAAAACTCTAGAACATCTAGTGCCCAACGGGACAATCCCAGAGGTTCCTCTCCCAACCGAACCACCCAGCGGGAAAACTCTAGAACGTCCTGTGCCCAGCGGGACAATCCCAGAACCTCCTCTCCCAACCGAACCACCCAGCAGGAAAACTCCAGAACGTCCTGTGCCCAGCGGGACAACCCCAGAGCCTCCTCTCCCAACCGAACCACCCAGCGGGAAAACTCCAGAACGTCCTGTGCCCAGCGGGACAACCCCAGAGCCTCCTCTCCCAACCGAACCACCCAGCGGGAAAACTCCAGAACGTCCTGTGCCCAGCGGGACAACCCCAGGAGTTCCTCTCCCAACCGAACCACCCAGCGGGAAAACTCCAGAACGTCCTGTGCCCAGCGGGACAATCCCAGAGCCTCCTCTCCCAACCGAACCACCCAGCGGGAAAACTCCAGAACGTCCTGTGCCCAGCGGGACAACCCCAGAGCCTCCTCTCCCAACCGAACCACCCAGCGGGAAAACTCTAGAACGTCCTGTGCCCAGCGGGGCAACCCCAGAAGTTCCTCTCCCAACCGAACCACCCAGCGGGAAAACTCCAGAACATCCTGTGCCCAGCGGGGCAACCCCAGAAGTTCCTCTCCCAACCGAACCACCCAGCGGGAAAACTCTAGAACTTCTTGTATTCAGCAAAACACCCCCAAAACATCTACCCAACGGGACAACCCACAATCCTCTTCCTTTAGGCGGGACAACCCTGGAAGCTCCTCCCCTCAGTGCTGCACCCAACAGAACAATCCTGGACCACCATCTCCCCAGCGTTCCACTCAACGAAACAATCCCAGGAATTCTTCTCCCCATCGTACTAACAAAGACATTCCCTGGGCTTCCTTCCCCCTCCGGCCAACCCAGAGTGATGGCCCACGAACCTCCTCCCCATCTCGCTCCAAGCAAAGTGAGGTTCCCTGGGCATCCATCGCCCTTCGGCCAACCCAAGGTGACAGGCCTCAGACCGCATCTCCCACTAGACCAGTTCAGCGTGACTCCTCCCAGTCCTCCTCCGGTCCTACTCAGCACAACTCACCATCCCGGGCCACTTCTT
Source organism: Saccopteryx leptura (assembly GCF_036850995.1). Lineage (NCBI taxonomy): Eukaryota > Metazoa > Chordata > Mammalia > Chiroptera > Emballonuridae > Saccopteryx > Saccopteryx leptura. The sequence continues at coordinate 309,938,540 of NC_089503.1, forward strand.
CCTCTCACAGCCCAGGCCACCACAGTGCCCCCCGGACTTTCTCACCTCTATACCTCACTACTCGCGGGGCATCCCAGACCTCTTTTGAGTCCTCCCAGCCTCCGTGTGCTGTGTGCATTGGGCACCGGGATGCCCCCCGAGCCTCTTCGCCTCCTCGCTATTTGCAACATGACCCATTCCCCTTCTTCCCAGATCCCCATGCCTCTGAGAGTGAATCAACTCACCATGAACCCCCTTACATACCCCCAGCCGTGTGCATTGGATACCGGGATGCCCCCCGAGCCTCCTCACCCCCTCGCCACACCCAGTTTGACCCCTTCCCCTTCCTCCCAGATACATCAGATGCAGAGGACCAGTCTCCCCAGCATGAACCTCCTCAGTTCCCCCCATTTGTGTGCATCGGGTACCGCGATGCACCCCGGGCATCCTCCCCACCGCGCCAGGCCCCTGAGCCGCCCCTCTTGTTCCAGGATTTTCCCAGGGCCAGCACGGAGAGCCTTGTCCCCTCCACAGACTCTCTGCATGAGCCTCCCCACATCCCTACCCCTGTGTGCATTGGGCACCGAGATGCACCCTCCTTCTCATCACCACCACGCCAGGCCCCCGAGCCCTCCCTCTTCTTTCAGGACCCCCCTGGGACTAGCATGGAGAGCCTGGCCCCCTCCACTGACTCTCTGCATGGCTCCCCAATGCTGCCCCCCCAAGTGTGCATCGGGCACAGGGATGCACCGCGAGCCTCCTCCCCACCCCGCCACCCACCCTGTGACCTAGTGCTTCTGGCACCCTCACCTCCACCAGGCAGCTCAGGGGGTTCCCGGGGCTCAGCACCCCCTGGGGAGACCAGGCACAACTTGGAGAGGGAGGAGTACACCATGCTGGCCGACCTGCCTCCACCCAGGAGGCTGGCGCAGAGGGAGCCAGGGCCCCAGTGCAGCAACGGGGGCCGAACCCGCAGCCCTGGCCGTGCAGAGGTGGAGCGCCTTTTCGGGCAAGAGCGCAGGTGAGCCCAGGGTGGGGTCAGCCAGGTGGGCTGGGGAGGAGGCTCGGCAGCAGGACAGGTGGAAGTTTCAAAGGCTTAGGTTGCAAGATGGAAAGGGTTCAGACCCCTGCCCTGCTACTCAATGGCTGTGTGACCTTGGGCAAGTCACTTCATCTCTGTTGAGTCTTTATTGATGATGAAGAGATACTGTGCATAGCCTAGTAGTTAAGAGCAAAGACTAGGGTCAGGCAGGCTAGGTTCAAATCCTAGATCAAAGCCACTCCCCATCTTTGTGACCTAGGTAAAGTGATTTAACCTACCTGAGCCTCAGTTTCCTCATCTATAAAGTTGGAACATTAGTATATTAATTGAAATAAGGCTAAACTCTCAAACCCTTAATTTGATCCAGAGTCACAGGTTTGTTTGTTTGTTTTTCCTTCTTACATGAGGGAGAAGAAAGTGCCTGTAATTCTTTTCTGCCTTAACAAAGAAAATTCACAGGTACCCATTACCCGTGCTTTTCAGAAAACAGAGATGTCAACTTAAAACATATGGCCAGAGCCATTATTTTAATTAAGAGAACTCAGAATCACATATTTTTTAGAGATTAAAGGTTACTTTACTAGGACATGGTGACAACTCTTGAAGTCCAGGTATCCTACAAGTCCCCTTGGTCAGTGGGTCTTCTCACAGGTGGTGTAAGACCCAACAGAGTGTCCACTTCCCACAGCTGAGGGGAGGGGAAGCGTTTCCCTCTGATCTGCCTGAGATTGCTTTCTCCAGCCGTTTTAGCCTCAGGAGTTTTCAGGATCAGGGCTGGAAATCCATTAGTTAGGGTCAAGAGCACAACAAAAAGGTCGGTTTGGAAGTCTCAAAACTTTCAGTGCACAATGAACTATATAGTGTGTTTACCGAGACCGAATTGTACAACCATCACCACCAGCCTAATTTTAGAATATTTCAATCACCCTAAAGTAATATTTTGCATCCAGAATTCCTCTCTATTGCCCCTTAAGCAACATTTTCTCTGAGATTAGAATATGCGTGAGAAACCTTATCTTTTATTCTTCAAATTTCCTTTTCCAGTAAGTTCGATTCATTTACTATCCAAGTCTCTAGTATTTATATTAATGTAATTCTTTCTTTGGACTTTTTAAAATTAAAACACACACACACACTCTCTCTCTCATTTCTAGAGCAGTTTTAGGTTCATAGCAAAATTGAGTGGAAAGTACAGTGAATTCTCATACACACCCTGTACCCCTCACATGCAGAGCCTCCTCTCACTATCAACATTCTCCACCAGAGTGTACATTTGTTACAAACCATGAACCTACATTGACACATCATTATCATCCAAAGTCCACAGTGTACATTAGGGTTCACTCCTGGTGTTGTACATTCCGTGCGTTTGGACAAATGTATGACAACACATATCCACCATTGTGGTATCATACAGAATAGTTTCAATGCCGTAAAAAACCTTTTGTCTTTGCCTTTTTGTGATTACTATTTTTAGTAAGACATCAATTTGCATACTTTGATTTTATCTGATAACTCATCACTAAGGTCTTTAAAAAAAACCTTTTGTCTTTGCCTTTTTGTGATTACTATTTTTAGTAAGACATCAATTTGCATACTTTGATTTTATCTGATAACTCATCACTAAGGTCTTTAAACCAAAGTTAAATTTTCATTCTTTCTTTCTTTTTTCTTACTGGGGTAACTTTTAGACAGATAAAGGTTTATAATAGAAGTCCAGAATATGTTTATACCTTTATCAGTCATTTTATTGTTTTTACACAGATAGTTTTATTCACTTTAGTTTACTCTCTTTGAAATAAATTTACCTTTTTCAGCTTTATTGAAGTAGAACTGATATGTAAAAATTGCTTATATTTAATGTATATATTGGTGAAATAGATTATTTACCTTTTAACCAAGGTTTTATATCTCTACTGAGTAATTAATTTTTTTTCCAAGTAGACAACTATTTGTCCTCTGAAAGTGAAATTTTAAAGCCTATTTATCTGGAAGACTGAAATTTCTGAATGAGATGGCTATAGAGCCGTACTTTCATTTTCTCCTTTTTCATTCAACATATATTTATTGAGCATCTACTCAATCCAATCATTGTACTAATTGAGCCTGGAAATATTTCTTAAAGGGCTATCACATTAAAGCATTAGGAATTTTGTCTTGATATCTTCTCCCCTCCATCCTCTGGATGCCTTTGAATCTCTTAGCTTAGAGTCCTATAAGCATTTTGTAGTCTCTTGAATTCAAAATAGAACCTTCGTGGAATTTGCTAGACTTGACAGCTTTGCCCTTTAATAGTTTGTGGAGGTGGAAGAGCCCATCAGAGCTTCTAAAGGAAATGCATTTCCTTTGTCACCTGGGTGCAGTCACAGCAGCCCTCAGAAACAGGTGGCCTGAGGACACCATTGTTTCAATATCAGAAAGACTGGATCCCTGTTGGTGTCTTAGGTTCTACCTGAGTCCTTCACTCCTATCTCTCAATTCCACATGGGGTCTATATTGAAAATGCACTCACTTGTGAGAGAATACATCTGGGCCTCACTACCCAACCTGGAGTATTCTCCACCATTGTCACGGTGTCCTCCCCACCTAGTCACATTTGGAGATTTGTTTCGCAGAGGCTTCTATACCCTGGTTCTAGAGGAAATGCCCTCTAAGGCCTCAGATCTCACAGAGCAAATTAAATTTGAAATAATCTCTTGTTTCAAATTAGATTAAGAATTGAGCCTGATGTTGCAGCCTTCAAATTTAGAAACATGTACTCCAGTGGGAAAGCTTTGGTTCCCTGTGAGTCAACTGCTAGGAACTGCTAAAAAGTCCTGGTACTTTATGGATCTGATTCTAATGACATTGCTGAAAGCCATAAGACAATAACAGACCCCAGCCCATAATTTGTTTACTCTCCAAAGTTGCTGTTGCATTCCAGTATGGTTCTTGAGCTGGAGGCAGGCTGCCAAGCACAGTCTTCTCCAAGATTCGAGTACAGGTTCCTCTTACTACTCTCTTCGCTGGCTCGGTCAAGGCTTAGCACCACGAGAAGTCTTTGTCAGACTTCTCCCGGCCTAGTTCAGCCACCAGAGATACAGCTCCATTTGTCAATTTAGATGGAGCCAGACTCTCAAAACCTGTTTTGAGACTAGTTATCTAGTGGAGTGGTTAGGTCTTTTGCTTTAGATATATGGGAGGGGAAAGGTGGGCTCAGAATCCGTTTGGTGTTCCTACATGCAACAGATATGTCATGTTAAATATTAATAACCATGGCTACCAAAGATTAAGACAACTAAGTGAAAATAGGGATTCTTTACAGCTTAGAGGTTATCTTTTTCGGATGTGGCAACAATGCCTCAAATCCAGGTGCCTTAGAAATGACATTTGCATGGACAGTTTATGTTGGCCTTCCTGGAGTTGTGTAGGAAGAGGGGACATTTTTTTCTTTCTGATCTTGCTGAGAGCTCTGTTACCAACAGCTAGGACGACCCAGAGTGTTCCAGGCCAAGTGCAGGAATCCTGTTAGTACTAAGGGGAAAAGGTAGGCCTGGAAGTCTGAAACTTATCACGTGAACAGAAAGATGGCAGACAGAATGGAATTTGGGTGCACGTAACAACCCGTATCTCCCGTCTCTACCGTGTTGTGTGAGATGACATGAGATGGTACAGGTGCTGGGCACCTGGAACACAGAAGTGCTCAATAAATGTTTGCTGTTATAATCATGTGTATACAATGCCTGGTGACCAGTAGGTGCTCAATAAATCTTAACTCCCACAAAGACCAGTCTAAACTTTGTCTGGGGTTGAGCGATGGGCTGCTGGCTGGGTTGCAGTCAGAAGCAGGAAATACTGGTGAGACAGGAGGCAGTCAAGGCCAAGGCTGAGCCCCCACCTTTGCTCATTTCTTTTCTCAGTTAATCTCCACAATAGCCCCATAAGGCAGGTAGAGCAATGTTGACCATGGTCATTTTTAGATGGGGATACTGAGGCCCTGTGAGGCTCATTCCTCACTTAGAGGCCTTCAGCTGTGGGTCCCTGAATCTCCCATATCTCTTCCCATTGTGGGTGGGAGTTGAGGAGGTGGGTGCTGGGAGTGGGACAGTCCCAAGGGCCCTCAGAGGGGCGGCTGCATTTGCTCATAGGAAGTCCGAGGCACCGGGGGCCTTCCAGGCCCGGGACGAGGGGCGGTCGCAGCGGCCCGGCCAAGGTCAGAGCCAGCTTCTCCGAAGACAGTCCAGCCCTGCCCTCAGCAGGGAGGTGAGCACTGCCAGCCTGCCGCGGGCCCCTGTACCCCAAGGGGCAAGCCACTGCTTTCTCCTCCCCCAGGTACCAGGCAGGGGTCCTGGGAAGGGAGGTCCTTTATGAAAGGGTCAGAGTCCCGAGCATGGGTGTTCAGCTTCCCCCTCTCCAAAACAGCCAGCAGCTCTTGGCAAAATTGAGAAGTACCCTGAAAAAAGATGGCCCTTCCCTCTGTTTCCTTTCTTCATTAGGTAGCTGCTATCTTGAATTTTCAGGGAAAGCCTCGGATTCGGCAGTCCAGCTTGAAGGGCTCTCTTCAGGGGTGGGGATTTATATTTTTAAAGAGACTCTTAGAAGACAAGGCCTGAGCCAGCGGAATGGAGTATTGGTGTGGAAATTCGTGCACCTGATAGCCCAGTTGGAATCAATATCTTGGGGGAGGGGGAAGCCAGGAAGGTGAGCAGCTCTTTGCAGATCTCTTTCTGGAACTGAGGAAAGTGGGTGAGAAGAAAGAGCAGACACCCCAGGGAGGGAATGCAGAGACTCTAGGTACTTTCTGACCTGCTTTAATCCAGGCTGCTGTGAGGACACAGCTTGCCTCTCCCTGAGGCCTGGCTCAGACCCCAGTGTCCTGTGTTCCTCGACAGAGTCCAACCAGTCAGGGTCCTGGAGCCTCACCCATCTCACCTCATCCTCAGGTAACTACACCCCTTGCGAAGCAGGCAGAACCGGCCCGGAGGAGCCGAGCAGAGCTCCCTCATCCCAGGACCCCCGAGAGGCGGCCTGAGGGGGACCGGCGGCCCCGGGGGTCCTCACCACCCCCAAGGACATCAGCCAGGACCTCTGAGAGAGAGCAGCGAAAAGAGAAACCTCTGGAGAGTGGCTGGGTGGGCCCAAGACAGCCTCTGGGTGGGTGGCAGAGTCCTGAGGAGCTGCCAGGGTCCCGGGGCCCTCACAGACACCCAGAAAGAGGCTGGAGCAGTCAGGAGGATGGCCCAGGCCTAGGAGGCCGGCAAGGACTTGGGGATCCCTGCCGGGGGGCTGCCAGAACCCTAGAGGGAACATGGAGTGGTCCTCTCAGGGAGTCTGAGGAGAGCTGGGGGAAGCTGGGTGGCCCTCCATGCCACAGGGGGCAGTCAGAGGCCTGGGAGGAGCCCCCCAGTAATGGGTTGCAGAAGCCCCCTGACAGGCCAGCTCAGAAGGGCTGGGGCAGCCTACAGGAGCTGTTCGGTCCTCACCAGCCTATGAACCTCCCGGAGAACGCCAGGGAAGGCCCAGCAGAGTTCTCAAATTCCTGGAGGCCTGAGACACCCACTGTTATGGGCCGGGGAACTGAGGGAGCATGCCCACACCTGCACGGCCCTGAGAGGCAACTCGAGCTTGACTGGAGGGATCTGCTGAGCCTTCTTGGGGTACCCAGAGAGGGGACCTGGACCCGCACAGAGGAGCCAACGCTCTCTTGCCATCTTCCAAGGATAAATTGGGAAGGCCTCCTGGAGCTCCTGCAGGCTCAGCTGCTCCGAAAGGATCCAGCTGTACACTGGGGTGGCCCAGTCACAGCTCCAGGGCCAGATCTTGGTTCTCCAGGCACAAAGGATGCTCTTGATCGAGAGCGACACAGCCAGCCTGAAGGCTGGGCAGAAGCCACCCTAGTCAATGGACACAGCTCCGGGCAGTGGCCCCAGACTTTGGCCCAGCCACCCAGCCCTGCCTGCATCTCCACCCAGTGGCCAAAGACCAAAGTGACAAGTGGACCAGAGACCTCAGCCATAGCTGGTCTGGAGAAGGGCCAGCGGGGGAGTAGGAGTCCTGCAGAGGGCCCCGGCTCACCACAGTGGGAGGTAAGTCTCACTTCTGAGCTTCTGAGCGGCAGCCTGAAAATCACCCTGACAATTAGCCAGAGAAAGGCCGCCTCCACACCCTCCAAAGCTCAGCCCTAATTCTCCATCCTGACCAAAACCTTTCCCAATCGCCAAAATGGACATCAGCAATAATGTGAGAATTTATTGTGTTAAGCCGTGGTCTGAATGTCTTATGGGTCATCCTCATTTAATTTCCACAGCAACCTTATGAGAAAGGCACCGTTAATTTACAAATAAGGAAACTGAGACAGAGAGGTTAAACCACTTGTCAAGATTACATAGCTAGTAAGGCCTGGGGCAGGGGTGGACCCCAGGTATGCTCAGTGCAGATCACCCTGAGGCCTCATACAAGATGCTCTGGCCAGGGCCTTCTCCTCTCCCAGGCCCACAACACCTGGTTTGTGTTTCTGTGGTGACTCCTACCTGACTTCGGCTGAGACTGCAGCCAGTGTGGTCGGGTCCCCTTCCCCTGCTGTATTCCAGGTTCCTCACAGTCCAGGACAGCCTTGCTTATCTCCTCTGGTTTTGTGTGTGTGTGTGTGTGTGTGTTTTTGTTTGTTTTTGTTTTTTTGTGGCAGAGACAGAGTCAGAGAGAGGGACAGACAGACAGAAAGGAAGATGAGAAACATCAATTCTTCATTGCGGTTCCTTAGTTGTTCATTGATTGATTTCTAATATGTGCCTTGACCGGGGGGCTACAGCAGACTGAGTGACCCCTTGCTCGAGCCAGCAACCTTGGGCTCAAGCTGGTGAGCTTTGCTCAAACCAGATGAGCCTGCGCTCAAGCTGGTGACCTCAGGGTCTCGATCCTGGGTCCTCCACATCCCAGTCCAACGCTTTATCCACTGCACCTGGTCAGTCTACCCCCTCTGGTCTTTACAACCCCTTTCAGGCACAGTGAAGAGCTTGCATATGCTCATTGGGTTGAGCTGGCTGCTGAGACAGGCTGCTTAAACGAAGACCCGGGTACAAAGTAGGCTCAATTCCTGGCACATAGCAGGTGCTCACCAAGTCCCTTCCCTGCCTTCTTGGCCTGGGGTAGGGTCACAGGGTCAGTGGTACTCGGTTGCTGCCTAGAGCATTTATCTGAAGGTGATGGGTGGGGAGGGTCCTGGAGGCCAGAGCCCTGCAGCCTCCCTCAGCTCCCTGGAACACAGCACGTGGTTTTGGATAACTAGCCTCTCCTGGCCCCAGTCTTCCCTTGTAAAATAGGACCAATGCCCTAATACAGGTACCACTGTGGTGATGAGAGGCTCCTTATCCTTCATCTGACCCTCCTCCTCTCCTTGATGTACAGTTCAGTGCTTCCTCCCCCAAGGATGACAGGAGGGTTTGTGGTGGGCTGTGCACCTTACATGCTCTGCCATGTATGAGGCTCAGACCAGTTAGCCATTTGCCAGCAGTAACACCTGTAAAAGTCATGAGAAAAGAGATCACAGTATAGGCTCTAAAAACTGAGCTTTTAACCACCATGTTGTGAGGCCTCAGATCCCACAGCAGGACTAGGGAGACCCTTTCCCTGTATTTGTGACTTTTTAAAAATTGATTTCTTTTGAGAGAAAAAGAGACAGGAAGGGAGAGAGAGAGATTAAGGTCATCAACTCATAGTTGTTTCACTTTAGTTATTCATTGATTGCTTCTCATACATGCCTTGACCAAGGGGCTCAAGCTGAGCCAATGACCCCTTGCTGAAGCTAGTGACCTTGGGCTCAAGCCAGTGACCTTGGGCTTCCAGCAAGCGACCTAGGGTCATGTCGATGAATCTTGCTCTCAAGCTGGCAAGCTCATGCTCAAGCTGAGAAGTCCACACTCAAGCGAGTGACCTTGGGGTTTTGAATTGGTGTAAAGCCAGTAGTCAGCATCGTGGCCATTCACATGCAGGTTCGCATTGGATTCGGACAGTTGGTAAAGAAACAGCGGAGCCAAAATCTGAGGGGCCATAGTCTTTAATTCTAGCTTGCACCCGGCGGGCAAGTAAAAATACACACTGGGCTCCAAAACCCAGTCACATTCAGTGCTCACAAAGCCACTGACTTATCCGAGTTTCCTAGAATCAAAGGTTTCTAGCTCACCAGACTTATTCACCTCTGTTCCCCATCTCCTTCCTTATCCCAGAAACAAACTCTACACAAACTGGCATCTCATTCAGCACTCTGCCATCTTGGCTGCTTCTCCTGGCCTCCTCCACGTGGCCTTTCTCTGCTCTCCTCTGCTCTCTCTTCTAATGATAATCTCAGGAACCAAGAGCGCAAGTTCCCGCTTCGTCCCCATTTTATAGTGTAGAAATCCAAACTCTTAATCCAATATACAAAATAGGGAAGTCTCTAATACAAAGTCACTTTCTGAGGCATGATTGGATTGTACCCCACAGCAAAAAGGGTAGGAAAGGCTTAATCCCAAAACCAAGCCCCAAGCTACAAGGATTCTGCCTGCCTTTAGCCCACCCCAACACACATTAATATCACCTGGGCGACGGCCTCCTCGTGTTATCTTTAACAAAGTGAGCATAATACATTTTATCCGCCCAACAATTGGGAACCTCAGTGTCCCAGGTTGATGCTCTATTCACTGTACCACCAACGGTCCGGCTGTATTTTGAGACAGACTCCCTGTGCACCCTGACCGAGATCCACCTGGCAACCCCCATCTGGGGCCAATGCTTACGACTTAGCTATTTTTTTAGTGCCTGAGGCAGAGGCTCCATGGAGCTATCCTCAGTGTCCCAAGTTAATGCTCTTGAATCAATGAAGCTATGGTTGCAGAAGGGGAAGAGAAAGAAAAGGGGGGTGGGGAGAAGCAGATGGTCACTTTTCTTATGTGTCCTGACCAGGAATGAAACCCAGGACTTCCACACACTGGATCTATGCTCTACCACTGAGCCAATCGGCCAGGGCCTCCATTTTTCTTCTTATCAACTCAATGCACAGATATCAGAGATGCACAGATAAGCCAGCTTGGTTCTGCCCTCAGGCCAAAGGGGGGATTTGGGATTCCCACATAAGAAATTGCTATCAGGCTTGTTGGGGAGGCAGTGGGCCACAGGCGGCTCAGGGAGGGCTTGATGCTGTGTCTCAGTGGACCCTGGAATGCCAGGTCTAAGGGGAGAGGGATGGCAGAGAGATTCTTCAGCTAGTTACTCCACAGCGAGGTTCAGGGATCCCTGGAAGGTTAAGCACCACATGCTTAAAAGCATTTCCACAGATGATAACAGAAGCATTCACCTGCTGGGGCTCCAGCTGCTCGCTCTCTATAAAAACCTTTGGCATGGCATTCAAGGCCTCCTGGCCTTCTTTCCACCTCAGATTTTCCCTCTAGTTGTGCTGAGTTAGCTGCAGAGCTTTATGAGCACATCTCCCTGCCTTTGCATGCTGTTCCCATGGCCCAGGATGCTCTCCCTTTCCCTCTTCACTCACTAAATGCCTGTTCATTGTTTAAGTCTTAGATCAGGTGCCCTGTTCTGAGACACTTTCCCCAGGTTGGCGATGTCTCCCTTCTGGGCTTGGTGGTACTGCTACCCTCCATCTGGTCATACTCAGTTATTGTTTCCCCTAAGAAACATGAGTTCTATGGGGGCAGGAGCTGTGCCTACTTTATCTCTGTACCTCTGGCCCCTGTCACAGGGCCTGACACTGTGGAGGAGCTCAGCTCAGTGGATGGTTGATCAGTGAATACATGGATGTTAAGTGCATGCAAAAAACAGATGAAAGATGGGTGTCAGTGGGTATATTATAGATAAATGATTGATGATGGATGTGTGAATGGGTGGTGGATAGGGGATATATGCTGGATAAGTAAGTAAATGCTGGCTGGATGATGGATGGGGTGGATAGATAGATAGGTGATGAATGGATTATGGATGTTGGGTAGATGGATGTTGCTTAGATGACAGAAGGGGTGATGAATGGATGGATAGATGGGTGAATGTTGGGTAGAATATGGATGGATGGATAGGTGGATGTTGCATGGATGGGTAAATATTGTGGAATATGGATGATAGATGGTGAATGAATGTTGGAAGGACAGGAAGATGGATGAATGGATGTAGGATGGATGGGTAGATGACTAGAGGATGGATGTATAAATGGAATTATGGATATTGGCTAGACGAGTGAGTGGATAATGTAGGATGGATGTTGGATGGTTGGATGGATATATGGGCCTATTGATGTCAGAGCTAGATGGATGTTGGATGGATAGATGGATAATTAGATGGACAGATGGATGGAAACTGAGAAATAACCTGGACTAAGTTATGTCCTTTATTATTTCCAGTTCCAATCAGAGGAGCCTGCGGAGTCAGAATCAAGAGGAGGCCAAGACTCACCGACTGACCAGAATCAGGCAGACTCGGTAGTTGGGTCTTCGGTGTGGGCACATGGGAAGGGAGGGGCTGGGGTAGGAAATCAGACTGGAGGTGGGCTGAGGTCCTCAGATGAGCTCTGGGGTCATCCAGACCAAGGTGGGCTCTGCAGTGGGGTCATCTGTGAGTATGGTGGAGCCTTGAGAAGAGGGGTTCTGGTGGAGCTGGGTAGTAGAGCTACCTTCTGGCTTGGGGACCTGAGTGGTTGGACAATCCTGGGCTTAGGGCCCAGGGATCTGCTTTTAACTTGCTAGAATGCCTCCTCTGGGAAAATAGCAGTTTGGCCCCAGTGGTCTCTGTAGGCAAGGTCCTTCTGGTTTTAGAGGGCTGGCCAGGCTGGAAGAAAGGATAAAGCTTCAAAGAGATGGAGCCAGAGAAGCACTGATGGGAGCTGAGGCAGTGCCAACCAGCATCTCCAGGATCTTAGGCAGGAGAGATGTGTGCAGGGGGTGGGACTACTGAGGCTGCTCTGAGGCCTGGCTGCAGCTGGAGTGCATTGCTTTGTCCCATCCCTTCCCCTGACCTGCCAAACAGACTGTTCGCCTCACCCTCAGCCTCCAGAGAGGTGAGGTCAGAGCTCAGAGACTAGGGCAGTGGGAGGGGGGAGAAGAAGGCTCCTTGGGGCTATGCTTTCCTCATCTTGCTGTTCTGCTGCCCCACATGACGCTTCCTGAGAAGCCAGGTATGCCCAGGGTGTCTGTCTGGCAGCCTGGAGCCTTGACTCTGGCCCTGCTGCTAGCCAGAGCTGGGGGGATTCTACCTAACCCCTCACTGTGAAGATGAAACAAGGGACTAGGATGTTGTCCCAGATCACACAGTTGGAGGCTGAACTCAAACTAGAACCAGGACCCTAACCCAGCACTTTCTGCTCCCCTGTGCTGCTTCCTGGCCCTGCCTTGATTCCCTCCATGGCCTTGCACAGCAGTAGCAGCAGCGTTCCAAGTGCTTGGTGGGTCAGTCTTTCCATCTGTGAAATGGGACGGGGTGAAGATTGCTCATTAAAGGCACTTCCAGCTTTCATAGGGGCTCTGGTAACTTTGCACTTCCTCTTTTTGGGTTATTTCTTCATACTTCCTGGGGCCAGAGTTTTGTGAACAAAGAGGAAATAGCAATACAGGGTCCCACTCTAGTCTCCACAAAATGGGCTCATCCTAGCAACACCGAAAATCTCTCAATCCATCCCCGAGTAGCCTGGATTGGACAGAATTGGTAACAGCCTCATTCATTCATTCATCCATTCATTCACATACATTTAGTCAGCACCTTATGCATGATTGGGTGTGGGCAGAGGTGAATCAGTGTGCCAGCAAAGAGATCACAGTCTAATAATGGTCAGGGCTGTGGTGGAGGACGTGGTGGCTTTTGGGGCAGCCCTTCCCCAAAGACCTCCTGGACCTGTGCTTTGATGCTTCACGCTCTCCCTGCCTCCAGTGGGTCTCTGGGTTCCAGCGAGTTGGGACACCTGTGCTCTCTGTCCTACTTCACCTGCTCTGTGACTCTGGGCAAATGCTTTTGCTTCGCTGGGACCTTTTTCCTCCAAGGGGGTCGCATGTGGGGGTTCTGCCAGGGATAGGAAGACAGGTGACTGTAGGAGCCTGTTATTCATTCTTTTCACAAGGGTGAGGAGAATAGGAAAATGGGGGACTTAGGATTGGGGGAGGCCTGTGTGACCTGTGGCTCCAGGTGGCTGTTGCCATGGAGAAGATGGTCCAGAGTTCCCACATCTATAGATATAGAAAGAGAAGTAAGAAATATACTGCTTACAAAAATTAAGGGACATTTTAAAATGAATATGAAATGATAAAAAAAAAGAAGTTTGGCTCAATGGTAGAGCATCGGCCTGGCGTGTGGAAGTCCCAGGTTCGATTCCCGGCCAGGGCACACAGGAGAAGCACCCATCTGCTTCTCCACCCCTCCCCCTCTCCTTCCTCTCTGTCTCTCTCTTCCTCTCCCACAGCCAAGGCTCCATTGGAGCAAAGATGGCCGGGCGCTGGGGATGGCTCCATGGCCTCTGCCTCAGGCGCTAGAATGGCTCTGGTCGCAACAGAGCAATGCCCCAGATGGGCAGAGCATCGCCCCCTGGTGGGCATGCCGGGTGGATTCCGGTTGGGTGCATGCGGGAGTCTGACTGCCTCCCCGTTTCCAGCTTCAGATAAATACCAAAAAAAAAAAAAAAAAAGAAGCATTTGGATTTTTTTATTAAACATCAGAAAAGCAAACAATAAGTCAAAGAAGGTTGTTTGATTATGCAAATGAGATGCAAAACCAACTTTTATTTCATTGGTGAAAATGCACTATACAAAAGGCTAAAAGTAATGGGAGTATCTGCATGTTCCCTGGTCCCCTAATTTTTGTGAGCAGTGTAGGTAATTATATGTTAAAATCTCTTAATATGGAACCTAATGCAAAGTAACCTTGAAAACCCTGCTCAGGCTGAGCACACAGCTGTGGCCTGTGATCCCCCTGCTGGCCACCTGGGGCTCAACTTAAGGTTGGCCAGGTGTATGCCCCCCGGGGTGCTAGGCCTCAGGAGCCCTGTCAAGCAAACACCTTGTAATGTGTGAACAAGGTAACAAGCTCTGTTCTCTGCAGCTCTGGGAGAGGAGATACATGGGAACACTGGGCCTTTGAGGTGGGCAGGGCCGAATGGGCAGGGGAGGCTATAGTCAGGCACTTCCCCGTCCCACCAAAGGGACCTGGGGGCCAACACTGGACCTGTTTGACAGGAAGACAAGAGGCCAGCGGAGGGCAAGGCTGGGAGCCCCGTCAAGGGCCGACTGGTGACCTCATGGCGGATGCCCGGGGACCGTCCCACGCTGTTCAATCCGTTCCTGCTGTCCCTGGGGGTCCTCAGGTGGCGAAGGGTAGGCTGGCTCCAGTGGCATGGGACGGGTGAGGGTGGTGAGCGGGGGAGGAAAGGGAGGAGGTTGGCGTTAGTCAAAGAAGAGAGTACAGGCTGGGGGGGGGGGGTATTTGCAGCCCCCACATGGGAAAGGAGACAAAAGCAGGGTCCTGAGCTTCCCATGGTCTCTGCAAATGAGTGGGACTGCCCACTTCCAGGGTGAGGGGTGATGGAACGGGAACAATCTACACCGCTGAAAGCTCCCAGTCAGCAACCAAGCCAGGGAGAGCCAGGTTGGGGGGAGGGGAGAGGAAGGAGGGCCCTATGAGGGGCTCTGGTATTGCAAAGTGTGTCTCAGTCCTGGGCCCGCGCCAGTTTCACAAACATCTGGCATTACGTAACCCATCCCCTACCCAGAGAGGCTGTAAACAGGCCTCTGGTTCAGGGTTTCCTCAAGGGCAGGGAGGCGAGGCAGCTTTGACTTGCTCCCTCCTGCCCTCTTTGCAGCCAGAGAGAAGGGGCTAGCTCGTGAGTTCTCTTTTCTCAGCGACAGGCTGACTCTCATCCTCTTGCTGGCTCTGGGTCCAGCACTAGTCTGGGCACATTAGAGGCAGTATACCCTTTTTACAAATGAAGGGACTAAGGCTCAGGGAGGTGAGTTGACTTGCCTGTGTTAAGAAAACTGGGCTTTAGAGAAGCCAGCCTATTGATTATCCTCATGCCTAGATGAGAGGAAGACTGCTGCGGAGCTCACTGAGCCTCATTTGCCACATCTGTCTAATGGGGAAAATCTATGGAGACAGTCAGGGCTGCAGGAAGGGCTCAGTGAGATCAGGATGCACAGAGATGTGATGGGGGGCAGGCATGTCCAAATACTAACTTTCCAATCCACTTCATAATTTCCTTTCTGCTGCCTTTTGGAAATTAAGGCAAGAGGGTATTGAGAAAGGCATGGTTATCTGGGCAGGGTGGTACAAGCCACAGCAGGAATTACCTTATCAGACTATCTTATCAACTCAAAGCAGGTCTGGCAGGAAGAGGCAGGTTAAGTCCCAAGTGGAGAGAAATGAGGAAAGGACTCTGGGATAAAGATGATGCTGATGATAACCAGCATTTATTGGGTACCTACTATGTGTTCGGCTGTGTTCAGTGCATGGCATGCCTGATTGCTTTAAGCCTTACCACCAGCATACCAGGGATGGTTCGCATTGTCCACTTAACAGACAAGGAAATGAAGCTCAGAGAAGAAAAATCACTGTTCTAGATCAACAAGCCTTCAGAGCAGAGATTTAAATGCTGTTCTGGCTGGCCTTGTGCCCCACCCCCACCTCTTGCATTTGGATCTCCCTGAGCCCTTCCAGCAGGTCGAAGAGTCTCCACAGATTTTTCCCGTTAAACAGATGTGGCGACTGAGGTTTGGTGAGCTTGCAGCGGTTCTCTCATCTGGGAAGGAGGAGAATCAGGAGCTGAGGTATAGAACTGTCAGTGGAGCCCCCCAGACAGTTACTTAGAGCAGCTTCAAACGTCTCTTGGCTGGACAGTCAGATTAGTCTAAGATCAAGAGCCAGGACACCTGGTCTTGAGCTGTGTCTCTGCACTAACTTGTGTGACTTTGGGCCATTATCTCCCTTTTCTGAACCTTACATTATCCTCAATAGAGTAAGAGTTTAAGAGTGACTAATCCCAAAATTTGGTGGCCCTGTTTAATAACTCACTCCTGGGTCTCTGAGCCTGTGCCATCTCTGTCCTACCAGGGCAAGTTGTTGTTAGGTAGTCATTCCTTCATTTGTGCATTCGTTCATTTGACCAGTGTTTGCTAAGGACCTACTGTGGGTTGAGGCTCTGAGATGGAGATAAAAAAAACACTCCATCCATGCCCACAAGGAGCTCACAATTTGGTGAGAATACTGACGTGTGACTGGTTAGACACAGTGTAGTTATCACGTTAGTTGGGGAACATAGAGATGCAGGGAGCACTGGGCGGGAAGCCAATGTGGGGAGCATTAGGCAAGGTGATAGTAGCTCTGTCCTGGGGGCACTTTGGTTTCCTTTGGACTAGGGCTTGAAGAGTGAGGAGGAATTTTCCAGGCAAACAAACATTTGGAGGAAGGGGAGGGAGAGAGAGGGGCATATGTGTGTGTGTTTGGGCTGGGGTAGGCACACAGAGGACAGAAAAGGAAGTGTTCCAGACATGCCAGAGAACATGTGCAGTCCCATCCAAGGTACAAAGGACCTGGCTTCTTTTGGGAATTCTCAGCAGTCCAGTTATGTACCTTCACCTGTAAAATGTACATGTATAATGTTGGAGGGCATCAGGCAGGGGCCAGACTATGATGGGCACAGACTGCTTGGAACAAGAATGTAGTTTATCTATTAGCAGGGGGGAAATGTTGAAGAACTTTGAGAAGGGGAGTGGTCTGATCACTGGGTTGATGATATTAGAAGTGGAGTCCCAGAGGCCAGGAAATCTGTAAGGAGGCTGTCAGATGCCCAGACCCCTGGGCAAGGCACTGGTGATAGATGAGTTCTTCTGTTTGCTCACTCATTCTCCCAACATTGAAATGCCTGACTGAGGTGCAGGGGTAGGGTAGGAAAACTCAGCATTGGGGTGCCAAAACGCTAGTGTCTAGAGGAAGATGGGCTTACCCTTGGCCTCATTTCTTAGGGTGGAGGAGAAACTCTCAGTGGGAAATACTGGGAAAGAACTTGAACTCCCTGGGCCTCCTTTTCTTTATCTGTGAAATGATGATAGTAATTATAATAGCTATAATTTTTTATCCCCAAAATGAGATGGCAGAATAATTGAAATGGCAATTATTCCAAGCTCCCCTGCCCTTCTACTAAAGGATAGCTAAGTAGGGATAAAGAGGGTGTTCTGAGTACTTTACTTAAATGAACACAATCCTTATAGCAGCAATTTTCAACCAGTGTGCCATGGCATACTGGTATGCTGCAATAATTTTTTTTTTTTTAAGTGAGAGGAGGGAGATAGAGAGACAGATTCTTGCACGCACCTCAACCAAGATCCACTCAGCAAGCCATGTCTGGGGCCAATGCTTGGACCAGCCTAGCTATCCTTGGGGCCAATGCATGAACCAATTGAGCCACTAGCTACAAGAGGAGAAGAGGGAGAGAAGGGGGAGTGGGCCAGGGGAGAAGCAGATGGTTGATTCTATTATGTGACCTGACCGGAGATCGAACCGGGGTGTCCACATGTTGGGCCAACACTCTGTCTACTGAGCCAGATGGCCAGGGCATGTTGTCATTTTTGTTGTTGTTGTTGACAATCTAAGGGAGGAGAGGTCAGTGCCTCTCACTAAATAGTCAGGTACTGCAGTGTTTTAAAAATTCTTGGCCCTGGCTGGTTGGCTTATTGGTAGAGTGTTGGCCCAGTGTGCAGGCATCCTGGGTTCGATCTCTGGTCAGGGCACACATGAGAAGTGACCATCTGCTTCTCTTCCTCTTCCACTCTCACAGCCAGTGGCTCAATTGGTTTGAGCGTTGGCCTGGGTGCTGAAGATAGCTCAGCTGGTCCCAGCGTCAGCCTTAGGTGCTAAAAATAGATTGGTACTTGAGCATTGGCCCATGACAGGGTTGCTAGGTGGATTCCCGTCGAGGCACATGTGAGAGTCTGTCTCACTATTTCCCCTCCTTTAACTTAAAAAGAAAAAAATGACAACAGCCAACACAACAATAACTGTCAGCTTTGAATGAATCAAAATTGCACCAATTTTTTTTTATTAGCAAAAATGATTTTTTGGTGAACCGCAGAATTTTAGTAATTAGTTTATATGTACTATGAGATGAGAAAGGTTGAAAATCACTGTCTTATAGGAACTCCATAAGACAAGAGCATTACCCCATTTAACAGAGGGTGAAGTTGAGGCACAGAGATGTTAAGTACGTTGCTTATGGTAACACAAGGTTTGTAACACAATGCCACACAAGCTATTACATGCATTTAGCAACAAATTCCACCAAAGTTCTCTCCTCTGAGGACTTAGATGAGCTCTTGCCAGCAAAAGACCTCTTAACTGCCAAGTGCTCTGGAAACATGACAAACAGGTGTACACCCATCCCCGAGAACTGAAAATGAGGTTCTTAAGCCCAGAAAGGCACGTTTACAGGAGGGGGCACGTAGGGAAGGCCCATTTTGTATAAAAACTATATACATGCTAGGAGTGCGGTCTCCTCTTACTGTGTGACTCTGAGCAAGTTGGCTCACTTCTCTGGGCTTGTTTTCTCATTAGTAAAATTGGGACAAGGACACCTTCCTGTCAAGTATTTAGTGACGACCAAGCAGATAACAAGGGGGGCTCCGGGAGTGAAACCCGCTGAATTGTTAGTAACGGGTGTTTTGCCCACATTGCCATCAAACGCGGGTGTCCAGCGGCTCACGGCTGGGGAGGGGAGCTGTAGCGGAGGGCACGTGGGGACGACTCCTGCGAGGTGGCAGGACGAAGTCACCTGCAAGGTGGACCTTTCCTTCCGCCCCACGCACCCGCGACCGAAGTGCGGCCCGCCCTCCTTTCTCCCCGCCCCCATCCGCTCACTAGGCTCGCGCGCCTGTCCCGCGGCCCCATTGGCCAGTCCGCGGCCCCAGTCGCTGTTTGTCCCAGCTTTCCCGCCGCTCATTGGCCCACCCGGGTCCTCCCAGGAAGTTTGAAAAAAAAAAAAAAAGTTTTATGGGCGGATGGAAGGGGCCAGAGCAGTGCCGGGGAAGGGAAGGGCCGGAGGAGCGGCGGCGGGCGGCCGAGAGGGGCGGCGGTGGCGGGATTCCCGCGCCGTTGAGCCCCGTCCGAGAACCCTTTCCACTTTCCTACCTCCTGCTCCCGCCTCGCCAGGGCGCCGCCATGACGGTGAGTGCCCCCCGGGGCAGCCACTCCGCGCTCCAGGCCAGGATGAGAACCACCGCCCGAGCCTAGCCACTCCCCTCCTGGGCAGCCCCCTTGCTCACTTCCCGGAGGCGAGAGGAGGTCTCCACCGAAGACTAGGAGACCCCAGCTGCAGGGCTGGCCGGCCGGTCTGCCTCACCTTTCCCCAGCCTCCTCACCTCTTCGGGCCAGGAGCCCAGGCGACCCCAACGATATGGGAACGCCCCGTCATGGGCACCCCCCCCTTCCTCACTTTTGCGGGACCAGTCACGGACTGACTCGGGGTGCCCCTTTCCTACCTCCCATCCAGCTCCCTTAGTGAAAACCTGACCTGATTCTCCAAGTTACGAGATCCGCAGGGTCTCCCCGGGCTCCGGACCTTGGAAGGGGCGGAGATAGGCTTGGCTTGAGTCTGGCGGGGAGGGGGTGGGGGGAGGTGGGTCTCTCCCGGGGCTGAAGAGAGGTGCCTCCTGGTTCAGATGGGTCTCGTTGACCCGAACCTGAGAAGACTGTTCACTCGTGTGAAGGGAAGTTGGGTAGGTGAGAAGGGGTCGCAGCGCCCCACCATGCCTGGGACCCCATCCTGGGATTTCTGAAATAGCAAGATACCTTGTTCTCCTGGGCTTGCCCCTTTGCGGCAACGCTGGGCCTTGGGTGGGGCAAGCCCGCGATTGGGGGTGGGGTACACGGTGGCCGAGATTTATCTTTCTCTTGGAGTTGAGCCCTACCCTGATTCTATCAATACCTGGGCCTTAATTATCATATTATGCCTCACAGCTGAGTTCACTATTATTCCCATTTCACAGTCAGATAAACTGAGGCTTGGGGAGAGGCTTTGGTGAGTGTTCCCAGGTTATCCTGTTTGTAAGGGAAGGGGTAACCTTTCCAGGTCAGTCTGACCCTGTGGTGTTCTGGAAGGGAAGGGAAGGGAAGGGAAGGGAAGGGCTGCTTTTGGTTTCTGAATGGTGCCTTAGGGAGGCTTTGAAAGCTTGTGAGGAGAGGGGTGTTAAGCACGGTGTGTATGTGCATGCATCTGTCCTTTTCCCACAAGCAAGTGAAGTGGGCTAGGCTGCTGGGGGGCGCGAAGGTGGGTGGGGAGAGAGTCCTCTGCCCCTGTGAGTATGATGACCTGGCGGCTGCCTGGACTTCCTCGGCCTCCGCACATCCTGCCACCTCCCTGCTGGCCCTTCCTGTCGTCAGCAGCCTCCCCTGCCCTGTCAGAGAGCAAAGAGGGATGTGAGGGAGGAGCTGAGTCAGTGCCCTGCCCCCATCCCCCCAGGCCAGGGGAAGGGTGGTCACATTGCCCACTGGGTACCTACCAGGCCCTGAACTGGGTGTTTTCACATTACCAGTTGATCTTCTAAGGTTGACGGCAACTCCCCATCTAACAGATGAAGACAGTGAGGTGTAGAAAGGTGACATAGCTGAGCCCTGACTGAGCCAGAGCTGGTATCCAAAGGCTATCCCAGTGTTCTCTCTAGGAGAGATAAGAAATGTACACAGTTGCCTCTCCTGGGGAAGCACATGCTCAACAAGGGTGAGGCTGCTGGAAAGCAGCATGTGGGGCATTGGGAGGAGGGACAGCACATCCCTGCTGGTGGGAGAAGCCTTCCTGTAATTATAGGACTCTGTCAGGTGGAGATGGGCTGGGAAGGGAACAGTGTGTACAAAGGCTGGTGGTCACTTTTGGGGAATGGTGAAACATGGAAAAAGGGCCTGGGAGAAAAGGGCCAGGAAGAGTGGCTTAGGCTTTGGTCAAAGTTACTGGAGAATCATGAAAGATTTTGAAGCAGAGAAAAGGCTGACAATCACTACTGACAGTTTACTGGTTTCATCCTAGCTACCTGCAGACCTGCGCCTGCTCCAGGCTGATGTCTTTCTTATACCTTCCTCATACCCTGTCCTCTTCTGGCCCAATCTTCCTAACCTCAGGGGTCTGTACAGATCAAATGGTAAAGGTGCTGTAAGTAGCTAAATGCTTAGAGGCTTCTGGAAGCAGGCCTGGAGTTAGGATTTGCTCCACCTCCTTTTGCCTGAGCCCCGTCCAGCCTTGTCCTGGAGCTTCATTCCCTAGCCACTGCCTGGCATCAAATTATATACCTGTTCACTTGTCTGTCTCTCTCCTGACTCCCACCATGCCAGGGGCACGCCTTTCGTTCACAGCAGACTACCTGGTCTAGAACAGTGCATGATACTGAAAAAGAAAAAAGAAGGGCGGTAGGGGGGAGATTCCACAAATATTCTCAGGTCCTAGGGGGTAAATGGCACATGTTGCTGCCTGTGAGGTGCTTCTAGTCAAGCCTGTGAGGGACAAGTAAATGTCTTCAAGATAATCATGGGTATAACAGAGGCTTCTCCGGGGGATCAGGGGAGGGCAGCTAGGGTGGTATGTGGTGTGTACTGGGACATGGGCCACAGAGGAGGCAGTTAAGCTGGGTCATAAACCATGCGTACGAGTTTACCTGGTGTTCAAGCAGAGGAAGTAGGCATGTGTGGAGGGCCTAAAGTCCTGATGTGTTGGGAATCAGTGAGGTTGTGGAGACATGAACACGGGGTCCTCAAAGCATGGGAGAGGCTAGGCTAAAAGGGTGGGGCTGAGGCTTTTGCACCATCCTAAGGGAGCTGGATTGATTTTGCTTTGAAGCCACCTGGAGCCATCCCGGAGGTTTTAAGTAGATGTATAACACTAGGCCTTTTTGAATGGGTCCCTGTGCCAGAGAGTGCTTAGAAGAGGCCATGTCAAAGGTCCAGGTGGGTGGCAGGCAGTGCACACCTGTAGCCAAAGGAAGGCGGGTGGACTGTGCGAGCCTGTTGGTAGTCTTTAAGGATGAAGGAGAAAAGTGAACTTCCTGAAGGTGGAGGGAGGTTGGCTGGGGCCTGGGAAACTGAGTGTGCAGTGTGAGAGATTTAGCTTATCAGACCTTGTGACCATGGGGGTGTGGGTTCCCAGGTGACCACAGGACCTCTTCTCCATAAGGTCATTGTGTTATCCCATGCCTGATGTGGTGTGTGACATGTTTGTACTGGCTTCTACGGGGTCACTGGGCTTTCCACAGGTAGCACATTCAGTCTTTGTAAAACTTGAGGGAGGGCAGGATCCCCCACCATTTACAACATTAAGCAGATGGGCTCAGGGAGGGGATATGACTTAGGAAGGTCACTATTACCCTACTTTCCAGGCAGCCATTGGGGTCCCAGTCTGTCATTCTTGCTGGGGAGTCCTTCCTCAGCAGAAGTTAATGGCTGATTTACTATGAGCCATCCCAGAAAGCCTAGCTCCCCAGGGCCGAGGGGTGGTGGTGGGGACTGTCTCCAAAGCACAGAAATTTAGACTGGGTAGAGGAGGGTGGATATTTATTCAGCAGGTTTTTCCCTGGGGTCTGGCCATAGCATGCCTAGTCCTGGGGCCATGGGATATCCCACACTGAATGTAGGTGAACCCATGAGCCCAAGGAACTTGGTGGCCTTGAGCAGGGCTACTAGTCTTCACTCAATCTTAGTTTGGGACTCCTGTTGGGAAGCAGGGCGGGGAAAAAAGCAGATAAGGTGAACACCACCCAGAGTTTCTCAGGTCTGAGCAGAGCCTGTGTTCCTTCCCTCAGACAGGTATGCAGGGGTGGGGCTGCCAGGCTGCTGAGATCCAGGGTCCCTGGTCTGACGGCCATGGCTATGGGTGACTCTGAATGGCCAGGTTCCTGTCCCAAGCTCCTCTGAGGCCACTTCATCCAGCTGAGGAACAGGAGAGTGGACTGCCTAGAAGGAAGGCAGGTCAGGGGAGGTGGCCAGGTCAGGTGGCTCTGGTTTCCAGGTTTCCAGCTGCCGTTCTTGTGGCCCACCCCACTGAGCCGTGCCACCCGCTCCCTTCACGCAACCAGACACCTTAGCCTGGTGAGGCTGTGATGCAGCCACTGATAGGTGGGCTCAGAGCCATGGCAACAGGTGGACGCCTCTTCCTTGTCTGCCAGCCCTGCTCTCCTCCCAGTGGGCAGGAGCTGAGACTCTGCAGAGGGACTGAGAAAGACTTTGATGCGAGAAGTCTCCCCAGCAGGCAGGAAAAGTATGGTATTTGGCACCCACCAGGTGGACACGGCCAGAGAAAATGCGAGAATGAGCAGCTTCTTTATCTAGACCTCGGTGGGAGTACATAGCTCATAGGCCCCTTTGGACCATGCTGCAGCTGGGAGCTCCCAGACCCCAGGGCCGTGCCCCCCTGGGTAGCACCAGGCAGGTAGGGCTTGCTAGGACTAGCCCATCCAGAGATTTAGCGGGGCCAGAGGATTTCTGACCCCAACCTGTGCTCGGTTCCATCTTTCAGGGTCTTTAGGAGACAAGGGAAGGGCAGGACTGGTCGGACCACAGGAGGATCATTGGGTTTGGGGAAGGTGACATCATTAAGGCATTTTCCTGGAGGGCCGCCTGGGCCTTCTCAGTGAGAGGAACTGGACGGTTCACTCACCCTGCTGGTCTGGCCTGTTCTCAGAGCTCTCTAAGGATCTCTCCAGAGGCAGCATTCTCTTGGCCCCCTTCTCTCCCTCCCTTAGGTGAGAAAATAGGCTGGTGGGAGGGGAGCTTGCACATCTGGTGGATGCCCCAGTTGCCTGGTGCACCTTCTTGGCAATCAGAGATTGCCGGATGCTGGGGAAAAGTGCCAAAGCTGCATTAGTGGCTGGGGAGCCTGCCTGGATTTTGGGGGGTTACCTGGACCCTCAGCCCGCCTCCTGGCTTCCCAGGTCCTTAGTCTTACGGGACTCAGGGCCAGGACAGGTACTACACCCTCTCCTTTCCAGCCCCTTCGGGTTCTCCACTAGGCCTGACTCATCTGCCTCCTCATCTCTCCATAGCCCGATCTGCTCAACTTCAAGAAGGGATGGATGTCGATCTTGGACGAGCCTGGAGAGGTAGGAGGGCTGAAGTGGAGAGGAGGAAGGTGGCTTGCTGCAGGGGGCAGCCCAGGGAGCTGAGCTGCTTTCACTTGCCTGTCCAGCCTTTTTGAGACCCTGGTCTCTGGGTGGAGGGGGTCCAGGGTGGGGGCCAGAAGTGGGACCTCTGAGGGCAGGGTGTTTGGTGTCCAGCCTTGGACTGTGGGAGTGTTTGGGCAGTGAGTTAAGAGTCACCAGGGAGGGGGACCTCCTGGCTCCTCAACCTCTGTACCCCATCCCCTCATCTCACCAAGAGCCCCTTGCTCCTCCCACCTCTTGATGACCCTGCTGGGTATCCAAGGGTCTGGGATGGAAAGGCTCACAGAGATCATCTGGCCTAAAACATGCACAAATTTCCAAAAACTCAGTCATGCAGCAGACTCCCCCTACTCCTGGGGGTGGGGCTCAGCACATTTCTTAAAGTCTCACCAGTCTGGGGCCCCATTGGTCAATTCACAGCTTCCTCTGGTCTCGGTGGTCACATCTGTGAAATGCGCATAATGGATAATGGTGATTTCTTCCAGAGTGGATAACAGTCATGAATGTTGAGCATGTAAAGGGTCCTGCATAGCCCCCAGTGCCTGCTAGGGCCTCAGTAGTAACCCTTCCCTTTAATGTGTCTATCCTTAGAACCAGGAGGGACAGTGGTCTCTTACTGGCTTTGCCCTTTCAGCTGCCAGGCTGAAGCAGGAGCTGGAGCTGGCTTTCTGCCTATCCACCTTAGGCGGGGACGTCTCCCTGCCCCTATCCTGCATGTGCTCGTGGCTTGGGTCTGTGTGCAGCCCGCATGCCAGGAGGGCTTGGAGCCAAAGGGAATCGCATTGTGTTTCTGACCCACATGCTTTATGTTCCCTCCAGCTCACTGCCTTCTGTAGTCGCTGACTGCTTGCCGGTTCTCTGGTGGCTGCACTCCAGCCTCACACAAGGCCTGGCACCTTGCCAGTGACCCATCTTGGCCTCTCCACCCAGGGTCTCTGGACGGCAGAGATTATGGGCCCCACCCAGAACTGGCCGTTACTCATTCTCTTTCACGAGGTTTTGGAATGTCCAAGTTGGAAGGGCCCTGGGAGTTCAGCCAGCCCAGCCCCTTGATGCACAGACAGAGACAGGCCCACAGGGCTTCGATCTCTTTCAAGCCTAGCAGTACCTTGGGCAGACCCAGGCCTGGAACTTGGGGCACGTGAGACCCACAGAGCTCCCATCTCAGATAGTCATAGACTAGGTCTGGATGGGCCAAGGACATCATTTGGTACAGAACCTCTGCCCCACTTACAGAGGGACAGTTGAGGTCCTGAAGCAACTCAGGCCAATCAGTAAGAGGAGGGTGGTTCTAAGTGGGGCCAGCCTTTTAGAGCAGCTGCCAACAATGTGGTGCCCAATCCTATGCCAAGTGCTATGAGGGACATACAAGATGGTTAGGAACTTTTAACCTCATAGAAAGGCTTAGGGACTCTTTATTAATTCTACAAGTCAGACAGCTGAAGCTCAGAGAGGTCAAGACACTTAACTAAAAACACACAGCTGGCAAGGGATAAAATAATGTTACCCTAGGTCTGTTGAATGCTAAGGTGAGGCACTGTGGAAAGAAGTAGAAAATGTCATCCTGGCACATCCTTGAAAACTTACCATCTTCTTGAGGAAAAGAAGACTAAATACTTGAAATAACAAACAATGTTGATAGAGCTTGGTGATGTGTGGGAGCCCCGGGAAATGCCAGGGACGGGGTGACATGCACTGACCCTGGCAGTGGCCGGGCTTTGAGTAGCATTCAATGAATGGCCAGCAGCCAGAGGAGGGCTGAGCTTGGCATTTAATATCAGGCTGTTCTGGTGTCCCTACCCCTTTCCTTTCCAATGTGTTCCACCAACTTAACTCTGGCTGGAGCAGAGAAAGGCACTACAAAAAGGTACCCAAATCATACATGTTCAGGTAATGCATTTCACAAGGTGAGCACGCATGTAACCAGCACCTAGATGGAGAAACAGAGTATGACCAGCTTTTGGACACCTGCCCCTGGGGCACTTTTCAGTCCTGTCCTCTGAGAGACCTGTCCTTGGCAACTGAGGAGATGCAGAGGGCCATATGCAAAAAGACTTGGGAAGTTCTGGTCCCTGGCTTGGTAGGCAGATGACCTCACACAGGTCATGACCCCTTCCTGGTCTGCACTGTGGGGATTTGGTTGTAGGAGCCTTAGCGATGAAGGTGGAAAGGATCAGGACAGGTATGGAAGTGTTTACAAATCAGAGAAGGGCTCCTAAAAGGAAAGGGAGGTTGTGGTTACTGAGAAGAAGGTGACCCATTTCACAGATGTTGCTCCTGTAGCTCAGAGAGGAAACGGAGGGCCAGGCTTCAAATGTGAATTTTCTGACTCTGCTCTGTCCCCTGCTCCCACCCTTATGTAAGGTAGATAAGGGTGCCAGGCCTCTACTGTGAGCAGAATGGTTATCTGGTAGCACTCAGGGAGCCCACAAGGGGGCACACTCATAATCTTCCATCCCCCCCACCCCACCACACTCACCACCACCTCTCCCTCACAGTGGAAGAAGCATTGGTTTGTGCTGACAGATTCAAGCCTCAAGTACTACAGAGACTCCACCGCTGAGGAGGTGAGACAGGTGGAGGGCTCCTTTTCCCCATCAAGTGCTGGGGGACCCCTGAAAGGGGCTTGGGGGCTTGGGTGGGGTCACTGGAGTATGTGGACCATTGTGGCCTTCTTGCTGCAGGCAGATGAGCTAGATGGCGAGATTGACCTGCGCTCCTGCACTGATGTCACTGAGTATGCAGTACAGCGCAACTACGGCTTCCAGATCCACGTGAGGCTGCGTGAGGCTGGCGGGTGGCATAATTAGAGGGCCCCCCAGAGGAGGTGTGAAGCATGGCTCTCTATCAGAGACTGGCTCCTGTCACACATTTACCCAGATACCCTGTAATCAGAGCCAGTCAGAAGCTCTGTTGCCAATACAGCATATCTGGGGAGACCCCGGGTATGATTGGTAGGGGTGGTTCAGATATTAGAGAGATGTTGGAGCCAGTGGGGCTCTTTCAAGGATAGGCTAGTGGAGGGGAGGTATTGCATCCTCTGCTCACCTCCAGGCTCAAGACGTTGGACACCTTCTTAGGATGGAAAGACTACTCTGGGGTCCATAGTGGGAAGGGAGCAGTGAGGCTGGCCATGTGGCAAACTATCTGTGTGGGGAACTTTCAGACCAAGGATGCTGTCTATACCTTGTCGGCCATGACCTCGGGGATCCGAAGGAACTGGATCGAGGCTCTGAGGAAGACCGTGCGTCCCACTTCAGCCCCAGATGTCACTAAGTACGTGCTGGGTTGGACTGGGGTTCTGGGGAGGCACTCACTTGCATACCTGAGTACTGTTCTGGCCATCACCTGGGGGCCCTCTGGCTGTGCCTTCTGGGCCTCAGTTTCTCAAGCAGCAGAATGGGGAGAAGGCAGTGATCATTCTTGATCATTCTTGGCAGTCCTCCAGAAATATATTGAGGATTTAGGGTTTGACTACCATCCCTCTATGTCCTCCACATCCAAAAGGGTGTGATAAGGTCTCAGCTCTTTGCAGAAGATGCCAGTGAGTCAAAGGACCCTGCTAGGTGGCTGATTGTCTTTGCTGTAGGGGCTATGTCTCATCCATTGTTAGGGAGTGGGGATGGCTAGGCAGACTGGGTGGGGAGCTCACTTCCCCCTGGAGGTCACTGTGAGTAGAGTGGTAGGAGGACTCAGTTACTGGGGGGGAAGAACCTGCATACAGTATAAACCCCAGACACCCATGGGGGCTGGGACTTGTGGCTGTTGGGCATCAGGAATGGAAATGTGGTATTGAGGGGCATCAAGCGCAGGTCTTGTGGACCACAACCAGGCTGGTTGCTTTCTTGCCTGAGTCAGATTCTTCATCTGTCAGACTGAGGGTCATGAGAATGTGCACAGAAGCCCTTTGTGAGCTGAGGTAGGTGCATCTGGACTGTTACTTAGTATATAGGCTCTGCTGCTGTAGCAAAGAAGCCCCAAACATAGTAGCTTAAACCCTGAGTTTATTTCTCTCTCCGCTGTAGTTCTGAACAGGGTAGCCCTCGACTCACAGCTTTGCCTCTGGCTTGGTAAACTGTTGAGGTTTTCCTGTAGTCCTAGACAGGAGCCAGGCCAGGGTATACCCAGTCCTTTTAGGGCTGCCACCTCTCACTTTCACTGGGCAGAATGTGGGCACATGGCCACACATAGCTGCAAGGAATCCTAGGAAGTATAGTTTTGGGCTGGGTGGCCACATACCCAGCTGCTATTGTAGAAGAAGAGGAGCACCACCAGAGTTGTTATGTCTCCACAATTTGTGCCCTGTCCACCAGGTGGTCACTGTTTCCCTTCTCATTAGTGATCATGGGCATTTCTCTTATTACACTATGAGCCTTTTGAACCCAAGACATTATCTCTCTATTTTTTAAAGATTTTATTTATTGTTACAGAGATTAAAGGATGGGGGAGAAAAGTATGAACTTATACTTGCTTCACTTTGGTTATTCATTGGTTGTTTGTCATATGTGCCTCAACTGGGCAAGCCCAGGGTTTCAAACTGGCGACCCCAGCATTCCAGGCTGACAGTCTATCTACTGCACCACCACAGGCCAGGCAAACCATACTTTTAATAATAATGCTTTGCTCACCGTTTGTAACGGGTTTCCTGGTTGCTTTATACACGTTCACCCACCTAGTTTTCATATTTATCCTGTGAGGCAGTGCTGTCCAGTATTATAAATGAGTGACTGAGGCTCAGAGGAAAGCCAGATGTCCTGCTCCCTCTCTGGTAAGTGGTGGAGTTGGGATGGCTTCCAGGTGTGTTAACGATGGAAGCTCTAGTTCTAACCTTCAGGTTGGGCTGCTTCCTCTCCTGGGGCTCATCCCTAGGCCCTGGCACCTGGTGACACTCCAGAGGTGCTTGCAGTTAGGACTGAGTGGGAGATCCTGCCTGACGTGACTCTGCTGGCACCCTAGGCTCTCGGACTCCAATAAGGAGAACACGCTGCACAGCTACAGCACCCAGAAGGGCTCCCTGAAGGCAGGGGAGCAGCGTGTGGGCTCGGAGGTCATCAGTCGGGCCAGCCCTCGGAAGGCAGATGGACAGCGGCCATCTCTAGACTACGTGGAGCTCTCCCCACTGACTCAGGGCTCCCCACAGCGGGCTCGCACCCCAGCTCGCACTCTGGACCGCCCAGCCAAGCAGGAGGAGCTGGAACGGGACCTGGCCCAGCGCTCTGAGGAAAGACGCAGGTGGTTTGAGGCCGTGGACAGCAGGACCACTGAGACATCAGCTGGTGAGGGCCCACGCCGGGGCCTGGGCGCACCCCTGACAGAGGACCAGCAGAATCGGCTCAGCGAGGAGATCGAGAAGAAGTGGCAGGAGCTAGAGAAGCTGCCCCTGCGGGAGAACAAGCGGGTGCCTCTCACTGCCCTGCTCAACCAAAGCCGTGGGGAGCGCCGGGGCGCCCCGAGTGACAGCCATGAGGCCCTGGAGAAGGAGGTAGACATCATGCTGGCCTCTGGGAGCTCCCTCACCCCGTTAACGCCCCTTCTATTGCTACAGTCATGATATGGCATTTAGCATGCATACCTACATTGATAGGGAGCTCACCCCTGTCCGCATAGTCCGACCAGACTCCTTATAAACTGAAATCTTTCATGGACCCTGGGATATTTTTTTTGTTATTTTATTTTTCTTAGTTCTGTCCTCAGCAACCACAGAGAAGGGAAGAGGAAGAGAAAGGAGAGACCATTTATTGTGTCTTGTCCTGGGCATTCTTTACCTACAGATTCTCCTATATGTTCACAGCAGCCTCACGATCCCATAGGGTAGATCTCATCACAGTTTTACTGATGGGAAACTGAGGCTCTGAAACGTTTCCCCTGCCACCTACATAATGTAAATATCTGTACCATAGTTTTCTGTTCTCAACCCTGTCCAATCTTCTCTGAGTCAAAGCTTTTCTGGCTCATTGACCTTGCCATCCAGAAAACAGCTGGAATGTCCTCCTTGCCTGCACATCCCCATGAGGGCCACTTCTCAAATCCAAAGCGGCTCACTGCCTCTCACCAGCTCTGTTCTTGCTCTAGACCCCCACTGACCTCATCTCCTCCCTTCACAGGTCCAGTCTCTTCGTGCCCAGTTGGAGGCATGGCGTCTCCAAAGGGAGGCTCCACAGGGTGCACCCAGATCCCAGGAGGATGGTCACATCCCCCCAGGCTACATCTCACAGGTGAGGCTGAAGAGCTGTTACTTGGGGGATGGGGGCAAGTTTCTGGTTGCCATGTTTTCAGAAAACAGCTAATATTTTAGAAGCCCTTCCTGTGTACCAGAACCATGGGAGGCATTTGACATGCATTGTCTCATTTAATCTCCCTGGCGGATGGACATGGGCACTGTGCCGATTTTATAGACAAGGCTACTGAGCTATAAGAGGTTATGTGACTTGCCCAAGGTCAACTGACCTATGGATGTCAGAGGTGAGATTTGAACTCTGGTCCGGCTGACTGCCCCCATGTAACACCCTGTACTTGGACCTCATTGCCCACACCACCCTGGGGAAGTGCAGAGCCAGTAGGGGGTGGGAGCCCAAATGGGCAGGCCCCTGGAAGGTGCTCCCTAAACAGGGAAATCCTGCCCATGCGTTGCCAGGCCCAGGCCCTCACAAGGTGGTCTTCGGGACTTCGGAGCTTCCAATGGTCCTTGGGGACATACGGTATGACTAGGACAGCAGTTCTCAACTGAGACTGACTTTGTTCCCCTGGGGACATTTGGCCATGTCTGGAGACACTTTTGATTGTCACCATGGGGACAACTAGCTCTCCAGAAAAAATACATGCATTTGTACACACATACACACTTCTCTATGCTATAGATATATACATATACATGTATAATAAATATATATTGATTATAAGTTATACTGATAAAAAGGATATTTAGTACACAACTTACAAATAAAAAAATACTATAACTATTTATTGTAACTTCCATATAGCAACTTGACTTTTCTCAGAATACTTTTGTTGGTTTTTTCAAATGCTTAACTGACATTCTAACATGAATGTTGATTGCCATTTTTATTAGTGGTAATGAGTAAGACTAGAAACATGTTGAAACTTTACTTGGTCAATGTCATGAACAATCTTTTGGTTGAATCAGAGAATAGTTTTCTATTGTGAATATTTTCTTGAAGAGTATTTCCTCAGTATTTTTG
Organism: Saccopteryx leptura; assembly: GCF_036850995.1. Taxonomy (NCBI): domain Eukaryota; kingdom Metazoa; phylum Chordata; class Mammalia; order Chiroptera; family Emballonuridae; genus Saccopteryx; species Saccopteryx leptura. The sequence goes on from NC_089503.1 coordinate 309,969,880, forward strand.
TTCTGTTTACAATGTGATGGGCACAGATACAGTGCACTTTTAAGTTTAATCTATATTAGCATTTTCTCATCACTTAAGTCTAGACTACCAACAAACCAGTAAATTGAGTTCTGATTTGTAATGCTTACCAATGTCCATGATATAAGCACCCCTACTGTGGCTGAAGGACCTGAACCTCGGAGTTGGGAAGATATGTGCACACCATTATAGAGCATGTCTACCATACAGATACAGAAGACAAAAACCTCGACAGCATAGCTAATAATAAAATGCAGTGAAATAATTAAGAAGTGATGAATTTTGAGTATCAGCTTTGTTTTTAATGTAAATTATAAGTTTATATGATTTTTAATAATGGCCATGTTTAACAACTGCATCACAAAATTCCTAGAAATTTGATAATCGGCTGCCTCTAGTCAGCACACCATTGCCCGAAGCACAAAGAATGCTGAGATCCCAGGCTCTGAGCCGAGGAGCCTTCTAGAAGTTTCAATGGGGGAGGTTGCTGTGGGGGGCTCTCGGGAAGCCTTCTGAGGGGTGGCGGCATGGAGCTGAGCACTGGGGTTGGGTGGGGGAATGGGCTCTGGTGGAAGGCTGGGGGGTGCCTGTCCTGGAGACTTCCGCTGCCGAGCCAAGGAGTTGGAATCTCATCCCACACACCTGAGGAGGTTTGAGGTCTGACAGTGACATCAGAAAGGTGGTATTTGAGTAGAGGGGGCTTGGGAGGGGCCAAGGCCAGTGTCAGGAGCTAGCATGATGACTGCGGTCAAGAAGGATGTAGGGGAGTACATGGAGGGAAGTGACTGGGCCCAGGGAAGGCAGAGGTCTCTAAGGCTGTGGCTTCTGTCAAGGCCTGGGGCCTGTCTGGCTGAGTGGTTCAGCTGAAGGGAGACCAGGGCCTAGGGCAGTTGGGCCTGATATGGAGGGCTAGCTTGGGGGTCACCGGATACAGGGAATGGGACCAGTGTTAAGGCCAGAGGAAAGAGTGGGGCATCTCCAGGCAGGGTGGGGCTTAACACCATGGCCTGAGGCAGTTGGGGTCACCTCAGACCCCCACCCAGAGGGCTTCAAGCTGTCCACTGTGGAGCCCTCAGTCTCCCAGGGGACTGCCTTTTTGGGTGGGTCCATTCACAGCCAATGGTAATCAGAGCAACTCCATCTTTGTCCATTTTACTATTAGAACCTGCATTGGATTTACTTTGGAAAAAGATTTTTGTCACTAAAATGAAGTTTGAAAAGCACTTCTCTGACTTCTCAGCTTACAGATAGGGAAACAGACCCAGAGACAAGGTGAGACCTTTGAGCTGTAGGCAGACCTGTGCCTGCAGTCCAGGCCTCCTGATCCCCAAGGGCCCCATTGGGCACTCCAAGGGCACCAGCATTTGTCTGCTGGGTTGGGATGGGTAGGGAGAGCAGGCAGAACGGGGGGGGGGGGGATTGAGAGGAGAAAAAAGGGGAAACGGAGAGTGAAAATGGGAGAGGGGGAGTGGCCAAGATGCGGAGGGCGCCAGAGAAGAGGAGCTGAGGAGTCTGTGTCCTGCTCGAGTGCTGGAGGAAGCAGCTGGAAATTCGGTGGATCCTGGAGAGGTGACAGCTGGGGAGGGGTCCCTCAACCTGGTATCTCAGGCCAAGCAGGTACCCTTCTAATTAGCTGATCAGGCTGCTACCACAGGACAGGAGCGGGGGGTCTGGGACTTCACTGGGGCTGCAGTGCCTCTAGCAAAGGGAACTCTTTCATCCTATTACATTGGGCCCATGGGCATTTCTTGATCCACTTTGATCAATGTCAGAACTGACAATGGACACCTTGGGCCCACAGGAAGGCACATCAGAGAAAATCTGGCCTTCTAGAAGCCCCTTCCCATGGCTGGTTCCCACCTCCTGACATCAGCCTCCTTATTCCCTATTGGCTACTGGCTCTGCCTGCCTGATCTGACCCTCTAAGAACAGGTCTCCACCCCACCCCCATGTTTCTCTGATCTCTGCAGGTGGGCACTAGGTTGCCTTAGGGACCCTTGGCAGTTGGTTTTATGGGCCCCGTTTTAGAGATGAGGAGACTGATAAATTCAGAAGGAAGGGACTTGTCAAAGTTCATTCCATAGTACAGCCAGGATTAGGACTCCAGCAAAAGCAATGTCCTATTGTCCTAACTTGGAGTACAAGCACAGGGTCCAGCAGGACAGATACCCTTGCTCACTACCTAGAATACCTGGACCTATGTGGCCTGGCACTTAACCTTCCTCTAAAGTGGCTTCAAGGTGTGGCTGCTGGAGAGTTGTGGGTTTTCCCCACCACTGTGAGGTGCCTTATGCCATGAGGGGGAATATAATTTTTTATCTGGTCCTCTGGATCTTGGTTTCTTCCCTGGCTCTTCCCCTTCTGTTTTTAAAATGACCTTAAATACATATATCTTTTAATTTTTATTTATTGATTTTAGAGACAGACAGGAGCATTGGTCTGTTCCTGTATGTGCCCTGACTAAGGATCAAATCGGCAACCTCTGCACTTCAAGACAACGTTCTAACCAACCATGCTATCTGGCCAGGGCTAAATAATTTTTAATTATATAAGAAATATGTTGGCCCCGGCCAGTTGGCTAAGTGGATAGAGCATCAGCCCGGCATGCTGACATCCAAATTCAATCCCCGGTCAGGGCGCACACATGAGAAGCAACCATCTACTTCTTTCCCCCTTTCTCTCCCTTTTTTCTCTTTCTTCCTTCCCCTCTTGCAGCTGGTGGCTCGATTCATTTGAGCATTGGTCCCAGGCACTGAGGATAGCTTAGTTGATTCACGCATCTGCCCCAGATGGGGGTTGCCTGGTGGATCCCGTTGGGGCTCATACAGGAGTCTGTCTCCCCTCCTTTTACTTAAAAAAAAAAAAGTTTACATTTTCATAAATAATTCAAACAAATTAAAAGGTTAGAAATAGCCCTGGCCAAGTAAAGTATCATCCCAGAGCTCCAGGGTTGTGGGTTTTATCCCTGGTTGGGCACATGTGGGAATCAACCAATGAATACATGAATGGGTAGAACAAGTTGATGTTTCCACTTCTCTCTCTAAAATCAGTAATTTAAAATATTTTTTAAAAATATTATAAACAAACATAAACTCTAGTTGCCCTGCCTGCTCTGACCCCAGGAGTCACCTAAGTGTCATCTGAGCCATCTGTGTAGTTTTCTATTTGTTAGCATGGGTCTTGCTGGGCTAAAATCCAGGCACCTGCAGACGCTGTGTTTTCTTCTGTAGGCTCTGGGTAGGATCCAGTTTCTTGCCTTTTCCAGCATCCCGTGATTGCCCACCTTCCATAGCTTATAGCTTCTTCATCTTCAAAGCGTGTTTGGAAGTCAAGTCCCTCTCACTTTACCTCACTCTGACCTTCTACAGTCACTTCTCCCTCCCTCTGCTCTCCTGCCTCCTCTTCCCCATTTACGGACCCCATGGCTACACTGGACCAGTGCATAATCTAGGATGGTCTCTATTTTAAGGTCATCTGATTAGTAAGCTCAGTTCCCCTCTGTCACTGTGTAAGGTGACATTCACAGATTCCAGGGAGTAGAACATGGACATCTTTGGGGCTTAGTACTCAGCCTCGCAGGGTCCTTCCCTCCCCTTTCAGTGTTTTTGCACACCTGTACCCGGATGTCTGGCTCTGTTTTGTTTCTGGGAGTGGAATTATTCCACATATATTGTCAGAAACCTATAGCTTTCATCATCTAAGTTTCCAGACTCCTTTCCCCAGCAGTCCATGTGGGAAGGTCTGTCTGACAGCTGCCTGGGTCCTTTGTAAGGCTTGATCTCATAATTTATTTAAGGGTTGTTTATTTAGATTGTTTCCAGTTCTTGGCTGTTGGCAATATTGCCCTTCTCCAAGAGTCTTTGTACACATGTGACTTTCTGCGGCGTCATTTCTGTGAGTTTACCTGCTAGGTTAAGAGATAGGATCATTAAAAATGCATCGAGGGGCCTGACCTGTGGTGGCGCAGTGGATAAAGCGTCAACCTGGAAATGCTGAGGTCGCCGGTTCGAAACCCTGGGCTTGCCTGGTCAGGGCACATATGGGAGTTGATGCTTCCAGCTCCTCCCCCCTTCTCTCTCTGTCTCTCTCTCCTCTTTCTCCCTCTCTCTCTCTCCTCTCTAAAAATGAATAAATAAAATTTAAAAAAAAATGCATCGAGGCCCTGGCTGGTTGGCTCAGCAGTAGAGCATCAGCCCGGCATGTGGAAGTCCCAGGTTCAATTCCTGGCCAGAGCACACAGGAGAAGCGCCCATCTGCTTCTCCACCCTTCCCCCTCTCCTTTCTCTCTATTTCTCTTCCCTTCCCACAGCCAAGGCTCCATTGGAGCAAAATTGGCCCAGGCGCTGAGGATGGCTCTATGGCCTCGACCTCAGCTAGAATGGCTCCGGCCACAGTGGAGCAAAGCCCCCTGGTGGGCATGCTGGGTGGATCCCGGTCGGGTGCATGTGAGAGTCTGTCTGACTGCCTCTCTGCTTCTAACTTAGGAAAAATAAAAAAGTGTGTCGTTGCTATCAAACTGCCCTCCATATACCCAATCACAGTGACTCTCCCAGCAGTGGGTGTTACTAGTTTTTTAAAGACTGGCTAGTCTGATCCATAGGTCCTGTTCTGATAAGTCATTGATCTCAGCTCACCCAGCACCTGCCACAGGTCAGATCCTGGCCCAGACCCCAGGGACTCCAAGCTGGATCAGATTTTTTTTTTTAAGTTTATTTATTTATTTTAGAGAGGAGAGAAAGAGTGAGAGAGAGAAAGGGGGGAGGAGCAAGAAGTATCAACTCCCATATGTGCCTTGATCAGGCAAGCCCAGGGTTTCAAACCTGTGACCTCCAGGACCACTGAGGTGGATTGTTTCCAAGAACTGGAAACAATCTAAATAAACAACCCTTAAATAAATTATGAGATCAAGCCTTACAAAGGACCCAGGCAGCTGTCAGACAGACCTTCCCACATGGACTGCTGGGGAATGGAGTCTGGAAACTTAGATGATGAAAGCTATAGGTTTCTGACAATATATGTGGAATAAATAATTCCACTCCCGGAAACACTTTATCCACTGCGCCACCACAGGTCAGGCCAGATCTTTTCTGTCTTTGGGAAACTTATGGTCTGGCTGAAGCCAAGGCCTTTGGTGGTGGCAGGAGGTTTCCAGAGACAGGGCTAAAAGGACATTTAAGCTGGCTGCAGGTTCTGAATTACCCAGGAAGAAAAAGATGCAAGAGAATGTTCCAGGTAGTGGAAATAACATGAGCTTAAAGCACAGAGGTGTGAACATGCCATGAATTGTGTTGTTGTTGTTTTTTATAACTGTGGGGTTTCTTGGTGGGGAAGGGCCAGAAATGAGGCCACAAGGGTCAGGCATGGGAGTAGGGACTTGATCCTACAAGATGGGGGCCTCAGGCCTCAGAAGGGTTTGAAGCGTAAGAGTGACGGTGAGGTTTGTAGATGGGGAAGTGGAGGGCTGAGGGGTATGGGTGCAGGCTGGTGGTGCCAGGGTCCCTGGACCAGGGTATGCCTGCTCCTGAGGCTTCTCACCTCAGGCTGGAGAAGGACCACTATCCCAGGCAATGGGACAGCCCTGTGACCCCAGGCCTTCCGCCCTCAGGAGGCATGGGAACGCAGTCTGGCGGAGATGGAGTGCTCACACCAGCAGGTGATGGAAGAACTTCAGCGGCACCATGAGCGGGAGCTGCAGAGGCTGCAGCAGGAGAAGGAGTGGCTCCTGGCCGAGGAGACGGCAGCCACGGCCTCAGGTGAGGACCCTGGGCAGCAGTGGCACAGCAGGGCTTGGCTCCTCGAACCTCCAAGCTGAGGAACTTCCTCACTGGATTTGGGAGTCTTTTAAATAAAAGGCTGAGGTCTCAATGCCAGACTTGAGATAAGAGATCAGGAGGTGGCCCTGGCCAGCTATTTTCAGTGGTAAAGCATTGACCCAGCTTGTGAAAGTCTCAGGTTCAATTCCTGGTCAGGGTACAAGGAGAAGCAACCATCTGCTTCTCCCTCCTCTTTCCCTCTCTCTCTCTCTCTCTCTCTCTCTCTCTCTCTCTCTGTCTTCCCCTCCACAGTCAGTGGCTCGAGTGTGTTGGCCTGGGTGCTAAGGATGGTTCCATGGAACCTCTGCCTCAGGCACTAAAAATAGCTTTGTTGTGGTCATGAGGCCCAGATGGGCAGAGCATCAGCCCCAGATGGAGGTTGCTGGGTAGATACTGGTAGGGGTGCATGCAGGAGTTTGTCTCTCTATCTCCCCTCTCTCACTTAAAAAAGAGAGAGAGAGAGAGACCAGGAGTTGAAAGTCCCCAGCACTGGCCTCGGACCCTACTTAAAAGGGGAAAGTCAGGCAATAAAATGAGCCTCCCCCACTGGTTATGAGTACTCTCTCTCGAGACCTGTAGCTACTGGCAGGTCCACCTTAAGCCACGTACACAGTGAGCTCCAACTGTGTCCAGGCCTGTGCCATGTACTGGGGGGGAGACTGCTCAGCCTTAGACCCAATTCTCATAGGGAGACCATCTCACTGGGCATACAGGCTGGAGAGCAGGGAAACGTGCAAGCATTTACCAAGCCTTGTTACCCAGCCCAAGTCCTTGCAACCCATTTCACAGATGAGGAGATGGGCTCAGAGAGGTTAGTGATTTGACCCAGATGGCACAGCTTAGAGGTGGCAGAAGCTGGAGTTGGAGCCCAGAGCATGCTGACTGCAAAGCCATTCTCTGCTCTCCCAAGCCAGAAACAGGAATGCTCAACCAAGGTGTTGGGCAACTTCCTCCTTCGCTTTGTCAGCTGCATACCTGTTGTACGTGCTTGGCACATCCCATGTACCTCCAGGGTATTGTAGAATAATGGAAATTAAGAAAGAGATCACATGATCTAGAACTTGGCACTTGCTAAGTGCTTCACACACTCAAGCCCATGGTCCCTCATCCCGAACCCTGGGGCCCATGCACTTTGCATTTTAGGAAGGTAACCTGGTGCATATATTAATTATCCCCATGCCCCAGCTGCATCTGGGCTTCATCCTGAAATCTAGCACTAAGGTTTTTGTAATGAAAATTTTCAAGGTCACCTTAAGTGGGATAATCATGACCTCAAATAGCCTCATGTTTGTTCAGGTCAGGAATTGTCACCAAAAGAGTTATGAAAAACTGTCAGTGTTCAGAGCTTTTGGATTTGGAATTATGGATAAGACGATGGATGAGAACTTGTTTAATCCTCACAGCCACCCCATGTGAGTGTGAAAACAAACAGTCATTAGGAGCTCATAGTCTGAAAAATAAACCAGAAGTTAATGTCCGTGCTACACATTGTTCTAAATGCTATACATACATCTTCCAATAACTTATGAGAGAAGGTGCTATTGCTACCCTGCTTTCCAGATAAGGGACCTGAGGCACAGAGGGGTTGAGTCCCCTGAGCAGAGTCACCTAGATTTGTACCAACTACTGAACCTGTACTGTTTTAGGATTTGTTGTTGTTGTTGTTGTTGTTGTTATTAATCATTTTAGAGAGGGTAAAGAGAGAGAGAGAGAAAGAGTTGAAGAGAGGAGCAGGAAGCATCAACTTCCATATGTGCCTTGACCAGGCAAGCCCGGGGTTTTGAATTGGCGACCTCAGCATTCTACGTCAATGCTTTATCCACTGCACCACCACAGTGCCACTATGCTGGGCAAGGCAGATGGCTTGGTTTTTGTTTTTTATTTATTTTAGTGAGGAGGGAGAAAGAGAAGAGGGGAAGATGGCTTATTAAAGGACCCTCCAGGTTATGCAGGGACATTGGACTATGGGTCCCTGCCCAGCCATCACTAACAAGAGGTACCCGTGGTCAGAAACTGAGGCGTCTCCCCAGCAAGGTCCATCAGACAGGGATTGTTGTCCCCTGTTGCTAGACAGGCTTGAAAGGCCGAGCAACTTACCCAGAGCGACTCAGTTCATGCCACAGTGTGGTCCAGTGCTCTTCGTATGCTTCTCCCTGATTCTGTCTCCACGGTATGTGTGGTGTCTTAGAGGAGGTGGAGTTTGGTGTTGCTGCCCCTCCTCCCCAATCTCCCCATCGCTTTTCTGCCCTGCTTCCAGCCATTGAAGCCATGAAGAAGGCCTACCAGGAGGAGTTGAGCCGGGAGCTGAGCAAGACACGGAGTCTCCAGCAGGGCCCAGATGGCCTCCGGAAGCAGCACCAGTAAGATGGCACTTGGGGCCTGGGGTCTGTGGGCTGGGCTCCCTCTGAGCCAGGGGCCCAATGGCCTACACTGGTAGTTACGAATCAGGGACTTATGCTGACACCCATTGGCAAAGGACATGTCAGTTTTCCCCTAACTGAGATTCCCACTGTCGTCCTTGTGGCACAGGGAACAGAAGCAGCAGGGCCCTAGCCAGACCTCCATGCCATCTACATAACAGTTCTTCAGGCCCCTTCTTGTCTAGCTGGCCTTGGCCTCTATATTCCTCTTCCCTATGTTAGTGTCCCCTAGAGCTGGCTGCAGTGTCCCCTGCCACCAGTGGCTATCCCTCCCTGCCACAGAGCACGGTTATGGAATATTGAGGCTGCAGAGGCTTGAGAGATGGGCTCTGTCAACCCAACCCTTACAGAGGAGGCACCTGTAGCTGTGAGTCCATCATCAGTTCACAGCCCTGCGGGTGAGCTAAAAGCAAAACTAGGGTGGGAACTCAGGAGTCCTGAGCCGTTTGAGTCTGCCATGACATGACTCCAAGTGTGGTAGAAGCCCGCAAGCCCACATCATCCTTCCGTCCTCCGCCCCGGGCAGGTCAGACGTGGAGGCGCTGAAGCGGGAGCTGCAGGTGCTGTCAGAGCGGTACTCTCAGAAGTGCCTGGAGATCGGCACCCTGACGCGGCAGGCCGAGGAGCGCGAGCACACGCTGAGGTGCTGCCAGCAAGAGGGCCAAGATCTGCTGCGCCACAACCAGGTGGGCCTGGCCCCAGTGGGGGTGGGAGCACAGGCGCCCGGCGGCCCTCCACTGACCATCCTACCCCCCAGGAGCTGCATACCCGCCTGTCTGAGGAGATTGACCGGCTGCGCGGCTTCATCGCCACACAGGGCTCAGGCAGTGGCTGTGGACGCAGCGAGCGGAGCTCCTGTGAGCTGGAGGTGAGTACCTGCCGGCATACCAAACAGCCCAGCGGGACCTCAGGGCCTAGACATGGGCCCCAGCGAGGAGATGCCAGCACAGCTAGGAAGGACACCTGCTATATGCCCAGCAATACTGCAGCCAGAGTCCTGCCCTCCCATCAGGGCCTGCCACCTACCTGCTGTGTGCCCAGGGCCATTTGCCTCACATTTCTAAGCCGTAGTAGCTCATCTGTAAAATGGGACTGGCACCTTTCTTACTGGAATAAGTTGCAATGAGAAAATGTAGGCATGATCTTAGGATCTCTCTGGTATTTTATTTTACAAACATTTATATATGGCTTTTTTCTGAGCCTGGAATTTCTGTAAGCCAAAGTTCTTTTTTTTTTCTTTTCTGACCTTTGCTTTATTTTTTACAGGGGGGGGGGGGATAGATAGGAACAGACAGGAACGCAGAGAGATAAGAAGCATCAATCATTACTTTTTCGTTGTGACACCTTAGTTGTTCATTGATTGCTTTCTCATATGTGCCTTGACCATGGGGCTACAGCAGACCGAGTAACCCCTTGCTGAAGCCAGCAACCTTGGGGTTCAAGCTGATGAGCCTCGCTCAAGCCAGATGAGCCCACGCTCAAGCTGGCGACCTCGGGGTCTTGAACCTGGGTCCCCCGCATCACAGTCCAACACTATCCACTGCGCTACCACCTGCTCAGGCTGTAAGCCAAAGTTCTTAACTCAGTGAATCTCCCTAACAGTCCTGTGAGGTACATGCTATTACTGTCCTCGTTTTTTAGCTAAGGAAACTGAGACACAGGAAGGTCAAGTACCTGCCCAAGGTTGCACTGCTAGTTGGTATGAGACCTGGGATTTCAACCCAGCAGTCTAGCTCCGGAGGCTAAACTCAGACCTCCCTAGTCTGGCTGAAACTATCTCCTCTTTGGTCAAGTCAAGACAACAATACCTGCTTCTCCGGGTTTGTGGAGGGGTTCATGAGGTAGTCCACACGGAGTCCCAACCTCTCTGGTTCAGGGTAGGGCCATACTATGGCTTCCTTTTGTCTTCTTTGCCCTCAAGTTGAGGGCCTGGTGCTATAGTATGGACAAGGGCAAGAGCGAGCTTGCTGGAGAACTGTGTCCCTGGGGTGGAGTGGCTCTTTGTGAAGGTTGTGAGCTGCATTCTAGGGGCCTGAGGCAGGAAGAATACAGGCTGCAGTACACTCTGGGCCGGGCAGCTCTGGCCTCTGGTCCTGCGTCAGCCTGACACCCATGACCGCAGGTGCTGCTACGAGTCAAGGAGAATGAACTTCAGTACCTGAAGAAGGAGGTGCACTGCCTCCGGGATGAGCTGCAGATGATGCAGAAGGTGGGTCCTGGCTGGCTGACATGGGGTGTCAGTGGGTGGGGAACCTCTGGATCTACCTGCATGCCCTATCCTGTGAGCACCTGCTGTGTGCCAGGCCCTTCTTGGGCCTCTCACATGAAGATCTCATTATCCTCATCTACAGAGAAACTGAGGCAAAGAAAGAGTAGTGACCTGCTCAAGGCCACATTTGCTTTTATTTATTCAGCCAGTATTTATTGAATACCGTGGTAGGTGCTGGGGAGACATCTGTGAAAAAGACCCAAACCCCTGCCTTTACAGAGTGTATGTTCCAGTAGGAATAAGCCGTGTTGCTGGCAGGGGGAGCGCTGGGATTCGGGCCCAGGTCTGAGTCTGTGGTTTGCCTGGTGTCGTGTGCCTGTGTCTTTGACACGCACTGTGTGTTGGTGGCTCTAGGAGTGGGTGTAAGTCAGACTCATGGAATGGGCCCAAGCCTTGAGCTAGGCTGACCTGGTTCTCATCCTGGCCACTGGTTGCCATGTGGTCTTGGGTAAAAGCTTCATCTCCCCAAGCCTCAGCTCTCATCCCAAGCAGGGTGCAAGTAATGCTGAAATCTGTCACTAGATGGTGCTGGGAGGGGTTAGTACAGGCCTGGGGGCCACTGAGGACTGTGGAGGGGCCTGGCTGCTTTGTGCTGGCCAACAGAAAGCATGTGCCAGGTGGGGAGGGCTCTGTGCCCTCATAGCCCCTGCCTGCCCCCAGGACAAGCGCTTCACCTCAGGAAAGTACCAGGACGTGTACGTGGAGCTGAACCACATCAAGACGCGCTCAGAGCGGGAGATCGAGCAGCTGAAGGAGCACCTGCGCCTCGCCATGGCTGCCCTGCAGGAGAAGGAGGCCATGCGCAACAGCATGGCCGAGTAGAGGTGGGCACCACAGGGCTGTGAGTGGGGCCTGGCAGGACACCTGGCCTGGAGGTGGGCGCTGAAGGCTCCTTCACGCCCGACTTGCTGGGCCACCTGCGACAGGGCACTTCCTTCTCCTGGCCTCTGTTTCCCTTTCTGTAAATAGGGACCGTGACACAGTGGCACTTCTTAACACTGTGCCACAGCCACCGCCTGATAAGCCTACACCCCTCCTCAGGGCTGACAGTGTCCCTGGCTTGGGTGGCAAATCCAGTGTGTCCACCTGGCAACAGGGACACATCATTGATCACTAATAGTACTCCTTCCACCCAATCCTGCACTTGGAGGACAGGTCCTTGTGGACTTTAAGGCACTCAGGAGAGGCTACCCTAGGGGCCAGGCTCTTTGGGGAAGAGACTGGAGGAGCAGATCTGACCTAACCTTTGGGGCCAAGGGGTGTTCGAAGGACCTGCTGGTCGCCCTTGCCTGGCCTAAGCCACGCTGGGTCCCAGGGCCAAGGTTGAGGCTTCCCCAGCCCTCAGCTCCCTGACTCTTATCTTCCAGGTCCTTGTGGTCCAGCCCAGCTACAGACCCCCAGTCCAAGGGGACCAGTGGCCCTCCTCTGCTGGACGGAAGTCAGAAGCCAAGCTTTCTCCCCACCCTCTGTGGGCCACATGTGCACTCACAACAATTACATACATGCACTTACACACAGGTGCACTCACAGACACACACCACACAGACACACACACTGCACAGACACACACCCGGAGGCACACACAGACACCACACATACACACATGCACAGGCACACACACGCATATTCTCTGCATATCTGAGCGCACCCCTCGCACTGGGTCTTACCTTGCACCTTCTTCAGGATTTTATATGTGAAGAGATTTTTATATATAGACTTTTTCCTTTTTTTTGTTTTCTAAAACACTTTGTACTTTTTGAAAAGTAATTCCTTGTGGCTGTGTGCCCCCAGCTCTGGCTCCCCCTCTGTCTCCATCCTTCTGCTTGGGCTGGTCACGTGGCCCTGCCCTGGGGTCTGGCAGTGACCATGGCAGGTTTGACTTTGGTGGGAGAGGCAAGGAGCCAAGAGCCTACCACCCTCTTCCTCCCTTACCTCCCACTAATACTTCCTGCCCTGGGGGGTCCCACATTCTAGGACTCTGGACAGAGGGACAGAGGGAGCGGCCTCTGTCTCAGTGGCCCCACTGCCTCCTCTGGGGGGTGCTGGACATGGAACCGCTGGAGCTGCCTGTGAAGGCATGTCTCTCCTGATCCATCAGCCTTCTTAACTTAATAAAATGTTCTTGCAGCTCTGGTGTCCTGGATGGCTCGGGCAGGGTGGGCCATGGAGTTTGGTGTTTCTTAACCCCCTGCCCTCCAATACTCCCCCCTTCCTAGAGGGTGGTATGTGGGCTTCTGAGGGCAGAGTTGAGAATCTAGTTCTTCCACCAGGTGATACTTTGCAGCTCTGCGTGGGATTTACAGACTAGCACCACCTCACCCAAGGAACTTGCAAGAAACACCAGGTCCAGGTCCCACCCGACCTTCTGACTCTGAGCCTGCACTTTAATACAGTCCCCAGTGGTTCACATGAACCTCAAAGTCTGAGAAGCACTGGTGTAGGCGCTCGGCCCAACTGGAGCCACAACAGCCCCTGACTGACCTTGGGCAAGTCAGCCCGTCTCTGAGCCTCTATTGGTCTGTGTCTTTTAGCCCCAGTGCCATATTGAGGTTGTGCCCAGAGGTCATGGTCAGTCCTGGGCAGGGTTGGGGTGGGGACAGTGGCTGTGGGGGCCTCATCATGGCTGACTGGATGTGCTTATGGCCACATGGGGTTGGGAAAAGGGCCCCTTCCTGAGTTGCCCCAGGCCCTGGCTGGCTGTCCAATTTGCAGGGTTGTGGCGAAGATGATGAAGACAGCAGGACAACTTGAACCAGCTTTACCCTCCTGGCTGTTCCCATCAGTCCTTAGGCATTGGGTGCATAGAGGTAAATAAGAACTGGCCCTGCCCCCACTGAGGCCACTAAAATAGGCCACATTGGGTTGGATCTCAGAAGGCTCTGAGAACCCCAAGGAGACCTTGATCCAGCCTGCAGGTCAAAGAGGGCTTTTGGAGGTGGCTTTGAAATGGGGCTTTCCCAGTTGGAAAAATGAGGAAGAGCATTCCAAGTGAGGGAGAAGCACGAGCAAATGCCCTGTGAATATCCCTGGTGTGCTCAGGGAAAGACCACAGGGCAACAGCCTTGTGGGGTGTGGGGCAATGGGCCTGATTTCCTTGCCAGTGATGGGCTTAGAAGTGGCATGGGGCGCAGTCCAGCCACTGAGATGCCAGGGAAGTCTTGGTTGGAGGTGGAGGGCCAGAGGGGTCATCAGGAAGGTCTTGCTTTTTTTTTTTTTTTTTTTCCCTGTATTTTTCTGAAGCCAGAAACGGGGAGAGACAGACAGACTCCCGCATGCGCCTGACCAGGATCCACCCAGCACGCCCACCAGGGGGCGACGCTCTGCCCCTCCGGGGCGTTGCTCTGTTGCAACCAGAGCCACTCTAGCACCTGGGGCAGAGGCCGAGGAGCCATCCCCAGCGCCCAGGCTGTCTTTGCTCCAGTGGAGGAAGGAGAGGGGGAGGGGTGGAGAAGCAAATGGGCACTTCTCCTGTGTGCCCTGGCCGGGAATCGAACCCAGAACTTCTGCATGCCAGGCTGACGCTCTACCACTGAGCCAACCGGCCAGGGAGGTCTTGCTCTTAAAAAGGGCCACAAGGAAGGAAGGCTTCTCTTTCCCAACCTTCGGACAGTGTTGGGTGAAGTCCCCACATTGCCACCATCTTGCCTCATCAGTATGCTAACAATCACCTGGCAGAAAGAACGGGACCTCTGAGCCATCAAATCACCCAGCCTTGGTGCTTCTCTGCCTTGGGACTTGTCTCATGAGATAAGGAGCATTCCAGAGCTACTCAGACAATGGGGTGTCTGCTCCTTGCAGCCTCGGTATCAGGAGTTGAGTCCAGATCTCTATCCACCCTCGCTGTGCTGTTGCCTCCCAGAAATCCTCCTGGATATCCCTGTTCCATGCTCTGCCTCCATGACCCTCAGCCAACTTGAGGCTCCCCCCTCCTTACTGGCTTTCTACCACCCCTTGACAGGGCCAGCTCGACAAGCTAAAAAATCAGGCCAGTATATGAAAAGGTGCTCCACTTTGAATTCTCACTTCCCATGTACTAGATAGCTCAGTGAGAAGGACTGGCAATCCCAAGAGCCTGCAAGAGTGCGGTGAACTGGGGTTCTCCCGCACCGAGGTGGCAGTATTCGTGCCACCACTGTGGGCAGTGACCTGGCAGGTTCTTAGAAAGCAAGACACATCTACCCTATGACCTAGATTTCCACTCCTATGGGCTTAGGTCCACAAAATGACCAGAACAATAATATTCATAGTGACCTATTGGTAGCAGTTCAAGTCGAAACATAATACGTATATCCATCAGTGGTAGAACGAATAAATGGTGTTATGTTCATACATTTGAATACATACAATATGGCAATGAAAAAGAATTACTGCTACACACAACATCATGATGAATCTTCAGACATAATGTTGAGAGAAAGAAGTCAGCTACAAAGGGCATTGTGAAGTTCAAGAACAGGAGAAACTGCCTGACCAGGCAGTGGTGCAGTGGATAGAGCGTCAGACTGGGACGCGGAAGACCCAGGTTCAAGACCCCAAGCTCACCAGCTTGAGCCCAAGGTCGCTGGCTCGAGCAAGGGGTTACTCGGTCTGCTGAAGGCCCGCGGTCAAGGCACATATGAGAGGGCAATCAATGAACAATTAAGGTGTTGCAATGCGCAATGAAAAACTAATGATTGATGCTTCTCATCTCTCCATTCCTGTCTGTCTGTCCCTGTCTATCCCCCCCGCCTCTCTCTCTGTCTCTGTAAAAACAAACAAACAAACAAAAAAAAACCCAGGAGAAACTGTCACTGTGATGATGGTCATCAGAACAGTGGGTGCCTCTGGGCTGGGGAGGGGCACCTTCACTAGAAGTGGGCACAAGGGAACTTGTTGAGTGTGAGAAATGTTGCAGACCTTGATCTCTGGGTAGTGGTCACAGGGATGTGTACACATGTAAAAATGTACCATGCAATATACTTGATTTGCACATTTTACTGTGAATCCTGTCTCAAAAAAAAAAAAAAAATAGGGTTTCAGCAGGTGCCCAGGTGAGCTACCTGGGAAAGCCCCATTAACCTGTTACACAGGGCATTTGGCCAAAATCACGTTTTGGCAGCCAGGGTGTCTTATGGAAAGCATAAGCTGGGCTATCAGACAAACTTGCCTGGGTTCAAACTCCAGCTGTCGCCACCAACTGGCTACATGAACCTCACTGAGTGACATCCCTCTCTGGGCTTTATTTCCCCATCTATTAAGTGGGGACCATAATGTACCACGGAGGGCCATTTAGGTATTAAATTCTGAACTCTTTCAACTACCTATTGCTGTATAACCAACAACCACAAATGTGATGTCTTAGAACAAGTCTTTTATTATCACACAGGGTCCTGTGACTGGGCTCAGATGGGCAGTTTTCTTGGTGTCTCTTTTGCAGTTGCTTTTATATGGTGGCTGGGCTGGAGTCATCAGAAGGCTCAGTTGGGCTGGACGTTCAAGATGGCTGCTTCACTCATATGTCTAGAACCTCAGCTGGGATGACTGTGAAAGGATTCCTGGACATTTCTCTCTACATGGCCACTTCATGTGGCTAGCTTGGGCTTCCTCACAGCATGACCGTCTCAGGGTAGTAGTCTGTGTCTGACTTTTCACATGGCAGTTGACCTCCCAGAGAAGGAGGGTTTCAAGAGGTGCAGTTGGAATTATAAGCTTCTAACGACTTAAGCTTGCAAGTACTGTGGCGTCGTTTTTATCACATTAGTCAAAAGTAGGTCACAGGGCCAGAATGGATTCAAGGGGAGGGGACAACAGCGGGGCATGAATGCTGGGGGTGGTTCCCTGAGAGCCGTCTTCTCTGTGCTTCTGCTTCTCTGGCTCCCTCTCCCCTTCCTTCTCAGCCTCCCCCATGGAATCTTTTCCTTCTGCCCAGCCCTTTAATGTTGGGGTTGCCCACAGTGTGTCCTCAACAGTTCTGTCTTCTCCTTCTACATGCTCCCTGTGATAACCTTGATCTCATCCTTGGCATTTGCCTCTCTCCAGCGCAGACCTTTCTCAGGAACTCTGGATCTTGGCAATCTCAGTCAGTCTCAAGTCCACAATCAAGGCCCTGTCTCCCCTCCAACCTGCTCCTCTTGAGTTAATTGCAGGAAGCCACAATCCGCACAGAGGATGCAGCAAACCCAGCCTGGGAGGTCAGGGGAGGCCTCTTGGAGGAGCAGGTGTTGGAGCTGAGCTGGAATTAGCTGGGTGAGGAGGGTGGAGAGCCTATTTCAGGTTGAATGAACATCACATTCAAAGGCACTGTGATGGGACAGTAAAGCCCATTTAGGGACAGAACAGCTGGGTTTGGCTAGAGTTTGGAGTGTGTAGAATGGTCCAAATGAGGCTGGAGGGGCAGGCCAAAGCTAAAAACATCTGCAGGGAGATGAGGGTCATGGGTCCAAGCTCTAGCTTCATTCTGAACCCAGTGGGGAGTGAGCCACTGGGGACTTTTAGGTGGGCATGCCCTGGCTCAGGACAAGGTCTGAAGATGGGAGTGTGGATGTCATCAGCACATGGGGATCAGTGAAGGCCCTGAGAGTTGGTCCGGGGGTGGGAGACGGGGTGGGATGTGGAGAAGAGGACAGAACTCCAAGAAAAAGCAGAAGGTGGGTTAACAGTAGCCAGAGGCAGTAAATGTATCAAGAAGAGAATGGCCAAGAGGAGCCAGAAGGAAAGACCCACTAGAGTCCACTGAATTGTCTTGGGCTGCAGAGAGTGGGGAGCCATGTGGCATTTGGGCTGGGGGAGGACTGAGAAGCTTTGTCACTTCCTTATCACCAGTGAGTCAGATTTTACTCTACCTTCCTTTTCTAAGGCCTAGAGATCCAGTCATCCTAGCCCCACCACTCCAGGGACTCCAGGACCACCCACGGTTCTCAGCCCCAGAGACCTAGTGTCCCTAGGTAGGTAGGAGAAAATGTCTCCCACAGCAGCTTCCCTTTAGGAAGCACTAATGATGAGACACACACACCCCCTCCATTTCTTCCCAAACGCCCTTGTTTATACCCCTGCCCCTGCTCTGGCCCTGGACACCCACCCCTACCTCACCTGGCACGGACGCCGTGGGGGGGGGCAGGATGAGAAAGGAATAGGAGCCCAGGGCTGGGGTCACACAGCTCTCCCATCTGTATCCTTGTCCCAGCTCTGCAAATTTGGGTTTTATAGCTTTTCTGTGCCTCAGTGTCCTCTTCTGCAAAATGGGGATAGCAGTGCATGCTTTACAGAAGTGTTGTGAAGAGCAAAAATGAGCTAATAGCCTGACCAGGCGGTGGCACAGTGGATAGAGCGTCGAACTGGGATGCAGAAGGACCCAGGTTCAAGACCCCGAGGTCGCCAGCTTGAGTGCGGGCTCATCTGGTTTGAGCAAAAGCTCACCAGCTTGGACCCAAGGTCACTGGCTCGAGCAAGGGGTTACTCGGTCTGCTGAAGGCCCACGGTCAAGGCACATATGAGAAAGCAATCGATGAACAACTAAGGAGTCCCAATGAAAAACTGATGATTGATGCTTCTCATCTCTCTCCGTTCCTGTCTGTCTGTCCCTATCTATCCCTCTCTCTGACTCTCTGTCTCTGTAAATAAATAAATAAATAAATAAATAAATAAATAAAGCTAATAGATGTAAAATGCTGAGACGATTACCTGGAACTGAGTAGGTGCAATACAAATGTTACCTAGTATTATTGTGGTGGTGGTGGTGGGGGGTGTTATGGGGCAGTTAAGAGGATTGAATGAACTCATGGAAGTAAAATGCATGGCACAAGGCCAGGAATACAGGAACTATGATTTTATCATTATTAGAAGTTAGCTGGATGCCCCTGCCTTCTGCCATCCCCAGGAGATCTGGTTAAACTTGGTCCAAACCCCAATTCTGTGATCTGTGAGGATCCAGACCCCTTCCTTCAACTTTGGCAGGTTCCCACCTTTCTCTTGGGGTGGGACGTGTTTCCAGGTACAAAGCCAGACCCATCAGGGGGTCTACAAAAAATTCTCTCGAAAAGAGTGTCCTATGAGGGAGCTCTCAACATCTCACCCCTTGCACCTTCTCGACCCCTGGCTGGTGGAGGGGCACCGGGCGGTCTGGGAAGAGTCCAGCCTGATCGCTGGGAGCTGCCCAACTCCTCCTCCCCACCAAGCCCTGGCCAGCTACTCTTTCCTGCTCCTGGATGCAGCTGTTTATCCTGTCCCTTGATCATGTCCTCATTCAGTCTCTTCCCTGGTCCCCCCAACCATGACCTGTATCAGCCTCTTCCCCATTCCCTAGCCTCTGGTTTCTCCCTTCCCATTCAATCTGCATATCACTACTGAGAACTTTCTAAAAAGAGCTGGCAGTTGTTTTGCTTCGTGAAGCCTGGCCTGCCCCTTGCTGTCCTTAATCTTGGCACATGAGAATTTCAGCCTGTCCCAGCCCTACCCCCTGCTCCTTCAGGCTCCCTGGGCTCCAGGACTCCACATGAAGCCACCTGCAGCTCCCAAGGGTACCCAACCATGAACTCATCTGTCCTCACTGCTCTCCTCCAAATGCACCTGCCCACTCCCTGCCCATTTCCTGATGGCATCAGGACTCAAATCACTCATCATCTGCCATCTCCAGGCAGCCATCAAGATCCCCCAGATGGGGCTAGATGACTGCTTGTTCATAGCCCCTCCACTTGCCATGTTTTTCATCCATGATTCTCTCCCAAAACTTTGAGCCCCCTGAAGCTAGGGACGAGTTCTAATTCACTTCTGTTTCCCCAGGGCCCAGCACAGAACACAAGGAGTCTCAGTGGGATGAGTGTTTGTTGATTAGGTGACTGATCTAGTGACAGGAAGTGAATGACTACCCAGCCAGGCACCCTCTGGACAGGGCTCAGCCACAGCTTCCGCCTCAATCACATGCCAATGTCAAAGGGCGGGGTCTCCCTATAAACCAGCTGGGAAGCCCAGCAGCTACTCCTGGGAGGCTGGGGGCTAAAGGCAGTTTCCTGTACATGAAAGGACCAGGCTGTCATCCCAGCGTCCCAACTGGACTTTACAAGGGCCCTGTGGGCTCTCAGGCCCAAAGCAGGAGGAGCTTACTTTGATGGAGCTTCTTGCCACAAGCAAACTTTATAGACACCATCCCTGTTAATGCTTACTCAAGTTCCCATTGCTGTTCCCACTTATGGAAGAGGAAACTGAGGCTCAAAGAGGGGACATGACTCATCAAGGGCAACCATTTAGTGACTCATATCTCTGCACATCTGGCTCCAGAATCCAAATCTCTTTATTCAGGCCACCTGCCCTAACAGTAATAATATCCACCTTTTGTTGAGCACTCACTGTGTGTAAGCCCAGCAATAAGCATTCACATTCATTATCTCCTTTAACCCAGAGCAGCCCAATGAGGAAGGTGCAAATTAACGACTATAGGTGAGGGGCCAGTACTCAGAGCAGCTGTCAAAGAGTTGGAGTCCAGGATTGTGGGTCTCACTGCACAGGTGGCTTCCTGAGCTGAGCCAGGTCTTCTTATCAGAGACTGCTGGGAAACCAGGTGCCTTGCGCCTTCCACTTGGGTTGTCAGTGTGGGGAGAGATCTGGGTGCACCTCTATGGGGCTAATTTGGATGAGCCACCTCCACACTCCTGCCTCAGTTTCCCTAGTAAAGCAGAACAAAAGTTTCCTCTTAAGGGGTCAGGAAGGCGGGAGAGTGTGGCAGGGGTACCCGCATCATTGGCTGGCCCTTGCCCCTTCATCATCCTGAAGCTCTGGACTACCCATGCATCATAGAGGTGCCAACCACACTGTCTTCCCCAAGCTCCTGCAGTGTTGCTCCCTGTCTAGATCTCCATCTTCCTTGATTTCCTGGCCAGACTCTCCCCAGGTCTGGCCACCCAAGATCCAGTCGGCCCCACTCTCTAAGCTCCCTTGCAGGTCCACAAGGCCATGGCTCCATGAGGCCAGCAGCCATCTCTGTGCCTCGATTCTTCTCTATCAGTGCAGATGAGGAGCCTGCATCCCAAAGACTGTCACCTGAGCTCTGGTTTGGCTACCCACTGGCCCCATGACCTCAGCTAAGGCATCTCCAGAGCAAGGCCCCAGCCTCGGAGTGTGGCAGCCGGCTACACTGGCCCAGTGAGACTGAAAGGTGACTAATGGTGGACACATTTCACCAGCAGTGGCCTCACTGCATGGAGGAGGAGGAGTTGAAGGGGTGCTGTCAAGAGACCTGCATGTGGGGTCATCGGCTGTGACCCTCTGGACTCCAGCAGATTCTCATGATCTACTCTTTCTTTCTTTCTTTTTTTTTGTGTGACAGAGACAGAGTCAGAGAGAAAGCCAGATAGGACAGACAGATAGGAAAAGGGAGAGAGATGAGAAGCATCAATACTTGGTTGCGGCACCTTAGTTGTTCAATAACTACTTCTTCATATATGCCTTAACCGGTGGGCTACAGCAGACCAAGTGACCCCTTGCTTGAGCCAGCAACCTTGGGCTCAAGCTGGTGAGCCTTGCTCACATCAGATGAGCCCACGTTCAAGCTGGAGACCTCGGGGTCTCGAACCTGGGTCTTCTGTGTCCCAGTCCGATGCTCTATCCACTGCGCCACCACCTGGTCAGGCAGTCTCCTCTTTCTTTAGAAGAAGGATTTGCAGGTGTTTCCAGCCCCATACCCAGGGTGCCCCCATAACCCAGGGCCCAACCTCATACACTCTCCCACCTCTTCATTCACTCATTCATGACCCATTCATTCAACGAAAATCTATGTCTATATGTCAGCATTCATTGAATCACCAGAAGTAGGAAGTGTTTAAATTCACTGTGGTGCCTAGCACTTATTAAAAGCAATGAGGACAGCTCTGGCTGGATAGCTCTGTTGGTTAGAGCATCGTTATTATACGCAGAGGTTGCTGGTTCAATCCCTGGGCAGGGCACATACAGAAACAGATTGATGTTTCTGTTTCTCTCTCTCTCTCTCCCTTCTTCTCCCTCTAAAATCAATCAGATTTTAAAAGTAAATAAAAGCAGTGAGGACATTCTCTATATGCTGATGCGGAGAGATTGCCAAGATGTATTGTGAAGTAAACACAACAGGGTACAGAACAGGGTGTGGGATGTGGCACTATTCGTGTAACAGAAGGAAATTATGGTGGGGACAGATGGGCTTATGTGTGTATATGTGCTTAAGATTTAACCTCTCTGAAAGGATTTGCAGGCGCACACACCCTGAGTGAGGAAATCAAGTGTGAAGGGGGCCCTGGACATGTGAGAACCTGGAACAGCAGTTGCCTCCGATGGGAGACGGGAAAGCTGGGGACAGGGGTGGAGGGACACTTATTTTAACATTATATTCTCACACATTCTGAATTATTTCCGAGGTTCATGTGATCTCTATCCTGAAATAAATATTTTAAAAATAATGAAATAGCCCCAAAAGGGCCTGACCTGTGGTGGCGCAATGGGATAAAGCATCAACCTAGAATGCTGAGGTTGCCGGTTCGAAACCCTGGGCTTGGCTGGTCAAGGCACATATGGGAAGTTGATGCTTCCTGCTCCTCCTCCTCTTTCTTCTCTCTCTCTCTCTCTCTCTCTCTCTCTCTCCTCCCTAAAAATGGAATAAAAAAAGTTAAAAAAAAAAAAAAAGAAATAGCCCCAAAAGGGAACATGGTATGGAGACAAGAGAGCTGGAGCTAAGCTTGGGTTTGCTTCCTGGCTCTGCCATGTGCCTGCTCCAGCCAGTTACCCTCTGAGGCCTCATTTCCTCCTCACCTGCGCCTAATAAGTGGATTTATAGTGAGGTCAGGAGGGCACCGCTCCTTCACACAGCCCTGCCTGCCCACTGAGTGGCAGCTGTTATCATTACTGTTAATGTCCTAGTCAGGCCTGTTCCAGACACCTGGTGACACAGACTTGAAGGGACACACCCTTACCACCCCACCCCCAGGACGACAACCAGGGAAGACTGATGATGCCACCGAGGAAGCCAGGGCTGGCTGCGGGCAGAAGTGGCGACGCCCCACTGAGTCTCCACAGATATGTCGGGGTAATCAGGAGACCGAGGTAAGGAGGGTGCTCCAGGCAGGAGGAGCAGGCGTCACATACCTACAGCCAAGTCACGTAAACAGAGTTGTAGACACACGTCATCATGAGCCCCTGTGCACACACCCACTGTGTCCTACACACGCTCCCCTGCTCTCATACAGCCTATGTGCTTGTATGTGCACTCATGCTTGTGGTCTAGGCTGAGCATGCAAGGCAAGGCAGCTTGAGGGTTAGCAGCGCAGGCTGGGAATAGACTGCTGACTGCCTGTGCGACCCCAGGCAAATCATTTAACCTCTCCATGCTTCAGTTTCCTGGAAATAACATTGGTGACCTCATAGGGACTTGGTGAAGATTACATGAGGCAGCTCATGTAGAGCACAGAGGACACTATTTAATAGATCTTCATTGTTATGCTGGAGCGACTCAGTCAGAGGCCAGCTTCTCTGGATGGAGAGAGGGCCCCAGGATCATGGTGTGTGTGTTCTTAGCCAGGGAGCCCCTTGAGGGCCAGTTGCAACAGAGTTCCTGCAACCCAGCACAGTAGCACAGTGCCTGGTGTTGAGCAGGAATGCTGGCTCCTAGCAAGAGTTGACTAACAGTGTGAACAAATGGCTTACCTAATGTATGAAACTGAAATTAGAGTTGTCTTGGGATTGTTTATCTTACCTTGATCACCCCTCTGGACTTGGAGTTTCATAATGATGGGCTCATGTCTGATTTGTATTTGTTCCCGGCTCCAGTTTCTGGCAAAGAGTGAGCCTCAGTGGGTGAATTAGGATATATTTGGCTATAAGGGGCAACCATAATAGCTAACCAAGAAAGGCATTTCTGTATCTTATCCAGAGAAATCTGGAAGGGAGGGATCCCAGGCTGAGCCATAGAATCTGGGATCCAGACTCCTTATATCTTTATAGCTAGCACCTAGACCCCATCATGCACAGCCTCCATTCATAAATGCACCACATGGTCCAAGATGGTTGCTCTAGATCCAGTCAACACATCTTCATCGCAGCCAGCAGGGAGGAGAGGTGAAATGAAAAAGAGGTAAAAAGCCTGTGCCAGTTCTCTATTAAGAAAACTCTAGCACAACACTAATACTTATACTCCTTTGGCCAGAACTTGGCCACATGGCCACGCCTAGTTGCAAAAGAGGCTGAGAAGTGCAGTTGCCATTTTGAGTGGCCATGTGCCCGAGCCGAACTCAGAGGCTGATCACTGTTCTTCAGTGGGGACACTGAAGAGTGGCTCCACCATTATCAGTGTTTGCTAACTCAGCTGTCTGAGATTCAGAGAGCTTCTGAGGAATTCTTTGTCCGTCTGGAAACACATAAACTGTACTCCAGCCTGTACAGAGAAAGGATAGCAGTAACTTCTGAGAAAAAGTGAGACAGCCAGGTAATGGTTGAGGTCATGTGCTTTAGAGTCTGAAATGGTTTGGTTCTAGCTCCAACACTCACGGTTCACCTGTGTGATCGTGGGCTGACCCCTTGACTTTTCTGAGCCTCTGCTTCCTCATCTATAAAGTGGGAATAATAACCCCTGCTTCAGAGGAATGTCATGGGGAGGCAATGATGTCATAAACACAAGGCACTTAGCACAGCTCTAGGCCCAAGGGGACCCTCAAGAAAACATCTCAGAGAGGTGATGGGGCCACCTAATCCAGCAGAAGTTTAGGGAATTGGGAAAAGGCTCAGCCACCAAACGACCTGGAGGAACCAAGTTTTTGGCCACTTTTATTATATCCCTTCTAAGTTTAAGAAAGTGTTATTTAGCCCTGGATGGGTAGTTCAATTGGTTGGAGCATCACTCTGAAGTGCAGAGGTTGCCAGTTCAATCCCTAGTCAGGGTATATATATGAACAGATCGATGTTCCTCTCTCTCTCTCTCTCTCTCTCTCTCCCTTCCTCTCTCGCTAAAATCAATCAATAAATGTTTTTTTAAGTGTTATTTACTATACAAGTGAGGTATATTAATCTTTAGAAGAAAAAGCAAATGAGCTAAGTTTAAAAATATATATATCATCAAGCCTGACCTGTGGTCAACAGAGGGGATGACTTGCAGTAGATAAAGTGTTACTGGTTGAAAGCCCCGGGCTTGCCCAGTCAAGGCACATATAAGAAGCAACTATGAGTTGATGCTTCCCACTCCTACGCCCCATCCTGCCTTTCTCTCTTTCTGTTTTCTCTCTAAAATCGTTAATAAATTTACACCTAGAGCTAAACTGTATTTTTTTTAATATTTTTATTTTATTTATTCATTTTTAGAGAAGAGAGAGAGAGACACAGAGAGAGAGAAGGGGGGAGGAGCTGGAAGCATCAACTCCCATATATGCCTTGACTAGGCAAGCCCAGGGTTTCAAACCAGCGACCTCAGCATTTCCAGGTCGATGCTTTATCCACTGCGCCACCACAGGTCAGGCCTGTATTCATTTGTTGACTATCCTGTCAGACTTCTGTAATTCTGTATATACACATAATTTTGCATACTTATATACTTCTTGGGGTGTTAGTTTATGCTGTTTATTAACCCACATGCAATTACTTGTCATCTGGTTTCTTGCAGCAATAGGTCAGACATTTGCCACAAAAATGTCTGTCAAAGTGGCTGGCCATAAAAACTCCAGCACCGCATATATCTGAAGGGCACTCCCAACAAAGGTGAATGATTTTGCCATTTTCATTCACTTTGTAATATTTAAGGACAGCTAGCTAAACCTTTTCTCTTATGCCAGTTCTTCTTGGGAGTGGTGCAAGACTGCTTCTTTTTCTTGGCACAACCAGAATGTCTCAACATAAGATGAAGAGTGGACTCCTTTTGAATGTTGTAGTCAAAGTATATCCATCTTCCAGTTGCTTGCCAGCAAAGATTAGTGTTTTTATTTTTATTTTTTTTATAGGCAAAAGTTTATTTAGAAAGTCACAAAGGTAGAAGAAGTGAGAAGTGAGCTGTTGAAGAAGTCAGCCAGCTGGGCTGTGTGGGCTCAGGAAACAAGTTAGAGAGGGAAGAGGAAGGCTCTTGGTGCTTAGGAGAAAGAAAGCAAAGATACAAGCCTTGAGGGAGAAAGGGGGAGGAAAGGCAGAGGCGTGCTAGGGAGAGGGAAGGGGAGGAAGAGGGAGAGAAAGGGGGGGCACTGAGAAAAGAAGGGGGTGGGGAAAAGCACAGGTGTGCTGGAGAGAGAGCCCACTGAAGATCCATCTTTGCTGATCAGGAGGAATTCCTTCCTTATTCTGGATCTTGGCCGTCCCGTTTTCTCTTGTTTCTGAGTGTTCAGCCTCAAGAGTGATGGTCTTGCCTTGGCCGGATGGTTCAGATGGTTAGAGGATCATCCTGAAGCACAGAAGTTGTAGGTTCAATCCTCAGTCAAAGCACATACAGGAACAGATTTATGTTCCTGTTTCTCTCTCTCTCTCTCTCTCTGTTCCTTTCTCACTAAAATCAATGAATAAAAAAACTATTAAAAAAAAAAGTGGCAGTCTTCCCATAAGGGTTTTCATGAAAATAATGCATCTTGGCAGCAGTTCCATCACAGATGGTAGATCAGAAAGCTACATAATTCTTATTTATTTATTTATTTTCAGAGAGAGAGAAAGAGACAGAAAGAAAGGGGGAGAGATGAGAAGCATCAATTGTAGTTGCATCACTTTAGTTGTTCATTGATTGCTTGTCATAAGTGCCTTGACCTGGGGCTCAAAAAGAGCCAGTGACTCCTTGCTCAAGTCAGCGACCTTGGACTTCAAGCCAGTGGTCATGGAATCATGTCTGTGATCCCACGCTCAAGCCAGCGACCCTACACTCAAGCCCGATGAGCCCAAGGTTTAAGGTGGTAATCTCAGGGTTTCAAACCTGGATCCTCAGTATCCCAGGTCAACGCTCTATCCACTGAACCATCACTGGTCAGGTACTACATACTTCTTTTAATGTAAAAAATTATATACCTTTCATGGACTCACACTACACAAAAGCTACTTGACAACCTCAAAATGCTAAAAACTACCCTGTTGAAATACAACTTTTTTACCTCTTGATATATTAACATCTCTCTATGCTAACAAATTGGAGAGCTCTATTATTCTTACTAGTTTCATAAAACCTAGTAGTCTACTGGGCCCTCTGACTGTTTCACATATAAGTTTTTTTCCAATTTTTCTAAGATTAAAAATAATACTGCAGTGAACATCTTTGTACACAAATATTTGTGTGAATTTCTGGTTATTTCCTTAGGTTAGACTCCTATTAGTGGGCCTCTTTTATGTTTTAAAACTTTTGGTCTCTCAAACAAACTACATTCAGGGATAAGAGATTCCCATATTTTAAAAAAGTGAAGCAGGCCCTGGCCGGTTGGCTCAGTGGTGGAACGTCGGCCTGGCGTGCAGAAGTCCCGGGTTCGATTCCCTGCCAGGGCACACAGGAGAAGCACCCATGTGCTTCTCCACCCCTCCCCCTCTCCTTCCTCTCTGTCTCTCTCTTCCCCTCCCACAGCCAAGGCTCCATTGGAGCAAAAGATGGCCCGGGCGCTGGGGATGGCTCCTTGGCCTCTGCCCCAGGCTCTGGTCGTGACAGAGCGACGCCCCGGATGGGCAGAGCATCGCTCCCTGGTGGGCATGCCGGGTGGATCCCGGTAGGGCACATGCAGGAGTCTGTCTGACTGCCTCCCCATTTCCAGCTTCAGAAAAATACAAAAAAAAAAAAAAATGAAGCAAAACCATATGAAACTACCAGTCAAAGCTGTGGGTCAGCAGGAGAAAATCCACTGTTCCCACATTGAATTGATGTAAATCTTAGCCAAAAGTAAAATGCTTACCACATTCGTGAGTCTCTGAGTCTCTGAGTCTCTGCTGCCTTATTGTGGGCAAACTCATCATTTCTATCCAGGTCTGAAATACCAACAGTGATGATGCAGCTAAAACTTACACTGCAGCCTGACCTGTGGTGGCGCAGTGGATAAAGCGTCGACCTGGAATGCTGAGGTCGCCGGTTCAAAACCCTGAGCTTGCCGGGTCAAGGCACATATGGGAGTTGATGCTTCCTGCTCCTCTCCCTGTTCTCTCTCTATCTCTCCCCCTCTCTCCCTCTCCCCTCTCTCTCTAATAAAAAGTGAGTGCTCGCTTCGGCAGCACATATACTAAAATTATACAGGAGAAGATTAGCATGGCCCCTGAGCAAGGATGACACGCAAATTCGTGAAGCGTTCCATATTTAAAAAAAAAAAAAAAGTGAATAAATAAAATCTAAAAAAGTAAAAATAAATAAATAAATAAATAAAAATAAATAAAACTTACACTGCACTGATTTCATGTGTCAGACACTTACATATATATATGTAGTACTTTATATACATATGTATGTAATTTACATATATGAAATTTATTATATACATATCACATATATATATCTATTCATATACATATATACACATTTAGTGTTCAGGAAAACTCTGTAAGATAGGTGTTATTATTCAATTTTATTGATTGATTTTTTAGGGAAAAAGAAACATCAATTTGTTGTTCTATTTATTTATGCATATCATTGGTTGATTCCTTTTTTAAATTTTATTTGTTTGTTTGTTTGTTTTTTACAGAGACAGAGAGTGAGTCAGAGAGAGGGATAGACAGGGACAGACAAACAGGAATGGAGAGAGATGAGAAGCATCAATCATTAGTTTTTCATTGCGCGTTGCAGCACCTTAGTTGTTCATTGATTGCTTTCTCATATGTGCCTTGACCGCAGGCCTTCAGCAGACTGAGTAACCCCTTGTTGGACCCAGCGACCTTGGGTCCAAGCTGGTGAGCTTTTGCTCAAACCAGATGAGCCCGTGCTCAAGCTGGCGACCTCGGGGTCTCGAACCTGGGTCCTCTACATCACAGTCTGACGCTCTATCCACTGCACCACCACCTGGTCAGGCGGTTGATTCCTTTTCTTTTTAATGTTTATCAATTTGAGAGAGAGAGGGAGAGGGGGGGGGACAGGAACATCGATTTGTTCCTGTATGTGCCCTAACCGGGGATCATACTGGCAACTTCTGTTCTTCCTGATGCTCAAAACAACTAAGCTCTCTGGCCAGGCTTTTGGTTGATTCCTGTATGTGCCTGATCAACCCACAGACTTGGCATATTGGGATGATGCTCTAACCAACTGAACTACCCAGCCAGGGCTGAAAGGTACCATTATTATTCCCAGTTTACAGTGGAGGAAACTGAGGCACAGAAGGATCATTTTGCCAAGAGTTTCATACCAGTAAGTGGTAAAACCCAGATTACATGGATCTATAGTGCTTGGACCTGGCCAGTGTGCTGGACTTGTGGATTTTGAGTGGGTTGATGAGCTCCAGCCAAACTTTGAGTATATAGGAGAGCATTCATGGGCCCAGAGAGGGCTAGCAAACTACTTTAGGTCACACAGCAGATTTAGGTGCTTCTCCCACCCACATTACCTTCTAAGATGTGTTTAAACACTTTCAATACCCATGAGTAAAGGGACCTAAACTTTTCTAAAGAAGCCACAACTCAGTTTATGCCCACACCTCTCCAGGAGTAGCTCTTTGCTCCCAGCCAGCACTAAAGCATGTTTTGAACACCGCAGAGTGTGATGCCAATTGCATTTGGGCCCCAGTTGGGCATGGCCCTTGAGATATAGCAGCCAGGCCTTCTGTGTGAGCCTCCTTGCCATCCCAGGCATCCCAGCCTTGGCTCTAGGGCCCTTAGGCTGCTGTTGCTGGTCAGGGCACTAGGAGTGCATTTGAGAGGGTGGTGCATGGAGTTAAAAAACTACTATTTCGCCCTGGCCGGTTGGCTTAGTGGTAGATCGTCGGCCTGACGTGCAGGATCCTGGGTTAGGTTCCCAGCCAGGGCACACAGGAGAAGCGCCCATCTGCTTCTCCACCCCTCCCCCTCTCCTTCCTCTCTGTCTCTCTCTTCCCCTCCCACAGCCGAGGCTCCATTGGAGCAAAGTTGGTCCGGGCGCTGAGGATGGCTCCATGGCCTTTGCCTCAGGTGCTAGAATGGCTCTGGTTGCAACAGAGCAACACCCCAGATGGGCAGAGCATCGCCCTCTGGTGGGCATGCCAGGCGGATCCCAGTCGGGTGCATGCGGGAGTCTGTCTGACTGCCTCCCCGTTTCCAACTTCAGAAAATACAAAAACAAAACAAAACAAAACAAAAAAACTACTATTTTCCTAAGCACTCCCCAGCCATAAGAGATTGTGACTCCCAGCCATAAGGTATTGTGACTCTAATATTTAATAATTCTAACCTATACGAGAACTCTAATGTAAGTATAGAATTCTCAGCTTCCATAATTTGATTATCTCAAATTATTTAATTCTAAAAGTCTTTGACCTTTATTCCCAAAACTGGAACCAAGGAAGGCCATTGTTCCTTCCTCTGGGCAGTAAGGAAGCGCTGACCGGAGGCCATCCGTGTTGGTGGACAGCTGGTTTAGGTACCTCAGAGAGCAGGGGCCACAACCCATGTCCTTTACCATCTTTTCCTGGAACCTTTGGTCTTGCTTTATATTGTGTGTTGCTTTCAGAATGCCCTAACCCCTCCACGCCCAGGGACCCCTCCTTATCTCTTCTTGCAGGCAGGCTTTTGCTCAAGTAAAGGGTCCCAAGGTCAAGCTCAGCTGACTGCTTCAATAGCAGAGTATGTGCCCCAAGGTAAGGAAAACAGCTGGTGCTGATGTTGGGTATTATTGCTTTTTTTTTTTTTTTTAATTTTTTTAATTTATTCATTTTTTTTTTAGAGAGGAGAGGGAGAGACAGAGAGAGAGAGAGAGAGAGGAGAGACAGAGAGAGAGAAGGGGGGAGGAGCTAGAAGCATCAACTCCCATATGTGCCTTGACCAGGCAAGCCTAGGGTTTCGAACCGGCGACCTCAGCATTTCCAGGTCGACGCTTTATCCACTGCGCCACCACAGGTCAGGCCGGGTATTACTGCTTTTTGAAAAAAGAAACACAAACAGCCCCTCCATGTGCTCTGGGCTCCAGGGCGTCAAATTTAGGATGGGGTGCTCCAGGGCCTTTCCTGGGAGTCCTCCATCTCCAGGGGCTTCCAACCTCTGTAGTATGGCTGCCTGTCCAACAGTTGCCCATAGCTAGAAAAGACAAACTCTGAGTGTTTGAGATGATAGGTGGGCAAGTCCAGCAAGAAAATGGTCCCAGAGCAGGGCTAAGGGGGGAACTCAGGTTAACCACAGGTAGAACCAGGACTTGCACTCAGTCTCCCTGACACAGCCCAGCCTGAGTGCCAAGTCTGGGACCAGTATAGGATGTGGCCTCATCCTGGGCTTGATGTGGGATGAGCAGTCAGGTGGAAAAGACTGGCTCAGGAATCTTGAGCAGGACCAGAGTTGGGGAGGAGGCGTATGGAGGGAGCCCCCAGACAGGACTGTAAAAGGGTCTCTAACCTGGAGGTACTCAGGGTGGGGCTCTAAGGACTGGGACCAGAGCCAGGGTCAGCCTCACCAGGCTGGCACCCCTTGCCTCTCTCAGGTACAGAGCTGAGAGTGGGCCTCGCCACCAGACTCACTTGGCCTTGAATACTGTTCCTCCAACTTATTCTGTACATTTAAAATTTACAGGTGAGCTGCAAGAATAAGACAATAAATACCCACACATCCTTTGCCTAGGTTCACCAATTGTCAGCATTTTTCCACCTTTGCTTTCTCTGTTGTGCTATTAGTATCTATGTCTATATATGCACAAATCCATCCACCTTTATCTTTGTCTAAATATATATTTTGCCGAAAGATCTGAGTTGCAGATATCCTGACGCTCGCTCAGTCCTCCAGCATCCATCTCTTAAGTAAAAAACATTCTCTTACATGCCCAATGTGCATGTTCTTGGAATGGAACATTGGTACAATATTATCTAATATATGCTCCATGTTCATATTTCCTCATTGTTTCAATAATGCCCTTTATAATTTATTCCTTTTTAAATTTGAGGTCCAATCAAGGATCATGTATCGCATTTAGTTGTCAGGTCTATTTGTCTTTCATCTGGAACATGTCTCTTGCTTTTGTAGTCTTTCGTGACTTCAACATTTTTGAAGGGTTCAGGCCAATCATTTTGCAAAACATCCCTAATTGTGAGTCTGTCTAGTTCTTTCCTCATGATTAGATCCAGGTTGAGTTTGAGCAATTTAAGGCTCTTGATTCCTAGAGGCAAATAGTTACCCAAATGTGTTGATATCATGTCCTATGTACTCTGTGAACAGGTGAGGAAGTGCCCAGCTCACTCCCAGCACTATTCTCATTTCTAAAAACCTTAGTTAAGCCTGACCAGGTGGTGGCGCAGTGGATAGAGCGTCGGACTGGGATGCAGAAGGACCCAGGTTCGAGACCCCAAGGTCGCCAGCTTGAGCGCGGGCTCATCTGGCTTGAGCAAAAAAAAAAAAGCTCACCAGCTTGGACCCAAGGTCGCTGGCTCCAGCAAGGGGTTACTCGGTCTGCTGAAGGCCCGCGGTCAAGGCACATATGAGAAAGCAATCAATGAACAACTAAGAAGTCACAACGCACAACGAAAAACTAATGATTGATGCTTCTCATCTCTCTCCGTTCCTGTCTGTCTGTCCCTGTCTATCTCTGCCTCTGTAAAAATAAATAAATAAATAAATAATAATAATAAAAAAACCCCTTAGTTAACATCGAAGGTGCCTGACCAGGTGGTGACGCAGTGAATAGAGCGTTGGACTGGGATGCCAAGGACCCAAGTTCGAGACCCCGAGGTCGCCAGCTTGAGCGCGGGCTCATCTGGTTTGAGCAAGGCTCATCAGCTTGAGCCCAAGGTCGCTGGCTCGAGCAAGGGGTTACTCGGTCTGCTGTAGCCCCCCGGTCAACGCACATATGAGAAGTCAATCAATGAACAACTAAGGAACCGCAACGAAGAATTGATGTTTCTCATCTCTCTCCCTTCCTGTCTGTCCCTATGTGTCCCTCTCTCTGACTCTCTGTCTCTGCCACACACACAGAAAAAAAAAACATAGAAGGTGACAAACACGAGGCCCTGGCCGGTTGGCTCGGTGGTAGAGCGTTGGCCTGGTGTGCGGAAGTCCCGGGTTCGATTCCCGGCCAGGGCACACAGGAGAGGCGCCCATCTGCTTCTCCACCCCTCCCCCTCTCCTTCCTCTCTGTGTCTCTCTTCCCCTCCCTCAGCCAAGGCTCCATTGGAGCAAAAGATGGCCCGGGCGCTGGGGATGGCTCCTTGGCCTCTGCCCCAGGCGCTAGAGTGGCTCTGGTCACAACAGAGCAACGCCCTGGATGGGCAGAGCATTGCCCCCTGGTGGGCATGCCGGGTGGATCCCGGTCGGGTGCATGCGGGAGTCTGTCTGACTGCCTCCCCCTTTCCAGCTTCAGAAAAAATACAAAAAAAAAAAAAAAAAGGAAACAAACACGAGACTGAAGGTGACAAACACAACACTGCTGTTGTTTCAAGCAGCACAGCTTTGCTTCCTTACGAGATCAAAGTGGCTATAAGTATTTACTTGTCTATAAATGATCTTTCTCCCATCAGGGCGTTACCATTTTTCTCTTAAGGATTTGTAACAGTATTTTATATGCTAAAAATAATTACTATTGCCTGACCTGTGGTGGTGCAGTGGATAAAGCATCAACCTGGAAATGCTGAGGTCGCCGGTTCGAAACCCTGGGCTTGCCTGGTCAAGGCACATATGGGAGTTGATGCTTCCAGCTCCTCCCCCCCTTCTCTCTCTCTCTGTCTCTCCTCTCTCTCTCTCTCTCTCTCCCCCCTCTCTAAAATGAATAAATAAAAAATAAAAATAAATAAAAATAATTACTATTTATTATATTTACTCTAAAGGTATTTTCTATATTACTTTTTGCCTTTTCATCATATGTATGTTTTTGACATTATGAAGATTCTTTACTAAAAAATTAATACATGCTTATTGTTTATAAAATTAAAACAACACTGGTGTAGGTCCTGGCCAGGTATCTCAGTATGTTAGAGCATCGTCCTGATATGCCAAAGTTTCAGGTTTGATCCCCAGTCAGGGCATATATAAGAATCAACCAATGAATGCATAAATAAGTTGAATAACAAATCAATGTTTCTCTCTCTCCCTTCCTCTCTCTAAATTCAATTTAAAAAAAAAATTCAGTGAGAGGAGGGGAGGCAGAAACAGACTACTACATCTGCCCCGACCGGAATCCACCCAGCAAGCCCACTAGGAGCAATGCTCTGCCCACCTGGGGTATTGCTCCTTTGCTCAGCAACTGAGCTCTTCTTAGTGCCTGAGGGGGAGGCCATGGAGCCATCCTCAGCGCCCAGAGCCAACCCACTCCAACTGAGCCATAGCTGCAGGAGGGGGAGAGAGAGAAAGAGAGAAAGAGAAGTGAGAAGGGGAGGAGTGGAGAAGCAGATGGGTGCTTCTCCTGTGTGCCCTGACTGGGAATCAAACCTGGGACATCCACACGCCAAGCCAATGCTCTACCACTAAGCTAACCATCCAGGACCTAATATCAAATTTTTGTGTGTGTGTGACAGAGACAGAGAGAGGGACAGATAGGGACAGACAGAAAGGAAGGGAGAGAGATGAGAAGCATCAATTCTTTGTTGCAGCTTCTTAGTTGTTCATTGATTGCTTTCTCAAATATGCCTTGACCAGGGGGCTACAGCAGAATGAATGACCCCTTGCTCAAGCCAGTGACCTTTGGGCTCAAGCCAGCAACCATGGGGTCATGTCTATGATCCCATGCTCAAGCCAGTGACCCTGTGCTCAAGCCAGATGAGCTTGCGCTCAAGCTGACAACATTGGGGTTTCAAACCTGAGTCCTCTGTGTCCCAGTCCGACGCTCTATCCACTGTGCCACCAGCTGGTCTGGCCTAAAATCAATTTTTTAAAAAAGGTTTTATTTTTTCATTTTACAGAGAGAGGAGGGGAGGGGAAATCGAAAAGCATCAACTTGGTTGCTTTATTTTAGTTGTTCATTGATTACCTTGACTGGGGAAACCCAGAGTTTCGAACCAGCAACCTCAGCATTCCAGGTTGATGCTTTATCCACTGCAACACCACAGGTCAGGCTAAAATACATTTTTTTAAAAAGACAAGCCCTGGCTGGTTAGCTTGGTTGGTTAGAGCATTATCCCGAAACACCATAGTTACAGGTGTGATTCCTGGTCAGAGCACATATGGCAAGCAACCAACGAATGCACAACAAAGTGGAACAACAAATGAACGCTTCCCTCCCTCTCTCTCTCTCTCTCTCTCTCTCCCCCTTACCCTCACCCCCTTCCTCTCTGTCTAAAATCAATCAACCAATAAAAAAAAGACAACACTGGTGTATAAATTAAAACGAGTATATAATAAAATTAAAACATGTTTAGCAATTTTCAACCGTCTTCATCTCATGGCACACAGAAACTATTTACTAAAAGTCTGCAGCACACCAAAAAATGTATCTTTTGTCAATCTAACACACACAAAAAATAGACATAATTTTGATTCATTTATCCCTGATGGCTATTGTTGCATTGGCTGTTGTGATTTTTTTTAATTTGACAATATAAGGGAAAGGAGGTCAGTGTCCCTGAATAGCCAGCTATTGCACGTTTTAGAAATTCTTACGGCACACTGGCTGACAAATGCTGCTTTTAGGGTTAAAAGTAAAAAATAAAAGCCTGCCATGACCCAGTTCCACTTCTCACAGAAAACTGAGTAATAATGTGGCGTGACCCCACGCATATAGTCACGGCCCATTTGCGGAGCGTGGAGAATGGCCAGGTCACAGTGCTATATGGTTGTTTTTTTAACCAATCTCTCAAGGACTCTTGTGCATTTATTGGTAAGAAGCTCAGTGTCTCCCTCTTGAGGTCTCTTCCAGAATAGTCTGAGAATCCCAGGGGTTCCCTCCATCCAGAGGGGCCAGTCCCACTTCCCCAAGGGCCAGGTCGGCCTGCCTGTGGGCCCTAAGGTTACAACGCTCTCCTTCATACCATGGGCTCAGTCCTTGCTCCCTGAAGTGGGAATGATGTCCGAATGCATGGGCCCGGCAAACTTCCAGCCCACGCCACACATGGCCACTGCCTCCTCACAATGCCCAGCCTCTGGCTCTGAGCTTGGGCCACCTGTCCTCACCTAGCACCTAGCACTATGTGCCAAGCACATAGTAACTACTCAGTAAATGTGAACTACTATTATATACCTGTGGAGAGAGCTTCGAATTTCCCTGTTTTATAAAATGAGATCCTCCACACATATTTTTCTTAGCTTGCTTTTCTCAGCATACCGTAGACATTTTCATGTCTGCACATGCAGCCTCCCCTCCTGTGTAAGTGCCACAAAGCCTTCCTAAGGGTGGTGTCCACGCAGCAGACTAAACTATCCTATGGGTCAAAACCTTCTGTCTTTGTCTCGGTGATGTCTTCTGTTGCTTTAAATCTTAGAAAACAAGTTAAAGTTTAGTTCAGTTAAATTAGTTAAAGTTTAACTGTGAAGCTGTTACCTGCATGCTCATTCCTTTGTCCCGGGGAGTGTTTGTCCATCATTTGACTCTCAAGCCACGTAGGGCTGCCATGTTTTCCTAATTTGGGAGAAGCAGGTGAGAGATCAGCTTTTTCAGCATGAGGCTGAGGGGGGGGGGGGCCAGAAGAGCCTTCTTTTAGCGCAGGAAAGGGGAAGGCCACTGAGAAAGGGTCCTGGTGCCAGACTCCCTGGCTATCACCATCGCTGGGCCCACCCTCCTCCTTGCTTTCCCTCCAGGAACTTGGGAGTCTTTCCCTAAACCCCAACAATGAATCCTTTAGCAAGTCCTGTGGACTTGCCCTCTTAAATATTTCTCACATTTGACATTTGCCCATTCTTTCTACTTCCATTGCCATCTCTTTTTTTTTTTTCTTTTCTCTAATTTCATATTGATTGATTGGTTTTAGAGAGGAAGGTATGTGTATGGGGAGAAACATTGAAATGCTGTTTCACCTATCCATGTATTCACTAGTTGACTCTTGTGTGTTCCCTGACCAGGGATCAAGCCTGCAACCCTGGCGTATCAGCCCATGCTGCAACCAACAGAGCTACCCAGCCAGGGCACTTTCATCTCTTTAGTCCAGTATCTGCATAGTTGAGATGGCCTCTACTGGTCTTGCCACCCTCTTTCTGCTCTTCCCTAATCCATCTTCCACACTGCAGCCCGTGAAAAGCACAGGTGTGACCTGGGAAAGCTGAAGCCACACATGTTGCTGCTCCTTTCTATTCGCACCAGGACCCTTACAGTAGAAAATTCACAGCAACACTGGAAAGCAAGAACCTGCAAACAACTCAGATGTCCAAACAATCTAGTAGTGGGTTAGTTTCCTTAAGGCTTCTCTAATAAATTGTCCCAAATGTGGTGGCTTACAACAACACAAATATATTACCTTATGGTGCTGGAGGCCAGTAGTCCAAAATGGGTCTCACTGAGCTAAAAGCAAGGGGTTGGAAGGTGTGTGTCCCTTCTGGAGGTTCTAGGGGAAGATCTGTTATTTGCCTTTTTCCAATTTCCACAGGCAGCATGCATTCCTTGGATTGAGTCAGGTCTCTTTCATGATGCCACCTCTCTGGTTCTGATTCTTCTGCTTCCCTCTTCCCGATTTAAGGACATTTGTGATTACGTTGGGCCACCTGGATCATCCAGGATAGTCTCCTATCTCAAGATCAGCAACCTTAAATTCCATCTGCAACCTTAACTCCTCCTTGTCACATAACAGAACATATTCACAGGCTCCAGGAATTAGGACATGGACATCTTTGGGAACCATTCTGTCACAAGTAGAATGGAGACCAACTGTGGCCTCTTCCTATAGTAGAATCACATTCGGGGGTGGATTCACTGTGAAGGGACCTTGCCAAAGTCTTAAGGTCGCTCTCTTTTATTATTTTTTCCAAGTGAGAGAAGGAGAGATAGAGAGACAGACTACCACATATGCCCCGGCCAGGATCCACCCAGCAACCCCCATCTGGGTCCAATGCTCTGCCTAACTGGGGCCATGCTCACAACTGAGCTATTTTTAATGCCTAAAGTGGAGACTCCACGAAGTCATGCTCAGCACCCAGGGCCAATGAGTTCAAGCCAATCGAGCTTGGATGGTTGCAGGGGGGAAGAGAAAGAGAGAGAAGTGGGAGAGGGAGGTGTGCAGAAGCAGATAGTCGCTTTTCCTGTGTGCCCTGACTGGTAATCGAACTTGGGACATCCACATGCCTAACCGACACTCTACCACTGAGCCAACTGGCCAGGGCCTTAGGATCCCTCTCTTGTCCAAACCCCTTCTAAGACCCCAAGGAATCCCCAAGTCACTTGTAAGGCTCTGAGAAGGACCCTACCCATGTGGATCAAACAGTTAATTAGTGAAAAGAGTATATTTCTGGAAGTTGTAATGCTTGTAGTATTTATCAGTTTTTTTTAAAAAAATCTACAACTTGTAAGTTCTTTTCTCATTCTAAATATAAGTTCAGTTATTTGCCTAATATTCTATTAAATTTTATATATTTTTTTAAAAGGACCCCCCAAATTGTAGAAACTTAAGGCCCTACAAAACCAGTACGTGCTCTGATCACAGCAGTGAATATGAATGAGCCTCAGATGCTTGCACCAATGTGGATTACTCAAAAATGTCACACTGAGTAAAAGAAGCAAGTCAGAGGAAAAACACCCACAATATGATTCCATTTGTATGTGGTCCAAAACCAGGCAACACCAAGCTGTATAGTGTACGGGAATAAAGCCATATATGGGAAAACTATAAAGAAAAACAAGAGACTTGTTTACCTAATTTGAGGGTAAAGGTCACAGAGATTTGATCAGGGAGAGGCACAAAGGGGCTTCTGAGGGACTGGTGATGTTTATTATTCTTAACTTGAGCGATGGGAACATAGTTGTTCATTTCCATATTGGTTTTAGAATCATAAATGTGTTGCATAATGTCTAGCATGAATGATAGTGGTCATAATTTAAATTTTTATCTTAAAGTAACTGGATTAATTTTTTAAAGAAACTTAAATTTTTGCCTGACCAGGTGGTGGCGCAGTGGATAGAGCATTCACCTGGGATGCTGAGGACCCAGGTTCGAAGCCCCAAGGTCGCTGGCTTGAGTGCGGGCTCATCCAGCTTGAGTGCGGGTCACCGGCTTGTGTATGGTATCATAGATCTGACCTATGGTTGCTGGCTTGAGTCCAAGGTCACTGGCTTGAGCAAGGGGTCACTGGCTTGGCTGAAGCCCCCTGGTCAAAGCATGTATGAGAAAGCAATCAATGAGCCTGACCAGACGGTGGCGCAGTGGATAGAGCATCGGACTGGGATGCAGAGGACCCAGGTTTGAGACCCTGAGGTTGCCAGTTTGAGCGCGGGCTCATCTGGTTTGAATAAAGCTCACCAGCTTGGACCCAAGTTTGCTGGCTTGAGCAAGGGGTTACTTGATCTGCTGTAGCCCCCGGTCAAGGCACATATGAGAAAGCAATCAATAAACAACTAAGGTGTCACAATGAAAAACTAATGATTGATGCTTCTCATCGCTTTCTGTTCCTGTCTGTCTATCCCTATCTATCCTTCTCTCTGACTCTCTCTCTGTCTCTGTAAAAAAAAAAAAAGAAAAAGGAAAAAGAAAGCAATCAATGAACAACTAAAGAGCTGCAATTAAGATTTGATGCTTCGGCCCTGGCCGGTTGGCTCAGTGGTAGAGTGTCGGCCTGGCATGCAGAAGTCCCGGGTTCGATTCCCGGCCAGGGCACACAGGAGAAGCGCCCATCTGCTTCTCCACCCCTCCCCCTCTCCTTCCTCTCTGTCTCTCTCTTCCCCTCCCGCAGCCGAGGCTCCATTGGAGCAAAGATGGCCCAGGCGCTGGGGATGGCTCCTTGGCCTCTGCCCCAGGCGCTAGAGTGGCTCTGGTCGCAACAGAGTGACGCCCCGGAGGGGCAGAGCATTGCCCCCTGGTGGGCAGAGCATAGCCCCCCCGGTGGGCGTGCCGGGTGGATCCCGGTCGGGCGCATGCGGGAGTCTGTCTGACTGTCTCTCCGCATTTCCAGCTTCAGAAAAATACCAAAAAAAAAAAAAAAAAAAAAGATTTGATGCTTCTCATCTCTCTCCATTCCTGTCCATCTGGGTCTCTCTGTCTCTTTTCTCCCTCTCTCTCACTAAATAAATAAATAACTTTTATTTATTAATTTTAGAGAGACTAGAGAGAGAGAGAAAGGTGGGGGCAGGGAAGTGGGAAGCATCAACTTATAGTTGTTTCTCGTATGTGCCTTGACCCAGCAAGCCCACGGTTTCAAACTGGTAACCTCAGTGTTCCAGGTTGACACATCTTCATCCACTGTGCTACCACAGGTCAGTTAAAGAAACTTACATTTTTGAGCTTAAAACTCTGCAGAGGTGCCTGACCTGTGGTGGTGCAGTGAATAGTCAACCTGGAATGCTGAGGTCACTGGTTCAAAACCCTGGGCTTGCCCTTGTCAAGGCACATATGGGAGTTGATGCTTCCTGCTCCCCCCCACACACTCTCTCTTTCTCCTCTCTAAAATGAATGAATAAAAATAAAAATCTTTTTTAAAAAAACCTCTGCAGAGGCTTTTCAGTGCACTTACAACAAAATTTACACCCCTTGCTGTGGCTAAAATTACTGCATGCTCAGGTGAGTTCACTTCTCTGACGGCATCTCACACCACACTGCCCTTCACTGTCCCCATACAGCCACACAACACCTGATCAACGTAAGCCTGCCTGTCACCCCCTCTCACAGCCCTGTTACTTTCCTTCTAGGAACTTGAAACAATTACAATTTGCAATGATATCAATGCCCAACCTTCTTCCTGGACTCGAGTGCCAGGAGGCCAAGTGCCTTTTCTGTTCTGGTGCCTGACTGAGCCTCCTCCACTTCTAAAGGGCTGTGGCTTATACAGTTCTGGTTGAGGCTCACACTCTGTGAGGGGGATGAGACAGTGAGACAGATGAGAGAACAAGGCAGACGGGAGAACACAGGGAAAGGGGGCACGATCTGGCGATGGAGGGGTGGGCGATGGGGGAGAAGGCGGGGCCAGCAGAGTAGTTCCCCTCACTATTCAGGAGATAGCTGCAATGCCCTGGAAGGTTGTGTGTCCTCCTCTCAACAAGGTTCTGTGGTTTCACTTTGTCTAAGAGCTGCCACTCAGCCCTACTGACTAGCTATCATTTACACTTCTTTTTAAGGTTTTATTTATTGATTCTACAAGAGGGGGGAGATGAGAAGTAGTCGCTTCATTCTAGCTGTTCATTGTTTGCTCGTCATATGTGCCTTGACCAGCCCAGCCCACCTTCTTGAACTGCAACCTCAGTGTTCCAGGTCAGTGTTTTCTCCACTGCACCACCACAAGCCAGGCCATTTAAGATTCTTTAAATTGAAAAGCAAGGAGCATTTAGGGACTCAAGGGATCAAACAGAGGACAAAGAGCCACACTGCTGCAAGGTGACTACAAAGTGCTCTATCACCACCTTCTGCTCTCTGCCCAACCAGGAATTTCTCAGAACATGGCAACAGCCCTGGATGCAAGCTGGACTTCACTTGGGCCACAGTGGTTGTGGGGGTATTGTTCACATCCCCATTCCTGCCCAGTTATGCATGTAGATAACTGTGTGTGAGAAATAGAATAATGGCTCTCCAAAGATGTTTGTGTCCTGAACCCTGGAACCTGTGACTAGGTTATGCCACATTGCAAGAGGGAATTAAGGTTGTTAATTGGCTGACCTTGAGATGGGAGATTATCCTGGATTATCCAGGTAGCCCGATGGAATCTCAAAGGCCCTTAAATGGGGGAAGAGGGAGGTGGAAGAAAGAACCAAAGAGATGGCAGCATTAAAAACAATCAATTGTTGATAGCTTTTATGATGGAAAGGTTCACAAGCCAACAAATGCTGCCTGCCTCTGGAAGTTGGGAAGGGCAAAAAACAGATCCTCCTCCTTAAGCTTCCAGAAGGAATGCACGCCTATTGACTCCTTGATTTTAGCCCAAGGAGACCCATTTTGGACTACTGACCTCTGAAACTGTAAGATAATAAATATTTGTTTTAAGGTTGGGGAAATTTATTACAGCAGCAGCCAAAGACTCTAGGTCAGGTAATTTGTTCTTTTCCTAGCTCTCCTCAAAGTAAAAGGCAGAGGCCTAAGGACAGCCAGTCATAACTCTCTGACCTCATCTGGGGCACTGAGATGCAAAATTTTCTCTACTTTTTAAAAATTTTTTTATTGATTTGAGAAAGAGATAGGAAGAGTGAGAGAAAGGGAGGAGAGAGATGAGAAGCATCAATTTATAGTTGTTTCACTGTAGTTGCTCATTGATTGCTTTTTATATGTGCCTTGACTGGGGGGGGGGGGAGGCTCAAGCCGAGCCAGTGACCCTTTACTCAAGCCAGTGACCTTGGGTTTAAGCCAGCAAATTTGGGGTTATGTTGATGATCCTGCGCTCAAACCAGTGACCTTAGGGACCAGGGACCTCAATATTCCAGGTCCATGCTCTATCAACTGGGTCAGGCAATTTTCTCTACTCTTAAGAGAAGCCTGGACATAGTCATACATCATAATATAACACTGCAGTCATTTACAGGACCACATATATGACAGTGACCCCATTGGATTATAATGGAGCTTAGAAACTATCCCCTAGTGCCCTCATAGCACACCTATAATGTGTAAAGTACTACACAAAAACTTACCATTGTGTTACAGTTGTCTATAGTATTCAGTACAATAACATACTCTACAGGCTTGTAACCTAGATACTATAGAGGAAAAGAATGTCACCCCAATACATGTTTCTTCAGCATAAGGATTATTTTGAATTGGTTAATTTTAAGAGGTCCTATCCTAGTGCCTGGCACAAAGCAAGTGAATTCCTTAGGGTTCCAAAGCCCAGAATAAGTGCTGTCTTAGAAGGTCTCAGGAGACCACAGGTGGTGCAGTGGGAAAATCATTGGCTGGGGAGTCTGTCCGCAGTCATACTCCTTCATGCTGTCCCACCTTGGACAAATCCTTTAGCCATTCTAGATCCCTCTGCCTGAAAAAAGAAGTTATGGATCAAGGGCTCAATAAATGCTGGCACATGCACACACGCACATTAGTAAGAACATGACCCCTGACACTCTAAAGCGATTTACACTTTTCTATACAGAATTTCATTTCACCTTCACCAATCCCACAAGTAGGTAGAGCCCCCTTTTTGACACCAGGGAGGCCTGGGCGTCCCTCCGCGCGACTGGATGGACGATGTCTGACCTTCTCCCCATGACCAGGGCGACCGGCGGTTGCGTAACTCGCGAGGGTCTTGGGCTGGGGGCGCAGAGCGGGGCTCCGCGGTCGCCAGAGACTACATTTCCCAGGAGGAGTTGCCAGCATCTCTGCGGCTCCGGGATTTTAAAGGGCTCGCGTTAAAGGAGGCGGAAGGAGTTCCGCCGGGTATAGGCGAGAAAATGGCTCTGCGATAGGTGGGGACCCTAAAGTAGCCTTCCCGGTGTCCACTGGGTCCCGGTTGGAATCAAGAAGTCCCCAGGCTCCGCAGAGGCGAGGTGCGGCTAATATGCAGGCAGCCTTTCCTCACCTTGCCCCCCTCGGACTCGGACACTGCGCTCAACTCTAGGGGACCCCCTCCCCTCAATTCTCCCGAATAGAGAGATAGGGGCAGTGAATTCGGCCGCTAGGGGAGGTGGGCTGTCCGCGGGTGGGAAGCCCTCGCGACCCCTCTCTCCATTTCTGGCTTCCGTTCCAGGAGAAAATTTACAGGTCGTTGGAATGGGTGGGGATAAGGATGTGACAGCTACAAAATCAAATAAAAGCCTGGGGGCACCGGGAGCTGAACCTCACAGTGCGCCCCCATCCCCCCCCATCTACCCTAACGAGTGTCTCGGCCTCCACAGGAAATAAAAAGTGGTGATGGGGGGAGTGATCACTTGACTGCCTCCCCAGGCTGGGGGGTGGGGGCAAGAATCAAGAAACAGGTGAAGAGCACTTTGCAAATTGTAATGCGCCCTGTAAATAAAATTATTTCTTAATTGTGCCCAGAGGCGGATTAAGGTTTGTTGAGGTCCCTGCACAGAAGAAAATATTGGGCCCCTTAAAGAAAAGACAGGGAAAATAAAAATACATGTTAACCATATTTTTAAATAAATAAAAAAATATTATGTACTATTAATGTTAAAATTGCACATATGAAACCAAACTTGGTGTCAGAAAAAAGTGTAAAGTTGGAGTTTTGTGGGGCCCTTCAGAAGTCCAGGCCCAGGGTACGCGACCGTTAAATCGCCTGTGATTGTGTGATTGGATTTATCCAGTCCATATTCTAAGAGGTGTACAGACCTAGGGGATGAGGGGATGACATGTCTCTGATTTGGGGGTGGAACATCTCAGACCTGGGGGTGTCTATTTGGAGACCTATTTCCCCATCCAGATCTTAGAAGCAGGAGAATTGTCTTTGAAAATAACCAAAACAAACCCACCAGAATGTTGTTTTCCAATCTGGAAGCTACAGAGTAACTGACATCAACCAAATAAGACCTTGACCTTTTGAACCAATCTGGCCCTTCATCGCTTCCCTTTCCCACCTGTGCCACCAAGATAAGCCCCAGAGAAAGCATCTGATACCAAGTCTCAGGCCTCCCCCCTCCCTCCCCCCAATCATTTGGATTAATCCATCTCTTGGTGAGACACCGAAATCCAATATGAGCCCTTTCCCCCATTCTCTCCATCCCTACTAAGACCCTGTCCTGCATCTAAACCCTCCAACCCGTCCCCCCTCCCTTCTCAATAGCCAGTGCCTGCAACAGCTCCCGGGCAATACCCAGAGACACAGTTCATCATTTTGACCAGCTATAAGTGCCCCCACTCCCGGGGTATTGTTTTGCGTGAAGAGTGATGGGCCTCTGCTTAGGGAATAAAAGCAGATTTGTTGTGGGAGATGGCTTAGGAAGCGAGCGTCCCAGAATTTCAAACAAGGGTCCCTGCCTATCAGGACCCTGCATGCGAGTAGGAGGGTGTCTCTCCCAAACAAGGTGCTCTGTCCCAGGAGTTCTGGGGTCCCTTCCGCTGGCCTGTGGGCCTCTAATTATTCTAAGAGCCCCTTAAGACTCCATAAAGACTGTGGCGCCCCTTGTTTGCCTC
This sequence comes from Saccopteryx leptura, assembly GCF_036850995.1. NCBI lineage: Eukaryota > Metazoa > Chordata > Mammalia > Chiroptera > Emballonuridae > Saccopteryx > Saccopteryx leptura. The sequence continues at coordinate 310,014,530 of NC_089503.1, forward strand.
ATCTATACCTGCCAAGTACCGGGTGGGGGCGGGGGGATGTATATATTTTAACAAAGACACTGCATCCTCCCAGCAAAATGGCGGTGGTCCCGGCCCCGGTTCCCTGACCCACCGCACACTTTCGCACACTTTCCGACGATTAGTTAGTACCCACCGAACGCGACCCCTCCTCGACCTCTCCCCCAGAGCCCTGTTTTCACAAACTCCCAAAACATTCAGAGCTTTTCCTCATCCCAGGGGCCCCCAGGACAGTCTCTGGCTAGAGCCTGTGGAGCAGCTCCTCCATTGTGGTCCTTCTGCCCCCAAGACCCCCGCCTTGGGAGGTCCTTGGAAGGGGGACTGGACCCCCCAAGCTGGGCCTCACGGGTGGGGGCAGCGGGCTCTGCCTCTGACACCCCAAAACTCCTTGGCTGAAGGAGACATACAAATGAATTCCTGGTTAGTATATATGGGAGATGTGGGGGTCTGTGAGGAGAGGAGGCGTCTTGGGATACCCCTTCTCACGGCCTCAGGGGAATGTGGAAGCATTGGGGGTTCGGCCTCAGGAGAGAACCTCCACCTCAGAGGTCAGGGGGCCGGCTGGGGGAGAGTCGATAGAAGAGGGGGAAGGGACAAAGTTTGAAAGTGCCCTTTCAACTCTTCCAGGGAAAGTTTGCTTAGGGGCCCAATGGACAAAGAGGGGGTAGAGGTGCAGGGGTCTCGGTGGCGGGATGACCCCCGAGAGGTGACTGGACCCCGGGGGAGCGACCCCTCCCCCCTGTCCCGGCTCGGCCCGGCTGGGAGTCGCCCGGCTTGGGGCCGCGTGTGTTAGTTGGGGCTGCTTTCCGGTCACTCCGCCCGGCTGAGGGACCCCGCAGCGGGTTGAGAGCCGGGTCCCTGGTAGCCCCAGGGGGGAGCTTTGCTACGGGGGGTTTCCCGCGTCGGGACTCCCCAACCCCGCAGAGCCAGCCCCCCGCAAAGGGGAAATGTGCCGGCGCACCAGCGGTCCTCGGCGCCGTTTGGGGCGCCTGGCGGTATCGGGGGGCGGCGGCTTGGCTTGCGGGCCGCCTGGCGGGGGAGCCCAGGGAGCTGGGCAGCGACCCCGGGCGGCGGCGAGGAGCGGGAAGGCCCGGGGCGGGGGGAAAGGTCGGATTTGCTCGGCGGAAGAAACACAGATGGCGGCAGCGCAGCGCCATTCCGGGCCGGGAACAGGCAGCCAGCAACCCTGTCCTCACCGCGGTCCGCCCGCCGCCGCTAAATACCCGGATGCGCCGCCCGAGCGCCAGACGCGGAGCTGGGAAAAGAGAAGCAGCGGAGGCGGTGACAGAGCCAGAGCCAGAATCAGAGCCAGAGCCGCAGCCGCACGCAGAGACAGACAGACCGGCGGGGCCGGGCCACGCAGAAGCGGCCCAGAATCCTCCCGCGGCCTGAGTTAGATCCCAGAGAGCCAGGCTTTGGAGTGGCCTGAGAGGGGTGCGAAAGCTGATACCGAGTCAGGCTTTTCTCGGCCTCTGACGGGGGTAGCCCTTTTGAAGGCGCATTCTTCAACAACAGGACCAAGGCAGCCCACCATGACTGAAAACTCCACGTCTGCCCCTGCGGCCAAGCCCAAGCGGGCCAAAGCTTCCAAGAAGTCCACAGACCACCCCAAGTACTCAGACATGATCGTGGCTGCCATCCAGGCGGAGAAGAACCGCGCTGGTTCCTCGCGTCAGTCCATCCAGAAGTACATCAAGAGCCACTACAAGGTGGGCGAGAACGCCGACTCCCAGATTAAGTTGTCCATCAAGCGCCTGGTTACCACCGGGGTCCTCAAGCAAACCAAAGGAGTGGGTGCCTCAGGGTCCTTCCGGCTAGCCAAGAGCGACGAGCCTAAGAGGTCAGTGGCCTTCAAGAAGACGAAAAAGGAAGTCAAGAAGGTGGCCACGCCAAAGAAGGCAGCCAAGCCCAAGAAGGCAGCCTCTAAAGCCCCCAGCAAGAAGGCCAAAGCCACCCCAGTCAAGAAGGCCAAGAAGAAGCCGGCTGCCACGCCCAAGAAAACCAAAAAACCCAAGACTGTCAAAGCCAAGCCAGTCAAGGCATCCAAGCCTAAGAAGGCCAAACCAGTGAAGCCCAAAGCCAAGTCCAGTGCCAAGAGGGCCAGCAAGAAGAAGTGACAGTGAAGCTTTTCTTGTGGACACTCCTGCCTGTCTCCTATTTTCTGTAAATACTTTTCTCCTCTCTTACTCATCTGCAACCCCTTCTATCCTGACTTTGAGAAACCAAATTTGGATTCCTCAGAAATTAGGGAATAGTTCATTTTCCTTAGCCAGTCATGCAAGGACAGCAAAAACAATCTCATCCCTGTAATGATGAGAATGTACTTATATTTTGTTTTGTTAATTTGTTATTAATCTACTTAGGGTTTGGGGTGAGTTTGTGTTTTATTTGGTTGGATGATTTGTTCACCATGAAGGTAAATGTTGGGGGGGGGGGGAATCGGGAGGGCAGCTTGTTTTGGCTAGTTGAGAGGGAGCCCAGAAATTCTAAGGTTTGTAGGTATCTTTAAGACTAGTGAGCTTTAAGTTAATCCTTGTGAGTTTCAGAACCTTGATGGGGAGGAGAGGGGTGGCAGCAGCTGGACACCAAGTAAGGAGGTGGAATAAACCCTCTCTGGGCTGTCTTCCACCTCCCAATGGTGAGCAGTGTGTGTGTGTGTTAGGTGGGGGTGTCCAAATCAGTTTCCTTCTCACTTCTGTTAGTCTGTACCCATGGCCTCCCTATTGTCCTAGGGAAGCAAGGGGGGCGTGGAAGTGACAGCTGGCCTGAGAAGCCGTGGCTTCTTTCAGCTGGAAACTAGCCATTGTGTGTGTGTGTGTGTGTGTGTGTGTGTGCGCGCGCGCGCGCGCGCGCGCGCGTAGGGGGCGGGGGCGGGGGGACAGGAGGGGGTCTTTGTGGCTTCAGAAAGTCTCCTGTTATGGGAGTAGAAACTTTGGGGGAAGAGTGGGGAGTCAGTCAGCCAAGTGCCTCAGTGTGCCCTCTTGAAACTTGGGTTTTTCCACACATTTGGATTGTGTCCTGGGAGTACTTTTATTTTCCCTTGGTTTTTGGTTCCTCCTTTACAAGAGGTGGCTTTGGTGGTCTGGTGAGTCGCCAGCTCTGCCACCGTCACTTAAAAACTTCCCGACCTCTTTACTTCTGAGTCTTTTCTACGTAGTGGTAGTTGGGGGAGGGTTAGTGGGCGGGGAGTGGACAGTAAGACATACTGCAGTCGACTTTTGAATTGCTAAGTAGTTTTACAGAGCTAGGTTTGTGTATGTGCGTGTAAATGTGTATATATCTATCTAGAGCTAGCATTTAGATTTCACGCCCGGGAGCTGGGAGAAAAAAACCCTGTACAGCCGTCTTTCTCATAAAATAGGGAAACGCGCAATTGCGCATCTTACCCTGACCCCCTTTTTTTAAGTGTTGTTTGTGCCGGGAAGAATTTGCTGTCTTTGTAATTTTAAAACTTTAAAATAAAAATAGAAAAAGTACAAAATCTGGGCGGTGTTTTTTTCTCATTTCTAAGACTAGACAAGGCGAATAATTGCACTGGCGAGTAGTGGCGGGGTGGGGGGGGTATCGGGGCGTTTGCACCTGAAAAGAGAAGGAGGGTTCTAAGAGTTCCACCGGGAAACCTTATCTGGAGACTGAACGTTCCTCAGGCTGCTCCTGCGTTTGGAGTCCTGAGCACCCCTCCCAAGGGATGGGTGTGTAGGCAGGGGATGAAAATGGGATCGGAAGGTCTGGTGGGCTGGGCCCGGCGGCGTTGCCTCCCTTCCCCCTTTCATGGACCGCTCCAGTCTCAACTTACAAATCAATCCACTTTCGTCCTATGAGCATCCCGGCTGGCTCCGCCCCACAGCTTCTGGGTCCGCCTTTCCGCCCCTTTCGCCCCGATTGGCTATCAGAGCCCGGCCCCCGGCCACGTGATCAGTCAGTCACAGTGCTCACAGCTCCGGGACTGACGGACGGACTGGCGGGCGGGCGAGCTCGTGGGAGGTAGGCGAGGTGAGCGCCATGTGGGTCGGTTCCGTCTTCCGCGCCGCGCTCTCCTGGTACCCCCGCGGTCGCCGCGCGCACTCAGCGGTGGCCCAGCTGCGTGGCATCCTGGAGGAGGAGCTGGAAGGGATCCGCGGGGCTGGCACCTGGAAGAGCGAGCGGGTCATCACGTCACGTCAGGGGCCGCACATCCACGTTGATGGCGTCTCCGGAGGTAACTCCCCCTACCGGGAGTCGTCGGACGTGGCTGGGTGTTAAGAGGACCGTTGCGAGGCTTGAGCTGAATGGAAGTCCTGGAGACAGTGGGAGGCAGGAACCCCAGCATATGTAGCCACTGGCTCCTTTATCAACTATTAGGCCTACTTTACGGCTTCCTAGTGTTAACTCCAACCTGGTTAAACTCGTTTCCCGTGAAGGTAGATGATTTGCCCTTGAGCACCTGTTGACTTAGGGGAAGAGGCGGGTCTGAGACCCAGCCCTCGGAGAACGTGAGAAAAAAAGAGACCATACCCAGCTGGGTCTCACTATGCTGCTTCAAGGAAGTGATAGGAAGGCACAGCAAGAGACCCCGCTTTTCTGGAGCTGCTGCTTTGTGCAGGCCTCTAATTGCTGCACGTGGACTCCTGCAAACCAACAAACGTAGAAATGGCTAATCCTACTTTACAAATGAAAAAGCTCAAAGATGTGAAGTGAGCTGCCTCCAAACCCCTAGGTAGCTGTAGGCAGAGCTGGGCTTTGTTCCAGGTCCTCTGGTATATTGGAGCTGGAAGGTCAGCTAATGGGCCAGAGAGGCCAACCTTCTGGCCAAAGTCACAGTGAGGGTTCCATGGGCTGCTTCAGGAGTCACCCCATGAATTGGCCCATCAGTTCTCCCTCATGTCTGTCTAACCAGCAGTTGCTGCCCCTCTGTACCAGATCCCAAGTGAGTGCTGATTATAAAGTCCCCCAAACCAGCCTATGCCTGTGGAATCAGTGCTATTGCACTCATTTGTAAAACAGAAATCCCAGGAAATCTCTACCTTCCCCCAGGGAAAGCTTGGATCAGGTCAAAAGGTCAGAAATAAGGAGATCCAGGTACTCATCCTGTTTTTGCCTCTTCCAGGGTGAGTGAACCTTCCTTCTCAGGCCTTTCCCACTTAGGTCAGCCATGTTCACTTTGGAGTTTATAATTCAGGATTCAGTTATCAGAGATACCCTCTTTTAGGCCTGTGATTCTATACCAGGCAGCAAAGTCAACTATAGAGTTTGAAAACCACAGTTTTCTTTTATGCAGGAGGAAACCAAGGCCCAGAAGATGGGTTGCTGGTTGTCCTTGGGGACAGGAGAAACCTGTGAGGCAGGACTGGGTTCCTTCTTGGGGGAATGTGATTCTGAGCCAGAGTTTAAATTTTTCATCTTTCAAGATGCTGCTCTGAAAATCCTATCCTGACCCTTCCTCACCTGTGGCCTCTGCCCCAGAATAAATCATACTGTGTGGTTGTTGCCTCCTCAAGGGTGAATCTGGGTTCATTTACTCTGTGGGTCCTCAAGGCCTGGCACTGACACCTTTCCAGGCCTTTCCTTAGGGCCTTGAGCTGTTGTCTGTTCCATGTCCTTTACGTCAGGAATCCTTAACTTCTGTGCCAACAACTACCTGGGCCTGAGCAGCCACCCCGAAGTGATCCAGGCCGGTCTGCAGGCCCTGGAGGAGTTTGGAGCTGGCCTTAGCTCTGTCCGCTTCATCTGTGGGACCCAGGTACACAGTGAGTGTTGTGGGGGCAGAGGTTGGGTAGAGTGCGGCCCTGTCCACAGCATTGGGCACAGACCACAGCTGTCTGCTTCCCACAGTCAGCAGGGCTGGTTTCGCCAGCTCAGCTCATCCCCTCCCAGAGCTGTGGGCCCATTTTTAGCCCCAGAACTGTCCACTAGAAAGATTGGGTTCAGGCTTCTGTTTTGCTCTGGAACCTTGGGCAAGAAACGACCTCTCTGAGCATCCACTTTCTCACCTGCAGAGCGGTGTTCACCTGTCTTCCTACAGGAAAAGAAGAATAGAAGGCTGGGATTGAGATAGAGGTTTCTGGAGCTATTCTGCCTGAGTTCAATCCCTAGCACCACCTGTTATTGGCTTTGTTACCCTGGGCAAGTGTCTTAGTCTCTCTGTGCCTCAATCCCTTAAGTAGTAAAATGGGAATAATAGTACTTAGTAGGGTTTTATAAATAAAGAGTTAGCAGAGGTAAAAATGCTTAGAACAGTGCTTGACATATAGCAGTGCTCCATGAATGTTGGTTATTATTTTATTTTGTAAACATTACAGAATTAATATAAACCTGAAACTTACAGTGTTTACTATGTGTCAGGTACTATTTTAAGAACATTACAAATATTAACTAATTAATGCTCATAACAATCCTAAGTGAGCCTGACCTGTGGTGGTGCAGTGGATAAAGCATCCACCTGGAATGCTGAGGTCGCTGGTTCAAAACCCTGGGTTTGCCTGGTCAGGGCACATATGGGAGTTGATGTTTCCTGCCCTGCCCTCCCCCTTCTCTCTCTCTCTCTCTCTCTCTCTCTCTCTCTCTAAAAATGAACAAATAGCCTGACCAGGCGGTGGTGCAGTAGATAAAGCGTCGGACTGGGATGCGGAAGGATCCAGGTTCAAGACCCCAAGGTCACCAGCTTGAGCGCGGGCTCATCTGGTTTGAGCAAAAAGCTCACCGGCTTGGACCAAGGTCGCTGGCTCCAGCAAGGGGTTACTCGGTCTGCTGTAGCCCCATGGTCAAGGCACATATGAGAAAGCAATCAATGAACAACTAAGAAGTCAGTCGCAACACGCAACGAGAAACTAATGATTGATGCTTCTCATCTCTCTCCGTTCCTGTCTGTCTGTCCCTGTCTATCTCTGCCTCTGTAAAAAACAAACAAACAAAAAAACAATCCTAAGTGATAGGTACTGACTATTTTCATCTCTGTTAAAGAGATGAGGACACTGAGGCCCAGAGAAGTGAACTGACTTGCTTAAGGGCACACAGGCTTTCATGGTAGGATTTGAGCCCAGGTGGTATGGTTCAAAGATCTCTGCTCCTGACTGTTTGTGATTATTATTACCTATCCTCTCAGAAAGGTGAGGATGAAATGAATGATGGAACTCCTGACTCCCACCCAGCCTGGGCACTTTGCAACAAAATCCTCACCCAGATAGGATAGCTTTCAAATCTAAGAATTTGAGGTCCGAATGAACTTAGTTACTTAAGTAATCTTCTTCTTTGTCATAGATCAACCAAAAAAAGGACTCAGTTTGATATCAGAAAGACACATCTTCCTTTGCCATTAGTACCCATAATTTCACCATCTGACCCCCATTTACAAAAAGAAGATCCAACTAGGAAGGGACACCTAGTAAACCCCTAATTCCTCAGTGAGTACTATCTGCCTGATTCTTGTTGGCTCTAAGGAACACTTGTGGTAAAGAATGAAAGGCCAAGGCTGCAGGCTTTCTAGGCTGGGTGTGTTTTTGGCATTCTTAGCCTCTCAGTCCTCAGGACTTGTCCCGTGTGACTCGGCAGGCATTAACACCTGTCTCATTCACTTTCTTCAGAGCATCCACAAGGATCTGGAAGCAAAGCTAGCCCTCTTCCACCAGCGGGAGGATGCCATCCTGTATCCCAGCTGTTTTGATGCCAATGCTGGCCTCTTTGAGGTGTGTGGGGGCCATGGGTAGGAGCTGGTGAAGCCTGCTAGGCTGTGGAAGGAGAATGCTGACTGTAGGTAGTCAGAACTTGGCAGGATATCAGTGCCATGGCTGGAGACTCCAGTCATCATGTGTTACGGAGGTCAGGTTGGGCTGCATAGGTGCTCCAGAAAGAATCCTGAGGCTTGCAAGGAGGCCATCTTCCAGGCTATTTGAGGGTGTGTGGCTGGGGGTGACAGGGGCCGGGCACTCACCAAACACATTCTCACCTGCTCTCACCAGAGTGGGACCCTGGTTCAGCCCAGTCCTGGGGCTCTGCGGACTCATATAGAGGCACAGGGCTCCTTGCCTCCCTGCCCAGAGGAATGCCCTAGTTGGCAATGAGATGTGGACTCAGGCAGAGTCATAGGAGTGGGAGAACCCCAAGGTGGTTGGATGATGGCTTTATTCCAGCTGCTTTCTTTCAGGCCCTGCTGACCCCGGAGGATGCAATACTATCAGATGAGCTGAACCATGCCTCCATCATCGATGGCATTCGTCTTTGCAAGGCCCACAAGTACCGCTATCACCACCTGGACATGGCTGATCTAGAAGCCAAGCTGCAGGAGGCCCAGGTGGGGCAAGACCCAGGGGTTCCAAGGGCAAAGACTGGGCTTATCCTCAGCCTCCCCCTAGTGAAGGAAGTGAGGCTTGGGGGGGCCAACTCCAAACTCACAATCAAACAGCCTGAAAGTTTGTAGCAGCCAAGATTTGAACCCAGATCCCTCAGACCCTGAGCTTTTCTCCATTGCACCATCCTGCCTTGGTCACCTTATGTGTGGCAGGCCCCTAGTAGGCATAACAGCGAAAGTAAAGAACTGGCCCCACCCCACACTGTATTCTGAAGGGGACACTGAGAGCGTTCTCACTGCCCAGGGCTCAGTGTAGCTCCAGACTGCTCTGAAACAGATGGTTAGGGCCCACAGAGGTATGGGTGAGGAAGGGGATGTTCTAGTTCCTACACAGTAGTGCTAGTGTGCCTAGTACTGAGCACCGGGCAAGGTAAGCTCTTAGAGCCCTAGAAGGTAGGTGGTTTGACCCTGCTTATGACACCAGCTACCACCTATCCTTGCCTTCCCTGCAGAAGTATAGACTGCGTCTGGTGGCCACTGATGGGGCCTTTTCCATGGATGGTGACATTGCACCCCTGCGGGAGATCTGCCACCTCGCGTCTCAATATGGTGCCCTGGTCTTTGTGGACGAATGCCATGCCACTGGCTTCCTGGGGGCCACAGGACGGTGGGAGCATGTGGCATCCAAGGCCTGGGGTCGGGCTTCTAACAGTGGGTGGGAAACAGAGGCCAGCCCCCAGCTCAACCCATGATTGTAGGGTGCTCAGGCGGCCAGTGGTGGCAATGGCTTTCCTTGCAGGGGCACAGATGAGCTTCTGGGCGTGATGGACCAGGTCACCATCATCAATTCCACACTGGGGAAGGCGCTGGGCGGAGCATCAGGTGCTTACAGCATTGTGCCCTGGGGTCCCCTTATCCACATGAAGGACCCTGGATGAGTCTCAGGGAAGGTGGGGGCAGGGAGACCTGGGACAGCAGACAAGAGGGGGCAGTAAGGGCTGTACTTTCAGGAGGGGCTTATGGTAAGCTCTGGCTCTTGGCCCCTGACTACCCCCACCTCTGCTCTTGTTCATAGGGGGCTACACGACAGGCCCTGGGCCCCTGGTGTCCCTGCTACGACAGCGTGCCCGGCCCTACCTCTTCTCCAATAGCCTGCCACCTGCTGTCATTGGCTGTGCCTCCAAAGCCCTGGACCTACTCATGGAGAGCAATGCCATTATCCAGTCTATGGCAGCCAAGACCCAGCGGTGCAGTCCCTGGCAGGGGTGGGGAAGGCTGGGTGGGGAGCTGCTGAGGCCTGCCCCTTGTGCCTGCCCAGCCCATGCCTATAGGTTCTGGCTCTGCCCATACCACATCCGTAGCAGGTGTACTGGGGCTCAGTCTCTTCCTTCAATTCCTGGCACATTTCTCTGCAAATGACCTTGTGTCTCCCTGTCTTATGCAATTCAGTCTTCCCACCTTCCTTTTTGGTATGCTTGTTTCTCTGCCTGGCTCCCCATTTGACTTTCTAGGTGTGCATTTCTGTTTTTGTTGGTCCCTCTGCAGACTTCAGCACAGATCTTGAGTCACATACCCATCAGGACTAGGTGTGAATAATCCACAGCCCCGAATGACCTGTGACACCCAGTTTGTACCCACAGGTTCCGCAGTAAGATGCAGGCTGCTGGCTTCACCATCTCAGGAGCCAACCACCCCATCTGCCCTGTGATGCTGGGTGATGCCCGGCTGGCCTCTTGCATGGCAGATGACATGCTAAAGAGAGGTAAGGAAGCCAGGACAAAAGGAATGACTGTGGGTCTGAAGAGAAAAAAGAAGGGAACCCCTAGACCAGGCGTCCCCAAACTACGGCCCGCGGGCCACATGCAGCCCCCTGAGGCCATTTATCCAGCCCCCGCCACACTTCGGAAGGGGCACCTCTTTCATTGGTGGTCAGTGAGAGGAGCACTGTACGTGGTGGCCCTCCAACGGTCTGAGGGACAGTGAACTGACCCCCTGTGTAAAAAGTTTGGGGACCCCTGCTCTAGACTATGAATACTCCCCCTTACCCCCATCCTACAACCCTTTTTAGACCAGCTGTCCAAACTTGGAAAACCCAGGCCATGACATAGTCCCATGTCTGAGAGACCATGGGCTCCCTTGCCCCCAGCATGCATGTCACACCCCAAAGCCTGCCTGGCTCTTAGAAGTCCCAGGTTGACTTTCTGTTTTCCCAGGCATCTTTGTCATCGGGTTCAGCTACCCAGTGGTCCCCAAGGGTAAGGCCCGGATCCGGGTACAGATTTCAGCAGTGCACAGCGAGGAGGACATCGACCGCTGTGTGGAGGCCTTCGTGGAGGTGGGGCGGCTGCACGGGGCATTGTCCTGAACCCTGGGTAGTGACAAGCAGAGCCAAGGTCCCCCTCCCTCCATAGTGACAAAGGGGGCATTTGATCATCAGACCAGGCCAGAGGCTCTGAGCCCTGTCAAAGTCCTAGGGCTGGGCATGGGCAATACATGTGCTTGTGGCTGTGAGTATGAAACAGCTGTGGAAATAGATTGTGTCTCATTGGTCTGCTTTATTCTCTCTGAGCGGGTTGATGTGCTCTGTGATTAGTTGAAGAAGCAGGCAGGAGCTGGGGTTTTGTGTGCAGGCTCTGAAACTATTAGACCTCAGAGCTGACCGCCTCTCCCAAATTAAGATGAGACCCAGACAGCTGGGCCAATTATAGCAGAGACCACCATCTGGCTCAGCTAGATTCTGTGCTGCTGGAGAGGGAGCTGAGCATCTCTGCAGGCCCTTTCCCATGCCACTCACCCCTACTTTGCTTCCTCCAGAGGCTAGCCTTGGCGAACACCTTGGCCTCTGCTCCCTATCCAAAAGATGGCCTACAACTGCCCAGATATGGGGCTGGGTATCCAAAACCATGTTTGGAGGAAGCAGAAGATTCAGGCCCCAAAGGAAAGAGTATGGGTCGCTACTGGAGATGCCCCTGCTAACCTGGAACCCTGTGTTCTAGCCCACTTTGTCTTTAACTCTGTCCTGGGGCAGGCCTCATCACCGATGTGTGCCTCAGTTTCCCCTGCTGTACCAAGCATGGATGTTATGTTAATATTATATCTGGGGCCCTTCCAGCTTACTTATCCCAAGACTTGCTGGCCTGATGATCAGCCACCAGGGGGCGCAGCAAGCCCAGGCTTTGGATGCTATGTCTTCCCCTCCCGACTCCAGGCCTTGGACTTGGCTGTTTGGGCTGCCCTGCAGGCAAGGCTAGGAGGGCCAATTGCCTGCTGTGAAGGCCCAAGTCACCCTTCTCCACAATGCCTCTCTGTGCTCCTGGAGATGGCAGCCCCTTCCCACAGTTACTTTCCTTAGCCTTTCTCCTTCCATTGTCCTTCCCTGCTCAGCCTTATAGGCACCGGGTGGGGGTGAAATGGCTTCTGAGTCACTGTAGCTCCAGTCTCAGCATGGAGGTGTGTCCTTGGGAAGCTCTCTTGTAGGGTTCTGTGGGTAGAGCAGGAAGGATTAAAAGGCCCTTACGAACAATGTGGAACTAGGACAAGGTCTCTGACGCCCTGTACCCCGAGCCCTCCCCTTTCCCTGGCAGTCTTTGGTTGAGCTACCGCCCAGTCCTGCAGGATCTTAACACTGGGATTCTGGAAGTCCTAGCCTATGATCTGATCTGCAAAAGCTTAGGACTCAGGCCCAGGAGCCCAGGGTGCTGGGGGATGCAGCCAGGGGAAAGGGGCTACTGTGGCCACATCAGCTGCAGGAACACTTGCATGCTGTCACCATCGGGGTAGGGCACCTGGTGCCAGGTGCACTGCTGCAGCAGCAAGAGTACACAGCCTACAGCCTGACACCAGTACTGGGGCCAGCCGGTACCTGGATGTGCACTGTCTGCAGAAGCCAGCACATCATACCCAGTGATCACATGACAATTGGTGTGCCCTACCCAGCAGAGTCAGAGCACTGGGCCCAGATCTACCAACCAGTGGCACAGAGTGTGCACTGCCACTGGTATAGCACTCCCAGTGGACAGTGCGGGCAGGAGCAGCATCAAGACACTCTGGGCCTGGCCATGCTAATGCACTGGGCGATTGACTGGGCCTGGCGCCCCTTCCCACTTTCATTTAGAAGGGGTCATAGGAGGGACCATCAGGAGTAGCAGTAGCTTAGGTCATCTAGTCTTGGGCATGTGTTGGTAATTCCCACTGAACACCCATGACAGGCTCAAGGGCCCACCGAGGATCAGCCACACTAATGCTGTACTGCAGAGCTGGGGGCTCAGGGGACCTCTCCCAGGACCACAATCCACAGCCTCTGCATTGGGCATAGGGTTCAAGTCGTGGCTGCCAGGAGCAGCAATTGGAACAAAGGGAAGACAGGGTACTAGGTACACATTGGCTCTGGGCATGATAACGATATGCCTTTCCTGACTGCCCCACGACCAGGCCTTCTGTGGTCTCCGCTGTCCTTCCTTCCTTTGCTCTGTGTCTGTTATCATAGCTGCTCAGCCTGCGGCTGTTGGGAGTTCCCCGAAGTACTGTCAGAACCCAACCAAGGGCGAGGTGGGGGGAGGTAGGTCAGTATGGCAGGAATTTCCAGGGCTTACAGGGTGCAGGCGGGCCACATTGGTGAGCCCAGGCTTCTAGGAGTCTGTTGGTGCATTATTTTCATAAAGGGTGATATAGACCTCTGTCAGTGAATCTAAAATTTAACCACACTGAATCTAGAATCCTACAATTAAGCTTTTCAACAATAAGTCTACAGTTCTAATTCCTTAATTCAATCTGATGTCTCTGGAGAGTCTAGGTGTGAGTCCTAAAATCTTAAGTGATTCTCTGCTTCAAAAGTTGAGGGTGCTCTGCCCATGGGGCAAGTGACATGAGGCTTTAGAGGAGCACTTCTCAGCACTGGCAGAAATCCCAGGGGCCTGCAAGAGTTCTTCAGGCCTTGAATGCAAGTCTTTGCTTCATCAGCGTCCCCTCAGACTATTTTCACTATTTTCCCAGACTTCCCTCTTGACATTCTCTCCACCCTCCCAGCTTCTAGAAAGACTCCACATACAGTTCCTACCATCCCTTCTCTCCTTGAACTCCTTGCTCCCATAACATTTGTTGCTAAATCCAATGCACCTCGCCCTCTAGGTGCTAGCCTCTAACCCTTTTGACCATGTGGTCCACTCCAAGAGGTCAGGCCAGAACCCCTTCACTGAATCAGCCATTCACCAAGACCTTAACCTCTTTGGCTGTTGCCTGGAAAAGTGGCTTCTAATGGATCGCTCGTTAAATCGCTCCCGCTCTGTATCCTCCCCCCCCCCCCGGCTGTAATAAAATAACAAGTTAAATGGGCAGGTCATGTTCCTGCTCTAGAACTTATACTAGAGCAAAGCCAGACTCTTTGGGCAGGTACATAAGCTCTCCAGTCTTCAGACTGAACCCCTGGACCAAGCTTAGGGAAGCTGATAGGTTTCAGGGTTCTCAGGGCCTGGGGGAGGAGTCCTATCTGAAGTCCACAGAAAAGGGACTCAAATTATGGTTTCCTAGCCTATGACACCCAATTCAAGACTAGGAATCCACCCTGGCCAGATAGCTTGGTTTATTAGAGCACCATCCTGATACATAGAAGTTGCTGGTTCAATCCCTGGTCAGAGCACATACAGGAACAGATTGATGTTTCTGTCTCTCCCTTCCTCTCTCTAAAGTCAATAATGGACTAGGGCCTGACCTGTGGTGGCACAGTGGATAAAGCGTCGACCTGGAACGCTGAGGTCGCCAGTTCGAAACCCTGGGCTTGCCCAGTCAAGGCACATATGGGAGTTGATGCTTCCTGCTCCTCCCCCCCTTCTCTAAAATGAATAAATAAATAAAATAAAATAAAGACTAGGAATCCTTTCTGAGCTTGGATTGGAGAAGGGAGGTTGGGAAGTGGAGCTGTTAGGCAAAGCCACAGGAGGTGGGAGTGCTAAGGATAAGCTGGGACCTGGATACGGAAGGGTTAACTACAAAGCAAATCTCAGAGCGAGATCAATGGGCTACTCACTGCAGAAAGAGGCAGAAGCAACGCAGAAAGCCAGAGAAAAGCCAGGCAAAAGAGCATGCCACCTGGGGGAAATCACAGACTGAGGAGGAGGTGGTCACTGGGCACTCTGGAGGCACTGCCCAAGCCCCGCTCAGCAGAGGAGGGGCCTTAAAGAAGAAGAGAGAGAAGTGAGAGGCAGACCTCTCTCTGCAGGAGGCACCAAGGGCCAGGAGGCAAGCTCAGCGGGACCAGTTTACCCAAGATCAGGCGGAGACCCAGTGCCCAGGATTGAGGTGGGTGTTGCCCATCCTGCCCTTGGAATGGTCTATTGCATGCTGGGTGCTTGGGGAGGCAGATAGCTCTTTTTTTCCCTCCCCCGCTTCCTGAACCCCTTCCCCTTAATTTTTCCCACCAGCTCAGAGGCCCCAGGCTTCAGAGGGATCCACAGGTAGTAGCTGATGTGTGCTGGGTGTGGGGCAAGGGTGAGAGAACACAGCTTGCAAAAATGCACGTGCGCACACACATGCAGATTATTACATCACCACCTGTTACAGGGTCTCAGATGAGCGCTCCAGCCTAGGAGAGTACCAGGTGGCAACAGCCCCAGATCTGCCACTGAAAGTGTGATCTTTTTTTTTTTTTTTTTAATTTTTTTTAAAATGAATTTTCACACAAAGATTGCATATTAATTGATACAACAGCATTGTTTTTATTTATTTATTTTTTAATTCATTTTAGAGAGGAGAAAGAAAGGGAGAGAGACAGAGAGGGAGAAAGAGAGGAGAGAGAGACAGAGAGAGAAGGTGGGGAGGAGCTGGAAGCATCAACTCCCATATGTGCCTTGACCAGGCAAGCCCAGGGTTTCAAACCCGCGACCTCAGCATTTCCAGGTCGACGCTTTATCCACTGCGCCACCACAGGTCAGGCTGAAAGTGTGATCTTTAATCTCCCATGCGTCCCTCTCTGAGCCTGGATTTCCTCGTGTGCAAAAATGGGCCAGTGACCTATATGGTTTTCCTAGCTGTGTTACTGTGGGGCTCTCACTAAACGACTCTCCAATGACACAGGGATGTCACCCATGTTTTGCTGACCTTGACCCATGGCCAAGAATCTTGCCTGAGCTTCAGATCCCCATTGAGAAGAAAATATATCAGCTCCTGATGTTGGAGTGCCCCTCCCTTTCCCACAATGTCGTCCTCAACCCACTCTGCCTGTCTTTACCTGCATCATTGGTTAGAAGTGTCTATGGGGGTGTTCTCCAGGAAACTGAGAAACCCACCTCAGACACCAATGTGACCATGCCAGGGGCTTGCACAGTTCTCAGAGATAACTCTTGGCTCTGTCGACCCCTCCACTTCCACCCCCAGGAGCTTTTAGCTGGGGGAGATCTATCCAGGGCCAGGCTGAGGAAACTAGACCCCTGGGTCAAGTGACCAGAGCTGGGAGCCCCTGCCTGAGAACTTCCAGCTTCTCTTCCCCAGGTGACCAATCTGTTGGAGAGATGATTGATAACCAGAACATTTCGCTGGACAGCCCGGGGACTGTGGGGGCTGTGGCAGTGCCTGTGGTCTTTGCCCTCATCTTCCTGCTGGGCACAGTGGGCAACGGGCTGGTTTTGGCGGTGCTGCTGCAGCCTGGCCCGAGTGCATGGCAGGAGCCAGGCAGCACTACAGATCTGTTCATCCTCAACCTGGCCGTGGCCGACCTCTGCTTCATTCTGTGCTGCGTGCCTTTCCAGGCCGCCATCTACACGCTGGACGCCTGGCTCTTTGGGGCCCTTGTCTGTAAGGCTGTGCACCTGCTCATCTACCTCACCATGTATGCCAGCAGCTTTACACTGGCCGCCGTCTCTGTGGACAGGTGCGCTGTGCCTGAGACCTGGCTGAGTCTGGGCTGGGGAGGGCAGACCTGAATGCATGCTCATTGGCCTTAGGAAAGAGAGAATGGGAGATCAGAAAGGGAGATAGGAAAAAAAAAAAAAAAAAGGAGATAGGAAAGAAACAGCTCTCTGGCTGCCCCCATCCAGTCTCTGGGCACCTGCAGGGCGTGCTTGAGGGGACCATCCTGCTCTCCCCCTACTTCCATTGTGAGCTTCCCAAACATCATTGTGTCTCCTGTCAGCACTGGGTCTGGCACATGGTAGGTGCTCTGTGGGTATGAAATGAGTGGCGCAAGGAATACACAAGTGAATTTACATATTTTATTACCACTCACACCTGGTAGGTTGTGGTCATACCTGTTTCCATGGCTTGAAACTTGGGGTCAAATCCAAGCTCACTCCTCTAGCTGATCACTTTAGCCAAGTAACTTTTCTCTGTGCCTCCAGGCACTGCTCTAAGCGCTTTGCCAGTTAACCCCCTTAATCACCACCATCTGAGAGTAGGGTGGAACGGTCACCCCCTACTGTTGAAATCGAGACCGCCAGCCCCTAGGTCCCATCGCAGCGTTTCCGTGGGGGCGCGGATGCAGGCCGCCGCCCGCCGCACTGACACGGCGCCCGCCCGCAGGTACCTGGCCGTAAGGCACCCGTTGCGTTCGCGCGCCCTGCGCACCCCGCGCAACGCCCGCGCCGCCGTGGGCCTGGTCTGGCTACTGGCTGCGCTCTTCTCGGCCCCCTACCTTAGCTACTACGGCACGGTGCGCTACGGCACGCTCGAGCTCTGCGTGCCCGCCTGGGAGGACGCGCGCCGGCGCGCCCTGGACGTGGCCACCTTCGCGGCGGGCTACCTGCTCCCGGTGGCTGTGGTGAGCCTAGCCTACGCGCGCACATTGCGCTTCCTGTGGGTGGCTGTGGGCCCGGCAGGCGTGGTGGCAGCAGAGGCCCGGCGCAGGGCCACGGGCCGCGCGGGGCGCGCCATGCTAGCGGTGGCCGCGCTCTACGCGCTCTGCTGGGGTCCGCACCACGCGCTCATCCTCTGCTTCTGGTACGGCCGCTTCGCCTTCAGCCCGGCCACCTACGCCTGCCGCCTGGCCTCGCACTGCCTCGCCTACGCCAACTCCTGCCTCAACCCACTGGTCTACGCGCTCGCCTCGCGCCACTTCCGCGCGCGCCTCCGCCGTCTGTGGCCCTGCGGTTGCCGTCGCCGCCACCGCGCTTGCTGCCCCCCGGGCTCCTCCCGCGCCCTCCGCCGCATCCGCCCGGCGTCCTCTGGTCCTGTCGGCTGCCCCGGGGACGCTCGGCCTCGCGGGAGGCTGCCGGCGGGTGGTGGCTGGGGCAGGGAGCCCGGGAAGTGGGCTGCCCGCGGCGGGGATGCTGGACCAGCCCTGTCTGCCAGGGGACCGAAATAAACCTTGTCCACCTCCACTCTGCTGGGTTTCCTTTGTCTATCATTCCCCTTCCCCCAGGGCCGACGCTGCTGGGGGATGAGGCCAAATCCAGAAGCCCTGTGAAGAGCAGTGGCTGGAGCTCCAGCCCAGTAGACACTCCTGAGCGGTCAAATTGGGTGGATAAATTTAGGCAGTCCCTGAATGGCAGCCCCCAGATTGTGTCCATAGCTAGTCTGGTAAGAGGGTAGGGCCTCTCCCAGCCCTCCAACTCCGGCCACAGCCCCTAAGCCCTGAGTCCACCACAGCCCTTCACCAAGCCCCCTTTTCCCTTCAAAGTCCTGTCCTGGCTTACTTAATACTAGCAGCTAATGTAACAAATATTTGTTAAGCACTTGCTATATCATCTTATGTAGAGCTACATTCTTCCATCTAATTATCAAAACAGCTTTGCAAGGTCGATATAATTTGTTCCATTTTACAAATCAAGAATCAGAGGTTTAGTGATTTGCCTAAATTCACATAGCTAAGTGTTTGGCAGAGGTTGGATTAAAACCCACTGGGGTCTAAATTCTCAGAGGAACCTCCGCTTTCCCTTGAGGCCTCTGTTCTGTTTCCGTGGTTTCCAAGTGGGTGTTTTTGGTGTTGATGTTCTTCCTGATTCTGCATCAGTCCTCTTCCTCACACTGATCGGATGCCTTGGAAACCCCAGAGGACTCCCAATTCCCTTCCTTAGGAGAGTTCTGTTCAGATGCTCAGCCTACCGGGTCCTGATAAGCTTCTAGCCCTGGGCCCATTGCCTGACCTAAACCCTTTGCATCATTCCTCAGCTATTTGGCACTTCTGGCTCAGGAAAGACATTAAGCCACACTCGGGTCCCAGCTGGCTTTCCAGTAGCCCTGACTGCCTTATGTACCCTTCTTTCCCTCTATCTGCACACAGCTGGGGTAATCTGTGGCTGTGGAAACCTCCTAATTAAACAATAAATCAGTTTCAGTGGTTGTAGATCAGACAACTTCCCTTCCTCCCTCACCACATGCCAATAATGTTGATGAGCTTCTGGCCAGGGCCTGAGACCTTTCAGCCTCCACATCTCCCCAGCACATCTGGCTGCTGGGCACTCTGGGAGAGCCCCTTCCTGACAGGAGGCAGCTGCTAAGTTCTGGTCACTGCCTACCAGCTGCCACAGACCCAGGGGTCAGAGTGGCAGCCACTCTTCACAGGGGGAAGCTAAGACCCAGCTAGGGGAACAACTGCTTCAAGGGCCCAGCACAGAGGCCTGACACCCGATCCCATGTTCTTTCTTCCAGGCCTTTGCCAAGGTTTCCACGGCTGACCTGGGTCACAGCAGTGGGAGTGATGCTTGCTTCCACAGCACCCAGCATGGCCTCTTCTCGCTGTGGCCTCACTTACACCTGCACTGGCTCATCTGGGCCTCATGCCAACCCTGACTGGCAAGGAATATTACTTCCATTCTCAGAAGCAAAAACTGAGGTTTAAGGAGGTTAGGTAGTTTGACCAGAGCCAAATTCTCGGCAGGGCTGGTATCCTAACTGGGCCCCAGGGATGGCTCTCACGGCAGCCCAGGCAGCATGGGGGGAAACATCTAAGAGCATCTGACAAAGGTTACTGCACAACAATGGTGAGTGCCTGCAAAGCAAACAAAGGAAACAAAATCTCCCAGTTGGGCTGCTGCTCCTCCACAGCCACTTCTGTAGGCATGGACAGCTGACCAATTGGGAATGGCCTCCATCTAGGAGGAGCAGGAGACAAGTTTACCCAGGCAGGGAGCAGCAGAGTCAGAGTCTGAACCTGCATGAAACCCCAGGCCCCAGCGAGGGGGTTGGTTGGTGGAAACCCTCCACAGGGGCCTGGGGCTCTGCTCAACTGGCAGACAGTTGTATGGCCCAGGCCTCTGGCTGAACTTTGAGGCCTCCTACCTCTGAAGTAGGTCTCTTTGGCCCATTGGAGTCAAATAAAGAAGCCAGAGGCCCTGATTAATGGAGGGCAGTGCAGCCTGGCCCAGAGTAGGCCCAGAGCAGATATTTGACACATGATGACAGAAGTGCTAGGGAAGGAAAGACACGACCCGTCTCTTCCGTCTTCCCTTTATCCCTCAGACATTTGAGTGCCTGCCCTAAGCTAGGCCTTTAGGGGAGGACACAGATGGCATGAGCTGACTGGTCTCTCCCTTCCAGGAGCTCTCCATCTAGCTGGAGAACCATACATCAAAAGAAGAAAGGACAGCCTGACTTGTGGTGGTGCAGTGGATAAAGCGTCGACCTGGAACGCTGAGGTCGCCGGTTCAAAACCCTGGGATTACCTGGTCAAGGCACATATGGGAGTTGATGCTTCCTGCTCCTCCTCTCTTCTCTCTCTCTCTCTCTCTCTCTCTCTCTCTCCTTCTCTCCTCTCTAAAAATGAATAAATAAAGTCTTAAAAAAAAAAAGAAAACGCAAAAAAAAAAAAAAAAGAAGAAAGGACAGCACCATATGATGGGGTGCTGAAACAGAACACTCACTGTTCTGAAAGGGCACAGAGGACAGTCCTGCCTTCTATGGCAATCCAAGCAGTAGTCACGAAGAAGGTAACTATTAAATATGCATTTTCTGGCCCTGGCCAGTTGGCTCAGTGGTAGAGCATCAGCCCAGAGTGTGGAAGTCCCAGGTTTGATTCCTGGCCAAGGCACACAGGAGAAGCGTCCATCTGCTTCTCTACCCTTTCCCCTCTTTTTTCTCTCTATCTCTCTCTTCCCCTCCCGCAGCTAAGGCTCCACTGGAGAAAAGTTGGCCCGGGCATTGAGGGTGGCTCCACGGCCTCCGCCTCAGGTGCTAGAATGGCTCCGGTTGCAACAGAGCAACACCCCAGATGGGCAGAGCATCGCCCCCTGGTGGGCATGCCTGGTGGGTCCCTGGTGGGCGCATGCGGGAGTCTGTCTCTCTGCCTCCCCACTTCGCACTTCAGAAAAATACGAATAAATAAATAAATAAATAAATAAATATGCATTTTCCTGGGAAAAGGTGGGAAGGGCCTGCAAGATGGAGCAACAGCCTGTGCCAAGGCAGGGTACAGAAAGGAGCAGTAAGTGGGTTCATGCCACTGAAATAGGGCAGGTGAGGTCCAGGGAGGCTGGGAGGGTGTGATGAGGTCATGAGGGCCTCCCCAGCCATGAAAGTTCCTGGAGCGCAGGAACTTTCTCCTCCGGCTGGTGGTGATACCATTGAAGGTTTTCAGGAGCAAAGGGGCTCCATCAGACGTGTGGTCAGAAAGCCCCAGGGTTGCAATATTAGAGGCTGGGTGGGAGGTGCCAAGCTGGCAGCAAGGATCCCAATCCTGGGCTACTCTGTGAGCCCTTGGCCAGGAAAGCTGCCACCAAGGTCATGGCCTGGGGGTGGGAAATTATTTTTGACATGGATTTGGCAGGAAGATTGATGGTCTGCTGCTTGACGTGGGCTTAGCTGCAGAGATGCCTGGGTCTTCTCCAGGGGGCTAATGAAATGCTTGGAACAACAGATGGTCCTAATACAGCAGACCCTCCAATAACATCATTTCATTCAATGTTGTTTCATTATAACGTTGATGTCATGGGAACTTAACTCTAGTTTATATCAATTAGTCTGTAATAAAATCAGGGGGGGGGGTTTGTTTTGTTTTGTTTTATTGATTTTTTTTTTTTTCATTTTTCCGAAGCTGGAAACGGGGAAGCAGCTAGACAGACTCCCGCATGCGCCCGACCGGGATCCACTTGGCATGCCCACCAGGGGGCGATGCTTTGCCCCTCTGGGGCGTCGCTCCCCTGCTGTGTCCAGAGCCATTCCAGCGCCTGAGGCAGAGGCCACAGAGCCATCCCCAGCGCCCGGGCCATCTTTGCTCCAATGGAGCCTCGGCTGCGGGAGGGGAAGAGAGAGACAGAGAGAGGAGGGAGAGGGGGAGGGGTGGAGAAGCAAATGGGTGCCTCTCCTGTGTGCCCTGGCCGGGAATCGAACCCGGGACTCCTGCACGCCGGGCTGACGCTCTACCGCTGAGCCAACCGGCCAGGGCCAAAATCAGTTTTATTATATGTCATTTTGCTTAAAATCACAGAACCTATTGATGATGTTAAGTGAGAACTTACTGTACTTTGGTTAGGAGAGAACTGTGAGTCCTATAGGGCCAGAGGCAGGCAATAGGGGATGGAGTAGAAGCTGAATGAGCCCTGGCTGCTGCCCCCCACAGCCCAGGAGAAGCCACCTGACCTGAGCACCCTGCAAGGTCTCAGGCTGGGCCTGGGGCAGCCTGGAGGACTGAGAAGGAATCCCTTTTAGTTGGAGGGAGGTTTAAATTCTGCATCCATTTCACTCTCCTATTTGTACAAATCTCTTAGGGATGGGCCTGCAGCATTCATGTCTGGGCACCTAGTAGATACAGGGTTCTCCTGCAGGAAAGAAAGACAAAGAAACAGGGGATGGTGGAAACCCAGAGGAGGGCCTAAGCCAGCATGGAGAGGAAGAGAAGACTTCTTGGAGAAGCTGGTGCCCAAGCCAACTCCTGGAGTGGGAGTTAATTAGGGCAGACAGGGACAGGGAGGTAGAAAAGCATGTGCACGGCTGCTTGGAGTCAAGCACAGCATGACGCACTGAGGGCCTGGAACAGGGCACATGGGAGCCCCAGCAAGAAGATGTGGGGGCAGTCACAAAGGATTCTGTAAATTATTCTCTGAAACTGAGACTGCACTTTGTGCTGAGGGCAATGGTGAGTTTTAAATACTGTAAAAGAATGACCAGGTCAGATTTATTCTTTCAGAAACACTTTCTGGGTACAAAAAAGGCCTTCCTGGGGTGGAAGAAGAGGAGGGTAGTCAGGAGGCTGGTGTGAGAACCCAGAGATGAAGATATCTAAGACGTTGGCAGTGGGTAGGGAGATATGAGACAGAACAGATGGGATAGCCACTTGGGAAGTACACTTGGTGATTGACCATGTGGTGGGAGGAGAGAGGTGTCTCAGATGACACCCCAGACTTCTGTCTTGGGTTATGATGGATGGCAATGGGAATGTTGAGGGTCAGGCTCGAGGGGGAACATGTTAGCTTGACTGGAAGATTTGAGACTGAGGGGCCTGTGGGACATGTGAGGGGTGTCCAAGGGCACTGGTGCATGGGACACCTATTGCCTTTCAGGCCTTGGGCTTGGCCTAGAATGTGGGTTTCATCTGCTTTGGAGTTTGAAGATAAAAACACTGAAGCTCAGAGAGATGAAGTAACCTACCCAAGATCACAGAACTAGCCAGAAACAGAACTGGCATCTTTAATTTGGGTTTGTCTGATTTCGGTTCCATGGTCTTTAGGGAAGAGAAGAGGCAGAAAGGAGTTGATTGAGGGGGAGAGAGGAACTTGGATGTGCAAAGAAGGTAACCCCTCCTGCTTAGCAACTGTAGTCAGGGCTAAAGCTCAGTCCTGGGGGTGGGGGGTGAGGTGAGGGCCCTGGCACAGCAATGTTAACCCACCCCTCTCCCTGCCTCAGGCTGGCAGGCACAGTATCGTCTATCAACTTTGAGGTGTGTACCCAGGGACATTAATACCAATTAAGAACCCAAGGTTTCTCATTAATGAACATTGGTTCCTCAGTCCTGATGCAGAGCTCATTTGCAAGCTGCCAGCTGGATCCAAGATGGCCCGAGGCCAGAGAGCCAGGCTATGTAGGCTGGAATTGTTTCTGGTGTAAGGCCAAGACTGATTTACCTAAGGTGTCTTCTTAGTGCCATGTTTCAATGGCCCAGGCTCAGTGGAGGGGTGAGATGGAAGCAGGAGGAAAGGTGGTGAGGAGAGTTAAGGGGCATGGTGCCAGCTTGGAATACCTGGAGGTCCTCTGGACAGTGGTGGCACTGGCCCAGGCCAGCACAGGTCAACACAGGTGGCATAGTGCAGGGTTCAAGATGTGGACTTCGAACCACACTGTTGGGCTGGAATCTGGGCTCCTGCACTTCAGAGCTATGACCTGTTTGGGCCTCAGTGACCTGCACAGAGCTCTCTGCCTGAGCCAGTCCCTCTGGAGGCACACATCCTCATGTTGCTCATTGGCTGCTATTAACCATATGTGAGATCTCAAGGGCTCCCCCAGGCAGATCCTGGTTTCCAGCTGAGGAGACATGGCTCATCCACCTGTGCCCCTCAGATGCACTGACTGGCAAGTGCTTCTGTAGCACATGGCATCCCCCCAGGCTTCCAAAGCAGGAGAGTCCCAGGTTGGCATGGGCCAGTCAGAGAGACAAGAGAACACTCTGGTCTCTGCTCTGGGTTTTCAGGCAGGATTCTTTTGCTTCAGAGCCTGTTTCCTCCTCTGTAAAGTGAGCTGGCCATCTCTTCCTGCAGGCACTGAGGCCTTGGTGTCGGCTGTTGGTGAGCCAGCATCTGGGCATTTGGACTGTAATGCTCTTTGGGCTCCACAGCTGGTGGGGAGCCAGGGTCTTTGTTGGTATTACCTAGGTATCAGTCCAGCTTCCCGACCTCCTCATGTGGGCTTGGGCTCAGCATCTGAAGCAGTCTGGGGAGCAGGCAGCTCTGGTGGGGGCAGAGGCTTTCTTCCAGAGGGGCTTTTCCCCAGAGCTCATGGTGTCTGCTCAGAGTAAGGACACATATCTGACATCCAGATGGAGGCGACAGCCTGCCTCATCTGGTTTCTGCCACCTTCAGACCTCAGGACTTCTGTAGCCTGGTTGTACCTCCCTCTCTGGCCAGCTAATCACCCTCCTGGTCCCACAGCCAGCTCTCAGACCACCTCTGGAGGCCTGTTAATAGTGGAGGCAGCCACCAAAAATTAGCAATGACCACTCCAGACTCTGCTCAGCCCCATTGCCTCATGCTGTCCTTTCTCTTCTCCCAGGTGACCAGATACATGTCTTATCCACCAAGCACACTGTATCCTGTGCTAAGTGAGGAAAGGGCCAGACCGTCCTGTACCTGAGGCTGGTCACAGAGAGACTTGCTCAGTAAGGTCTATGGATTCCTACCAACTGGGTCCTGGGGCCACTGGAGATGTCGGCACTTTGGAAACTTTTGTAGAAATTATGCTAAACCTGGACGAAATCTAGCTATTGGACCTCAAACAAGTTTTTTTCTCTGAGCCTCAATTTTCCACGTCTATAAAATAGTGGGAGCAATACTGTTGGCTACCTCACATTTTATTGCAAACACTAAATCAAAGGGCTTATATGAAGGGCCTGCCTGTACACAGTAGGAGCTCAACAAATGTCACTGCCCTTCGTTTTAGGACACTGCTTCCGAGAAGGCTTTAATTTCAGGCCAGGTGGAAACCACACGGGCTTAGGGGTGGATCAAGGTTCCAGTCTAGCTGCCTGGTTGGGTCACCCTGGCAAATCTGCATTTTTTCACCTATCAAAGGCAGCAGCAAGCCAGTTACCTCACAGGATGGTTGTGAGAACCTGTGATTATTCTTCTCCAAGCACTTCCCATAATTCGCCATGGGCCATGTCACACAGAGATTTTGTTCTTTTGTTTCTGCTGCATTCCCACCTAGAACAGTGCCTAGTGCACAGCAAGTGCTTAGTATTTCTAACATGAATAAGGTGAGGTATAAAGAAAGGGACTTCCAGAGCTGAAATCAAGATGGATTTTTCTTCCTGTATCCCCCACCACTCCCCTCTGGGCTTCACTCCACACTCAGGAATTCCCAGAGCAGCAAGTAACAGAGCTTACTCTGTGCAGGTAACCCTGTGAAGTTCCTGCTCCTGCCCCTGCCCAGCCTACTTGTGTGCTTTCTGACTCACTCCAGGGTCGGGCTGACTTGAACTGGCTGGCTCTTCCCAGATTTGGGATTGTAGGATAAATCCTGGTTGGATATGGGGCGAGACAGATTGTCTGGCTGCCTCACTGTCTAGCAAGTGTTCGATGACGGGCCTATAAGCCACCTTCATCTGTCAAGCCCTTTGTTCACTGTCCACATGGCCAGGGAGGGAGTTGACAACGACCTCTTCACTTGCCCCCAGCAGCCTGTTCCCATGGTTATTTGGCTACAGGGCCAGGATACAGGCAGCAACCACCAGAATGGAGGATGTTGATTTTCAGATGGGGACGGGTTGGTCCAGGCCAAGGACTTGTTGTGTTAGCCAGTGATTCTCCGTGTCAGGTTGTCCTGGAAACACACAGTCATCTCAGCACAGCTTCACAGATTCTCAGCACCACCCCCACCTCAGCTTTGCCAGTACAAAGCAGCCTGCCCGAGGGGATTATGGGTCCCAGAAAGGCCCAGGCAGTCCCCAGGATGACCTTGATACATCCCTTACCTAGCCACTCCCAAAGCTCTACAGCAAGAGATCCTAATGTGTTTTTGTTTAAAAGTAATTTTTTTATTTTTTATTTTTTTACAGAGACAGAGAGTCAGAGAGAGGGATAGACAGGGACAGACACAGGAACAGAGAGATGAGAAGCATCGATCATTAGCCTTTCATTGCGCATTGTGACACCTTAGTTGTTCATTGACTGCCCTCCCATATGTGCCTTGACTGCAGGCCTTCAGGAGACTGAGTAACCCCCTGCTCGAGCCAGCGACCTTGGGTCCAAGCTGGTTGCTCAAACTAGATGAACCCGCGCTAAAACTGGTGATCTCAGGGTCTCGAACCTGGGTTCTCGGCATCCCAGTCTGACACTCTATCCACTGCGCCACCGCCTGGTCAGGCCCTAACATTTTTTTGAGTGTGGACCCTGCTGAGGATGAAAGCTGTGGGGCCTTTTATCAGAAACACACATGCACTCTCCACACAAAGTCTTATATTATGTCAGGGGTTTCATACATCAAGGGCCTGTTAATTGAACCCCTTAGACCTGAGGTTGAGAAACCCTGCCTCAACTTCCTCCAGGGTGATCGGCCCTGAAGGTGTGGTGGGGGGAGGCCCAGAGAAGCAGGTCCCAAGAGAAGGGGCCTGCCTGTTTGAAGTCCACTCCCTCAGTCCCTTGCCTCTCCACTGGCCAGGACTCTTCTCTTCCCAACCCCATCACTGGGACTATGGCCAAAGGGGACTGTGTCTAGGTACAGGGCCTAGCAGAGTACCTGCAGGAAGGGAAGCTCAACAAGGCCTCTGGGCCTGAGTGGGCAGGCTCACTTGGAGGGTTAATAACATGGACAGAAAGGGAGAAAAACCATCCCATCCCTCATACCTCTCCCACTCGCTCCTCAGCTCACTGTGACCACAGCCCAGGCAGCCAGCTCACTCACTGCAGCAGGAATCCGAGTTCCATGGAGACAGCTTATTGCTTCCTCTGCCCCCCTCGCCCACTCTTGGGGCCACAACACTCCCCCCCAACCCTGCCTACCTGGTGGAGCTTTCGGCTTCCCCTCACAGGGGTCTCATACCCACAGAGACCCTTTTTTCTTCTGGGTCTGGAGAGCAGCTGGGTTCCATGAGTTTAATTCAGATCTGATCAAGCTGGGACTTGGGGAACAAGCTCTCCTCCTCTGAAAAGTAGTCAGGATTTCAATTTGGTGAGAGTAAAATTTAGGCAGAGCCAGAGTGAACATGACTGATGACCCGGAACAGGTCTGTCTTTACTCTGTAGTCAGATGCCTCCTTAGAGAGGCAGTGCCTTCCCTTTGGTCTTCCCTCTGTGGCGACCCCTGCCACGAGGGGCAGCTGGCTTTTGTGTGTCCATGGCCTACAACAAAGGGAAAGTCTGCTCCTGCGGGAGTGGGCGTAGTGCCTCCTCTCTAGTGAGTTTTGAGCCTTTTCTAGTATATGTTTCCCATTGCTGCTGCAACAAATTACCACAGACTTACTGGCTTTAAACAACACAAATTTATTCTTACAGTTTGGATGGTCAGAATTCTAAAATCAGACTGACTGGGCTAAAGTCATGATGTCGGCAGGGCTGGTTCTTTCTGGAAGTTCTGAGGGGAGAACCCATTTCCTTGCCTTTTCTAACTGGTGGAGGCCACCTGTATTCCTTGGTTCGTGACCCCCTCCTCACATAACTCCAGCTTCTTGTCTCCTTCACTGTACCTACTAATTCCTCTCTGATCTGTTTCCCTCTCATAAGGATCTTTGTGATTACATCTGGTCTACCGGCATAATCCAGGATAATCACTTTGTCAAAAATCCTTAATTTATGACATCTGCAAAGTCCCTTTTGCCATATGAGGTCACATTCATAAATTCTTGGCATGAGAACATGGACATCTTGGGGCCACTATTCAGCCTACCTCAACTAGGCTGCAGAACTGCTCTCTGCCCTCTTGCTGCTTAAGTGATGGGCGGAAAAAGGGTGGGGAGCTTCTGCTTTGGGTTCAGCAGGGTTCTTTTCAAACTCATAGTTCTAAGGTCTAGGCTTGACCAGCCCAAACCTCCCCTTCCAACCACTCACTGCAATGTCTCCTTGAAAGTCCAGTGCCAAGTCTAAATCTAAGTGCTGGTGAGAGGTGCAGGGATAGCAAAGAAACCTCCTAGGCCCGAGAGCGCCTGCCCAATTCCACACTCTGCTGGCTGCAACAAAGTCATGACCGGGAAGGGACACAGAGAAGGGTCTGGGCCTGCTGAGGGTGCCAGGGAGACCATGGGACAAATGAGTCCTGCTGGGACAGCGCATGTTGGTCAGAGCAGAGGCGTGGCTGCAGTGATGCGGGAGTCAGGAGGAAGCGGGAGACGGTGGTCCCAGCCCACAGACAACACAGACACGACTGGGAGAGGCTCTAGGTTGGCAGGAGAGCATCTCTGGCCACAGCATCAGGGGGTGGGGACGAGGGCATCCCAGATAAGTAGAGCTCGAAAGTCCCAGGCATCAGGCTTTTCTTTGTAATGAGAGAGTAGGAGGGCAGAATGGGCAGGGGCAGGGCAGGAAGCAGGGAGTCCCTCTTGCTACCTCTTCTCCATGTTTTGCATCTGCAAACTGAGGGAGGTGAAGCTGGCCAGGAGGTCGGTCACCTCATCCACCTGCAGGACAAAAGTGAGGCTCTGTAATAGGGTTTAAGGACAGGCCTAGGCACCTGGGCCCCTAGGTCTCCTTCCCAATACCACAGGCTGGGCGGCCAGGTATTGTCTCTTCCCAAGGCATGTGGTGGCTTCCCTGTGACTATGGAATGGCTGTCCAAGGGTTAATCCTCGGATCCTTATGAGATGGTCTTAGACCATCCCAGAGAGAAGGAACACTAGCAGCTTCAAAGGAAGTGGACAGAGGCTTTGAGGTTCACAGTGGCGTGCAAACCCATAGCTGCAGCCTCGTTCTGTGGTGAGGGTCTGTCTGCATCAGAGCGCGATGGCTTGCTCTGCGGCCACTGCTCACCTGCTCCCTGGTGCTTGTCATCTGGAGGCGGGTGCACAGGTCATCCAGCCGTTCCCTCTGCTCGTGCCGCCCCAGGCGCTCCAGGTACTCCCTCAGCATCTGGATGATCTGAAACGAGGGCGGGCTGTGCTGAGCGGTCCCAGCTAGGAAGCCCAAAGCGGCTGACGCTGCTGCCAGGAGGCACAGTGGCAGGTACCTACTGGAGTCACTGTGAAATGGCCTGGGAGCCCTGGTGCAGGAGGCGGGAGTGTCTGTGGCGAGGGCAGCATCTGTGTGGCGCGGGCACCACCTGTGTGACACTTGCTTGGTGCCGTGGGCTCAGCACGAAAGGGGTGCTCACCTGCTTCACCTCCAGCCGCACGGCCTCCAGGCACTGGGAGTGCCCTTCCTGCAGGATGTTCAGCTTTGACTTGGCCAGATGCAGGGGTGTGCGGCCAGCTCGGTCCAGGGCATCGACACGGGCCCCTGTGGGAACAAGCAGAGGTGAGCACTGTGGGAGGGGGTGAGTGTGAAGGAGAAGGGGAAGGCACCACATACCTCCTCGTAGCAGTGTGGTGATGACAGGGACGTGGTTGGTGCAGGCCGCTGAGGAAGAAGAACAGGGATGAGGTTTGGCCCTGTGTACCCGCCGGAGGGAGTAGGACTGTGTTTCTGAGTGTGCCTGTGTCAGGTTACACCTCCTAAGAAGGTATCACCAAGGCAGCAACTCAGCAGGGCTCAGCAATCAAGTCCAGCTCCCTCTGGGGAAACTGAGGCTTGGAGATGGTAGCTGCCTCACCGTGAGCTGTGGTGTGAGTCAGCCACAGGGCAGAAACCTGTTGCACGTTTCCCTCCCTAACTGAGCTGCCATTGAGTCAGTTTAGGTGGCTAAGTCAGCTCTTCTCAGGGCACAGCCAACTAGTGATCGACTGGGAAGTCCATGTACACAGGTGGGGGCTGAGGCTCTCCCTAGATGATAGGGGATCCTGCTGGGAGCCTGCAGGGCCCCAGGCTCTTCATCAAAGGAGCCTACCTGTGCCGCAGAGAAGGGTGTCTTGGCAGCTTTTCAGACACTTACCCAGGTGCAGTGGTGTGTTGCCCAGCCCATCTCGCTGGTTGGGATCAGCTCCGTGGTCCAGGAGCAGCTGCACTAGAAATGGGAATACCCAAGAGGAGCTGTCAGAGGCTTCTGTGGATTGGACCCTAACCTAGCTAAAGTGGTTCACTTAAGTGTGGACACTGAAACTAAACATGGTTCCTTATGTTGTTTCATTCGCTCACTCTCTCACAGAGTTCATGTGCAGGACTCTGAGGGTTAGGAACTGAGGATTCTGAGAGGGCCTTCTGGTCTACGCAGGAGTTATGAGATTTTAAGGGTTAAAGGAAGTTCTTCCAACAGTAGTGGCTGCTGGGGAAGCTTCTCAGGGGCATGTTCTGCTCCTTTCACAGCCAAGTGCCACATTGGGAATTAGAAGAGCAGATGGTGCTGAGAATCCATCCACAGCCAGGTGGCTGTGGTAACACGAGGGTTCCTCAGTTACCCAAATGGGTGTGCAGGCAGACTAACTCAGGGGGACAGGCTGAGTGTCACACCACATACAGAAACTAATTCAGAGGGACCACAGACCTCAAAGTGAAAGCTCAGTCAGGCTTCTAGAAGAAAACAGGACAGTGATCTTCGGATAGGCAAATATTTTATTTACTTTTTGACAAGAGACAGAGAGAGGAACAGATAGGGACAGACAGACAGGAAGAGAGAGAGATGAGAAGCATCAATTCTATGTTGCATGCAGCTCCTTAGTTGTTCAGTGGTTGCTTTCTCATATGTGCCTTGACGGGGGGGGGGGGCTACAGCAGAGCGAGTGGCCCTTTGCTGAAGCCAGTGACCTTGGGCTCAAGCCAGTGACCTTGGGCTTCAAGCCAGCAACCTTTGGGCTCAAGCCAGCGACCATGGGGTCATATCTATGATCCCACACTCAAGCCAGCAACCCCGTGCTCAAGCTGGTGAGCCTGTGCTCAAACCTGATGAGCCCACGCTCAAGCCAGCGACCTCAGGGTTTCAAACCTGGGTCCTCTGCGTCCTCTGCTCTATCCACTGCGCCACCACTTGGTCAGGCAAAGATTTCTTAAATAGGTAAAAAAATATCACAAAAAAGAAAAGATTAATAAATTCATTAAAATGTAAAAGAACTTGTATTCATCAAAAGACACCATTCAGAGAACAAAAAGGCAAGCTCAGGAAAGGTAAGTTATTTATATTTGATAAATGATTTGCAACCAGAATATGTCAAGAATTTCTATAAATCAATAAAAGATAGGCAATTTGTTTTTAAAAAATAGACAAAAGATTCAAACAGGAACTCCACAAAAGAGGATATAAAAATGGCCAATGCATACATGGAAGATGTGCTCAACATCACTGGCTGTCAGAGAAACACAAACTAAACCACAACGAGATACTACTATACCAAAATGATGAAAATTCAAAAAAGATAATATCAAGTACTGGCAAAGATGTGAAAGTATTCGGAACATTCTTATAATGCTGGTGGGAGTGTATATTGGTACAACCACCTTGGAAGAAGTTTGGCAGTACCTACTAAAGCTAAATATATGTGTACCCAGTGACCCAGCAACCCCATTCCTGGGTTTATATCTAATGTACGTAAGTGCTTATATCCACCAAGCCACATGTATAAGAATATTCACAGCAGCTTTATTCATAATAGTCTCAACCTGGAAATAATACAAATGTCCATCGACAGTAGAATGGGTGAATTGCCATCCATCACACAATGAAATACTATCCAGCAATAAGAAAGAACGTACACATTCAGAAATAAATATCAAGTATATAATTTAGAGTGAAAGAAATCAAGAAACAAAAGAGTGCATACTGTATGCCTCCATTTATGTGAAATTCAAAAACAGGCAAAACTAATCTACGATGAACAAGATCCACATGGAAGTAAGGACTGGGAGGGGCAGTCAGGCTCTGAGGTCCTGAAAATATACTGTCTTGATCCAGGTGGTGGTTACACTAGGGTACACATAAAGTTCACTGTGTATAGCTATACCATACCCTAAAAAGACTCCTAAAAAGAGGCTGTCCCGCTGCTGCCCTTGGCACCGAGTAAATATGGCTTGAATGTCTTGAAGGACTGGTCCCAACCCTGGAGGCAATCACATTCTTCCCCCAGTTTAACCCCTTCCTCAGTTTGCCAGCACCAGAGCCACAGGCTCAGAGAGTGAGAGGAGAGGGCACCGCCCCTGGCTGTGCAGATTTTCTCCAGCGCCTCTGGAAAGATGCTATGCCATGCCCCCCACCTCCTGCACCACCGAGGACTCACCAATCTGGTCATTGCCATTGCAGGAGGCAAAGTGTAGAGCTGTGCGACCCTTGTCATCCGCTGCACAGGGATCTGCACCATCTTCCAGCAGCTGCTGCACTGACACCACCAAGACACAGGGAGGCAAGGGGAAAGAGTGACAGTGTTAGCTAAGCTGCAGTCCCTAGGGAATGGGGAGGGATGCTCAGGAACTCTTCCAGGCAAGGCATTCATAATGCAGGGGAGAGTTAGTACTTCCTGGATGCTTGCCCCATGGGGACTGCTATAACAACGGACTTGTTCTCCTGAGGGCACAACTAACCTCTAAGGATTCTGGGTGTTCAAACTACTTGTCTAGGGATAGAACATTGTCAAAGGATCCTGGCCCTCAGAGTCAGGAATTCTAGAGTCAGGGAAATCCCCAGCACAGACTGTGGCCCCAGCTACCACCTGAATTTGGATACACAGCTGCCCAAGCTGTTGGTCGATGCTTACTTTGCTCTTAGGAGGCAGCGCTTTACAGTGGACAGAGCACCAGGTTCTGGAGTCACAGACTAAACCGCAGGCTAAGCTGAGCTAAAACTAAAGGTGTACGTTGCCAATAGCATGGGGCAGTGGGAAGAGCTGAACTGGGAGTGAGAAGGTTCAGATTCAGGCCAGCAAATTGGAGTAATATCTGCTTTGCCAAGCTCCAGAGCTGCAGTGATGAGAATAATGGATGTGAGATTCCCTTGAAAAGTATGGAGCCATTATAAAATGTGAGGCATTATGTATTACATATACTTGTTCAACTGAAATGTAGAAATTGCTGCCAAACATCATTTCAGGGCAAGCGACATTTCATCTGCTTCAGCAAATCTCTCAAGAACTTGAGTCCTTCTGGACAAAGCCCAACTATCTCCTCTTCTATGACTCTTTCCCGTCTCTTCAAGCTGATTAGCCACTCCTCTCCTGCATCTTAGTGCCCTGTTCATCCTGCTACTTTATTATTAACATGCTATGCTGTTTTAGAGTAATTGCTTCTGCACACTGGCTAAGCCCCTTGGCCACTCAGCTAGGTACCATGTCCATTTTATAGACCAGGAGACTCCAGCCCAGAGAACTCATGTGACGACCCCAAGCCACATTCACCCTATCTACTTTTGGCAAAGCTGGGATATAAACTAAGGCTTCTCTGGCTCCAGAACTTGCACCTCTCTTGTTAAGCATAAAACTTCAGTTTCAGGGGGAGTTTTGTCTTAGAAATGGTATTACTTTAATAGTCTTCTTTTCCAACTATATTATAGGGTTTTTGTTTTGTTTATCTTAATGCCTCGAACCAAGACATTACTTGTCTTACCCAATGAATGCTCCTGGGTGACTGACTGAAGGAAGGAAAATGTTTGTGAGAGTAGAGGAGAAATAAAAGAGCGTCGGGCTCTCTCAGTGTTCATCAGTACGATCACCAAAATTGGACAGGATCAAAGAGGTACGGAAAGCTAAAGTAGCCGGTTCTATTTTGTGATTTGTACAGTTATAGTCTTTGGAAAGTATTTTAGCAACATCCATCAGAAGCCATCAACATATGCATACCCTTTGATATAATAATTCTATACCTGGAAAATTATCTTAAAAATGAAATACCAACGAGCAAATATATGACTAAGTCAATTTTTTTCTCCCTTTATAGGCTAGTGTGCATCCATGAAATACTGTGATTATAACTGGGGAATGAAATTATAAAGTGTTTATTGCTTTTTACTTTATAAGCTTTAGAAAAATCCTAGTCATGTATTCATTCTATAAATAGAAATGATGCTTCCATTTTGAAAAATAAACAGTTACCAAGACTATTAAAAATATTAGTGATATACCAAAAATTATGTGGGCTACAAAAGTGTGTAAACCCATAAAGAAAGCTCCTCTGCACAGGAAGAACTGGAAGGATATTCACCAAAACAGTAATGGAGATCAGTTCCTCTACTGACATTATGGAATTTTTGTTTTTAAAGATTTTATTAATTTTAGAGAGGAGAGACAGAGAGAGAGAGAGAGAAGGTGGAGAGGAGCAGGAAGCATCAACTCCCATGTGTGCCTTGACCAGGTAAGCCCAAGGTTTCAAACCAATAACCGCAGTGTTCCAGGTCAATGCTTTATCCACTGAATCACCACAGGTCAGGCTGGATGTTTTACTTGTATATTTCTCTAATTTCCAAAACATTTAAGTACGTATATTAAAACAAAATGTTAACCACAAAAAAAAGGAGTGAAGAAGCTAATCCTGTAGCTACTTTCACCATCAGAGTCCTTTAAGAGCCTCATAAATCTAAAGGCCATTTAGGCTTGAAAATGGGTGTGTCAGAGGCTCTGAGTGGAAAGTTACGTCTTTTCTATCAAAATAATAAAACCACCATGTGAACACCTGATTCAAGATGAACTAGACTTTCTGTGGAAGGATGCACATCCACTCCAGTGTACACAGCTGCCAAGCTGTTGGTGGAGGCTTACTTTGCTCCCAGGAGGCAGCCCTTTAGAGTAGACAAAGCATAGGTTCTAGAAGGGAAATATAATGAAAATATTCTTTGGTCACACACTAGAGATATTAAAAAGAGAACACTTATCATTTTTCCTTGAAAAGCTATCTAGGTTGCTGTCCAAATATTCCAAAATATTAAAGTTTGTGGAAAAGAGACAAAAGGAATAAGGGTAGAATTTAAAGGCCCACAGTGCAACACCCCAACTCCTGATGTAAACTTCCTCTCCACACCTGCTGTACATGGGCTCTCTTACCCCATGGCCAAATCTGCGCTCACATTCTATCTGTTAACCACACACAAAAACAGAATGATATGCACTTGAGGTAGGTAGAATAATAGCTTTCAAAGATGCCACGTGCTAATCCCTGGGATTTATGGATATGTTACCTTACACGCCCAAAATAGACTTTGCAAATGTGATTAAGGTTACGGACCTAGAACTAGGCATATTATCCTGGATTATTCAGGCCCAATTTAATAACATGAGTCCTTAAAATCAGAGAACCATTTCCGCTATGAGGTCCCGAGAGACAGCAGTGTGAGAACTCAGACCACTATTGCTGAATTTGAAGATGGAGAAGGATGGCCTCTACAAGCCGGAAATGGCAGGGAAACTGATTCTCACCTAGAGCCTCCAAAAAGAAATACAGTCCTGCAGGCACCCTGATGGTACTCTGATGGTGAGACCTGTTGGACTTCTAACCCAGGGAACTGAATGATAATGCATGTGTATTGTTTTATACCATGCTTGTGGTAATCTGTTACAGCAGCCATAGAAACAAATATACCACTTTCCCCAGATTCACAGAAAGAATTATGACAGTGGATAAAATTAAAACTTTTTCCCTCTAACTTGTCCTTGTACCTTTGATACTCCTACTGCTCTATCAGCTAGTGAATGCTGGAGAGCAATGACAGAAATACAGAGGGATGTCTGCTAGGAGTGCCTCCCATGTCTTCCAGATTTTCTGCCAAAACACAAGTTTGAGAACCAGTGACCCAACTACCACAAAGCCTCGGTGAGCAGCTGAAGGTGGTTGCTCTGTGCAGATGGCAGCTCTCCTGGCAGCTAAAACTGACGGTTCATTCCCATTACCCAGAAGTTTCCAAAAGTTCCTAATCTGCTGGGTGTCAGGGATACAAAAGCAGACTTAGTCCCCACCATCAAGGAGCCCACTGGTGACAAATACTGAGACATCAGAAAGTTCACAGTGACAGAGAAGCATGGGAAGAGGGAGCATGTAAGCCAGACATAGCTTCTGCAAGATGGCTGCAGTTTTGCAATAACTACAGTAAGCATGGTCCACGGGGTGAGAGCTATCAGGCTGACTGAATTCAAGCACTGTCTTCCCAGGTAGTGGTTACCTTGAGTTTTCCTTCCCAAATCAGCCCATGGAGCTGGATCCGCTTTGCACACTCACCTGTTTCCACATCGTTGGCATTGGCCGAGTCTCTCAGCCTCTTCAGAGCTGTGAAGAGAGTAAGAGAATACCAGTTAAAAAACCACCACCAACAACAGTAGCCATGATGGAGAAAGTGGATGGCTTCCTAGTTAACCCACCATTCAGCCACCGTAGCATCTAAAGAGAAAGA
Organism: Saccopteryx leptura; assembly: GCF_036850995.1. Lineage (NCBI taxonomy): Eukaryota > Metazoa > Chordata > Mammalia > Chiroptera > Emballonuridae > Saccopteryx > Saccopteryx leptura. The sequence continues at coordinate 310,050,756 of NC_089503.1, forward strand.
GAAGTGTCAGGATACAAGAGACACTACCCTGGGAATAAGGAGAAACTTGACATATGGCACAACTAGTGCAAAAGACACATTCTGTAGCAAATCCTCCAAGGCCTTTGGAGCCAGATCTTGACTCTGCCATATATAGTAGTCCGGTGACTTGAGCAGGTTAGTTAACCCAGCTCAGTCCTGAGAGCCCAGTTGCAAAGACAAAATGAGGTGTTTACACGAAAGCTCTCTGTGAACAGGCTACATAATCTTATACGTTCATTCAAAATAGACCATTCCCAAATGATTTATTTAAATTTTCTAATTCCTGAGCAGAAACATTTTTTCCTACAATGACACTCACTACTTCTATTCGTATTAGAGATTAATAAAAGCAATGACTTTGTCATCACAAAAATGGTAAAAAATTGCAACTCAGATATATAATGATTCCTTACTTTCATAGAGTACTTTGTGGATTATATGGCACCGTCAAATTATCATTTAATCTTTTTTATAACATTGATTTTAGAGAGAAAGGAAGGTAGAGAGGAAGGCAGAAATATTGATCTGTTCGTGCATGTGCCCTGACTGGGAATCCATTTCATATCTGGATGATACTCAAACCAACTGAGCTATCTGGCCAAGGCTCTCATTTAATCTTTTTTTTTTTTTTAATTTATTGATTTTAGAGAGAGAAGGGAGAGAGAGAGAGAAAGAGAGAGAAACATCAATCTGTTTTCACATGTGCCCTGACCGGGGATCAAACTGGCAACCTCTGTGCAGTGGGATGACCCTCCAACCAACAGAGCTATCCAGCCAGGGCTCATTTAATCTTTGTAACACTGTTAAGATGTGGGTGGAATCACACAGGCAGTACTAGAAAGGACCCTAAAAGTCTCCATTCTTACATCTTTCAGGGCGTTGGTTTCCATGTCATCCACAAACTGTAAAGAAAATACTATAGACTTATCAGAGCAGGAGTGTGAGTCTCGCAGACCTGGGTTCTAATACCAGGGCAGCCACTTTCTAGCTATGTGACTTGGAGCAAGGCACTTTTCTCTAAGCCTATTTACTAACTCTATAAAATGGGATCAGTATCTGGATCTCAATGAGTTATTATTGTGAGGATTAGAAATGATCACAGCGGTGTTTGGCACAAAGCAAAAGCAGATTAATGGCTACACATGTATTACCTTAACTCTCACAAAATCTCTGTAAAGCAGGTATTGTACTCATTTAACAGGCGAGAAAACTAAGGCTGAAAGAGTCTATAGTTTGCTTAAGGCAGAAATGAGGTAGAGGAATCCAATCCAGGTCTATGCATTAAAACAAGTTAGTAGGACTTGGCTACAGGCTCTGGCCTCCTGATTGTTAAAGTATTTCCCAGTACTCCATTTTATTATCTACTAATAAACACCTGGAGTCATGAAAAGTTTCTATTCGGGAATTACTGTGTGAAAAACCTTGGGTGACTGGCTCTGAGCAGAAAAAGACTTGTTTTTCTTCTTTCTTTACATTCACAGTCCTCAGCAGTTACACGTAATAATTACTACTGAAAGGAGAACCAGAGGTCGCTCTGGGCCCTTAGATTGGACGTTGGAGGGCTCCAGACTGCCGGCTGCGGAGAGGTCAGGGGCCGGTTCCGGCGGAGGGCCGGCCCCGTCCCGCCCCCCGCGCTGCTCACCGTGCACCTCCTTGCCCAGGGGCCCGAACCGGCGGTGGGGCCTGGCGGCGCGCCTCAGCCTGCCGGCGGGGATCTTACAGAGCAACTCATCGCGGGGCTCCGAGTCCTGCTGCCACAGGACGTGGAGGTAACGCAGTGGGGATTGGGCCCCGCCTGATGCCCGGCCCGAGAGGCCCGCGGCGCCGCCCAGCGCAGACCCGAAGTCGGCGAAGGAGAAGAGGCCCTCGGGGCCTGTCAGCGGCTCCGGCGCCACCGCGCACTCGCCATCCGAGCTTGAGCGGCCTGAGCGCGGGTCGTTGTCGGCGCCCCCGGCGGCGGCTGCCATGGCAACAGCTCCGCGCGGACCTGGCCGCTGGAGCCTCGTTCCCGAACGACCAACCGACCCACTTCCCTCCACCTTGTGCCTCACTGTCAGCGGGCGAGCGGGCGGGCCGGGCCTGCAACCACGGCAACCGAGTGGGTACAGACTCGTAAGCTGGAGCGCTCCGAACCAATGAAAACCCTCCTACCATAAATCCCTCCCTCCCACCGGTACAGCTAGGGAAATAGACTTGGTTTCCGGCAGCATGACTGACGGATATAAGAACCAGTCATATTTTTGAAGTGCCAAAGCCTTTGCTGTACGTCGCTACAACGGAGCCACTAAAACGTGAATTGAAGACACTCTTTTTTTTCCATTTCCTCCGTCGGATCATGGGGAAAGTAACGAGCAGATGTTTTAACCAATCACATCAAGAAGACATGCAGCCAATCGCAAAGGAAAGTCAAGAAACCAAACTTTTAGGAGAGATAAATACATAAATATTAGATATATTTTAAATCAATGAATGTGGAGAAAAGAACTTCCCACAGTTGTATAGTGTAAGTAGGAAAATGAGAATATGTTAAAACTGGGGACTAGCACCATGAACTAAGGAATAATAGCTTCAATATGCGATAAATACCTTTATTCAGGGTTCTCTCAGTAACCCCAGCGTTGATCACTGATTTACAAAGAAGTTCAATTCCAAGGAGTAACACCAGAGCGACGCTTCAGTCCGAGAGCCAGTCGCTACGCCAGGTAACGGTGTTAGGTTCTGGATGCAGGTTCAGACTCCATTCCCGCTGAGATGCTCACAGCCCTACTGAAAAGTCAGAGCTAGAAACAGGGAAAGATTACGCAAATAGATAATGATGAGCTTAGCAACAGTGCAACTGGGTAAGAATTTTCACAACCCTGTATCAGAGGAAATCTAGTGAAGATAAGGAATATATAAAATGGGAGTCACTTTAAGCAACCTGTTAAAATTATTAATGTTATGAAGGTGGAAGCATGAGGAGAGCCTATTCTTGTTCACTAGACCGTTAACTTACTTTTTTAACTTTCCAGCCCTGTGTTAATGCCTAGACATACACCTGGGCATATCCTAGATGTCCAGATAACTCTCTGATTACCTCCTCCCTCTAGGCTCCCATATCCAGACTGCCTGACCTCTGACTGATAACTGTCCTGGACCAATTTTAGGGCTAAGAATGCAGGACTGATAATTCTCAAGAATGTACATTTTACTCTAAGAACTGTTCTTTCTTCTTTGAAACACTTCTGGATTTTGCCTAGCTCTGTCCCCAGTTTGCATGTACTAAGACCCTTGAATAAATCTTTATCATTCATTTCTAGCCAAAGCCCCAGACTTTTCAAGTTCATTTAACATACCTCATAAACACTTCTATAAGGTAGACAAGTAGGACCATCCCTATTTTATAGATGAGGAGCTGAAACCAGAGAGATAAGGGATTTGTTCATAGATGCCCAGCTTTCTTGGAACTAGGGCTTCAGTCCAGGGAAAAGTTCTTCCCTCTCATTCAACCCAGTTAAAATGTAATTTTCCTCTGACAATTTAAAGCACTTTCAGAATTTGCAGTGCTCTTAGAACACCATTATGAGATTTACCACCATACTGTATAAAGGAGAATATGTTATTTGAACTCTACCTCATAACCAATGATTTTTGACAAATGTATACACTTATGCAACAACCACCCCAGTGGAGATATAGTAAGATGACAGCTATATTTTTAAGAATTTGAGAATTGCCCCATCTACGACACTATGGACGGGGCCTAGGGTATTTCTTCCAAGAAGCAGGTAAACTGATCTCATTTGCACAAGGGCCACTTAACTATGTCTTGCCTGAATAGTCAGGTTTTTTATTCTTCCCTCGAAGATCTCTGTTGTGGGTGTTGATAGTCCTATTTTCTGCTGCTTTGTTTAATATATAGTGTTTCCTTTATTCCTCCTACCTCAATGCCCCACTCACATTTCAGGCTGGGACCTACTCCTAATTTAGAGCTCTCTTTCCCCCTTTTGCCAACTTCTATTATGAATTTACCTTTGCCACCCAGCTTAGTGTATCCCAAGGTTCGCTTTACCAAGCTACAGTCGCAGAGCACCAGGGAAAAGCAACCTGGTCTCATCTCTCCAGGCAGAGAACAGAAGCTCCATCTCCACACATGCTGCAGATGGCTTTTCCAGTCTACCTGAATCATTACCAGCTAGAAGCAGTGGTCATTGGGACTTGGACGTGAGCTGCAAAGTATAGAATTGTGACAACAATTCCAGTGCCATGCGGACTTTTCCTGGAGGTGGACTTGTCCTGGACTCCTGCTCCCTGTGACAGCTCCTAACAGACTGAACTGTGGTTGGGTTGCATTTTTCAGGGATTTGGCATGGTGTTAGGGCCAACTTGGACTTGGTGAACATGTTAAGGACACTACTTTTTTATGGATTCTTGCTGTATTGGCCAAGAGTTTGTTTAAAGGCTTTAATCACTGTAAAAAAAAAAATAGAAGACTGGATAAAGAAGATGTGGCACATATACACCACGGTATACTATTCAGCCATAAGAAATGATGACATCGGATCACTTACAACAAAATGGTGGGATCTTGATAACATTATACGGAGTGAAATAAGTAAATCAGAAAAAAACAAGAACTGCAGGATTCCATTCATTGGTGGGACATAAAAACGAGACTAAGAGACATGGACAAGAGAGTGGTAGTTAAGGGGGGCGGGGGGAGGGAAGGAGGGAGAGGGGGAGGGGGAAGGGGAGGGGCACAAAGAAAACTAGATAGAAGGTGACAGAGGACAATCTGACTTTGGGTGATGGGTATGCAACAGAATTGAACGACAAGATAACCTGGACATGTTTTCTTTGAATATATGTACCCTGATTTATTGATGTCACCCCATTAAAATTAATAAAAATTTATTTATAAATAAAAAGAATTTGAGAATTGCTCTTCTAGGCTACAGAAAGCAGGCCCTGTGTTTTCAGAAAAGTGAATATTTGTGGGCAAGAACAATAGTCTTCAATGTCTGGTGAAAGAATGGATACAACTTAACATGTGGTCAGGAGAAAGCCTGCTACTTCACTTTTTTTTTTTTTTTTTTTTTTTAAATTTTTTTATTTATTCATTTTAGAGAGGAGAGGGAGAGACAGAGAGGGAGAGAGAGAGGAGAGACAGAGAGAGAAGGGGGAGGAGCTGGAAGCATCAACTCCCATATGTGCCTTGGCCAGGCAAGCCCAGGGTTTTGAACCGGCGACCTCAGCATTTCGAGGTCGATGCTTTATCCACTGCGCCACCACAGGTCAGGCCTACTTCACTTTTTTCTATCTAGTAGATTCCTGTGCTAGAAGATTCTTCTTTTTTTTTTTCTTTTAATTTTATTTATTCATTTTAGAGAGGAGAGAGACAGAGAGAGAAGGTGGGGAGGAGCTGGAAGCATCAACTCCCATATGTGCCTTGACCAGGCAAGTCCAGGGTTTCGAACCAGCAACCTCAGCATTTCCAGATCGACGCTTTATCCACTGCACCACCACAGGTCAGGCTAGAAGATTCTTTTTTTTTTGTATTTTTCTGAAGCTGGAAATGGGGAGAGACAGTCAGACAGACTCCCGCATGCGCCTGACCGGGATCCACCCGGCACGCCCACCAGGCTAGAAGATTCTTTTTTTTTTTTTTTTTTTTTTTTTTTTTTTAATTTATAAACTCACTTTTTTTTTTTTTTTTTTTAATTTTCAATTTTTTTTTTTTTTTATTTATTCATTTTAGAGAGGAGAGGGAGAGACAGGGAGGGAGAGAGAGAGAGAGAGAAGGGGGGAGGAGCTGGACAGGCTAGAAGATTCTTAAGGATGCTTTTAGTTCTGACTTATAAAGACTGAGCTATTGCTCTCATAAGGCCCACATATTATTGCAGCAAAGGAACTGGGCAGGGACTTGTGAGATAGATCATTGACTAGGAGAGTGAAACAAACAGGACAGTAAGTGAACTACAAACAAACAGGAGGTTTTGGGGAAGTGAAGCTTGAAATGAACTCAGATGAAGAGCCCAAGTTGACTGTAAAATATAACTAATGGCTTTTCTGCGTCAGGTGGAGGCATGAGGAGAGCCTATTCTTGTTCTAACTAGACCGTTAACTTAATCTTTTAACTTTCCAGCTCTGTGTTAATGCCTGGACATACACCTGGGCATACGCTAGATGTCCAGATAACCCTCTGATTACCTCCTCCCTCCAGGCTCATATCCCAGGCATAAAAGATGAAGAGAACCAGGGCAGTTTTTCAGCTGCTAAATTCTCTCAACAACTCTCCCACATAAAATTCCAGGAGCTTTGGTCTGTCTGCAGTTTCTTTCCCGTTGAAGTACTATTTTTCCACTAGCAAGGGAGCCTTGCAAAATCACTCTGATCAAATATTTTATAGTCTATACTGGAGTTCCAGCTGTTTTCAGATCTAAGTTGCATTTCTAAGCTGATAATGTGCTGCCAAGCAATGACCTGTTTCAAATCAAAGGCAATTCTATTGATACAAATATGGATTGGAAATTGGAAACAGGAAGTAGCTATTACAATACAAATGAGCTGATGGAAGCTGGGACAAGAATGACAAGAGACATGGTGGTGAGAATTGAGTCTGGGAATATTTTGAAGTATAGAGCCAACAGAATGTAGATGCAGCAATGTGTACTTTAAGCCAAGTCAAGGGTGTTTTGAAGGCTTTGGCCTGAGCAACTGAAAGAATGAAGCTGCACTTAACTAAGGGAGGAACAAATTCGAGGCAAAAAATCAGAAGGTAAGATTAGACATGTTAGGTTTGAGGTGACTATTAGATTTCCAGGTACTCACTTAGGCCATTGAACCCATTCAGGGGTGGGCTCTGGAATGGAGATATGTAGAGAGTCAACAACATATGGATGATATTTAAATAAGGTGACCAACATTTTTACAATGAAAAGGAGGACAAAAATAAATGGAAGAAAACAATATTGTAAATAAAAAACATTTTATTCATTGCAACAATAATACACTATAATATGATAAATGCATAATAAAATATTTGTAATATTTTATATTGTAATTATGATTACATGCCTATTAATTTTTAAGAATTGTAAGAAAAAAGTACTCATTTAGATACAAATACATCACATCACACGCAATAGATTGACTCTGCATCGATCGAATACGGACATTTAAAGATTAGTCTTCCAATATAAAAAAGGAGGATATGTAGGTGGACACTTTTCGAGGGAGGACGGAACTTACAAAAGAAGGACTGTCCTCCCTAAAGGAGGACGACTGATCACCTTAATTTAAACATTGTGGATTGGATAAACCACCCTGGGAGTGAAGGTAGATCGAGAGGGGACCAGGCCCAGAGTAAAGGAGCAGTCTACTACTGGTATATAGTGGTTAGAGAGATAGGAGGAATCAACAAATGAAAGGGAGAAAGAGTACCCAGTGAGGAAGGTCCTCTCAGAGACTTTACAATTCTCTAAGTTAGAGTGTGCATTCTGGGAGAGGTAGAAAGTCACAAGTAAATAAAATGTATGTTACATGGTTATAAACAAGGGATTCAAGTTTCTGGTAACTGAAGCTTATGTAAAGAATACAGACTAGAAAATTTCAAAATTGAAATTTGATAGGAAAGAGAATATTTATTTTTTAAAAAGTTTGTTAGTCTTTTGGTTGCCTTTAAAATTTCTTTTTATTGATTGATTTTAGAGGGAGAGATGGGGGAGAGAGAGAGAGAAACATCAACATTGATTTGTTGTTCTATTTATGCATTCATTGGTTTATTCTTGTATGTGCCCTGACCAGGGATCAAACCTGCAACCTTGAACCTTGGCATATAAGGAGGAAACTCTAACCAACTGAGCTACCTGGCCATGGCCAGGTAGAACAAGAGAATATTTAGAACAAGGAATTACAACACAAGTCATGGGAGAAACCATGCAATTACAAATTGCAATTTGCAATTTAGAAAAGCTGAGAAATAGCATAATCACAAAAGCTAGAAAAGAAACATATTTGTTAGTTTTCTTAAACCTCCATAATATTTTTTCTATTTTAGCCTGAATATACTTTGACCGTTTCTGTTTTAAAATTTTTTATTTATTGATTTTAGTGAGAGAGGAAGGGAGAGGAGACAGAGACAGTAACATAGATCCTTTCCTGTATGTGCCCTGACCAGGGATCGAACCAGCAACCTCCATGCTTTGGGATGACTCTCTAACCAACTGAGCTATATGGCCAGGGCAATAGCCTCTTTTTATAACAATCATTTTGTGTCATTGTTTCCATAATGAGAATGTTAAGATAACTTGTCTTTCCTCTAGCAAGGAACTTTCAACCAGTGCACTGTAAGAATTTTTAAAATATGCAATACCTGATTATTTCATCAGGGGTACAGACCTCTTTTCCTTTAGTTTATCAAATAAAACAGTGATAGTAGCTAATACAGCAATAGCTGTCTGGTGTAAATGCATCAAAATTATACCTAATTTTTTTGTCAGATCAGCAAAAAGTTATTTTTTGGTGTCCCTCAGAAGTTTAGTAATCAGTATATGTGTGCCATGAGATGAAAAAGGTTGAAAATCACTGCTTTGAAATGTTAGATCTATTTTTTTATTACTTAAATTAAAAAAAATTATTTATTGCCTGACCTGTGGTGGCGCAGTGGATAAAGCGTCGACCTGGAAATGCCGAGGTCACCGGTTCGAAACCCTGGGCTTGCCTGGTCAAGGCACATATGGGAGTTGATGCTTCCAGCTCCTCTCCCCTCTCTCTCTCTCCTCTCTCTCTGTCTCTCTCTCTCCCCCTCTCTCTCCTCTCTAAAATGAATAAATAAAATTTAAAAAAAATTAAAAAAAAACAAAACTGAAAACCGTGGGTCTTTAAAAAAAATTATTTATAGATTATTTTTAAGGCAGAGAGAGATTTGTTGTTCCACCAATTCATGCATTAATTGGTTGATTCTTTTTTTTTAGACAGGGAGAGAGATGAGAGGCTTCAACTCGTAGTTGCAGCACCTTAGTTGTTCATTGATTGCTTTCTCATATGTGCCTTAACCAGGGGCTCCGGCTGAGCCAGTGACTCCTTGCTCAAGCCAGCAACCTTTGGGCTCAAGCCAGAGACCAGAGTCATGTCTATAATCCCACACTCAAGCCAGTGACCCCGCACTCAAACTGGTGAGCCTATGCTCAAGCCATTGACCTAGGTTTTTTTTTTCTGTTTTTTTTTTTCCCTGAAGTTGGAAACAGGGAGGCAGTCAGACAGACTCCCGCATGCGCCCAAACCGGATCCACCCGGCACGCCCACCAGGGGGCAATGCCCTGCCCATCTCAGGCATCACTCTGTTGCAACCCACAGAGCCATCCTCAGCACCTGGGTCAACTTTGCTCCAATGGAGCCTTGGCTGTGGGAGGAGAAGAGAGAGACAGAGAGGAAGGAGAGGGGGAGGGGTGGAGAAGCAGATGGACACTTCTCCTGTGTGCCCTGATAAGGAATCAAACCCGGGACTCCTGCACACCAGGCCGATGCTCCACTACTGAGCCAACCGGCCAGCGCCGACCTAGGGGTTTTGAATCTAGGTCCTCAGCATGCCAGATCGACACTCTATCCACTGCACCACCACCTGATCAGACTAATTCTTTTTTTCCATTGGTTGATTCCTATATGTGCCCTGACCACAGAAGGAACCTGCAACCTCAACATGTCACGACAGCACTCCAACCAACTGATCTACTCTGCCAGAGCCAGGCCTATATTTTATTATTCATAATTTAGGAAAACTTCTGACTTAATTCCTTTTTAGTAATGTCATGAACGTTTTGAGATTTGTCAGAGTTGGGGCAACCCATATCAAATTTTTGTCTTATATGAGCTGTAAGATTTCAGGTAATTTCAGGCTTTCCAGTGCCTTGATTAACCTTAAATATTCCTTCCATTGAGGACACACACTGATCATAGTGGATAGTAGGTATATCTTACACACTCAAGGTCAGCAATAACCGTACACATAAATGGGTTCTACTAAACTGAAATGTTTCCAATTGGATTTCCTCTAGCTGGATCCCAAACTCCACTAAATAAGGGAAAGTATTATGGAGGGGAAATAGAATAGAGAGAGTGTGGTTTTAAGTGATTGCAATAAAAATACTACTTCTTTTGGACACAAATTTTTTTTTTTGTATTTTTCTGAAATTGGAAACGGGGAGGCAGTCAGACAGACTCCCGCATGCGCCTGACCGGGATCCACCCGGCATGCCCACCAGGGGGCGATGCTCTGCCCATCTGGGGCGTTACTCTGTTGCAACCAGAGCCATTCTAGTGCCTGAGGCGGAGGCCACAGAGCCATCCTCAGCGCCCGGGCCAACTTTGCTCCAATGGAGCCTTGGCTGCGGGAGGGGAAGAGAGAGACAGAGAGGAAGGAGAGGGGGAGGGGTGGAGAAGCAGATGGGCGCTTCTCCTGTGTGCCTTGGCCGGGAATCGAACCCGGGACTCCAGCACGCCAGGCTGACGCTCTACCACTGAGCTAACCGGCCAGGGCCCTAAAAATATTACTTTTAATTTTACAAAAATATAGGCTCATGGAAGCAAATTGCTGGGAACCCTCCTCGAGCCATGGAAGAGTCCCGGGGAATATAGGGGCCCTAAAACTTAAGCTTTAATTCCATGATGGTACCACCGCTTGGTGATACTGCAAAGAAGGAATGCAGGATAAAAACACAGAGCAGGGAGTTGAAGCCTGGCGCTGCAATTCTAAGGGAGGAGGACTTCATTCTAGGATCTAGACCAGGTAGTTGTCAAAGCAAAAGCCCCCAGGGGGAGTGTGCCACGCTGGGAAAAGCAAGGAGGCCTGTGTGACAAAAGAATGCGGAAGCTGCCTGACCTGTGGTGGCACAGTGGATGAAGCGTGGACCTGGAAATGCCGGTTCGAAACCCTGGGCTTGCCTGGTCGGGGCACATATGGGAGTTGATGCTTTCAGCTCCTCCCCCTGTCTCTCTCTCCTCTCTCTCTCCTCTCTAAAATGAATAAAAAATAAATAAAAATTAAAAAAAAAAAGAATGCGGAAGCTGGCGCCTAAGGAGGGTGAACTATGCTCCTAGTAATACTGTATGTACATTAGTGAGAAAGCAGGGCACTGGAATCCAGATTTCTACTAGGTGTTGTGGATGGGCAGAGAATTGAGCTAAGGCGCTTAAACCATATACCGATTTCTGTTGCTTTATAACCCCGTCCCTAACTCCACAGCTTCCCGAGGACACAAAACCACACTACTACAGGAATCCGACAAGACCCAAAGCCTGCGATTTCAATGATGCACGTGTGGGTTCCAGGACCCACCTAGGGCCTCAGCAGAGCTGGCCTCCTTTTTGCCTGTTCCAACCTTAACCTCCAAAGTCGGGAGACGCCTTTCTCAATGCCCTCTCACTACATGGGACCAACTCTCAACTTTTACACCCAGTAAGTTTGTCTTTTTTTTCTTCTTCTTTTTTTAAGTTTAGTCCTTTGAGGCCGGAACGTTTGCAGACATTTGTCGCCGCTGGCAAACCACTTACACCTAAATCCAACATCAAGCCCTCTCGAATCGAATTTCCCTTCCCGCGAGAATCCGGCCCGAAGAAACTGTTAGCCATCTTTTGTGTGGCATTACTCTGGGTTTCTTTGCCCATTGTTTATTATGCCAAACTATTTCATGTCCTTATGTCTAAATTTACTCAGGTACTTCAGAATCACCTGGCTTATTTGATGAAGAAAGAAAAATGTAAGCGTTTGTTGTTTTTACCTTTCCTAACATGGCTGTCTCACATTGCCGGCGGTCCTGGAAAGACTTCCGGTTTCCCTGCAGGCCTCTGCAGGGTTGAACTTCCGGTCTCACGACAGAAGCGAAGGCAACTCTTCCTTTCTCCGGCGGTGTTCACAGCCTTGCAACTATGTCTTATCCGGCTGATGATTACGAGTCTGAGGTAACCTGGCCCTAAAGCGGGTGCTCGGCTCCGCGATGGGGGCGGGGCTGTCTGAGTGTTGGGCCCCGCGGTGAGACGGTATTCCGCCGTCTCTGGGAGCCCCCGCGGGCCGCGACCAGCTCGGGCCTGCTGCTTTGCCCGTGCGGCTCTTACCTCTCTCGGCTCCTCATCAGGCTTGTCTCTGCCCGTCCACTTCCCGTGTCCGGTCCCCTGGAACAGAGGCTGGTTATGGGTTCTGCGCTCTGTAACAACTCTTCTTAAGGTTTGGGCTCAGTCTTGTTTAAACTCCGTTGACTCCCACAGTCTCTGTTGCTTTGCTCTATCTTAAATCGCCGTAAGGTTGGATCGTCATTGTCTATTTTCTCTCTTTTCAGAGGCGTATGAATTCCTCAAAGGCAGGGACTGTTTTATCCAACTTTGTATCCTTAGTACCCTGCTTGGTACATAAGTCCTAGAACGAGCGTTTTGGATTCACGAATTGGTGACTGTTCTCTTTTTCGTTAAACAGGCTGCGTATGATCCCTATGCTTACCCAGGCGACTACGATATGCACACAGGTAAGACCAAGAGTTTGTCTCCTTAGCTGGGTGCTTACAGGGATTGGCCCCTTTATTAATGTCTCGAAACAGCGATGACGCTAACGAGAACCTGTTGTTGCTTGATGGTCTAGGGTTGGAGTCAATTTTTAGCTCTCAACAGGAGGGTGGCATAGAGCCTAATAAACCAATCCTTTTTTATGATCTACCCAAAAACCTCTTAAGTATTATTCTGGCTGTGATTTTTGTTTGTTTTTTGGTTAAACTATTAGCTGAACAAGAATATCTTGTAAAAAATTAAAGTGATTCAAACCAATCCCAAATGAAATCTTTTTGCAAGGTTTTTGAGATTTCCTGAAATGTTAATAGTGACTTGTCTCGACTTAGTGCTATGCATTATTCTGGGTACTTTTTTTTTATTTTTATTTTTTGGTGACAGAGGGAGGGGCAGACAGGGACAGACAGACAGGAAGGGAGAGAGATGAGAAGCATCATTTCTTCGTTGTGTGTCACCTTTGTTGGTCATTGATTGCTTTCTCGTGTGCCTTGACGGGGTAGGGAGGAGGCTACAGCAGAGCAAGTGACCCACGCTCAAGCCAGCGACCCTGCACTCAAGCTGGTGAGCCCATGCTCAAGCTGGCGACCTTGGGATTTCAAACCTAGGTTCTTTGCGTCCCAGTCCAATGCTCTATCCACTTCACCACTGCCTGATCAGGCTGTTCTGGGTACTTTGTATGAAGTATTTCACTTAGTTCTTACAACAGTTCTTGAAAGTGCAAATTAATATTGTCTCAATTTTGCAGATGAGAAAACTGAGCACAGAGAAGTTCAGTTACTGGTACCAAGTCATATAGGTAGAAAATGGCAGTAATTTATTCATTCAAATAATACTAAGTACCGACTACTTATTCTGCCTTTTCACAGTTTTCCTCCTTCCTGCAACACATACAACTTTTCTAGGTCCTGAAAGTACATCTGGTACAAGACAGACAAGGTTCTTCCCCTCATAGACTTTAGGTTCTAGTGGGAGAAACAGATAATAAATAGCTTTAGTGGTAAATATTTTGAAGAAACCGGGTGATGGGATTGGGAGTGCCTTCGGGAGTATTTAAAAGGGGAATAGTCTATCTGATTTTGTAGGTTTAAGTTTAGTTGGGAGATGGTCTTGACCTTTTGTTATATCACATATATGGCTTTGAAAACACTTTGTAAAATATTTGTTACATCCAACCTCTAGGAGATCCAAAGCAGGATCTGGCTTATGAACGGCAGTATGAACAACAGACCTATCAGGTGATCCCCGAAGTGATCAAAAATTTCATCCAGTATTTCCACAAAACCGTCTCAGATTTGATAGACCAGAAGGTGTATGAGCTACAGGCAAGTCGTGTCTCCAGCGATGTCATTGACCAGAAAGTGTATGAGATCCAAGACATCTATGAGAACAGGTATGGGCTGCCAGTTGAAATGATCTCTTTCTGGGTAGGTCTGGCTTAGTGTTGTAACCCCTAAAATGGGGGTGCAATGTAATCATTTTTCTATAAAGAGAATACTTTCTGTGATTCCTTCGGGTTAAGGACATGCTATATTGTTGGACTCTATTCCCAGAGTTTGTACAAGGGCAAAAATAACATCACTATCAATCATTATAATAGCAGTTAGCCTGACTGGTGGTGGCACAGTGGATAGAGTGTTGACCTGGAACCCTGAGGTTGCCAGCTTGAATGCGGGCTGGTTGGCTTAAATGTGGGGCTTGCCAGCTTGAGTGTGGGGTCGTTGGCTTGAGCAAAGGGTCTTGGAGCAGCCGTGAGTTGATGCTTCTCATTTCTGTCCTCCCTCTCTTTCTATATTCCTGTTTCTCTCTGTCTCACTCATCAATTTTAAAAGATAATATAGTAACAATTAATATGTATGGTTAGTACACATCAAGCAATGTTTAGAGTGCTTTTCCTGTATTTACTCATTTATCTTTCACAGTAACCCCATGAAGTAGGTGTTCTTCTCATTTTACAGATGAGGAAACAAAAGTAGGTCACATAACTAAGTGGAGGCGCTGAGATTTGAATCTGCACCATCAGACTGCAGAGCCTATTTTTTTTTTTTTTTTTACATAGAAAGTCAAAGAGAGGGATGGACAGACAGGAACGGAGAGATGAGAAGCATCAATCATTAGTTTTTCGTTGCGCATGGCGACACCTTAGTTGTTCATTGATTGCTTTCTCACATGTGCCTTGACTGTGGGCTTTCAGTAGACAAAGTAACCCCGTGCTCAAGCCAGCAACCTTAGGTCCAAGCTAGTGAGCTTTTGGTCAAACCAGATGAGCTTGCGCTCAAGCTGGCGACTTCGGGGTCTCGAACCTGGGTCCTTGGCATCGCAGTCCGACGTGCTATCCACTGCGCCACCGCCTGGTCAGGCTGCAGAGCCTAATTTTTAAGCTGTACTATATTTATACTCAGAATCAATAGGGTGAGCTGAGCTTTGAGTGGTTGGTTTCTTCTAAAAACCACTAATGTAATGGGGATTGCCCTTGTGTAATGGGCATTAGAGATGAGACAGGTCAGTCAGGGTTGGGATAGTTAGTCAAGACTTCACCAAGGAAATAGAATTTAAGCAATTTCTGTAAGGATGGGTAGAAAGCAAGTAGCCAAGTGCCTGTTGGGTCAGTGAATACCAGTTAGTCCCTGACTTGTATTTCCTTCATCTTCCTAGTCTTTCTGGTAGAAATGTATAGACCAGTGCTGTCCAATGCTAGCCTCATGTATCAGCTACTTTTTTATTTTTTATTAAATGAAAAGAATTAGGTGAAGTTAATTTTAGTAATTTAATTTAATTTAACATCTGAAAGATTTTTACATTAATTAGTATTAAATTGTTAAGATAGTTTACTTTTTCTTTGTAGTCTTTTAAATCCCCTATTTTACACTTATATCACTGCTCAGTTTGTAGAAATACTTGATCCCTATCTAGATTTCATAATATTCACAATTAGGGAAGTAAATTCACATACCCAAATTGTTCCAAATATAAAATATATTCTAAAACTTGAAAGTCCCAATAACTGAGTTAAATTTTTTTTTTTTTAAAGTTGGATTATAACAGATCTTTTTTTTTTTTATAGAGACAGAGAGTGAGTCAGAGAGAGGGATAGACAGGGACAGACAGACAGGAACGAAGGGAGATGAGAAGCATCAATCATTAGTTTTTCATTGCGCGTTGCAACACCTTAGTTGTTCATTGATTGCTTTCTCATATGTGCCTTGACTGCGGGCCTTCAGCAGACCGAGTAACCCCTTGCTGGAGCCAGCGACCTTGGGTTCAAGCTGGTGGGCTTTTCCTCAAACCAGATGAGCCAGTATTCAAGCTGGCAACCTCGGGGTCTCGAACCTGGGTACTCTGCATCCCAGTCTGACGCTCTATCTACTGCGCCACCACCTGGTCAGGCAATATTTTTTAATTTAAATTAAAATTAAAAATTCAGTTGTTTAGTCACATGTGGCCAATAGCTACTGTACTGAACAGTACAGGCAGATATAGATAGTAGTTTAGCCAAGCATGTGGTAGGTATTCCCCTAGGAAAGTGGTTCTCAAAGTGTGTGCCAGGGCGCACTGGTCCACCCTAGAAGATTTCCAGGTGTACCCTATGGTATTCCAGAGAAATATGTGCCTGTTGGGGACCAAAAAACCAACAGGGTTTTTGAAGTTTAGATTTTTGGGGGACAGAAGTGTGGGGAATTGGCTGTAAGCTGACAGTCTGCCCAACCCCCCAGCTCACTTGCCTGATTAGGTTGCAAAAGGCTGTTAAGTTGTGGTGCTGGATTGTTTACACTACCCCCCATGTTCCCTTGAAAGACTGGAAGCAAGTTTCTTCTATCCTTTGGTGTAAAGTTAAGGTGATATGTATGGGGGGGGGGGGGTTTCTGCACTCAACACAGTTAAGAATAAAAAGAGAGGAATTCTTTAATGTATTGACGAGGAAATGAGAGTTTGCCTTTCAAATATATGCCCAAACATTGAAGAAATCGCTAGGACACATCAGGCTTATGTTTCTCATAAACACAAGAATGGAAAAACTTAACACATTCGTGCCGAGACCTGCTCAATTTACTAAATCTTACTAAGAATGTATCTATGTATATGAAAAGATAACTTTTTTGTCATTTTTATATATATATATATATATTTAATTTTTTTAATTCATTTTAGAGAGAAGAGAGAGAGAAAGGGGGGAGGAACTGGAAGCATCAACTCCCATATGTGCCTTGACCAGACAAGTGCAGGGTTTTGAACCGGTGACCTCAGTGTTCCCAGGTAGACGCTTCATCCACTGTGCCACCAGAGATCAGGCCCACATCTTTTTTCTTTTTTTTTTTTTAGCAGAGACAGAGAGTCAGAGAGAGGGATAGACAGGGACAGACAGACAGGAACGGAGAGATGAGAATCATCAATCATTAGTTTTTCGTTGAACATTGCGACACCTTAGTTCATTGATTGCTTTCTCACATGTGCCTTGACCGCGGGCCTTCAGCAGACCGAGTGTCCCCTTGCTCAAGCCAGTGACCATGGGTCCAAGCTGGTGAGCTTTTTGCTCAAACCAGATGAGCCTGCACTCAAGCTGGTGACCTCAGGGTCTCGAACCTGGGTCTTCCGGATCCCAGTCTGATGCTCTATCCACAGCGCCACCGCCTGGTCAGGCGTCATTTTCAAATTTTTTAACCCCTCTTTTTTACTAATTCTAAAAAGCATAACTCAAAAAATGTAACAAACGTGTTTTTTAATGTCAGAATAAATTTAATTTTGTCGTATTTATTTCATGTAATTACCATAAAAGGATGCTTGGACTTTATATTTTTTTCTTTAATATTTGACTTAATTATTATAGCATATTTCTCAGAAATTTGTAAACAGTGCGCCTACAATTATTTGTAGGATTTTTATTTTATTTTATTTTTTATTTTTCTGAAGCTGGAAACGGGGAGAGACAGTCAGACAGACTCCCGCATGCACCCAACCGGAATCCACCCGGCACGCCCACCAGGGGCTACGCTCTGCCCACCAGGGGGCGATGCTTTGCCCCTCCGGGGCTTCGCTCTGTTGCGACCAGAGCCACTCTAGCGCCTGGGGCAGAGGCCAAGGAGCCATCCCCAGCGTCCAGGCCATCTTTGCTCCAATGGAGCCTTGCTGCGGGAGGGGAAGAGAGAGACAGAGAGGAAGGAGAGGGGGAGGGGTGGAGAAGCAGATGGGCGCTTCTCCTGTGTGCCCTGGTCGGGAATCGAACCCTGGACTTCTGCATGCCAGGCCGACGATCTACCACTGAGCCAACTGGCCAGGGCCTGTTTGTAGGATTTTAAATGTGCCCCGACTTCAAAAAGTTTGAGAACCACTGCCCTAGGAGAATGCATAGTGAGAAGAGTGGCTGGCACCTCGGGAAATATGTTTTTGTTGGTGTGGGCAAAGAGGAAACAGCTACCTGGCCTGTGGTGGTGCAGTGGGTAAAGCACCGACCTGGAACGTTGAGATTGCCTGTTTGAAACCCTGGGCTTGCCCGGTCAAGGCACGTATAACAAGGAAGCAGTGAACAGCTAGAATGAAGCAACTACTTGTCACCCCCCTTCTCTCTGTAAAATCAATAAATAAAATCTTTTTAAAAAAATAGAAAAAGGAAGTAGCAAAGGAAACAGCAGAAAGAAAACTAGATAGTGAGCAGAGAAGTGTTAGCAAAGTAGATAGTAAATTGAAAGAAGTAGGGGAAGGGGAATAAAGAGGGACAAGTATATACCCCACATAGGCGGGATATAAAACTGAGAGTCATGGCCTGACCTGTGGTGGCGCAGATGATGAAGTGTCAACCTGGAATACTGAGGTCACCGATTCAAAACCTCGGGCTTGCCCAGTCATGTCCTATGTAAGAAGCAACTACTACGAGTTGATGCTTCCTGCTCTCCTCCTCTCTCTCTCTCTGTCTCTCTCTCTCAAGTCAATAAATAAAATATTTAATAAAACAAAAACAAAACTCATGAACACAGATAAAACTGAAGTGGTTACGAGGTGGGGACATATACCGTGATGGAAAATGATCTTTGAGTAATGGGCACACAACACAATCAACAGTTCAGATGCTATAGAGATGCTCACCTGAAACCTGTGTACCCTTCCTGATGAATGTCACCCCATTAATTTTTTTTAAGATTTTATTTATTGATTTTACAGAGAGTGAGGGAGGGGAGAGTGAGAAGTATCAATTGATAGTTGCTTCACTCCAGTTGTTCATTGATTGCTTGTCGTATGTGCCTTGACTGGGCAAGCACAGTGACCTCAGCATTCCAGATTGGCACTTTAACCACTGTGCCACCACAGGCCACACTCACCCCATTAAATTTAATTTCTAAGTAAATGAAAAGTAAAATACTGCAAAGGAAAAAGAAAAGAAGTGTCACAGGAACCAAAGAGAGGGGAGACTGAAGCAAGGAATGATTAACAGATCTGTTCTTTACTTGAGCGAGATTGAGATGAGAAAGGAACCAGTTGAACTTGGTATTTGGTAACCTTAGCAGTCAGTTTCAGTGCAGTGGTGGAGGCAGGAGCCAGATAACAGTGGGGTAAGAAATAGTGGTAGGAAAGGGGAATTTTTAAATTTTATTTGTTTATTTTTTACAGAGACAGTGAATCAGAGAGAGGGATAAACAGGGACAGACAGACAGGAACGGAGAGAGATGAGAGGCATCAATCATTAGTTTTTCACTGCGCGTTGCAACACCTTAGTTGTTCATTGATTGCTTTCTCATATGAGCCTTGACCATGGGCCTTCAGCAGACCGAGTAACCCCTTGCTGGAGCCAGCGACCTTGGGTTCAAGCCGGTGGGCTTTTGCTCAAACCAGATGAGCCCGTGCTCAAGCTGGCGACCTCGGGGTTTTGAACCTGGGTCCTCTGCATCCCAGTCTGATGCTCTATCTACTGTGCCACCACCTGGTCGGGCGGAAAGGGGAATTTTTAAGTGTAGAGGACTTACGGGATTATTGAGACACTTTTCCATTTTGCTGTGTGTGTGTGTGAGTGTTTGAATTTTTCCATTGATTGGAAAGAGAGGAAGGAGGAGAGAAAGAAGCATCAACTCATCATTCCACTCAGTTAAGTACTCATTGGTTGCTGCGGGGACTTGAGTGTGTTTGTGTGCTGAACTGAGTGGAAGAGAGAGAGGTGGGGCTTGAGAGTCAGGGAAAGTGGAGGTAGCGGCTGAAAAGGGTCAGGAGGAAAAGTGAACAGAAACCTCTTGTAGGGCTGTGAAGCATCTTGGACAGCAGTGTGTATTGTCGGATGCTCTAGGTCAGTTGTGGCATCAGACTTCAACAAATTGATTTGGTTCCATGTTTGGAGGGGTGGGCACAGCGCTTCAGGAAGTGGACATAGTATTGCTAAGGGAGTGGGTAGGAATATCTGAAAAGTAGTTCTCAAATCAGGGACTAGCAAGCAGCCAGAATTTATGATGCAGAGGCAGAGATGATCCTAAAGAGCGTGGTGGGTGCCTAACTCATATAGAAGGAGAGTTTGACTGTATTGAGAAAGAGGTTTAAGGAACAGTATTGGGTTGTAGGAAAGTTGTAGACTTGGAAAGCTCTGGCCCTGGCTCTATTTCTGTAACATCTTCCCCTTTTTGAACCTAGGTACTTATCTGTAAAATGTAAGGATTGTCTCTCTCTCAGATCATTTTTGTTTTTGAGTTCTAGAATTATTCTGCTTGGTTTTCAGCTGGACGAAGCTGACAGAAAGATTCTTCAAGAATACACCTTGGCCTGAGGCTGAAGCCATTGCTCCACAGGTTGGCAACGGTAGGTGAGAGCTCTTTGTCCTGTGTGCTGGGGGTCATTAGAAGCTCAGGATAATCTGTGTCTGTTGCTCACCATTTATTTCCATGTACCAGGGCTTGGTACATGGTAGACCCTTAGTAAATAGCTTGTTGAATGAAGGCTAAATAAAGGAGGAGGACAGAGATCTCTCACAATTGGTGAAAACTGAAGTTGAGATCTTTGTCTTGACTTGTTTCCATTTCCTGCTATAATTTTGGGGTCATTACAATGACTTGGGGATTGGCTCTCCAGCCTCCTTTTACCTTTCACTTTTTCTTTTTTTTTTGTATTTTTCAAAGTGAGAAGCAGGGGTGGGGGGTGAAGGGGTAGACAGACTTCCACCAGGCGTGCCCACCAGGGGGCGCTGCTACAACCAGAGCCATTCTAGCAGCTGAGGCAGAGGCCATGAAACAGTCCTCAGTGCCAGGGCCAACTTGGCTCCAATGGAGCCTTGGCTGCAGGAAGGAAAGAGAGATAGAAAGGAGAAGGGGAAGGGTGGAGAAGCAGATGGGTGCTTCTCCTGTGTGCCCCGGCTGGGAATTAAACCCGGGACTTCCACACTCCGGGCCAATGCTCTACTGCTGAGCCAACCAGCCAGGGCCTATCTTTCACTTTTTAATGGTGTCTTTTATATACAGTGTGAATTAGGAGGATCCAGCTTCATTCTTCTGAGTGTGGTATATAACTGTTCCTGCACCAATTTTGGAAAGACCAATCTTTCCCCACTGAATTCTCTTGGCATGGTTGTTGAAATTGGTTATCATGTAAATGTTGTAAGGGTTTGTTTCTGGACTTGGAATTTGATTTTATTGTTCTACATACCTATCCTTAGGCTTACTACACTGTCTTGACTTACTACACTTACTACCTTAGGCTTACTACACTACTACTGTAACTTTGTAGTGAGTTGTTCTCTTTTTATTTATTTATTTATTTTTTACAGAGACAGAGAGTGAGTCAGAGAGAGGGATAGACAGGGACAGGCAGGAACGGAGAGAGATGAGAAGCATCAATCATTAGTTTTTCATTGCGCGTTGCAACACCTTAGTTGTTCATTAATTGCTTTCTCATATGTGCCTTGACCGCGGGCCTTCAGCAGACTGAGTAACCCCTTGCTGGAGCCAGCGACCTTGGGTTCAAGCTGGTGGGCTTTGCTCAAGCCAGATGAGCCCACACTCAAGCTGGCGACCTCGGGGTCTCGAACCTGGGTCTTCTGCATCCCAGTCCGACGCTCTATCCACTGCGCCACCGCCTGGTCAGGCGAGTTGTTCTCTTTTAAGATTGTTTTGATTCTTCTGAGTTTCTTGGGTTTCCATATGAATTTTAGGATCAGATTATCAATTTCTGTAAAAAATCCAGCTGGGATTTGGATAGGGATTAGCTTGAATTTGAAGACCAATTTAGGGGAGTATTGCCATTTTTATTAAGTCCTCTAGTCCATGGACACAGGATGTCTTTCCATCTATTGAGGTCTTAATTTCTTTTCGCAAAGTTTTGTAGTTTTCAGTGTATATATCTTGCATTTTTTTATACCTAACTTTTTTTTGAATACTTTATTAGTATCATCAATCGCTATTATACAAGTTTAGAACTCATTCTGAAATAAATGTTATTTCTTTGTTGCCCAGACCTTATGCTCTGTTTAATATAGAGCCTGTTTGCTTATAAAGAACATAATATTGTGTATATTAAGAACATTAGGAGTTGGCCTGTGGTGGCACAGTGGATAAAGTGTTGACCTGGAATATTGAGGTTACCAGTTCGAAACCCTGGGCTTGCCTGGTCAAGGCACATAGGGATTTGATGCTTAAGCCTGCTTCTCCCACACTGCCTTTCCCTCCCTTTCCTCTCTCTAAAATCAAAAATTAAAACCTAACTCCTCAAGCTGGGAATTGTAACAACATGTGTGAGAAGTTGTCTGCCAGTGGAGCTTATTACAGACTTGGTGTCCAGGAATTTTACTGGGGCTCAGTCGTGTGGCACACACTCTGCCCAGCATCTACTAAAATTCCAGACTCCTAGAAGGAAGAGTAGGTGTTCAGAATAAACCTTATTGTTGGCACAGTTTAGGCACAGCAGAAAGAGCGCCTTATCAAGGTAGTGGGAACCCTCCTGAAATCTAGGTTCCCATATGCCATCCAAGGTCCACCTAAGTCAATGATACCCATGTACTTGCAATTTTGATAGGTAGCATTATATTGGTTTTCATGGAGCTGTTACCATTTACTTATGTGCTGGTTTATATAAGCAACTATATGGCAAAAGTCTCTAAGTCGTGAACAGAAATGGGCCTGGATTAGATGAGGTTGATAAGGTAAAATAAAATAATTTTTTTTTCTTTTATTATTATATATTTTTAAGTGAGAGGACGAGAGATAGACAGACTCTCACATGTGCCCTGACTGGAATCCACCCAACAACCCTCGTCTCAGGTGGATTCTTGAATCAACTGAGCAGTTTTTAGCTCCTGAGGCTGAGGCTCAGACCAACCAAGCTGTCCTCAGCGCCAGGAGCCAACATTTGAACCAGTTGGCCACTGGCTGTGAGGGGAAGAGGTAGAGAAGAGGGATAAGGAGAAGAGAATCAGAAGCTTCTCTTGCCCTGATGGGGAATTGAACCCAAGATTTCCATATGCGGGGCCAGCGCGCTGTCCACCTAGCAAGCCGGCAAGGGCCGAATTTTTCTTTATTAATTAAATTTATTGGAGTAACATTGGTTAATGACAAATTTCAGGCAAACAACTTTTTTTTTTTTTTAAACAACTTTTATTTAAAATAATTTTTTTTTAAAGATTTTATTTATTGGGTTTTTTTTTTTTTTTTTTTTTTTAAGAGGGGAGGAGAAATTGGGGATGAGTAGGAGCTGGAAGTATCAACTCCTAGTAGTTGCTTCTTGTATGTTCCTTGACGGGACAAACCCAGGGTTTCAGACTGGCGACCTCAGTGTTCCAGGTTAATGCTTTATCCACTGTACCACCACAGGTCAGGCCAGGTGAACAGCTTTATAATACAATATCTGTATAGTCTAGTACGTGCTCACCATTTGAAGTCTAGTCTTTCCCTTGATAAACAGATTTTCTTTTTTTTATTTCTTTACAGAGACAGAGAGAGCGTCAGAGAGAGGGATAGACAGGGACAGACAGACAGGAACGGAGAGATGAGAAGCATCAATCATTAGTTTTTCGTTGCGCGTTGCAACACCTTAGTTGTTCATTGATTGCTTTCTCATATGTGCCTTGACCGTGGGTCTTCAGCAAACCGAGTAACCCCTTGCTCGAGCCAGCGACCTTGGGTTCAAGCTGGTGAGCTTTTGCTCAAACCAGATGAGCCTGCGCTCAAGCTGGCGACCTCAAGGTCTCAAACCTGGGTCCTCTGCATCCCAGTCCAATGCTCTATCCACTGCGTTACCACCTGGTCAGGCTAAACAGATTTTCTTGTTGAATGTGTTCTTATATGTGTTAGAGTTTAGCTCTTGTTTAGTCATTGAAGTCAGGTTACTGCCCCCAAGGGGCTAAAACTGCCAGAAGACCCTACTTGTGGATTATTAAAGCATTGTCTGCCACTGCCATCTCTTTCAGATGCTGTCTTCCTGATTTTGTACAAAGAATTATACTACAGGCATATTTATGCCAAAGTCAGTGTGAGTATCTAAATGTTGCTGGCAGTTTTTTAAACTCGACCATTTTGTCCTCGGAACACAGTCACTACTTGATACTGGTTCATTGTCCAAGACTGGTTGGCATTTTTCTTTTAAGAAATAGCAGTGGGGTGATTGAGCCCAGAAAGCTGAATTTCTGTTGCAGACAACCAATAATATTGCCTGGTCTATATATCCTTTTCAATTTCTCCATCCCCGGTTCTTGCTGGGCAGTCATCACCATGCACTGGGTTGCAGGCTGCCGTCCTAAGTGTGTTCCAAGCACCTGTGCTGTCTCTGCTGCCTTTGCTTTTCCCCTTCAGCGCATTGCCACTGAACCTCCTTCCCTCTAAAATGTAAATTATACTGTCAGGTTTGCCAGGCACAGTGCTGGGCACCTGGCACACATCTTCATGTCTCCTGCTGAGTAGGCAAACAGGTGCAAAGGGGGAGCTTTACTCAAAGTCCTAGTTAAATTACAAAACTTAAACCCAGACCTGTGTTACTGTGACACAAGTGTCCTTTTTACCACACTATCTCACCTTTGGGTCCTTATTTTATTCTTTCCGATTTCTAAATTTTAGAATGCCTGAAGGTTCTTTATAAATACTGTCTACACTATTTATATACACCAGTGACTTAAAAATCTCTATCTTAAGCTGCAGTCTCTTCAGATCCAGACTCGTTTATTCACCTGCTCAACACCTCCACTTGGCTGATTGTCATCTTAAGTTTAAAACACCCAAAATTGAACTCTTATTTTCTCTCTAAACCTGTTTGTCACATGTTCATTATCTCAATAAATGATAGTACCATTTTCCCAGTTACTTGGACTGAACACCTTGGTATCATTCTTGACTTTTCTCTCATTTGACATCAACTTTGCAGCAAATTCTGTTTTACTGTACCTTCAGCATACTTCCTGAAACCAACTACTTCTTTCTGCCACCACTGCCCTAGTTCAAGGCTTTCTCATCTCATAGTTGAACTACTGTGTAGCTGCTCAGCAGCTGTCAGTTTCTACTCTAGCTCACTTAAATTTATTCTCAGCCTAAATCAGCACGACCCTTTTGAATTGTAGTTTCATCAAATTACTCCTCTCCTAAAGCCTACCATGACTTCCCATCATACTTAAAATAAAATCCCAAGTCTTAGCCTCCTGCTTGAACTGGCCCCTCACTAGCCAGTCTCATTTCCTGCAACTTTCCCTGGGCATCTTCTCATACTCGGTGGCCTTTTAGAGCACGTATCACTAGCTGACATTTTGTAAATTGTTTATTTAGTTTTTCTTTGTTTTAGCCACTGAAGGGTAAGCTCCACCAGAGCCTAGAGTTTGTCTTGTTCACTGCTCTAATCCAGTGCCCAATCCCTGAGGATATGTTAATTATTGGAGCATGTGTATGGGTGTTATAAATGAAGGAAACTGGCACTATAATCTCCTTAGAATGTTTCCACCCAAGGAGGTCCCAGTTACTCACAGTTCCTCACCTCTCATCCCTGAGAACCACTCGATCTAACTAGACTCCTGCCTTTGCAGGAGCCGCCATCAGTGGTAGGAACTGGAGTTCTTGTTCCCAAAGAAATACATAGCGCCCTGTCTTTCTGGCATCCCAGTGAGATCTCTGAGTACCTTATCTGAGAGAAGGTCAAGAATCCCTCCTACCATTGGTGCTGTGGGTCAGGTACTTATGGAATAGGCTGAGAATATAGCCAACCTGTAGAAGACAGTGGCATCAGAATGCATAGTATATAGCTTAGTGTTCATACAACATCAGAGTGGTTACTTCTTCCACAGACCTACATGGTCTGTGGACTGGTGGTTGAAAAACACTGGTATAGCTGGTTTTACCACCTCTAATTTTCTCTCTGGTTTATAGATGAAGTTTCAGTAGAAGTTTATTGGCCCCATAACCTCTTTGTTAGGTACCAAATGAGGTACTTTCACATACATGACCAGTTTTAAACCCTAGATGGAAGTTTATCTTTTCCTTTTAAGTGAGTGGAGGGAAGATAGACAGATTCCATATGCACCCTGACTGGGATCCACCAAGCAACCCCTGTCTGGCGCCAGTGCTCAAATCAGCCAAGCTGTCCTCAGCACCAAGGGCCCACACTCGAACCAACTAAGCCACTGGCTGCAGGAGGAGAAGAGAAAGGGAAGGAGGAAAGGGACGGGGAGAGAAGCAGATAGTCACCTCTCCTATGTGCCCTGACTAGGACTCAAACTTGGAACATTCATTCTCTGGGCTGTCACTCTATCCACTGAGCCAGTTGGCCAGGACTGGTTTTTCATTGAAAGAGCATTTATTGTTAAAAAAAATGAAACATCTTTTCGGAACACTACAGTTAATAAACAGTAGGGCTAAGACCGCAAGACAGTGTTCTTTCTACTCCATTATAAATGCATCATTTGTCATGTTCCCCAGCTCAGAAACCTTAAGTGGTTCTCAGATGCTTGCAACATAAAGTCTAGATTGGGGGTCAGCAACTTCTATGAAAAATGCCAGGTAGTATTTTGGACTTTAAGGGCCATAATGGTTTCTGTTGATTTTTTTTTTGTGTGTGTGTGTGTGTATTTTTCTGAAGTTGGAAACGGGGAGGCAGTCAGACAGACTCCCACATGTGCCCAACTGGGATTCACCCAGCATGCCCACCAGGGGGTAATGCTCTGCCCATCAGGGCGTTGCTCTGTTGCAACCAGAGCCATTCTAGTGCCTGAGGCAGAGGCCATAGAGCCATCCCCAGCGCCTGGGCCAACTTTGCTCCAATGGAGCCTTGGCTGCAGGAGGGGAAGAGAGAGACAGAGAGGAAGGAGAGGGGGAGGGGTGGAGAAGCAGATGGGCGCTTCTCCTGTGTGTTCTGGCCGGGAATCGAACCCAGGACTCCTGCACGCCAGGCCGACACTCTACCACTGAGCCATCCGGCCAGGGCCTGTTTCTGTTGAATTTGTTCAACTATTCCTTTCTAGCAGCAGTAGACAATAAGTGGTCATGGCTGTGTTTCAATAAAACTTTATTTACAAGCCCTGGCTGGGTACTCAATTGGTTAGAGCATTGTTCCAATTAAGCAAAGTTGCTGGTTCAATTCCCGGTCAGGGCACATAAAAGAATGAACTAATGAACTCATAAATAAGTGGAACAAGCCTGACCAGGTGGTGGCGCAGTGGATAGAGCATCGGACTGGGATGCGGAAGGACCCAGGTTCGAGACCCCGAGGTCGCCAGCTTGAGCGCAGGCTCATCTGGCTTGAGCAAAGAGCTCACCAGCTTGGATCCAAGGTCGCTGGCTCCAGCAGGGGGTTACTCGGTCTGCTGAAGGCCCACGGTCAAGGCACATGTGAGAAAGCAATCAATGAACAACTAAGAAGTCGCAACGCGCAACGAGAAACTGATGATTGATGCTTCTCATCTCTCTCCGTTCCTGTCTGTCTGTCCCTGTCTATCTCTGCCTCTGTAAAAAAATAAATAAATAAATAAAATAAGCGGAACAACAAATCAGTATTTCTCTCTCCCCTTCTCCCTCCCTTTCTTTTTTTTTTTTTGTATTTTTCTGAAGCTGGAAACGGGGGGGGGGGGCAGTCAGACAGACTCCCACATGCGCCCGACCGGGATCCACCCGGCATGCCCACCAGGGGGCGATTCTCTGCCCATCCGGGGCATCACTCTGTGGCGACCAGAGCCACTCTAGCACCCGGGGCAGAGGCCACAGAGCCATCCTCAGCACCCAGGCCATCTTTTTGCCGGGGCGCTGAGGATGGCTCTGTGGCCTCCGCCTCAGGCGCTAGAATGGCTCTGGTTGCAACAGAGCATTGCCCCAGATGGGCAGAGCATCGCCCCCTGGTGGGCATGCGGGAGTCTGTCTGACTGCCTCCCCGTTTCCAACTTCAGAAAAATACAAAAAAAAAAAAAGTATTTTCTTTAAGAAAAACAGGTGATGGATTTGCTGACCCCTGGCCTAGATTTTCATTTGGAACTTAAAGACCTCTTTGTTCCTGGCCTGGTGTAGTTCAGTGTAGCCCAGTGTAGCATTGTCTCCTCTTACTCTCCAACCTTCAAGCCTCACAGTTTTATTGCTTTACCTTTGTTAGTATTGTTTTTGCTGAAACACCTTTTCTCTGCTTTGGCAGATCTGCTTGTCTGTTTCCTAACGTTTGGTTAAGGTTATTGCCATAAAACCTGACCATTGTGGTCTGCTGTTCAGTGCCCCTTTGAACTGCTATAGCACTTAACTGTCTTCCCTCTCACTTCAGTGCTCTTTGCATACTAAGAGTACACAACAATTCTCTTATATTTGTTTTTAGCCATCATGGTAGGCCATGAGTAGCACATTTAAATTATCTATGTTCTAATGTCTCTGCTCTCTTTACAGGGGGGACCTTCCTTGGAGCAGAGGTTTGAATCCTATTATAACTACTGCAATCTCTTCAACTACATCCTTAGTGAGTGTAGGGTTTGGCCAAGTGGGAGAGGGTATGATGAGGTGTAGTATTGGCCTCCAGCTCCTTTTAGCAGGATTTAACATGCAGGTGGGGAGGGGGCGATACCTTGTGATTCACAGTCTTTTTAAGAGAGAAATTATAAAATGTGTCTGCAGCCTTACTAAGTGGGTCTGACTTTTCTGTGATCTGCACAGATGCTGATGGTCCTGCTCCCCTTGAACTACCCAACCAATGGCTCTGGGATATCATTGATGAGTTCATCTATCAGGTATTTGATTAGCCCTTGGCCTAGTTTGAAATAACTCGTCCAAGCAAGGAGCAGCTATTACCATTGCTTGTGTTGTTAAAAAAGATGCATACTCTAAAAATATGCCCATCATAATCTGAAATTTCCCAGGGAGGTAGACTCCTCTTTTGGGGTTTTCTAAAAGGTCAGTGAGGCCTAAGAACTTTAGGTAGGAACTTAGAAGTCAAGAGAGTTGAACTTTTACCAAATTCTTACCTGACCTTGAGAAGGTGGTCTGGCAGGAAGAACACAGGTCTTACGGGCTTTGGGGACAGGTGGAAATGGGTTCTAGTCTGAGGGGCCGTTGGGTAGCTCTGCAATAGTGACATGTTATTTAAGCTTTCCAAGCCTCACTTTTCTTGCCTATAAAACAGAAATGCTGTATATTCTGATTGTGGTAGTTGTTACTCAAGGATATGCTAGATCAGAATAAAATAGAACATTTTTATCAAAATAGAAATCTTACCCCCTCAGAGTGCTGCTGTTGAGGTTCCACTGAGAATTATACCAGATGTGAAGTACTGCAGCTGTGGGGCCTGGTATAAAACTTCAGATTTTACAATTCACTAGCCCTGGACCCTGGACAAATTACTAACCATGGAAACCGTGGGGTTTCAGAGCTGAAGTCAGCATCCCAGATTGATGCTATCCACTGTGCCACCATTGGTCAAGTGGGAAATCCATTTCCCTGGCCGATGGCTCATTGGATATAAAGTGTTGGTCTGGCATTTGGATGTCCCAGGTTCGATCCCCAGTCAGGGCACACAGGAGAAGCAACCATTTGTTTCTCTCCCCCAGCCTCTCCCACTTCTCTCCCTCTTCCTCTCCCACAACCAGTAGCTTGATTCGTTCAAACATGGTTGGAGTGCATCAGCCTTAGGTGCTGAAAATAGCTTAATACTCAGTACTTGAGCATTGGCCTCAGATGTGTTTGCCAGGTGGATCTCAGTCAGGGCACATGGGGGAGTCTGCCTTACTATCTCCCCTTCTCACCCAAAAAAAGATGTCATTTGAGCTCCCTGGACCAAAGACCCTTTGCGAATACAAAGTTCTGCTAAGCTGTGGTTGGTGAGCTGAGAAAACCTTCCTAGGGCTCTTTGAGAAAGAGACTTCCTGCTTAGGATGAGGCTTCAGTGCCTTTGTGAAATTTTGGCCACAAAACACACTGGCCTTGTTTGCTCTCTGGCTCCTTGGCTTGTGTCAGCCTCTAATTTGGCATGAAATTAGAAGGTTGGCAGTCCTGTCAACTTGAAGCAAGTCAAGGAGGATCATCTGTGCTAAGGTTCCTCTTCCCCCTTAAAACCATTATAATTCCCTCAGTTGAGCTGGTATTTTCTTCCTAAGGGGCTTAAGATGCTCTCGTTTCTTTTTTTCTTCTTTTTTTTTTTTTTTTAGCGGGATGAGAAGCATCATCTCGTAGGTGTGTCACTTTAGTTGTTCATTGATTACTTCTTGTGTGCCTCAACCAGGGACCTCTTGCTCAAGCCAACGACCTTGGGATTATGTCAATGATCCCACACTCCAGCCTGCAACCCCATGCTCAAGCTGGTGACCTTGGGGTTTTTTTGTTTGTTTTTGTTTCTTTTTAAGAGACACAGAAAGAGCCTGACCAGGTGGTGGCGCAGTGGATAAAGCGTCGGACTGGGATGTGGAAGGACCCAGGTTCGAGACCCCGAGGTCGCCAGCTTGAGTGCGGGCTCATCTGGCTTGAGCAAAGAGCTCACCAGCTTAGACCCAAGGTCGCTGGCTCCAGCAGGGGGTTACGTGGGGTGAATGGCTCTTTCTTGCCACCTTTTTTTATTTTTATTACAAGTAACATGAATATGTTAATACCATTTTTAAAAAATTATTGATTGATTTTAGAGACAGACAGAAACATCAGTCTATCCCTGTGTGTGCCCTGACCAGGGATTGAACCCCCAACATTCACGTTTTGGGACAATGTTCAACCAACTGAGCTATCTGGCCAGGGCTATGTTAATACCATTTTTAAAAGTTTATTTTTTTTCTTCCTCAAACTGCAGGTAAAATGAAAGTGTCTTCCTTGCTTTGAGGAGGCATCAGTTATTGTCTGGAAGCTGAGAAGCATTTACATAATATTACTAGATTGATTATTTTGTTATGGCTTGAAACACTTGACATATCTGTATAGAGATCTGCCTTATTCTTCTGTGTAGTATATGTAATGTGGGTAAACCACTCCTGGTGAACATTTGGGTTTTGGTTTTCACTATTGTAAACAGTGAGTCTGAATATTCTTGTATGTGTAACATATAGGTATCTCTTTAGGTATAACTAGAAGTAAAATTACTGCTTAAAGGATATTTGCCTTTAAAATTTTTTAAAAACAACTATAAGAGGCAGAATTTACATACAGTAAATGGACCAATTTTATTTATTTATTTATTTATTTTTATTTTTTGTATTTTTCTGAAGCTGGAAACGGGGAGAGACAGTCAGACAGATTCCCGCATGCGCCGGACTGGGATCCACCCGGCACGCCCACCAGGGGCAAAGCTCTGCCCACCAGGGGGCAATGCTCTACCCCTCCGGGGCGTTGCTCTGCGACCAGAGCCACTCTAGCGCCTGGGGCAGAGGCCAAGGAGCCATCCCCAGCGCCCGGGCCATCTTTGCTCCAATGGAGCCTTGGCTGCGGGAGGGGAAGAGAGAGACAGAGAGGAAGGGGGGGTGGAGAAGCAAATGGGCGCTTCTCCTATGTGCCCTGGCGTGCGGGGGACCCGGGAATCGAACCCGGGTCCCCCCGCACGCCAGGCTGACGCTCTACCGCTGAGCCAACCGGCCAGGGCCCCAATTTTAAATGTATACACAACCATAATTCAAGTTATAGAACATTTCAATCACTTTGATTTTTAGTAAATACACTGCTCACAAAAATTAGGGGATATTTCAAAATGAATATGAAGTAATAAAAAGGCACTTGATTTTTTTTTATTAAACAAGAACATCAGAAAAGTAAAAAAAGTTTGATTATGCAAAATGAGATGCAAAACCAACTTATTTCATTGGTGAAAATGCACTATACAAAAGGCTGAGAGTGCCTGACCTGTGGTGGCACAGTGGATAAAGCGTCGACCTGGAAATGCTGAGGTCGCCGGTTCAAAAGCCTGGGCTTGCCTGGTCAAGGCACATATGGGAATTGATGCTTCCTGCTCCTCCCTCCTCCTTCTCTCTCTCTCTCCCTTTCTCTCTCTCCCATTCTCTCTCCTCTCTAAAAATTAATAAAAAAAAAAAATTAAAAATCAAAAAGGCTGAGAGGACTGGCGTATCTGCACATTCCCTAATCCCCTAATTTTTGTGAGCAGTGTAGTAATACACTGCTCTCCCTAAAGGCTGTATCAAATTATACTACTACTAGAATCTTTTGAGAGCACACTAGATTAATTGGTCTGTCTAATTTTTGACAATTTGATGGGAAAGAAATGGTAATCTCATTTTAATTTACATTTGTCTGATAACTAAAGAGATTGAGCCTGACCTATCGTGGCGCAGTGGATAAAGTGTCGACCTGAAATACTGAGGTCGCCATTTCGAAACCCTGGGCTTTCCTGGTCAAGGTACATATGGGAGTTGATACTTCCTGCCTCTCTCCCCTTCTCTCCTTCTTCTCTTTCTCCTCTCAAAAATGAATAAATAAAATCTTTAAAAAAGAGAGACGAGGCCCGACATGTGGTGGCGTAGTGGATAAAGTGTCGACCTGGAATGCTGAGGTCGCCAGTTCAAAACTCTGGGCTTGCCTGGTCAAGGCACATATGGGAGTTGATGATTCCTGCTCCTCCCCCTTTCTTTCTTTCTCTTTCCTTTCTAAAAAAAATAAATAAGGTCTTTAAAAATTTTTTTTTTTTTTTAAAAAGAGAGAGAGAAAGAGATTGAGCATTTTCCCTGTTAATAGACCAGTCCTATTTTCCTTTGAAGTGGTCAACACTTTCCTTTGAGTGTGCACCAGAATCAACTAGGGTGCTTTTAAAAATCCTGATCAAGTAGGTGGTCTCTTGTGTTACTCTCGGAGTGGCTGATGAGTATCCTTTGCCTGTTTTTCTATTGGAACATTTTTGTTTTTATTAACTTATGAGAATTTCCTATATGTTCTGGATATTCTTTGCTTGTTGTAGATTTGACAATCTTTTCTCCTACACTCTTAGAGGAAGGTAATACTTGAGGAACATTCTTAGGTTATCTAGGACTTAGAGCCTTTCTAGGTCACTGGTTTCCAAACCTGAGGGTGCACTAGGGTGCTTTTAAAAATTCTGATCAAGTAGGTGGTCTCATGTTACTCTTGGGGTGGCTGATAAGTGGTGTACTCTCGGGTGGGCTGGTCAGATAGGAGCACTCCCCAAACAGGTATCTGTGACATGTCCTCCTATGTGTGCCTTACACTTGGCTCTGTGCTTGACGCAGAAATGACAGATGGATTCCTATTCCAGGAGAATCGATGGTCAACTCTGGTAGGGCCTGACCAGGTGGTGGCGCAGTGGATAGAGTGTCGGACTGGGATGCTGAGGACCCAGGTTCGAGACCCCCAAGGTCGCCAGCTTGCGTGCAGGCTCATCTGATTTGAGCAAAGCTCACCAGCTTGGGCCCAAGGTCACTGGCTTGAGCAAGGGGTTACTCGGTCTGCTGTAGCCCCACAGTCAAAGCACATATGAGAACGCAATTGCCTGACCAGGTGGTGGCACAGTGGATGGAGCATCGAACTGGGATGTGGAGGACTCAGGTCACCAGCGGAGAACTCAAGTGCGAGACCCCGAGGTCGCCAGCTTGAGCGCGGGCTCATGGTTTGAGCATAAAGCTCACAAGCTTGGACCCAAGGTCGCTGACTCAAGCAAGGGATTACTCAGTCTGCTGCAGCCCCTGGTCAAGGCACATATGAGAAAGCAATCAATGAACAACTAAGAAGTCGCAGTGCGCAAGGAGAAACTAATGTTTGATGCTTCTCGTCTCTCTCCGTTCCTGTCTGTCCCTGTCTATCTCTGCCTCTGTAAAAAAAAAAAAAAAAGAAAGAAAGAAAAAAAAGAAAGCAATCAATGAACAACTAAGGTGTTGCATCGAAAAACTAATGATTGATGCTTCTCATCTCTCTCCGTTCCTTTCTGACTGTTCCTATCTATCCCTCTCTCTGACTCTCTCTCTGTCTCTGTAAAAAAAAACCCAAAAAAAACTCTGGTAGGGAAGGCACGCACATAGGGATACGTACTGCCACTCTCCCACAACATCTTTCTTACTCAGAGTCATGTATGAATAGAGGTTTGTTACAGACCACCTGGTGGCCAGATTACCTGTGTTGTGAAGCTCAGAGATATGAAATTACTTTAGGCTGTGTTTGACTCCAAAATGAATGAGGTTTTTTTTTTATAAACTACTTCAAACCTTAGAGATTTTTACTTAACAGTGGAACAGCTAACATAGTAGTGAACAAAATTGACAACTTACTCAAAGGAGGCTCTGAAAACAGTGTACAGAGAGGTTTAGCATGAGGATCATAGGCTCGGCTTCACCTTCTCCAGCCCAGAGTCCTGGGCATGCCTCCCTTCAGCATGTTCACGCGGGCTGTCACTGTGGATTTGATGCCACTGCTGCATCGTCCCCTTCTTCCCCAACAGTTTCAGTCGTTCAGTCAGTACCGCTGTAAGACTGCCAAGAAGTCGGAGGAGGAGATTGACTTCCTTCGTTCCAATCCCAAAATCTGGAATGTGCACAGTGTCCTCAATGTCCTTCACTCCCTGGTAGACAAGTCCAACATCAACCGGCAGTTGGAGGTGTACACAAGTGGAGGTGAGTGCTGCTTGCCATCTGTCCCATGCGAGTAGAGACCGCAGGAAGTTCAGGCGAGTCACCACCTTTTAGTAATGGGCTGTCATTCTCTTTGGTGTTTGGATGTGGCAGTGGCCGAGTACCCAAGTTGGAGGCCACTGGGCTTGGCAGTTGTTGGCTGACAGACTGTACCAGTACTTCTGAGTGTGTATCTGTAACACTCGGACTCTTTCTGCAGGACATTTGTTTAAAATGGGGCACTTTTCTAACTTTTTGGTTTCAGGACCACTTTACGCTTTTAATAGATTGAGAAGATGTGCATTTTTGCACATCTCTTTAGTGTCTGATTTGGAGAAGAGAGGATTCTCATTTCTATTCCTGTTTCAGGCAGTTGCAGTATGCTGTTTTGGTTGAAGTATGAAGGGAATATGGCCTCACCAAGATACTTAGTGGGGAAAGGAAGAAATTTTTAACAATCTTTTCAGGTGGTATGATGTTCTTGGATATCACAGTGAAACTTGACAAGTATAGTGTCTTACTAAATTAGTTGCAGTCAGGAATCTGAAACCATATCAGTGAACTTTTAATTTAACTTAAAATTTATTGGTCTCTCCTGAAGCTTTAATGGTCTTTTACACATGCATGATTTTATAAAATAGTTTGTTGAGTTGTAAAGACTTCCCAAATGTTGACACATTTTGTTGTATAATGTTTTAAAATTACTTTGTTATTTTTGCTGTCAGCTTTATGAGATAAGTCTATTTGGAAGCTGTTGAGCTCATAGAGGCGGATAACAAGTTTTATAGAAGTCTAATTTTAAGCCTTGGTTGGTTAGAGCATTGTCCCGAAGCACAGAGGTTGCCGGTTTGATCCCCTATCAGGGAACAGATCAATGTTTCTGTCTATCTGTCTCTGTCCCTGCCTCTCTCTCTAAAAAAAAAAAAAAAAAGAATACTTCTTTTTTTTTTTTTTTTTGTATTTTTTCCAAAGCTGGAAACGAGAAGGCAGTCAGACAGACTCCCGCATGCGCCCAACTGGGATCCACCCGGCATGCCCACCAGGAGGCGATGTTCTGCCCATCTTGGGGCATCGCTCTGCCGCAATCAGCCATTCTAGCGCCTGAGGCAGAGGCCACAGAGCCATCCTCAGCACTCGGGCAAACTTTTGCTCCAATGGAGCCTTGGCTGCAGGAGGGGAAGAGAGAGACAGGGAGGAAGGAGAGGGGGAGGGATGGAGAAGCAGATGGGCACTTCTCTTATGTGCCCTGGCTGGGAATCGAACCCGGGACTCCTGCACGCCAGGCTGACGCTCTACCACTGAGCCAACCGGCCAGGGCCGAAGACAACTTCTAATGTTTGCTTACAAGCTCAGATTTTTATTTGGCAGCAAACACTGTTGCTTTCACTGAAGTGTTACAAGCTGGCTTTATTCTTTTATTTATTTTTATTGATTGATTTTGAGAAAATGGCTGCTAAAGACCCAAATCTAAATAACTATAACTTATGTGTCCATTATTCTTTCAAGTAAAAAGGGTGTTTTTTGGGAAAAGTTTTAGTTTTTTCCTGTAAGTGTGTGGAGCTAAAGCATACATTGACTACTTTATAGCTGGTACCACTGCCTGACTTATGCCATGTGGCCAGTGGCTTTACCTGGCATTGTTTTTGCATCATTGGTGCAAATTTCAGCTCAGTGGGAAAGGCAAATAACATCTCAGTGTTATCAGGAAAATAGCTCTGACCTCTTGAGCTTCCTGAAGTGAGGGGCCTTCGATGAGTAACTTATTGTTAAGAGAGGTCCTTTCATATTTTCAGGACCAAAAATATAAAAAGTAAAAGAACTACCTTCCATTCAAATGTAGGTAAATTTAAGATCAGCATAAGGCCAGGCATGCTTTTCTTTGTATTCCTTCGAAGGCGGAGTTATTTC
Source organism: Saccopteryx leptura (assembly GCF_036850995.1). Lineage (NCBI taxonomy): Eukaryota > Metazoa > Chordata > Mammalia > Chiroptera > Emballonuridae > Saccopteryx > Saccopteryx leptura. Next base: position 310,087,147 of record NC_089503.1, read on the forward strand.
CTGTGGCAGGAAGCTGTAGAGGCTGGCAGTAAGTGAATAGTTTAGAGGGACATTCAGGGGTCAAGCTTGCCTGCCTTCCTGTCTCTGGTGAAGTGTTCAGTTGTCTGTCTCTCTCAGGTGACCCCGAGAGTGTGGCTGGGGAGTATGGACGGCACTCTCTCTACAAGATGCTTGGCTACTTTAGCCTGGTGGGGCTTCTGCGTCTGCACTCCCTGTTGGGAGATTACTACCAGGCCATCAAGGTGCTGGAGAATATCGAACTGAACAAGAAGGTAAATTATCTGTTCCCTTTGCCCATCTTCTCAGGGCCAGACAGTCCGTTAGCATTTATTAGGACAGATATCAGAGAGGTGAGAGAGGATGCCTCTTTCCCAGTACTCAGTTGAAAACTGAGAACTGGGAAACCATGGCAGTGAAAATCTGGACCTGGACAAGGTGATTTCTTTTTTGTGCTTACTTAAAATATTCAGTAGTCTTTTGATTCTGTTCCTAAAAACAAAATGAGAATGGCGGACTTTTACTATTCCAGTTGCACTAGTCTAGACTTAGTTCTAAGTTGGTGTATAATAATTATAAAAATAGTGATACAATTAACCGTGGTTATTTTTCCAAGGCACATAAAAATCACCTTTTTTTTACTTTTGTGTGTCTTCTTACCTATCTGTTCCTTTATAGGGCTTATTTATAAAAGCAAGGAATAGAAAGCAAGGAATAATACAAAACTGAAGTGTGGAGGGTTTAGAGCTAAAAGATTTTAAGGTCACCTGGTTCAGTCCCTTTGTTACAGCTAAGAAAATGGAGGCCTTGAGTCACATAACTTAATTGGTGAATGGTATAGTCTGTGCTCAGAGCCTCTGACTCTAGCTGGCACTGGGCCCACCAGCTTTCAAATCCTATCTGGGATGAATTGGTCTTGGGCCTCATGGATGTTTCTTCCATCTCTTTCCACAGAGCATGTACTCCCGTGTGCCCGAGTGCCAGGTCACCACATACTATTATGTTGGTTTTGCATATCTGATGATGCGCCGCTACCAGGATGCCATCCGGGTCTTTGCCAACATCCTCCTCTATATACAGAGGACCAAGAGCATGTTCCAGAGGACCACATACAAGTATGAGATGGTAAGGGGGCTTCTGACCACTTGACCCCTTGGTGCCTTACCAACAGGTTTTGGTAAATGCCATCTAAATTTTTTTTATATATATAAAGATTTTGTTTATTGATTTTAGAGAGAGGAGAGGGAGATAAAGAGAAATAGTGAAGGGGAGGGAGCAGGAAGCATCAACTTGTTGTAGTTGGCTGGGCAAGCCTGGGTTTTCGAACTGGCAACCTCAGCATTCCAGGTCTTAAGTTTTATCCATTGGGCCACCACTGCTCAGGCTAAATTTTTGCAATTTTAGTATGCATTGTAACACAATGATTTGTGTGTGTGTGTGTGTGTGTGTGTGTATTTTTCCAAAGCCAGAAACGGGGAGGCAGTCAGACAGACTCCTGCATGCGCCCGACCGGGATCCACCTGGCATGCCCACCAGGGGGCGATGCTCTGCCCATCCAAGGCGTCACTCTGTTGCGACCAGAGCCACTGTAGCACCTGAGGCAGAGGCCACAGAGCCATTCTCAGTGCCCGGGCAAACTTTGCTCCAGTGAAGCCTTGGCTGCAGGAGGGGAAGAGAGAGACAGAGAGGAAGGAGAGGGGGAGGAGTGGAGAAGCAGATGGGTGCTTCTCCTGTGTGCCCTGGCCAGGAATCAAACCCGGGACTCCTGCACGCCAGGCCGACGCTCTACCACTGAGCCAACTGGCCAGGGCTAACACAATGATTTTTATGACTGGCCTACTCTAGGAGTTTTTTTGTTATGTCTGTTACCTCAGATCAGGTCAGTATCTTTTTAAAATTTTTTTATTGAAAGGTATGGAGGCAGAGAAAGACTCCCGCATGTGGCCCAACTGGGATCCACCCTGCAAGCCCCTAGCAGGCGATGCTTTGCCTGGCCCAGCAGCAGCTCTGTTACTTGCCAGCCTAGCTATTTTAAGCACCTGAGGCCAAGGCCATAGAACCATCCTTAGTACTGGGGGCCAACTTTGTTTGAACCATTTGAGCCATGGCTGCAGAGGGGAAGGGGAGAGAAGCAGATGGTCACTTCTCCTATGTGCCCTGACCGGGAATTAAACCCAGGACTTCCACATGCCAGGCCAATGCTCCACCGCTGAGCCAACCGGCCAGGGCCTAGGACAGTATCTTTTAACACCAATTAAATTTATTCTCCATGAGTGCCTACACTGCTGAGTGTTCTTTGGGCTGTGGATGTTTAAAAATGAGTTAGATGTGGGTATTGTGCTTAAGCAATTTGCCTTGGAGGAGGATGGGTCCAAAACATGCATAGAGTTGGGAGGAGCTTTTAGGCAAAACATAGCTGAGCTGTTGCAACTTGGAAATATATGGTGATGTAGCAGCACAGTAAATCATTTTGGATAGAGAACAGGACAGTTGTCAAATTGGGTTATTAGATTCTAGGGTAACCTTCATTACCCAGCAAAGTATGCCGCTCACAAAAATTAGGGGACATTTCAAAGTGAATATAAAGTGATAAAATATCCCCTAATTTTTGTGAGCAGTATATTTTGTCTTTTTGGCATTGAAGTTCCATCACAGGTTTCTAGGTAATTTGATCATAACTGATGTGGGAGGCTGCCAGTGATGTGTGTGGCAGAATGGAGAGACTGAGAGATACCGTTAAAGGATCCAGGAGAGAACTAGGCTGGAATAGAGTAAAGCTAGAAGGAGGCTGGGAAAGACATTGAGAAAATTAACTGGTGCAAGACAAAGGGAGAAGCCAAAAATCTGTGCAGTGTGCTTGGGTGAATGGTGGGGCCGTGTTAGCTGCGGGGACCACAGTCCTTTTCATTTGACCTTGCACCATTCTCATGCCGCCCCCAGATTAACAAGCAGAATGAGCAGATGCACGCACTGCTGGCCATCGCCCTCACCATGTACCCCATGCGCATCGACGAGAGCATTCACTTGCAGCTGCGGGAGAAGTATGGGGATAAGATGCTTCGCATGCAGAAGGGGGACCCGCAGGTCTACGAGGAGCTTTTCAGCTATTCCTGCCCCAAATTTCTGTCTCCTGTGGTTCCCAACTATGACAACGTGCACCCCAACTACCACAAGGAACCCTTCTTGCAGCAGCTGAAGGTGTTTTCTGATGAAGTACAGCAGCAGGCCCAGCTCTCAACCATTCGCAGCTTCCTTAAGCTCTACACCACTATGCCCGTGGCAAAGCTGGCCGGCTTCCTGGACCTCACAGAGCAGGAGTTCCGGATCCAGCTTCTTGTCTTCAAGCACAAAATGAAGAACCTGGTCTGGACCAGCGGCATCTCCGCTCTAGACGGCGAGTTCCAGTCAGCCTCTGAGGTTGACTTCTACATCGATAAGGTATGGCCGCCCCCTGGGCTGGGTTGTGTGGGGTGCTCTCTGCTCAACCATTAGCAATAAATATATTTAGTAAGTTGCCACTGTCTTCCAGTCACTGTTCTGGGCATTTAGGATACATTGTGAACAAATTAACAGAGATTTCTGCCATTTTGCTGACATTCCGGTTTAAAAAAAAATAGTAAACATTGTAATGAAACTATGTGGTAGGTTAGAAGTGCCAGGTGTTACAGAGTTGGGGCAGTGGTGGTGAAGGGCAGTTTGCAGTATTAATGTAGGTGCTCAATGCGGGCTCATCTGGCTTGAGCACGGGCTCACCAGCTTGAATGCAGGGGTTTGAGCATGGGATCATAGACATGACCCACATGGTTGCTGGCTTGAGCAAGGGGTCACTGGCTCAGCTGGAGCCCCCCGGATAAAGGCATGTATGAGAGTGATCAGTGAACATTGCCTGACCAAGCGGTGGTGCAGTGGATAGAGCGTCAGACTAGGATACGGAGGACCCAGGTTCGAGACTCCGAGGTCGCCAGCTTGAGCGTGGGCTCATCTGGTTTGAGCAAAGCTCACCAGCTTGGACCCAAGGTCGCTGGCTTGAGCAAGGGGTCACTTGGTCTGCTAAAGGCCCACAGTCAAGGCACAGATAAGAAAGCAATCAATGAACAACTAAGGTGTCACAATGAAAAACTGATGATTGATGCTTCTCATCCCTCTCTGTTCCTGTCTGTCTCCCTATCTATTCCTCTCTCTGACTCTGTCTCTAAAAAAAAAACACAACAATCCATGAACAACTGGTAAAACTATGAGTTGATGCTCCTCGTCTCTCTCCCTTCCTGTCTGTCCCTTACTCTCTTTCTCGGTAAAATGAATAGGTAGATACATACATACATACATACATACATACATACAAAAAAGACTAGAAAATAAAAATAAATGAGTTAAGCCATAGCCAAAAAGGTCAGTTGGTTAGAGCGCCACTCAATGTGCCAGGATTGTGGGTTCAATTCCCAGTCACGGCACATGTAAGCATCAACCAAAGTATGCATAAGCAAGTGGAACAACAAATCGATGTTTCTACCTCTCTCTCTCTCCTTTCCTTTCTCTATAAAATCAATTTAAAAAATCAAAAATAAATAAGTTAACTAGAAAATAAAAATCAGTCATCTAGAAAGAAAGCTGCTAATAACTGGAAAAGCACTCTCTGGCTTTATCTAGCAATTAGCAGCATGATTATCTTCAGTCCATCAGTGGCTCCACTTCACTGCTTTTGTCTGACTCTGCTTTTCCCACAGGACATGATCCACATCGCAGACACCAAAGTCGCCAGGCGCTATGGGGATTTTTTCATCCGACAGATTCACAAATTTGAGGAGGTTAGTGGTCTGAGAGGGAGAGGTGTGTGGGCTGGAGACAGAGGTTAGGAACTGCGTGGGGAGTTTTAAATTTTTTGCTTTTTATTTTTTATTTTTAAGAAAGCCCAAAATTGACCCTTTAAGTTTCTGAGCTAGACTGGCTGACTGCTTGGGGTTTGGGGAGAGGAGTTGGGCCTGCCAGAGTTGCTGTGTCAGCCTTCTCTGGAGCTTCTCTTTCCAAGATCTCCCACTGCAGATGGCCAGCTAGCCTCCTCTCACTCGTATTTCCTAATATGGGTGGATTCGCTCCTGCTCTCACCCGTGCCTCCCCAGTTGGCAGTTAACTCTGCTGCTTAGACAGGTCTGGCCAGTTCCTACAGGCACAGGACAGGGAGCAGCTCTGTTTTGACAGACTTGGTGCATTCCATGTCTTGCCATAGGAGAGGACTTGTGGGTCAGGCTAAATATTACAAGGATATTGAGCCTCACTGTGGCCATAGCTGGAGCCACTGTGTCCTGGTGCTTTGAGTCCTCCAGCAGAGGTCACTCCTATGCTGTGGTTCCTGCCGCCAGGCTCCTCCTGCAGGGTAGTTATACAGCCCTGGCAAGTTGATCCACCCTGAATCCCTTTCCTGAGTAGAAAATGGGCAGAGCAGTGTAGAGTGTGTTTTTGTTGAGTGTGAAGGGCAGGTAGCAGAACAGTTTGCAAGAATTGTGAGAGGCCCTGTGAATGTCAGGTGGAGGACCTAACGGACTTTACACAGAGGAGCTGACTGCGCGCGCATCAGAGACTCCCCTCCCTGGCTTCAGAGGGCCAGCCCCCGGAGTCTGGCTTGTGATCATGCGGACTGTACGGAAACGTTTGGTGAAAACTCTCTAACTCTGTTTCCCTTTCTCTTCTAGCTCAATCGAACCTTGAAGAAGATGGGACAGAGACCCTGAGCACTCATACTCACATTAGTCAGGGACCTATTTTGATGTCATCCTTGGTGGGGAGCATTTTTGCCACCACTGGGAAGCCTTTACCTAGCCCAGCCATCGGCCTGTCTGTTGACTGAGTTGAAGTTGATTTGAATCAAGGACTAAAATGTTTATATAGGTCTTAGTAAAGGATCTTCTCTGGAGCCAGATTTGTCGTCTCATTCTTGTTGGGGAGCATCTGTGGATGAGGGCAACAGGAGTAATTTCCCACGTGTCACAATGCTTTCTCCCAGTATGTTAGTTGTTGGTGTTTAAGTTGACTTACTTTAATTCTGTATTCTTAAAGTGCCATAGAGTTCACAGGACATTTTCACATTCAATATCTTACTTGCACCTGATGAGAATCCTGTGAGCATTTAAGGACCTGCCATAATTTGCAGGCACAGTAGCGGAAGTGTCCGTGAACACTGGCTGCTGCCATGAGCCGTGCCATAAGGAGCCCATGTACACTGCCCACATGTTACAGTTCAGGGTTAGCAGTGCTACTGTTGATGAGGAAACAGACTCAGGAAGTGGAGTGACTCAGTTAAGGTCACATAGCTATATAAAGCCAACAGTTGGCTCTAAACGACTACTACTTTCTACTGGCTTCTGATGGCCAGGTGTTCTGATTCCTCGCCCTGGAGACCTTGATGATGTGTGTGCAACCTCTTGCGCCCTCAGTGAGTTTGATACTACTGCTTGCCTGCTGTCACCTCCACAGCCAGTTACCGCTGAATTGTGTCTTTTCCCTCTCACTGCCATCCCTCCCTTAAACACCCATGTGGGATTTGCCATCTTGGGGACTTCTCTGAGGTGGCATCTTCTCCACCTCAAAACCTAGCAGGCCAAACTTAAGAGAGTCGATTTCTAAGCTTTTTTCTCAAAGCACAGATAATTCTACAATTGAAAACTTGACTGCAGCTGGTTGTCTCAGGCATGTCACCCGACCTTCCCAGCAAAGATGGAATGTTCTTAGAGCTATAGAAACCTTGTGTTCATGAGTAAGCCCTCGGGTCAGCACACAGATTGTGCGTTATTCCATTCTGGAGACAGGTAGACTTGGTGTCCTTGTTTTATTGAGGAAAGTGAAGCTTGGAGTAATTAAATAGCTTGTGCAAGGTCAAGGTCGTAGTAGTGAAGACAGGTCTGTTACTCAAACCTGAGATTTTATTTTTTTACTTTTTTTGCAGAGACAGAAGAGAGACAGGGAAAGACAGACAGGAAGGGAGAGAGATGAGAAACATCAATTCTTTGTTGGGGCTCCTTAGTTGTTCATTGATTGATTTCTCATATGTGCCTAGACTGGGGGGCTACAGCAGACCAAGTGACCCCTTGCTCAAGCCAGCAACCCTGGGCTCAAGCTGGTGAGCCTTGCTCAAACCAGATGAGCCCGTGCTCAAGCTGGTGACCTCGGGGTCTCGAACCTGGGTCTTCCATATCCCAGTCCGATGCTCTATCCACTGCGCCACCTCCTGGTCAGCCTCAAACTTAAGTTTTTAATGTAGAGAGTCCTACCTTATGACTGGCAGAGGAGGTGGAACAGCAACAAATACCCATTAAAATCTATGTGGTTTGTATATTAGTCCTAAAGAGAAGAGCTATTTCTTATAACTTGGAAGGACACAGCTGGTGAGGCTGTCTGCCTTCCAGTGACAGTATTGCTATGAATTCCTGAGCTAGGCTTTGTGCTTACCTGGTGTGTGGTTCCTCTCTCTTGAGTTTTCTGGCAATAAGGAGCTTAAGAGCATGGAAAGAACTATGGACTTTTTTCTTTGTTTTTTTCTTAACAGAGTCAGAGAGGGGTAGAAGGGACAGACAGGAATGAAGAGAGATGAGAAACATCAATCTTCAGTTTTTCGTTGCGACACCTTAGTTGTTCATTGATTGCTTTCTCATATGTGCCTTGACTGTGGGCCTTCAGCAGACTGAGTAACCCCTTGCTCAAGCCAGCGATCTTGGGTCCAAGCTGGTGAGCTTTTGCTCAAACCAGATGAGCCTGCACTCAAGCTGGCGACCTTGGGGTCTCGAACCTGGGTCTTCTACATCCCAGTCCAATGCTCTATCCACTGCACCACCGCCTGGTCAGGCATGGGTTTACATTTTAATGGGTGGAAAGAGACAGGTGATAAACTATATTTTGTATGTTGAATGGAGATACATGTTATGGAGAAAAGTGAAGGGTAGGAGTTACCATTTTGAATAGGAGAGAAAACAGCACACTGGTGTCTGGGCAGAGTCCTGAAGTAGGCAGGAGGCAACGTTGCGTGTACCTGAGGGAAGCAAGTATGAAGGTGAATGTTTTATGTGTTGAGAGAAAAAGGTCAGTTGGAGCAGTGGACAAAATGGAAGGGAGGATGAGAGGCCAGAGCACAGTCAAGCTCCCAATCATATAGAGGGCTATAACATCTGCAACCAAGTCTCACTGAGGTGGGAAGCCATTCTTCACCAGGGACATTACAGAACTTGTCCAAGTTCTCAGAGCTAAAGAGGAACCAGGATCGAACTGGGGTCAGTGCCATCCTAAAGCCTGTGCTGTCTCTGGGACGCCATCCTCCAACTCAGCCCCACCTCCCAGGGGAAGGAAAAAGCACAATTAGCCTCTCTGTGAATAAGTATTAAGTCCAACCATTTATTTACAGGGTTCTTGGTAGCTTTCCAAACACTTCATGTGCTTGCTGGCCCTGGCCGGTTGGCTCAGTGGTAGAGTGTCGGCCTGGCGTGCAGGAGTCCTGGGTTTGATTCCTGGCCAGGGCACACAAGAGAAGCGCCCATTTGCTTCTCCACCCCTCCCCCTCTCCTTCCTCTCTGTCTCTCTCTTCCCCTCCTGCAGCCAAGGCTCCATTGGAGCAAAGTTGGCCCGGGCGCTGAGGATGGCTCTATGGCCTTTGCCTCAGGCACTAGAATGGCTCTGGTTGCAACAGAGCAACGCCCCAGATGGGCAGAGCATCGCCCCCTGGTGGGCATGCCAGGTGGATCCCAGTCGGGCGAATGCGGGAGTCTTGACTGCCTCCCCGTTTCCAACTTCAGAAAAATACAAAAAAAAACCCCCCAAAACCCCACTTCATTTGTTACCTTGCTTCATCCTTAAGACTGCAGAGTTGGCATCCTGCCAAGCATTTTGATTGACAGGCTAGTGCCAGCCAGGCCTCCTTCTCCTCAAGTGCCTTCCTCCCTGTTCCCTGGTCTAAAGAACAGCCTATCCAGCACTATCACTTCTGCATCCACTACTGGCCCTGACATTCTGCAATGGTGGCTCATAGGAATTCAGACACACCTGAGCAGCCCCCAGGGTTAACATTTTTAATTCAGCACCGGAGTCTCCTCGTTTATGTCAGTGTCTTCTGTCCTCATCATGAAAATTATGCCAGGTCCAGGTGTGCTGTATCTGACACAGCCTCTCAGCACTCTTCTCACCTTGCTGGGAGTTGGGCCATTTCAGGAGCCCAAGGTCACAGGCACAGTGTGTATGCACCCAGTTTGGGGCCATTTCCCAGTGGCTTGGTTCATATCCAGTGACAGTGCTGGGCAGCTAGCAGCCCTTGTGAGGGGACAGGCACAGCTGAACTCTGCCTGGTACTGCTCGAGGAATGCTGGGCATTCAGCAGCTGCAGCCAACTCTCAGGGTTTTTATTCTTGCTGCCCAGAGTGGAGAAAGTAGGTTCATAATCCTCCCATGCATACAAGGAGTGAGGCTTTTGTCAATTAAAGAATGGGGAGCTCTGGGTGCTCCCAGTTGCTTAAAGTTCCTGTACCAGTGAGAGAAGGTAGTATAGCAGAGTGTGTGGGCTTGGGCTTAGGCAAACCAGGGTTTGAATTTTGACTTTCCATGTACTAGCTTTGTAACCAGGGGCCTCAAGTTATGTAGCTTCTCAATGCCTCACTTTCCTCAGCTATAAAATGAGAATGGTACCTGCTTCAGGATTGTTCTGTTGGTTAAATTATATAAAGTACTACCATAGCACCTGGCCATAGGGTTGTTATTAGGGATATAGGTCATTATTATTAGCTGTCTGTGACCTTGGAAATGAGTCATAGATTATAGAGACAGAAAGGTCATGTGTGGATCAGCATGGCTGTCTTGTGGTGGAGCTAGGACTCAGCCTCCAGACTCACCCAGGACTTTCTCCACCCCTGTTCCTCTAGGTACTAAAGGCAGGCCTATGTAGAGCCAGTATAGAGACCGCTTCACAGAGAAGCTGAGACACTTGTCTAGAGTTATCCAGCTGCCAAGAAGCAGGGTGGGCCATACACAGTGGTGGCAGCAGGCTTGGGGAGAGGTGGGGGAATCCAAGTGCAACTTGGGAGGTTACGGAGGACAGGACTTGGCAGTTGGTTCAAATGAGGGTGGTGGGGGAGGGAGATGCCCAGGCCTCTGGCATTTGCAGTTGGGGAGATAGAGCTACTCTGAGATGGGGTGGGTGGAGCAAGTTTGGGGTAGGGGCATATGCTGGTGGGTAGAGAACTGGGTTTGCACAGGATTTTGAGGTGCTTATGAGACACCCCAGTGGAGATAGATGCCCAGGTCATAAGAATGGGCAGAAGCAGTGAGCAGCTGGGGCTGGACCCTGATCTTCACACACCAAAGCCACACCAAAGCTAAGAGTGCTGGCCTCGGCTTGCTTTCACAGTGTCTCTCTGGCTTTCTTTTTTTTTTTTTTTTTTTTTTTTAATTATTTTTATTCGTTTTAGAGGGGAGAGAGAGAGAGAGAGGGAAGTGGGGGAGGAGCAGGAAGCCTCAACTCCCATATGTGCCTTGACCGGGCAAGCCCAGGGTTTTGAACCGGCAACCTCAGCATTCCAGGTCGACGCTTTATCCTCTGCGCCACCACAGGTCAGGCTCTCTGGCTTTCTTATACAGCGGGCTACAAGTCTAAGATGGAGTTTCTCTTTCCAATATGGCTTTGACCTTAGGTGGCTGCTGCCCACCTTCCTATCTGCAAAATGCCCAAGGGCTACAGCCCCACATTTCTAGAATTCTGGGTTACATCCAGAATCGGGCCAGGAGCCCCGAGAGCACCTGAGGAAAGGGGCAGTACTTAGTACACATGAGCTTTGCAGTCAGATTTCATTGAGTGAATAAATGATGAATGTGTAAGGAAGTGAGTGGAGGAGAAGCCAGTGAAACAATATAAATATACAGCAGGTCCTGAATATCATCAGTTTTGTTTGTTACAAAGGTGATGAGAGAAAAAAAACAATTCCCGCCTGACCAGGCAGTGGCGCAGTGGATAGAGCGTCAAACTGGGATGCGGAAGACCCAAGTTCGAGACCCCGAGGTCGCCAGCTTGAGCACGGACTCATCTGGTTTGAGCAAGAATTCACCAGCTTGGACCCAAGGTTGCTGGCTCAAGCAAGGGGTTACTCGGACTGCTGAAGGCCCACGGTCAAGGCACATATGAGAAAGCAATCAATGAACAACTAAAGTGTCGCAATGCGCAACGAAAAACAATAACAATTCCCAGCTGGGGCCACTGCATATGTGCAGTTTGCACATTCTCCCGTTTCTGTGCTGGTTTTCTTTGGGGACTTCAGTTTCCTCCCACATCCCAGAGATGTACATATTAGGGGAATGTGTGTGTCTATACTGTCCGGGTCTGAGTGAGTAGAGGTGCGTGCAGGTGCTCCCTGAGATGGAAGGGTGTCTTGTTCAGGGTGAGTGGGTCCCTGAGCTGCTGGAAGAGGCCACCTGTGACCCTGAACTGGAATAAGCAGATTGGAAAATAATTCTCTTAGTTGTTCTTATTAATATTTCTTTTTAAGAAAGATTTTTTGTGGCCTGGCCTGTGGTGGCGCAGTGGATCAAGCGTAGACCTGGAATGCTGAGGTCGCTGGTTCGAAACCCTGGGCTTGCCCGGTCAAGGCACATATGGGAGTTGATGCTTCCTGCTCCTCCCCCCTTCTCTCTCTCTCTCTGTCTTCTCTAAAATGAATAAATAAAAAAATTAAAAAAATTAAAAAAAAAAATTTGTGTGTGTGTGTGTGTGTTTTTCATTTTTCTGAAGCTGGAAACGGGGAGGCAATCAGACAGACTCCCGCATGCGCCCGACCGGGATCCACCCGGCATGCCCACCAGGGGGCGATGATCTGCCCATCTGTGGCATTGCTCTGTTGCATCCAGAGCCATTCTAGCGCCTGAGGCAGAGGCCACAGAGCCATCCTCAGTGGCCGGGCAATCTCTGCTCCAATGGAGCCTTGGCTGCGGGAGGGGAAGAGAGAGACAGAGAGGAAGGAGAAGGGGAGGGGTGGAGAAGCAGATGGGCGCCTCTCCTGTGTGCCCTGGCCGGGAATCAAACCCAGGACTCCTGCACGCCAGGCCGACACTCTACCGCTGAGCCAACCGGCCAGGGCCTAAAAAGATTTTTTTTAATTTATTGATTGATTTTAGAGAGAGAGAGAGAAATAGAGGAGGAGTGGGAAGCATCAACTCAGTAGTTGCTTCTCAGTATGTGCCTTGACCAGGCAAGCCGGGGTTTTGAACCAGTGACTACAGCATCCCAGGTCGACACTTTATCCACTGTGCTACCACAGGTCAGGCTAATCTTTTTAAACTATGGATAGCTTACATTTATTTCAATGTTTAATATTAGAAGTGTTTGGGGTACTTATTTAGAAGTTTGGTGATATTTATGTGACCCAAAATTGGTTGTAGAAACTTAGCTCTTGTTTCTGTCAATTAGCTTATGGTAATTAAAACTGGTTTCAGCCTGATGAGGCAGTGGCACAGTGGATAGAGCATCAGCCTGGGATGTTGAGGACCCAGGTTCGAAACCCGTAGTTCACCTCCTTGAGCATGGGCTCACCAGCTTCAGTGCAGGGTCACTAGCTTAAGTGTGGGATCATAGATATGACTCTATTGTCACTGGCTTGAGTCCAAGGTTGCTGGCTTGAGCAAGAGGTCACTAGCTTGGCTGGAGGCCCCCTGTCAAGGCACATATGAGAAAGCAATCAATTAACAACTAAGGTACCACAACTATGAGTTGATGCTTTTCATCTGTCTGTCTGTCTCTCTGTCTGTCTCTCTTGTCTCTTGCAAAAAGAAAAAAAAAACTGGTTTCATTATACCTCATTTCACTTAAAGTCGCAGTTTGCAAGAGCCTATTGACGTTAAGTGAGAACTTACTGTATGAATAGTGATGAAATGTACCTTAAATCCTTCTAAAACATAGAGGCGTAGTAGAATGAACGAACGATGAATGTATGCACTGTCCAGCACAGCTTTTTGCAAATGAACACTGGCTATGCTGTCACTGGCTCTACCTAACAGTGGCCTTCCAACCCCACCCCCAGCCTGCCCTAAGGACTGGAGGGGAGCTGGAGTACGCTGTGGCTGGAGTCAGGGGCGGGTCTCCGGTGTGGGGGAAGGGCATCAGGAAGAGTCTGAGAGGGAGGCAGGAGTGGCCAATTTGAAGATCCAAAGTCTGACCAGCAATTTCCTGATGTTTTCCTGAAATGGAAGTATGGGAAGCAGCAAATCATCCTGGTTCCTGTGACTCCAGATTCTTGTCAAGCCTGCAGCTGAAAATCCCAACTCTTCTTTATTTCTGGCCACAGCCTGTTCCTCTCCAGCCTCAGGATCAAGGTCAAGATATTTCCCTTCTGTACCCCCCCAATGGCACCCCCAAGTCTTTTCCTGGGGCCAGTGGACATAGGAAAGGGGACTTCCTTCTCTGGTCATGGTTGGGAATTGGCAGGGAACTTAAGTTCAACCTGATGCTGCCCCCTTAGGAGCTGGGAGATTTCAGGCATGTTGCTTAACTTCTCTGAGCCTCTGATTTATCATCAGTGATTCTTCCCCACGTGCCTGGCCTTTCTAAGGCTCAGCATATACAGCTGTAGAGCATGACATGTTACTCATATCCATCCCGGTTGTATTGTGTTACCTGAGGAGGAGGTGTGCCCTCTCTAACCTCTGTTCTCTTTAGAGAAAAAGGCAACTCACTCTTAGAGCTTTGACAGACAAGTCTCACTTTCTGTTTCAGATAGGAAGAGCTACCTTGCTCACTGTTCCGTGTGCACACTCAGGTACACGGAAATGGGACCCAAACAGTCCTTTTCTAGTGTCTGACAGCCTTGTCAAGTGGTCTGACCTGGCTAACTGAAATCTCTTCAGCCTGACAGCGTTTCCTTGTCACTGTGTCCTCAGGGGAGACTTATGGCAGGAAGGCTAAGGAACCATTTCCCACTCCTACTGTGACTTGCACAGCTGGCTAGGTTAATACTGAGATTATCATGCATGATCTGCACCATAACCCCCAGTTACCCCCAAAGAGTCAAAGCATAAATTGGCTAGCTTTGCAGACACAACCCTAAGTCAGGCCCTTCAGTCTACCTCCAGCTCCTTCCTGCCATATTCCTGCGCCTGAGCCTCTCCTGTGGAGCAGCAGGAACTTGAATACTATATCAGCACCCAGCACCAACCCTGCTAGCCTGCTGGAAGGATCTCAGATCCAGCATGTTTATTGCAGTTGGAAGTGAGATGAGAGCATTGTGAGCAGGGCCTCTGGAGGCTGTGTGGCTGAGGCTCCTGGACGGGTCTTGCTCACAGGTACATGACCATGAATGAATTTAAGTGAAAACTAGGTGCTCAATGAATTGGACACAATGCCTGCCTCAGTGCACCAGTGGCACATCTTTGTAGTGAAAGTTCTTTGTGAAATCAGAGGAGCTAGATGGAGTCCTGACTGTACCTTTTGATAGCTGTTTGGCTTCAAGCAGGCTTTAACCTCTCAGAGCCTTATCCTCATCAGTAAATGGGGATAATGTGATAGTCCCTAGCTCAGGGGTCCCCAAACTTTTTACACAGGGGGCCAGTTCACTGTCCCTCAGACCGTTGGAGGGCCAGACTATAAGAAAAAACTATGAACAAATCCCTATGCAGGCCCTGGCTGGTTGGCTCAGCAGTAGAGCATCGGCCTGGCATGCGGGGGACCCGGGTTCGATTCCCGGCCAGGGCACATAGGAGAGGCGCCCATTTGCTTCTCCACACCCCCCTTCCTCTCTGTCTCTCTCTTCCCCTCCCGCAGCCAAGGCTCCATTGGAGCAGGGATGGCCTGGGCGCTGGGGATGGCTCCTTGGCCTCTGCCCCAGGCGCTAGAGTGGCTCTGGTCGCGATGGAGCGACGCCCCGGAGGGGCAGAGCATCGCCCCCTGGTGGGCAGAGTGTCGCCCCTGGTGGGCAGAGTGTCGCCCCTGGTGGGCGTGCCGGGTGGATCCCGGTTGGGCACATGCGGGAGTCTGTCTGACTGTCTCTCCCGGTTTCCAGCTTCAGAAAAATGCAAAGAAAAAAAAATCCCTACGCACACTGCACATATCTTATTTTAAAGTAAAAAAACAAAACAGGAACAAATACAATATTTAAAATGAAGAACAAGTAAATTTAAATCAACAAACTGACCAGTATTTCAATGGGAACTATGGGCCTGCTTTTGGCTAATGAGATGGTCAATGTGCTCCTCTCACTGACCACCAATGAAAGAGGTGCCCCTTCCGGGAGTGCGGTGGGGGCCGGATAAATGGCCTCAGGGGGCCATAGTTTGGGGACCCCTGCCCTAGCTCATAGAAGTGTTTTGAGGAATCAAAGAGATAGTGTAATTAATAGCACACACACATACAATGTCTATGATGTGGTTAGTGGTCATAAAGATGAGCTATCAGTATTACTAAGAATCTCATAGTCCAGTAGGAAGATGTAGGGAGATGCACAAATAAATGTCACAGAAAGGGGAGCAACTATTCAAATGCCACCTCCTCTGTGCAGCCTTCAGGAATGTACCCTCAGTCCTCAGACAGGACTCCTTCTGGAAGCCCTATTGCACTTTGCTCCTCTCTCCATCACATCCCTTATCTTTCTGTGATGGTTTATTACAGTTGTTTATATATTAGACTTCCACTCTGGTATGCCAGTCCCTTCAGGGTAGGACTGGAAATTCCTATTTGAAATCAACAAGGACATCCCCTCTGTGTTCCATCTAATTCTAAGGATGGGATTGTGTGAGTAAACCTACAGTTGTGGCTTCTGCCTAGGCTTATCAGGGAAGGCTTCGTGGAGGAGATGATGGCTGAGCTGGGCCTTGAAGCCTGTGTAAGATTTGGAACAGCAGCAATAGGCATTTCAGGGGCAGCCAAAAGGGGCAAGGGACAGTGTGGCAAGCCACGACCTCACTTGTTGCACAGAGAGTGAGGGTCAGGGGGTAGGGCTTAGTCCCAGCTCCCCCTCCCCCTAAGTGCCTCTACCACCTTGGGCAAATACATCCTTTCCTCAGGCTCCAGACTCCTCGGTTAGCATGTGATCCTTTCTGTTCTAGAGGGGTTAGTGGAAGGATTCTTCAATTTGGAGATAAAGATGCAAGCCCACTTTCCCATTGGGAGTCCTGAATGGATTTTCCAGAATGTGTCTATATATGTATGCGGGAGGCAGCATGGTCCGTGGAGAAAGACTCGGGATAGCCGAACTATCCTCAGACAGAGCTGGTACTCCAGAGGACCCAGGCCCCATCTAGGCAGGATGGGTTCAAGGTGTCCTGGCATGCTCAATGTGCCTCTGGCCCAGTGAGGACAGAGGCAAGCTGGAAGCAGTTGCTACTCCTGTCACTCAAGCCCCAAAGGCCTCCTGCTGCCACCAGGCCTTGGCTCCCAAGGTCCTACAATGCTCCTCTTGTCCATAGCTCTGCCAGGCTGCCCCCAGGGAGCAGCTCAAAGCCCAGGACCTGAACAAGACCCTGAATCCTGAGGCACAGCCGTCAGACCCACATGGAACTTGGGGAATCCTTGAATCTAGCAGGCAGGAGAGCTTAGAAAAATAAAATTCTAGGCCCTGGCTGGTTGGCTCAGCGGTAGAGCGTCGACCTGGCGTGCGAGGGACCTGCGTTCGATTCTCAGCCAGGGCACATAGGAGAGGCGCCCATTTGCTTCTCCACCCCCCCCTCCTTCCTCTCTGTCTCTCTCTTCCCCTCTCGCAGCCGAGGCTCCATTGGAGCAAAGATGGCCCGGGCACTGGGGATGGCTCCTTGGCCTCTGCCCCAGGCGCTAGAGTGGCTCTGGTCGCGGCAGAGCGACGCCCCGGATGGGCAGAGCATCGCCCCCTGGTGGGCAGAGCGTCGCCCCTGGTGGGCGTGCCGGGTGGATCCCGGTCAGGCGCATGCGGGAGTCTGTCTGACTGTCTCTCCCCGTTTCCAGCTTCAGAAAAATAAATAAATAAAATAAAATAAAATAAAATTCTAGAATGAGAAGAAAGCAGGTGCTGAGGCTCCCAGCTGCCTGGACTGGAGGGATAGCCCAGTTCACAAAGTCCCCTCTCTTATCTTTTATTTCTTTCATTATAAAGTTATACTTGCTCAACCTGTCTTATTCTTGTCTTGCAGTGATCTGCCCGTGGCTCTGGTGCTGTGTGGACAAATTTCCTGTTGTTCATTTGGGGCTGGTTTTGTAGAGCCAGATTTGCTTCTAGCAATGTTAAACTACAAACAATGTGCGTTGGTAGGAGAATGTTAAAATTACTTTTATTTGTTTTTTTCTTTTCCTTTTTTTTTCTTATTTTTTTTCCTTTTATTTTTCTCTTTCTTTTTCTTTTTTTTTTTCTTTCCAAAGAAAGGCAGACTGCCACATGCAGCGCCTCATTTGGATGTGTCTGGAGTCTTGGAAGCTTGACTATCCTACGTTCTCCTACAAATGGAGCTTGAGACTTGTTTGGAGGTTCTAGCAGGGGAGCGCAGCTACTCGTAGTATACCCTTGACTGAAGAATGGTCCTCTCCTCTAGCGGGGAAGGTCGTCCTCTTCGACTGAGCGCGAAGCTTCGGGAGGGACACACATGGAGTGGTGAGGGAGGAAGGGGACACCCGCCTAGCCAGCCAGATCAGCCGAATCAACCCTGGCGATCAATGGGGTGACATATGTCGCAGCCAGATCGCCCTCACATCAGAGAATGTTAAAATTACTTTTAAAAAATGTGCCTGGAGGCCTGACCTGTGGTGGCGCAGTGGATAAAGCATCAACCTGGAAACAGTGAGGTTGCCGGTTCAAAACCCTGGGCTTGCCTGGTCAGGGCACATATGGGAGTTGAGGCTTCCTGCTCCTCCCCCCTTCTCTGTCTCTGTCTCTCTCTCTCTCTCGCTCCTCTCTATAATGAATAAATAAAATCTTAAAAAAAAAAAAAAAATGTGCCTGGAGAACACTATGACCAGCACAAGAGTTTAAAAGTTAATAGTGACCAATACTGTGGTTCCACTTATGTATGGTTCCACTTATGGGAAATTGAACCAGGAAGGTCCATACGCCAGCTGATATGCTATCCACTGAGCAAACTGGTACCTGTAGTCAAATACGCAGAGACAGAAAGTAGAATGGCAGTTGCCATGGGCTGGGGGCAGGGGATTGGTAATGAGTGCCAATGGGTACAGAGTTTTGGGGGCAATGGGAATGTTCTAAATGGAACAGTGCTGATGGTTACACACTCTAAATATACTAAAAACTACTGAACTGTATACATTAAAAGAGTTAATTTTATGGCATATTATTTTAAAGAGTTATCTGTTGTTATAAAGTCAAACCATAGTGATTTGTAAAAAATCTCAGTTCCCAAGTTAACCACTGTTGGCTTTTGGACAGATATCCTTTCTTTCTGATGATTTAAAAAAACATATACATGTATCTGTAAATGTTTAAATATGTAAATACATATGATATATATGTAATATTGTTTTGCAAAAAATGGGATCCTATTATATGTTATTCTGCAGCTTGCTTTTTCACTTCTTTTAAGAATGTATTTCCATGACATTCATTTTTCTTTTTCTTTCTCTTTTTTTTTTTTTAAGTGAGAGGAGAGGAGATAATGAGACAGATTTTTTTTTTTTTTCATTTTTCCGAAGCTGGAAACAGGGAGGCAGTCAGACAGACTCCCGCATGCGCCTGACCGGGATCCACCCGGCATGCCCACCAGGGGGCGATGCTCTGCCCATCTGGGGCGTCGCTCTGTTGCATCCAGAGCCATTCTAGCGCCTGAGGCAGAGGCCATAGAGCCATCCTCAGCGCCCGGGCAAACTTTGCTCCAATGGAGCCTTGGCTGCGGGAGGGGAAGAGAGAGACAGAGAGGAAGGAGAGGAGGAGGGGTGGAGAAGCAGATGGGCGCTTCTCCTGTGTGCCCTGGCCGGGAATCGAACCCGGGACTCCTGCACGCCAGGCCGACACTCTACTGCTAAGCCAACTGGCCAGGGCCGGGACAGATTCTTACATGTGCCCTGATTGGGATCCACCCAGCAACACCATCTGGGGACGATGCTTGAAACAACCAAGCTATTTTTAGCACCTAGGGCCAACATACTTGGACCAACTGAGCTACTCTCAGTGCTTGGGCCGGTGCTTGAAACAGTCGAGCCCCTGGCTGTGGGAGGAGAAGAGGGAGAGAACAGGGAGAGGGTAGGGGAGAGAAGTAGATGGTCACTTCGCTTGTGTGTCCTGATGGGAAATTGAACCAGGAAGGTCCATATGCCAGCTGATATGCTATCCACTGAGCAAACTGCCAAGGGCCTCCGTGACATTCATTTTTTCCCTTTTTATTGAATTTATTGGGGTGATACTAGTTAACAAAATTATACAGTTTCAAGTGCACAATTCTACAACATGTCATCTTTACACTGTATTGTGTGTTCATCACTCCAAGTCAATTCTCGATCCCTCACCATTTATCTGCCCTATTCCCTCTTTCATCTCCTCCTGTTCCCCCAGCTCCATGACATTCTTTTTCACAGCTGTGTGTTTTTCTGTTGCCCAGCTGTGCTGAAACCGAATTACCCGGTCCCTTACTAATGAGCATTTAGGTTGTTCCCAGTGCTTTGTTGTGAACAAACAATGAACATCTTTGTATATACATCTCAGGGCCCCTGGGATAGTATTTCTGGAGGACTGAATCCTAGGACCAGGCCTGTTGTATGACTGGGTGGGCTAATTCCTACCTTTTATACAGCTTGATATTAAACTTTAGCCAGGTGACATCCTTGTCCAGGGTCTTCTAGCAAGTCAGTGGCATAGAAAGTAGGTGGTGGGTGAAATGGGGCCAGCCAGGCATTGCTTCCCACCCCCAGGAACACACATGCACACAGTGACCTCTGGCTGAGAGAGAAGCAGTTGGCTGGCCTCTGAACAGGTGCAGAATCGGGTGGGCTCAACGGCCAGAGGTTCTCAGTACCCCCACAGCTTCTCCAGGTCCCCTGCATGGCACTTCCTCTCCCTTTTATCTTTCTGAAGCTTACTTTGAGTTCTTTGTGATCTGCATAAAAATAATTATAAACTGTAGGTCCTGGTTATTTATTCACTCATTCATTCCTAGTGCTCATTCTCTGTTAACTTCTCCCACTCCATTGGTTTGGAGTATTTTTCATCCAGCTTTTGCGCTCTCCTACAGAGCAGGCCGGCAGGTAGAATGGTAACTGGAGAGCATGGTACCTTGACTCAAACCAGTCAGGGGTCTCGTTTTGCACTCCTGCTATTCCTTGGGCTTCCTTTTTCCTTGTGCCCCTTATCATGCTGGACAAAAAGTAGTGAGGATTCTGTCTTGCTCACCAGGCTAGTTAGCACTAGTAGCCAGGATTCTGTCCCGCTACTGGGACAGCTGCAGCTGTTTCGAAGGCCACCCTGTCTGTTTTCATAGTCTTTATCATGGCACCTTGCTTTATCTTCTTCGAAGCACCTCACCATCTTAAGTAGTCTTCATTGATTTCTTTACTGTGCATCTTCCCAGCTAGTCAATTCCATGAGGATAGGAACCCTGTCTTGTTCACCCCCATCTCCCCTTGAGCTCAGACATTTAGGATTTATTGAATCCATGTTTGAATATAAATGTCTGCATAAGGTGTCTGGGAGGCTAAGTTTCAAACTGATAACCATGGTGACTTCTTAGGAGGGCACTGGAATTGAGGAAGATAGTCAACTAGAAAGTTATTTTATTTTTAAATTTTTGATAAGGAGAATATATTCACTTCTAAATTGATATTTAAAAAATAAAGAAAGCGCCTGACCTGTGGTGGCGCAGTGGGATAAAGTGTCGATCTGAAACACTGAGGTCACCGGTTTGAAACCCTGGGCTTGCCTGGTCAAGGCACATATGGGAAGGTGATGCTTCCTGCTCCTCCTCCATCTCTCTCTCTCTCTCTCCTCTCTGAAAATTGAATAAATAAAGTCTTTAAAAAATAAAAATAAAGAAAAAGGAAAGCACTGAGCTCTTTGTCTTAATCCTGGAATTAAGGCATGATTTTCAGCCAGTGACCTGACTTGCCTAGCCATCTGTGGCTTCTGCCCTCACCTGTAAACATTGTTTCTCCTCCCACTTGAACCCAGATTTACATTCTGCACAGCATTTTTCTACCCATTATCTCCCTTGATTACCCACAAACCTGGAACACAGGCAAAACAAAGATTATTATCTCGATCTTACAGGGTAGTAAGTTGGGGTTCATAAGGGTGAGTCGTCTGGCCTGTGGTCACACAGCTATGGTCATGCAGGCCCTTATTTCCTATCACGGTGAGCTGACTCAAAAAATGAGTTTATAAAACCCACAAATGGCTAATGAGGCCCAGAGGGCTGTGCTGTGTACTCTATTATTATGGCAATGGCATCATGTCCTCAGGTATCTGAACGGAGCCCCTTAGGCTGGTGAGGACAGGGGTTTAATCAAAGAGTCTTGTGGACTTGGAAGGCCAAGGTAGGTGTTGGTGTCAGGATCCCTGAGGCCAAGTCTCTATTTAATGAGAGCACCTGGAACCTTTCTTTCCTGGAGTTGCTTTCCCACAAAGGACAGGGAAGGTGGCAGTGCAGTCTGGTCAAGGGCCAGGAAGGCTGGTCAGGCAGCCTGGTCCATGGCAGTCCCTTCCTAGGTAGCCTGAGGATCCACATTCCAGGCCTAGGTGGTGGCCTTCTAGCCTCAGACAGATCCAGGGTGTGTGAAGCTGGCCCAGGTTGGCAAGTTGGGGTGCCCCGCCCTGGTTCTTCATTGTATCCTGTGCTGGGACTCAGTGGACCTTCAAGGAGGTGGGATTCCCCAAGTCAGCCTCTCTGCTCCATAACTTACTAGAGGCACAGGTGATAAGCTGGGTACAAAGTGTATTAAATCCATTTACCACATGTTTACCAGGTATCAATAGTATTTATGACCACTAAGGGGTCAGGCACATCTTAATCATCTCAGCTACCTTGTAAAGAAGAAATTATCCCCATTTAAAAAATTTTTTTTAATTTATTCATTTTTAGAGAGGAGAGAGACAAAGAGGGAGAGAGAGAAGAGAGAGACAGAGAGAGAGAAGGGGGGAGGAGCTGGAAGCATCAACTCCCATATGTGCCTTGAACAGGCAAGCCCAGGGTTTCAAACCGTCGACCTCAGCATTTCCAGGTCGATGCTTTATCCACTGCACCACCACAGGTCAGGCTATCCCATTTTTTTTTTTTTTTTTTTTTTTTTTTATTCTTCTGAAGCTGGAAACGGGGAGGCAGTCAGACAGACTCCCGCATGCGCCCGACCGGGATCCACCCGGCACGCCCACCAGGGGGCGATGCTCTGCCCATCCGGGGCGTCGCTCTGTCGCGACCAGAACCACTCTAGCGCCTGGGGCAGAGGCCAAGGAGCTATCCCCAGCGCCCGGGCCATCTTTTGCTCCAATGGAGCCTTGGCTGCAGGAGGGGAAGAGAGAGACAGAGAGGAAGGAGAGGGGGAGGGGTGGAGAAGCAGATGGGTGCCTCTCCTGTGTGCCCTGGCCGGGAATCGAACCCAGGACTTCCGCACGCCAGGCCGACGCTCTACCACTGAGCCAACCGGCCAGGGCCTATCCCCATTTTTTAAAAAAGATTTTATTTATTCATTTTAGAGAGGAGAGAGAGAGAAGGGGGAGGAGCAGGAAGCATCAACTCCCATATGTGCCTTGACCAGGCAAGCCCAAGGTTTTGAACCAGCGACCTTAGCGTTCCAGGTCGATGCTTTAGCCACTGTGCTACTGCAGGTCAGGCTATCCCTATTTTTAAGATGTAAAAACTGAGGCTCACGGCGGCTCAAGATCACATGGCTGGGTTAGTGGGAAAAGCCAGGATTTGAGCCTGGGTCAATATGACTCCCAAATTCCTGTTCTTTCCATTCCCCCCACCCCCACCCCAGTGCTGAGGGGTAACAGATGACTAAGACCCTGCTCCTTCCCTTGGAGGGGGGAGTGAGTGACAGACCTATCCCAGCTAACTTACGCACTAGTCAGGGTGACATCACTGCAATGGCAGCCAGCTGCCAGCCAGTGGAGGCTGATTCATCTTCTGGAGGTGGAGAGGCCTCCGGGGAGGGGTCGCTGACCCAGGTTTTGAATGGGGAGAATGGTTCCAGGCCAGACACCTAATGCCCTGCTAGACAAGGGCCTGCTTCCTATAGGTCCTTACCTGAAAAGCCCAACCCACCACCACCCTATGAGGACAGGAGGGGTAATCTCTGAGCCTACACAGAGGTCAGAAGTGCAGGACAGGTGGTCAGGCTCAATACATCACTGAATGGACACCTGGACTGATGGTGGTGGTGGGGAGTATGGAGTTTCCTTGGCAGGCTATGGGAGAGAGACAGTGGAAAACAGAACAACCTGGAGGTCAAGGGTATTTAGGAGTGGTGAGACAGGATCAAGAAAGCTGGTGACCATCTAGGGGTGTTTTGGAGTCTGCAGGAGAACTGCCTGATTGGCCTGAGGTGGGAGAGAAAGCCTTCCTAAAGTTTCAGACCAGGGTAGCTAGATGGGTTTAGAGACATCCATGTGGGGGACTTGCAGGTCCTGCGGCCAGACAGTAAGAAGGACTCAGGATGGGAGAAAGGGGTTACCGGTGGCCGGCGTGGTGAAGGTGGTGGGGTGGAGAAAGTCGTGGGGAAGGGCTAGTTTGCGATGGGTGAGTTCAGGGGCTGTCCCAGTTCTTTGAGGGGTCACCGTAACTGGGATTCGCTGACAGGGGGGTGTCGGGAGGGGGGCGGGGTCCATGTCTGGGGGCGGAGCCGCCATAGGGTGGGGCGCCAGGCCACCGCCTCTCCCCGCTTCCCCGCGGCGGCGGGCGGGGACCGAGGCCAGCGGGACGGTGGCGCCCGCGGCCGGCCCACAGCGAAGGGAGCGGGCGGCAGCGAGTAGGCGGCGGCCGGCCGGGCTGGTCCGGGCAGGTCCGGGCGGGAAGCAAGCAGCTGAGCCGGGACCTCGCGCGGAGCCCGACGAGTACACCAGGCCGCGGCCCCGCCTCCTCCCCGCCCTGCGCCCGCCGGTCGGCGCCGGGAGTTCAGAGCAGCGCCAGGCAGGGCCGCGCCGAAGCCGCCGCCGGTACTCGGCCCGTGGCGGCGGGTCCCAGGGTGAAGCCTGACCTCGGCGTCGTCCAGAGCCGGGCAGTGCCCTGCGCGGCTCATGGCGGGGCCGCGGGGCGCGCTGCTGGCTTGGTGCCGACGCCAGTGCGAGGGGTACCGCGGCGTGGATATCCGCGACCTGAGCAGCTCCTTCCGGGATGGCCTGGCCTTCTGCGCCATCCTGCACCGGCACCGGCCGGACCTGCTGTGAGTGCCGGGAGGGCGGCGGGCCGGGGAGTGGAGCGGGGCGGCGCAGCTCGGGCTGGGGACCCCCGCCCCCCTCAATGACGCGAGGCCTGGTTGGTGGCAGGCACCGCCCCCCGGAGACCGAGACACCGATGCTACCGTCGGGCCCTGACGCCTGGATCGTCACTGAGACCCCAGCCCGGGGCACACCCCTCCCCCACTAGGCTTCTCTGACCCCGCCCACTGGGACACTCCTTCAGCGGGGTACCAGTACTTCTGCCGGGGTTGGGGGGAGGTAAGGGTGGCCCCGCCCACAACACATTGATTTCCGCCCAAGGGGCTCATCTCCCTAAGGCCTTGACACTTTGAAGGGGCATCGAGTCCTCTTTGGGGATCCTGGGCCTTTCCTGCACTGAACTCTCAGACAGGCACCCTGAGCACCCCCTTCCTGTGAGGCATTGAGGCCTGTTCCCTCTGTGAGGGGGCCCCTTATTCTGAGTACAGTGAACCTCACTTCTCTGATTCCCCCGTGCGATCTTGTCTCAAGATCACTTAGCACAGTGCCTGGCACGGAGGAGACCCTGGGCTAACAGTGATTGGATGAATGAGTGTTAAGTCCCAGCAACCTCCCTTAGGACACAGACCTGCCTCCTCAGGTGTGTGCTCCAAGGTCCTGCCGCCCTTAGTGGGACAGGAAGGCCAAGTGTAGACTCATAGTGTCTGACTGACAGCCACCAATGGGCTGCTATAGGGTATGAAATGCCCCCTTCTTGTCCCTGTCTGCCCAGTGAAGTTCTCACAGGAAAATTTATTCAGACCCCCAGAGCAGTTGACTTGAGGTTTCTATCTCAGCTTCCTCTTCCTTGGGCGCTGCTGCCTCTTCCATTCATTCATTCATTCATTCATTCATAAAACACTGGGTGAAAGTTTCTCTGGTGTCTGCCATTTCTTGTGCATACAGTGCCCCCCACTAGGGCACGGAGCCTGGCAGGGTCTGGAGTCTCTGTGGCAGTTCCACCTCCACACCTGCCTCCCCAAAGACAGTATCTGGGAAGGCTTTGAGGAGGAGGGAAGGAAGGGAAGGATGCCCAAGGACTCAATGGCACGTGCACCTAGTTTACTCTGTGCCGTGTGGTACAATGCCTGTGGGTGGTGGGGCAGACCCCAGAGGAGAGGGTTTTGGGGGTGTGGATGCAGAAGTGAACAAGATGAGGTGGAGACAGATGCAGGTGGGCCCTGCCTGCTGTGGGGCATGTGACATCTGCACTGACAGGGGTGGGAGGTGGGGCTCAGGAATGGCTTGAAGGGTGGAGAAGAGCATCCAGAATGGGGTGGAGGGCTTGAGGGGTCTTCTGTTTTGGCTGTGGGGCAGGTGGTGAAGGCAGGGGCCAGGGCCAGGTGTGAAGGGACTTGGGTGTCAAACTGGCCCTGTTGGTGGACCTGAGCCCTCTGAGTAGCATCCAAGTGCAGGCTGCTTGGTTTGTGTTCAGTGCCTCTATGGCCCAAGTGTGCGACCTTGGGTAAATCACTGGACCCCTTCAGGCACCATTTCCGCATCTCTAAAGTGGGTTTGATAATCAGACTGACCTTACAGGGTTGTTGTGAGGATTAAACGAGGTAATAATCAACTAATTAACATTAGTTATTATAAGTAGTCTTATGAGGCAGTAGGGAGATGATGAAAGTGTTTTATTCCTTTATTTATTCAACAAGTATTTACAGAGTTACTACTCTGTGCTGGGCATTGTGCCTGGTAATGGAGATAGCAACCAACCAACAGAGACAAACCCTACACAGTCTCCCATGCCTATGGAGTAACAGATGTAGAAGCAGGGTTGATAATCCCAAATGGAAAGTGCTATGCCAGAGAGATGGGCTGGGAAGGCCCCCCAGATACCACATAGTCTTCAAGGAGATAGCAGGAGCAGGTAAGGACATTCTGGGCAGAGGGGACTACCTGAGCAGTGCCACAGGCAGCCCTGCTAGAGCCCATGGCACATGGCAGGGAGGGTCAGGAGAAGTGGCTGGGCCAGAATGCTTAGGGCTTTTTACTGGCTAAGGAGGGTGGACATGGGGAGCCATGATGGTTTTAAGCAGAGGAGGGATGTTTCCGGAGTTGGTGTGGAATGGAGGGTGGCTGCCCTCCTGAGAAGGGATTCATAATTATATCAGACATTCATTGGCAAGGCAGGCTGGTGTTGGGGCTGCCAGCCCATTGCACAGGACAGACACTGAGGCCCAGGTCCCACATAAGGCATAAGAGGGGACTTCAGCAGAGGTGGATTAAGGTCAGTTGAGGCCCTGGACGCAGAAGAAAATATTGGTCCCCTTAAAAAAAAGAAAGACAGGGAAAATAAAAATACATGTTAACCATATTTTTAAAATAAATAAAAAGTATTATGTACTATTAATGTTAAAATTGCACATATGAAACCAAACTTGGTGTCATTAGAAAAATGTGTAAAGTTGGGGTTTTGTGGGGCCCTTCAGAAGTCGGGGCCCAGGGTGCGTGCCTGGTGTGCCCGCTGTTAAATCTGCCTCTGGACCTCAGGGATATGTAGGGGAGGATATAGGGTGTGGCATGCATCATCTTCTAAAGTGGTTCAAGCTCCTGGCGCTGTGGGCCCTGCCTCTGCAGGGGGCAGGTTCTGCCACTACAGTGAGGGGGCTGGTTCATTGTTGTCTTTCTCCAATCCAGGCACCTTTAAACTCCCTTCAGGGCATTTAATTTTTTTTTTTTGTATTTTTTTTTCTGAAGCTGGAAATGGGGAGGCAGTCAGACAGACTCCCACATGCGCCCGACCAGGATCCACCCAGCACGCCCACCAGGGGGCGACGCTTTGCCCACCAGGGGGCGATGCTCTGCCCCTCCGGGGCATCGCTCTGTTGCGACCAGAGCCACTCTATCACCTGGGGCAGAGGCCAAGGAACCATCTCCAGGGCCCAGGCCATCTTTGCTCCAATGGAGCCTTGGCTGCAGGAGGGGAAGAGAGAGACAGAGAGGAAGGAGAGGGGGAGGGGTGGAGAAGCAGATGGGCGCTTCTCCTGTGTGCCCTGGCTGGGAATCGAACCCGGGACTTCTGCACTTCAGGCCGACGCTCTACCACTGAGCCAACCGGCCAGGGCCCTGCATTTCATTTTTGTGCTCTTTACCTCTCCAGAGCCAAATAGAACTTCCCGGTCCTTTGAAACTCTCAGAAAAATCTCTGTTACCAAAGCCCAGATGTTGATTAGAGACAGAGATGGGGGTGGGGGTAAGAGGCTGGAAGAAGGCCTTTACAGTTTTCACACTGCTTCCAAGATTTCTTCATTCAATAAACATTTATTGAGTGTCTACTGAGTACCCGGAACTATGTAGGGTGTTGGGGGCAAAGGGTGAACAAAATGTAAACCCAACTTTCTAGGAACACTGTTGGGGAGACTGAAATAAATGGCCAAGACTAGTTGCTTTGTCCCATTTGATCTTGAAACAAGCCTTTGTAGGGGGCTTATGCTGGTGTCCCTTCACTCAGTTTATGGTGTCACAGACCAGGAGGCTGAGGTTTAGGAGGTTACATAGCTTGTTGAGGTTCATGCTAGTAGGCAATGGCAAAGCAAGAGGAGTTAGGGACCTAGCTGAGGGGAGAGGGAAGTGGCCGGCCTGAGGTGGTAAGGCAGAAAAGCTTATACACAGTCACCTCCCCTCCCTCCAGTCCACCTTGTTCCGGGGTTCTCAGTTCACTGCACCTGGGCTCTGCCTGAAGAAACTAGGGGGTAGGAGGGCTAAGGAAGGGGAGTGTGCTTGCCCTTCACCAAGCCCAGACTCCACCAGTCAGCCCTCCCCACCAGGCTGGGACGTGTACTAGAGCTTTCTCAGTTTGAGGTTGGGAAAATGAAGCCAGCAAAGACTGCTGACCTGCTCAAGGTCACTGCCGAGTCCGGAAGAGCAAAGCCTGGGACCCAGATGTTGAAGGATGGGCTGCCTGCTTTGGCCTCTGGGCTCACTACACCAGGCAGTCAGGCTGCTGTGTTCAGCCACAGAGAGGCAAGGCTTTGGTCGGGTGCACCTGGAAGGCTGCAAGCAAGAAGGCTGGGTTGCCTCCACTGGTTCTACCACTCTAGCAGCCTGGAGCAGGGAGGGAGGAGGGGGATAAATAAAGCCAGCAGGCTGGCCAGCTGTCCCCTCCCAGGGTCCCCTAGGCAGGTCTGCTGCCCTTCACCTGCCCCAGCTTAGAAACTGGAAAACCCTTTACTGCTCCCCAAGAAAAGGTGCTCCTAGGAGTGGCCCAGCAAGGCAGCCAGTCGCTTAGTGCCGGACAGTAGCTTTGGAATCTGTATGATTTCCAGTCTAGTTCAGACTTGTTCTATTCCTGGCCCCATTAAAAAAACCATTCATCTTCAGTCTGGGATGGGATTCAGCATGCTGGTGTGGTTTCCCCAGGTTTGAGACATGCAATAGAAGGACCAGGAATGTGGATTCCCAGGGCCGACTGGTTTCTCCTCTCTGGGCCTCAGTGTTCTCATCTATAACATGGGTTGAATACCAGCCAAATAGAGTTGTAAATAATGTAAATTCAAGACAGAAGTTTAGCATAGCACCAGCATGAGGTCCTCAATTCACGGATGTCCCTGTTTTTACAAGCATTTGTCCTGGTCTTAGTTTTGTCTTTTCTACTGACTCAGGATGTGGCTTCCTGTGGAAGGGTGTCCAAATTTGCAGTGAGTTAAGGGATCTTAAATCTGAAAGCTTGAACTTGAGCCCTACCCCTTCTGAGTGATTTGCAGCCTCTGCCTGGATGCCTCTGAGTTCATGTGGCCCCACTGGGCAGACCCAACTCTACAAGCATGTGCTTGTTGCTTCAGTTTCCTCTTTGACAGCCACAGACCCCTCCCCTTGGGAAGAGGTCACCTCCACCCGGCTGTTTCCGGACTCGTAGCTTTCCCGATTACCTCCTCAAAGCTCCTCCTCTCCGTTGCCTCTTGCAGAGATTTTGATTCACTTTCCAAGAACAATGTCTTCGAGAATAACCGTTTGGTGAGTCTCCAGAGAGATGGAAGCCCAAGAGGCTGTGTATGGGGGTGGGGGTGGGCAGGGGGCTTATAGGGCAGGAGCTGCAGCGAAGGTCTGCCTCACTTGTTTCTCTGCCCCCTGCTTCCCCCTGGCCTGCGTGTCCTTGGAGCACCTGACCTCCCCCTTCTCCAGGTCATCGTGTGGGGTTAGAGGGAGGGGAGCCCATAGTCTCCCACTGAGGGAAGCCAAGCTGGGCCTTAGCTGAGGGACACCCGCTAACCCTGCCTCCTTCTCCTCTTCCTGCTATGGCTGCTTCCCCCCTCCCCCATCCCTGCACCTGCTCCCACTCCCACCCAGGCCTTTGAAGTGGCTGAGAAGGAGCTGGGCATCCCTGCTCTCCTGGACCCCAATGACATGGTCTCCATGAGTGTCCCTGACTGCCTCAGCATCATGACCTACGTGTCTCAGTATTACAACCACTTCACCAGCCCTGGCCAAGGTGAGAGCGGGACAGCCCTTCAGGGGGGTGGGCCTGGGGCTGGAGCTGGGGACGTATGGTAGTTTTCTGAGCTGCAGACAGGCAGCTGGGAAGGCAGCTCATCATCTATTCACTGGATCATTCATTTATTCATTGAAATGCTATTTATTGAGTGAAACAGCAGTGTGCTGGGGGTGCAGCTGTGACCAGGTCGCTCTTCTCCTGGAGCGCCAGTCTAGTGGGGGAGGCAGACAAGTAACATCGCAGCCTGTGACTGAGCGAAATAATGTGACAGGAGACAAAGCGGGGCAGGTTCACCGCTGTCTGTGAGCTCACCTCTCTGCACTCACCCTCACTTCCTGTTTGCAGACACTTCCCTGGGGTTTTTCCTCCAGCAGGGAAGTGTCCCTGTAGGGCTGTTGTGCAGTGGCTTCCCCAAGAGTGACCTTTAAGACCTGAGAACTGAGAGGCTGGGGAGTTGGGGAGTCCCCGGGATACAAAGGTACTTCTTTGCTCTGAGTCAGATTACTGGGTGCTACAGAGCCTCCTGCCTGGAGAATCTCCATGCAGGAATCTCCTGGGTGCAACTGGGTCTCTCCTGCAGAGAAGTTGGCCCAGAGAGGGAAAGCAAGGGGCTTAAGGTCACACAGCAGGAAAGCAGAAAGTCTGGGTCAAGAATCCAGGTGTCCTGACTCCTGTTTTGTGTCAGCTGTCTATGGGTCCTGAGGGGGTGGCACCTTGACCCCCTCCCCTGCCCTATTTTAGTCCTGTCTCCTGTCTCTGCTCTCCATGTGAACAATTGCAACCCATCGCTTTTAAAAAAGCGTTCTATGAAGTCAGGTTTTTTTTCCTTTTTAAAAGTAAAATGTGCTTACTATGGACAATTTTAAATGTTTTCATTTATTTATTTATTTATTTTTTACAGAGACAGAGAGAGAGTCAGAGAGAGGGATAGACAGGGACAGACAGACAGGAACAGAGAGATGAGAAGCATCAATCATTAGTTTTTCGTCACACGTTGCAACACCTTAGTTGTTCATTGATTGCTTTCTCACATGTGCCTTGACCGTGGGTCTTCAGCAGACCTAGTAACCCCCTGCTCAAGCCAGCGACCTTGGGTTGAAGCTGGTGAGCTTTTGCTCAAACCAGATGAGCCTGCGCTCAAGCTGGTCTCGAACCTGGGTCCTCTGCATCCCAGTCTGACGCTCTATCCACTGCGCCACTGCCTGGACAGGCTACTATGGACAATTTATAACACAGAAAAAAGGCCCTGGCTGGTTGGCTCAGCGGTAGAGCGTCGGCCTGGTGTGCGGGGGACCCGGGTTCGATTCCCGGCCAGGGCACATAGGAGAAGCGCCCATTTGCTTCTCCACCACCCCCCTTCCTCTCTGTCTCTCTCTTCCCCTCTCGCAGCCAAGGCTCCATTGGAGCAAAGATGGCCTGGGCGCTGGGGATGGCTCCTTGGCCTCTGCCCCAGGCACTAGAGTGGCTCTGGTCTCGGCAGAGCATCGCCCCCTGGTGGGCAGAGCGTCGCCCCTGGTGGGCGTGCCGGGTGGATCCCGGTCGGGCGCATGCAGGAGTCTGTCTGACTGTCTCTCCCCGTTTCCAGCTTCAGAAAAATACAAAAAAAAATAAAAAATAAAAATAAAAAATATAACACAGAAAAAAGCATAAAAATTAAAATAATCTGTTACCCCCCCTTCCTGAGATATTGCTAGGGATTAGTTATACTTGAATAAATAGCATTATATGTATTTTAATAGAAATCAAATTAAAAGGATTTCTCGACTCCTGAGTCTTTGGTGAGAGGCATTAGGATGGAAGTTAAGAGTGTGTACTCAGAATTTTTTCTCTGCCATTTACTATCTGGGTGACAATGGGCCACCATCTTTCCCCTTTGCAATGGGGATAAGAGCAACACCCTTCTCACAGGGTTGATGTGAGGAGTAAACGAGGAAATGTAAACCTGTATCTGCTTTTTATTTAGAACCTAAGGTTAGTATTATGATGTCTTTATTCCGTTGGTTAGTTTAGCTTACTTACCTAGAATCACATTTCAGTCCTGTCTTCTGGAGGGTTCCCTGTTGTAAACCTCACTCTCTTTCTACTAAGCTCTTCTCTGGAGGGTCACCTTCTTGGGAGCTGGGGGGTAGGTAGGGTGGTGGTGGGCCCTAGGTCCTATTGTCGGTGGTGCCCACTCTGATCCTGGGTCCTCACTGGGAGCCCTGGGGTGAGGGTGCCCTGGTGGACCAGCTCCCCAAGCTGTGCCTGCGCGGGAGCACCCTTAGACCTGCAGGGATTCTTGTTGCTAGAAGTACAGCTTCTACTTTCCTATAATTTGGCCCCTAAATACAAACCATTTTTATCCCACCTGCTGCTTAACCAAAGGAGACCCAGTGATGTGTTCCAACCCCAGAGGCAAAGCTGGCTGATAGACTCCCCCATATGGGCCTGTGCTGCACTCTCTGGGCAAATGGAGGGATTTCAAGGATGATTTTGACTGGACTAGATCTCACTGGATGGGGAACTCTGAGCCGGGCCCTTGCTGAGACCCCAAAGTGCTATACTGGGTGCTCAGCTTGTACCTGGCTCTGGGTGCCAGTGACCCTGGACACATCAGCTGGCCCCTGACCTCCAGGAGCCATATCCTGGTCTGGAACCAGAGTATGAGTACAGGAAGCCCAGTGTTTGGGAAGTTGGAGGAGGGGTACCAGTTCCCACGGGGTGGCAGGGCAGGTGTCCTCAGGACAAAGTCCAGCTTCTTAGTGCAGCCCCTGAGGGCTTCCTCACATTTAGCTTGAGCAACTCACTGCCCCAATTTTTTCTGCTTCTTGAACTTTATCACATTCTGTACTGCTAAGCCTTTCTTCTTGGTTATCCTCCAGCCCCAAACTACATTATCTGTTCGTCTCTTCCACCCTCATTACATTCTTCCCTACTAATCCTCTAATTATCACATTTTGCCTCCAAGCAGCCTGCCTGATATTCCCCAGGTGCTCTTGTAGCCCCCTGTCCCACGCTGAACACGTAAGACTGTGGCCATAATATCATTATTACTCCTCTCTCTTCCCCTGCAGACCCTCTTTGTCTAGTTCACAGCTATGTAGCTCCAGCACTGGCACTTATTCATTTGTTTAACAAGTATCTATCGAGCTTCTCCTATTGTTTGCCAGGCACTGTGCTAGGGAGAGAGCAGAGAACAAGACAGATGCACAGAGCTTGTAGTCTAATGGATGGGGGAGGGAGAGAGAGCACAATGTAATAAGAAATATAATTTCGCCTGACCTGTGGTGGCGCAGTGGATAAAGCATCGACCTGGAAATGCTGAGGTCGCCGGTTCAAAACCCTGGGCTTGCCTGGTCAAGGCACATATGGGAGTTGCTGCTTCCAGCTCCTCCCCACCTTCTCTCTCTGTCTCTCTCTCTCCCTTTCTCTCTCCTCTCTAAAATGAATAAATAAAATTAAAAAAAAGAAATACATTAAAAGAAATATAATTTCAAGAAAGTCCAATAAGGAGACAAAATAAGGTAACAGGATAAAAAACAATGGGAAGAGGAAGTGACTACTTCAGTTGAGTGGTCAGGGAGGGCTTTTCCAAGGAGGTGACATATTGAGCTAAGCCTTGGACAAGGAGAAGAAGGAGTCCATGTGAAGATCAGGAGAGGAATGTTCCAGGCAAGAGGGTAGCAGGGGGCCTGTGTGCTTCAGGAGTTAGGGGGAAGAAGGAGAGGAAGATGGATGGGACCGTAGGGGCTGGGACTTGATTAAGCAGCCAGGCTCCCAAAATTTTTGACCATGATTCATGGTAAAAAATATAGTTCCTATCACAATCTAAATTCATGCACACATATGTAATTGAAACAAGTTTCAGGAAAGATCGTCTCCCTTATAATATGTGATGCATACAGACATTTTCTATTTTATTCCATCTTTTTTTTTTTTTTTTTTTTTCTGAAGCTGGAAACGGGGAGGCAGTCAGACAGACTCGCGCATGCGCCCGACTGGGATCCACCCGGCACGCCCACCAGGGGGCGACGCTCTGCCCCTCCGGGGCGTCGCTCTGTCGTGACCAGAGCCACTCTAGTGCCTGGGGCAGAGGCCAAGGAGCCATCCCCAGGGCCCGGACCATCTTTTGCTCCATTGGAGCCTCGGCTGTGGGAGGGGAAGAGAGAGACAGAGAGGAAGGAGAGGGGGAGGGGTGGAGAAGCAGATGGGCGCCTCTCCTGTGTACCCTGGCCGGGAATCGAACCTGGGACTTCCACAGGCCAGGCTGACGCTCTACCACTGAGCCAACCGGCCAGGGCCTTATTCCATCTTTTAAATGTGTTGGTTATGCCTTGGCCGGGTAGCTGGGTTGGTTAGAACATTGTCCTGAAGCACAGAGGTTGCTGGTTTGAACCCTGGTCAGGGCATATAAAGGGACAGATTGATGTTTCCCTCTCTCTCTCTCTCTCTCTTTCTCTCTCTCTCCTTTTCTCACTAAAATCAATCAGCCTGACCAGGCGTTGGTGCCATGAATAGAGCGTTGGACTGGGACATGGAGGACCCAAGTTCGAAACCCCGAGGTCGCCGGCTTGAGCACAGGCTCACCACCTTGAGCAAAGGGTAGCTGGCTTGAGCATGGGATCATAGACATGACTCCATGGTTGCTGGCTTGAGCCCAAAGGTTGCTGACTTAAAGCCCAAGGTCACCGGCTTTAGCCCAAAGGTCGCTGGCTTGAAACCCAAAGTCGCTGGCTTGAGTAAGGGGTCACTTGCTCGGCTGTAGCCCCCGTGATCAAGGCACATATGAGAAAGCAATCCATGAACAACTAAGGAGCTGCAGTGAAGAATCAATGCTTCTCATCTCTCTCCCTTCCTGTCTGACTGTCTCTATCTGTTCCTCTCTCTGTCTCTGTCAAAAAAAAAAAACAACCCCAAAAACTAAAACTTAAATCAATCAATCAAAAAATAAAAAAAATTTAAAAATTTTAATGTGTTGGTTGTAATCCACTAAATTGATTTCAGGGTCCATTAATGGATTGTGACCTGAAGTTTGGTAAATGCTATTTTAGACCACAGTAGGGGACTTGTGTGTTCTTTTTTAAAATTGTCATATTGTAAACTGGACTATTTTTGAATGCAGTTCTCTGAATTGGGGGATTTTATTTTCGTCACTGAATATAGAATAGGTACTTAGTGAATATTTGCTGAAGCGATGAAGGAGTGGGGTGAGGAAGAAGCTGGCGGGGTGGGGTGGGTGGGTTTCTCTTGGCATAAGGGACTGCTGGCAGGGTTCTGGGCCATAGCTGCCCATGTGCGTATAGGCAGGGCAGCCCCTTGCTGGCCCAGGAAATTGTCCCATTTTTCTGAACTATGTACCATGGTTTCCAGCACCATGTGGTTTTTTTCTTTTCCTTCCCTTCAACCCCCTTACCCTGGTGGAAAGGAAGCTACACATCCTCTCGTAAACTGGGCACTGTTAGCTCTGTGATTATGCTGTTGCCTCTTGTTCACATTGCCTCTGTGTAGTAGGAGTCACCGTCCCACTTTGCAGAGGCTCAGCAAGGTTAAGTAGCTCACATTTGGCTCTTCACTTGGAAGTAGAGGCACCCCCTGGCCTGTGTGGTGTGGAAGCCTACTCTGGTCCCAACCAGATGATGGCTGCGGAGCTCAAATCTTAGGCCAGGTAGGGGCCTCCTGGGATTCCAAGGTTTCTACTTGCCTCAGGTCTCTTTCCTGTCTCTTCACAGCCGGTGTCTCACCACCTAGAAAGGGCCTGGCACCCTCCTCCCGGCCATCTACTCCAGTGGAACCAGGAGATAGGGCACAGGTAGGCAGTCTGGGGTGGGTGAAAGGGTGCAGGTGAAAAGGGTTGGGTGGGGTCAGGACAACTGGCATTGCAGTGCTCAGAGGGTGCTTGGTCCTTTTCCCATTGGTTTTGGAAATAGTCTCACAGGCCAGGCCAGGGGTCAGGGGCAAGAGATACCAGGCCTCGGAAGGGGGAATAGGGCAGTCCACAACACTGACTCTGCCATCCTGGGCTTGACAGGATTTACACAAAATATGGCAAATACTAGCATTGATTCCTATTGAGACAGCTTTTAACTTCCCAGGGTGATTCTGTCTAATCTTCCACCAGCCCTGGGAGGTCAGTATTATGTGTCCTGATATACAGACAAGAACACTGAGGCTCAGGCAGGCTTGGTCATGTGTCAAAGGTCTCTCAGCTGGGAAGTGGGGGCCACATTGCCAGTATGGTGCTCCAAGGTGCTTAGAGGGGTGACCCCAGCCCTTTACTTTTGGACAGCACTTTACAGTATGCTCCTCAGGGAGTTCCTGAGGGACAGGGCACTGGGCACAGGATGAGTGTCCAGTGAGTATGTGTAGGGTTGAGACAGTCAGGGGTATAGGCTTCCAGTTTGCAGGTGGGAACCCAAGTCTCAGAGATGCCAGCTGCTTGCTTAAGGTCATGGTGCTGGAAAGCAGAGAAACTGGAGTTTAAACTTGCTGAGGTCCTAGGAGTAATGGCAGAGAAGGCAGATGCAGTGGACCTAAGAGGACAGTCACCCATCAGGGACAACCTGTAGGGATGAGAGACAAGTAAGAGCAGCCAAGGGAAAGGGGTCATACAGCCACGTTTCTGGTGGGGAAAGCCCAGAAACTGGGAGTTGGGACTTTTGTTTCCACCTTGACTCAGTGCCTTGAGTGGGTTGTGCCCTCTCTGCGCTTTAGCTTCTCATCTGAGAAATGGTGGCACTCCCCCACCCTGTGTCCCTCCAGGGCTCTGATGAAGCACATCAGCACCTGGGTGTACTTAGGGGACAGAAGCCATTAGAGGGGGGAACAGGATGACTGGTGACCATGCCCCTACCCCCAATCTGCCTGTTTCCTGCAGGGTGAGGAGCTCGCCTCGGGTCACCTGTCAGAGCAGGGTGCCTACCGGACCCCCAGCAGCATGTGCGCAGCCTGCGGGCAACACGTGCACCTGGTGCAGCGTTACCTGGCCGAGGGCAAGCTGTACCACCGGCACTGCTTCCGGTGAGTGGCTGGGGGCGCCAGGAGGCAGGGGCCTTGACCCCAGCACCCTGGTAGCAGGGAGGGAGCTTCCATGGATTCAGCACTACCACCTGCCAGGCACGTTGGTGGGCTCTTCATGCTGGAGAATCCTGCTTATCCCTGTTTTATTGGGGAGCACACTAGGGTGTAGCAAGGAGAAGCCTTGCTCAGTCACATAATAAGAGACAGAAATGGGGCTGGAACCCAGCGGCTCTGCCTCCACTGCTACTGGTGCTCTTTGAGGCAAACTACCCGATGATATTTAAGGAGCACAATATGCTTTAAAAGCCACTGGGGGGCAAGAAATCACAATAACCACCAGGGTTCAGTGTATGACTCCCAGGGGAAGCCAGGTTTAAAGAAAATGGAATGAGAGGCAAGGAAAATACAAATAACTTAGAAAATACACAAAATCATTTCATATGTTACAAAAAAGAAATCAAAAAAGAAAATCGAAGAGTCAAGGGAGCTGGTGTCTGACAGTTGCTACATGCACTTGATCACGGTTTAGTGTGTTTGTGTGTTGGGGGCAGTGCGGCTGGACCTGGAACCCGGGACCTGAGCGCAGAACAGGGTGTCATGGGGGGAATCTCGAGGAGGGACTCATTACACCATCACAGGTACTTCTGGCCATCAGGGCAGTGTTTAAAAAACTTTATAGTGACCCCAATACCCAGTAAGAAATCCACTTGACATTGTGACAAGTTATAAATATATATTTATACAAGTAAAATTTGTATAAATTGACCCACAACTTGGATTAGTTTTGTAAAAAAGTGTGATATACTCTGATGTTTTATTCTGTACCATTTTCTTCTATTCCATAAAACAAAACAAAACAAAAACCTGGCTGGTTTAAAACCACTGAATTGATTTTCGGAGCCATTAATGAGTGGCAGCCACACTCTGGATGGTATCTCTTGGGGGGAACCCTTTGCTTCCTCTTGCAGCACAAACTGAACACGTGTTTCCCAATTGCTGTGGCTGATTTCATGTGGTTTTATTGTTCTACTATGATCCTGACAGTTACCATTTTCCCTTTCCTCTGGGCAGTCCAGGGTATTGAGACAGGATCCAGGCTGGCAGTTGGGAGGAGGGTTTAGAGGAAGCAGCCTTGGCTGCTGGAGGAAGGGTAACCAGCATGCTGGGCTGGGCCTGGCCACATTGAATATCCATCCCTGTTCTCCCTGGCAGGTGTCGACAGTGCTCCAGCACCCTGATCCCCGGCGCTTACAGGAGTGGGCCTGAAGAGGGCACCTTCGTGTGTGCGGAGCACTGTGCCAGGCGGGGCCCAGGTGGGCGGTCAGAGGCCAAGTCCTGGTCCCCCCCGCAGCCAAAGCAACAACAAAAAGAAGCAAAAGAAATAGCAGAAGAAGCCAAGGACGTGGAGGGAGGTGGCCTTAGTCCAAGTGCAGCTGCAAGGGCTGAGGCCCGGCCCCAAATCCCCACCAAGCCCGAGGTCCTGGACAAGTCACAGGACCTGGCCAGCTCCCAGGCTGGCCGCCCCATGCCCGCCCCCAGGAAGGCCTTGGAGAGCACAGCCCTAACGCCCCCCACACCCCGGCCCCGGTCCAGCCTGCAGCCTGAGAACTTGGTGGAGCAGGGTAGCAGCAGCAACCTAGTGAATGGTGAGCAGGGCCCAACTGGGACTGGTGTTCCCTGGGGAGTATCTGGTGTTTAAACAGACATGCACACTGAGAGTGTTGATGGGGCCACGCTCTGTGCCTGTGTG
This sequence comes from Saccopteryx leptura, assembly GCF_036850995.1. Taxonomy (NCBI): domain Eukaryota; kingdom Metazoa; phylum Chordata; class Mammalia; order Chiroptera; family Emballonuridae; genus Saccopteryx; species Saccopteryx leptura. The sequence continues at coordinate 310,125,647 of NC_089503.1, forward strand.
TCTGTCTGGGGGATGATTGTGTTTCTGAGGTTACTAGTTTATGCAGCAAACAGTGACTGGGGCCTCTGTGCTGGGCTCTGTTCTCTGGTGCTGGGGGTATAGTTTGAACAAAACAGGTACATCCAGATCATGCCCCAGGCTGTGTGTGTTGGGGTGTTTGTGTTCTTTTGTGTGTTTTGTGTGCTTTAGTTTTGGGTTGTGTAGCAAGTAAACAAACTCTGTGTGTGCCTGTGTCCTGACTGTATCTGGGACTCTGTATGGTCAGTTTGTGTATACCAGGTGACCTCCTCTCCCATGTCCAGCCTGTGTACTCTTTATGTCTGGACATCTGGCAAGGGAGTGTTCAGGGGCTGGGGGCAGGGGACAAGCTAGGTGAGTTCCTGGTCAGGTGGGCCTCTGGGGACTCTCTTCAGGCTAGTTAAAACTGCCTTATGGTAGGACCCAGATGACCTACCTGAGCTTCCATGAGCTCATGGAAACGAGGTTCCTGGTAACCTAAGATGTGCCAGGCAATCCTTATCATTTGGTTAGGGAAGGCAGTTAGGTTAGGAAAGACCATGGGGTCTGGGGTAGAAAGAATCCCTCTGGCTGTTCAGTCTGTTCTGCACTCATGGAGGCCTGCTTTGAGCCCAGCCTTGAGCTGGGCAGTTGGGACAGAGAAATTGTTCAGACCTGTTTGTGCCTTTGAGGTGCTGCCAGTCTCCAGGGGGAGATAGGCAAAGACACAGGGATTTCAGTAGAACTAGAAGCCTGTTAAGGTGGAGGCAGCAGAGGCCATTGTGGGATTCATGGTGGACAGTTGGGAGACAGGAGGCTTACAGGAGGAGGTAACCTGGGGCTGCGTTGAGACAATGTTTTCTGTCCACACTAGGGAAGTGTCTGAGGAGCACTTGGGTTCCCACTTCTCAGCTGAAATGCAAATGGGGTCTTAGATGCCCTGGCCTTGTCATCCCCCGCTTTTTATGGAGTTTTATGTTTATTTTTAGCTGAATGACCTTGCCCCTTTGATCTTCTCTACCTGTCACCTTTAGTGCTTATCTAATCTCCCTGAGCTCTGGGGTGGGGACGTGCAAGTGTGCAGGTGAGGTTTCCGTTGCCACCTGGAGTCCATGACTTGCCTGGTAGGAGGGAAAGGCACTCCTTGGTTTAGCAGGCACTCTGGCTGACTCCCTAGGTGCCCCACTCTGCTGCCAAGCCCACAGCTATCCATGAAGGGCTGTCTCACTCTCCTTTCCCATCTAGGAAGGCTGCATGAACCTCCTGTCCCCAAGCCGAGAGGGACACCCAAGCTGTCAGAGAGGTACGCTGGCTCTGAGAGGCTTACCTGTGGGGCCTGCTTGGGGTGGGAACCTGGTGGTGGGAACAGTGGACCTGTGGGGCCTGCTCGGGGTAGGGGGCAGGGCTTCCTGCAGGCAAGGACCCACTCCACACCCTCCTGACAATGGGCAGGGCTCATCTCTGGGTGCCCACATCCCCTTCCCCAAGGCTCCCTGGGAGCCCCCTCCTGTGGGCAGTGCCTGGTGGGGACAGTCACCTCTGGAGTTCCTTTGCCTCCCATGCCTCCACTGCCTTTGTAACTTGGGGGTCCTAGGCCTGGCTCATTGAATTGGGAGAATTAGTAACCAGATATAGAAAAGCCCAGAACAGTTCAGCTGTATACATGGCTCAGGTCTTCTACCCTGAGACTCTGCGTCATAGGTGGGGACATCTATTTCCAGCTGTTCTTTGGAGCTCTGCTTCTGCTGTGTGTCTGAGGGAGAAAGCTGGGCCATGGCCATAAGAGCAGTTAAGACTCATTGAGTACTTGCTGTGTGCCAGGTGCCATGCCCACTGGACTCTTACAGTGACCTTGTGAGGTGAGGGCTATTATTGTCCCCATTTCCTGTCTGTGAGACTGATACAGAGAGGCCAGGTGACTTTTTCAATGTCACAGAGGGATCCTCTGTGGGTCCTTTGCTGGGCTGGGCTAACAGAGGCTATGCGGCATGAAGGTTCACCCTCTCTGGGCCTCTAGTGGCCCAGTGGAGAGGTGACTTCAACAGTCCATTTAAGCCTTGGGCCCAAACTAGCCCATTGTGTTGGGGGTGGGAGAGGAGAAAGGCGCAGTTTCTCATTCATCTCCTTTGAAATGGACTCAAAACTGTCCAGAGAGAGAAGGGCACTGCCCCACTGACTCCTAATGGTTTCTGCCTCTTCCTGTTGCCCTACAGGACACCAGCCCTCAGAAAGGACCCTCCTTGGATCACACTAGTACAGGCAGAATCAAAAAAGAAGCCAGCCCCTCTGCCCCCGAGCAGCAGCCCCCGGCCGCCATGCCGGGAGGGCAGGCGAGTGGAGAATGGAGGAATGGAGGAGGTGGCCCCAGGGAGCCCGGCAGCGACTGGCCTGGAGCCCAAGCCCTACAATCCCTTTGAGGAGGAGGAGGAGATGGAGGAGCCCCCTGTTGCACCCAGCCTGGCCACTGGCTCTACCCAGGCCCAGCCGGAGTCCACACCCAAGTCCCTGCACCCCTGGTATGGCATCACCCCCACCAGCAGCCCGAAGACAAAGAAGCGCCCTGCCCCCCGAGTGCCGAGTGCATCCCCGCTAGGTGAGTGCCATCCCTGGAAGCTCTCCTGATGGTCAGAACTCTGTGGTCAGGTCTGGGAAGGGGGTGGGGTTCAGCAGCATCCCTCTATGCTAGGTGCCAGGTATTTCACATGTGTCCTCTCATTTAATCCTGAGCTAACTTGTGAGCTAGGTATCATACCCCCATTTGCAGGAGGGGAAACAGGTGCAGAGAGGGTAAGTGATTTGCCCACGGTCTCATAGTGCTTAAGTAGTGGAGGCAAGAATTGAATTCAGGCTCTAGACTCCATTTGTTTAACCCTTCATGATCCACCTCACAGGTCTGTTGTGAGAATTACCTGCGTTCTGGTGAAGTGCTTAGCATAGAGTCAGCTTGCAGGAAAGCACGTGGCAGGGGGAGTTGGAATCCTGCCTGTGTAGTCACTCCCCTCCAGTCACTGGCAGCTTCCGTCTCTGACCTGGCTCTGTTGACTCAGCCCTTGTGACTTTGAGCAGTTCTTTCCCTGTGTCTGTCCTCAATCTCCTTATCTGGAAAATGGTAGTGGTGGGCCAGCCCAGGGCATCGTGTCCCCTCTGCCCAGTGCTTCCTCTCCCATCCAGGCACATTGTATTTTTGGCTCTCTTGCATTCTTCTTGGGCGCTGGGCCCAGTCACCTTCCACCATGGCTGGGGTCCGGCTGCAGCCGAGACTGTGGAGCTGAGAGCATGTTGGAGGCAGGTGCTCAGGGGTGTGGGGCCCCAACTCTGGCCCCTGCTGGAGCCCCAGAGCCCTCTAGCTGAGCCAAGTGCAGGTGGTGGATGGGTGTAGGACTCAGCCAGCGAGATAAGCTCTGAGTCAGACACAGCTGGGTTCAACCCCAGCCGTTGCTGGGCCAGTGCCTTCTTACTGAGTCTGTTGCCTTATCTGGAAAATGCAAATGACGATACTTGCAAGCATGGTATCTGACACCCACATGAGGATTAAAGCAGTGCAGGGCAGTGCCAGGCCCAGAGCTGGCTGCTGTGAGGGCTGCCTACTTCTCCCCTCTCCTGAAGCCCTCCCTCCCTCCTCTGCTCCTGGTTGGAGGCACAGGAGAGACCAGCCTTGATTTTGTTTGAGCTTTTTCCTCCCTGGCAGATTTGCCTTTTAATTTAGGCTTGGCTTTGGGTCAGATCAGATACAGGAGAGGAAAGTGGAGATGGGAGCCATGCTCGGTGAGAAAGTGAGAGGCGGGTTCTCTGGCTTCTTATGGACGTGGAAGGACATGGGTGTCCAAGACCACTGTAGACATGTTGAGAGTGACCGTGTTGGGTGTGGCACCCACTTGCTCATCTGTTTGTACAGCTCTCCATGCCTCCCGCCTCTCACACTCGGAGCCACCCTCGGCCACCCCCTCGCCAGCCCTCAGTGTGGAGAGCTTGTCATCTGAGAGCTCCAGCCAGCCTGCCAGTGGGGAGCTTCTGGAGCCGCCAGTTGTGCCCAAGAGCTCCTCAGAGCCTGCTGTTCATGCTCCTGGCACCTCTGGGACCTCTGTCAGCATCTCTGCCAACTCCTCCCTGTCCTCCTCTGGGGAGCTGGTGCAGCCCACCACAGACCAGATGCCTCAAGCCAGCCCTGGCCTTGCCCCCAATAGTAGGGACAGCTCGGGACCCCAGCCAGCCAAGCCCTGCAGTGGTGCAGCCCCAACCCCTCTCCTGTTGGTGGGAGATAAGATCCCCGTGCCTTTGCCCAGCTCCTCATCCCCACAGCTCCACGTAAAGGTGAGTGCTTCACCCTCACTAAAAGCTACTGTCCTGTCTGTCTAGGAGATGGGGGTCTGCTCTCAGGGAAGGAATGTTCAGGGCCTTTCATCATTGCTGGCCTTTTACTTCTTGACTGACCTGGCTGTGGCCATCTCTCCATTCATCAGTCCAGTCACTGTGGCATAGATCCATCAGGCCGTTGTTCTATCCATTGGCCAGACCTCCTGTCCATTTCTTCTTCCGTCCACTGCCTGGCCCTTCCACGCATTCAGGCACCTATTTATGTACCTATCCCATGCACTTGCCCATTTGGGAGCCATTCACCCAGCCACCATGCATCCACCCTTCCATTCACTGAGGCCCTGTTTATGCCAGAGGCCCACTCCAAGGCCCATCCTACACTTTGTCTCCTTTTGGAGGTGGAGTGGGCATGAGGCAACCATCCCAGGGAGCTCATGACCTTTGTGGTCATGACTTTTGCACACTTTTTTCAGTCCTTTGTCAAGACCCAGGGAGACACCAGGGATAAGGACATTTCTCTGGGCACCTGGTTCCTGAGGGTGCCTCTTTTTTTCAGCCACAGCCCCTTTGGGCCACCAGGTTCTGATCCTCCACTTTCTCCCCACACTCTGAGCTCTCTGAAGGCCCAAGATTCATCCAGCTCAGTGGAGGGTCAGGATGAGTGGCTGTGGTCTGACCTAACGGACAGGATAAAGCTAGAAGGCGGCTGGACCCTTGTCCAGCTCCTGCTGGTGCTTTCTGTTTCAGGCATTTAACCTTCCGTGGCCTGGGCCGCAGCCTTCTGTCCAGCTCTGTCACCCACCTGCTGTGAGACCTTGAGGAGAACCCCACCCTTCTCTGGGCTTTAGTGGTTCAGACCAGCCCCAGGGTTCCTTTGTGAGAGATGGGGAAGGAGGTTGATTTTGGACACAACCCTTCAGGCAGCTTCCTTTAGACACCCCTTTCCTTGGTGGGGCTTGTAAAAGGCTGATGTGAAGGAATTGTGCGCTAAGAAAAGGCTGAGAACCCCTGAGGGGCTGGGGCTTCACGCTGCTTGGCCGGGCTGGGCGCCTCGGGAAGGATCGTGGAGGGAGGAGAGAGGAGGCAGGGCCCCAAGTGGGCTTCCTCCTGGGGCACCCCCACTCCACCCTAACCTCAGGTTTAGGATAGAATCACAGAGGTATTGGGGGCAAGACAAGGGTCTTGGGTAGGTGCTGTCCTATGGGAACCACGCCCCATCTGCCTGCCATGCCTGGTCTCAGAGCAGCTCCCCACCTGAGAGAAACTCTCCCCCTGGACTGGTGTGGGGTAGATGAACAGGCCCCCTGTTGTCTCCCTGGCTGCTGAGTGGAAACTGGGCAAAAACTCTGGGAGTACTCCATGTCTAGCCGCAAGAGAGGCCTCTTCATGATGACTCCTCTGTTTCCAAGGACTTGGGGAAGGTGGTTGGAGTACTGGGGCTGCCTGGCTGTGCTGGTCTCAAGAGAACTGGGCTCTCCCCAGAGAGCCAGAAAGCTATGGGGCTCTGGGTGCAGAAGGGGGCCAGCAGAGGATGGAGGTCTTTCCTGGGCAGGGAGGTAACTGCTCTTCTCCCCCATCTGCTGGCCACATGGAGGATGGGAGCCCTGCTTTCATACTTCCTTACCACCATGGAGCTGTTCCTCTCTGAGCCTGAGAGTCCCCCTGGGAAAATGGAGGTTATAAGGTCTGAATGAGCTGCTATAGCTCTGTCTGGCCCTAAACAACATGTCCTGACTACTGCCCCCAGTGCTGGATGGCTGCCCTGCCCTGAGACGATTCTCACCCTTGCTTGGGCCCTTGGGAAGTACATGACCTTGAGCCAATTATCCAACCTCCCTAAACTTGAGTTTCAGCTATAAAGTGAGCGCTTTGCGAGCAGCTCTGAGAATTAAACAAGAATGTATAGGCCCTGGCCGGTTGGCTCAGTGGTAGAGTGTCGGCCTGGCGTGCGGGAGTCCTGGGTTTGATTCCCGGCCAGAGCACACAGAAGAAGTGCCCATCTGCTTCTCCACCCCTCCCCCCCCCCTTCCTCTCTGTCTCTCTCTTCCCCTCCCACAGCCAGGGCTCCATTGGAGCAGAGTTGGCCCGGGCACTGAGGATGGCTCTGTGGCCTCCACCTCAGGTGCTAGAATGGCTCTGGTTGCAACAGAGCAAGGCCTCAGATGGGCAGAACATCGCCCCCTGGTGGGCATGCCATGTGGATCCCAGTCGGGCGCATGTGGGAGTCTGTTTGCCTCCCTGTTTCCAACTTCAGAAAAAAAAAAAGAATGTATACAAGTCCACAGGGCAGCAACTGCCAAGGGGAGGTGCTGGGAGTGGGAATGTGTGCTGAATGACTGAATGCACGAGAGACTGAATGCTGGCAGGTCCCTTTCTGCCCAGGCCCTCTTCCCTCTCCCCTGGGGTCCAGCCTGCTTTCCAAAGTCCCATGCGCTCAGGCAGCCAGTGTCTTACTGCTCTCTCCCCAGACTTATCCTCTGTCATGTCACCCTGCCTTTAGTCTTCCTGCAAGGAGAATCCTTTTAACCGGAAGGCATCACCTACCGCGTCCCCAGCCACAAAGAAAGCCACCAAGGGATCCAAGCCAGCAAGGCCGCCTGCTCCAGGACATGGCTTCCCACTCATCAAGCGCAAGGTACCAGCTGGGAGCTTCTAGACTGCCTGGGTCCGGGCCAGTCCTTGGAAGCCTTATGCTCCCCATGGGACACTTGAAGAGGATGGGCTATCTGGGTAGCTGCTCTCAGATGTTGGTAAAGGGGCACTTGGGTGGCCCAGCCGGAAGGTTTAACTTGCAACCAGGGGGATTTCAGACTGATCAGCCATTCTCAAACAGGTGCAATGGGTGGTGTATTTAACTTATTATTTATAGTTCAGAGGTCATAGCACTCGCATGACATACCTCTGGTTAAATAGAGGAGAGTGTTCTCAAGTTTATCTCTATAATAAGGTCCCTCTCTCACATTGTGGTGTCCTGTATGGAGTGGCAGAGAAGGTGGCAGTGTTGCCATGAGAGGCAGGAAGTTATGCCTTCCTCTGGGTGTGCCTGCTGATGCTAGGGTCAGGGGCATGGAGGGATTGTGACTATACCCACGCCTACCCTTCCCTACCCTGGGTCCCTGCATCTGGCCGGTAGAGTGTAGAATAGAGCTCAGGCCCCAGGTGGTGGCCAGTGCTGGCCAGAGAAATGAAGCTCCAGGCAGCAGGCGGGAGGGAGAGGTGGGCTGTTCTTCAGGTGAGCGGGTGCTGTTGGGCAGGTTCAGGCTGATCAGTACATCCCCGAGGAGGACATCCATGGAGAGGTGGACACCATTGAGCGCCAGCTGGATGCCCTGGAACTCCGCGGCGTTATGCTAGAGGAGAAGCTGCGTGGCGGAATGAATGGTTCGAGAGCTGCTGGGAAGGCCTGGCGGGTGGGACCTAGGGGCGGCAGGAGCCTCTCACTCAGGGGAGCCTCCGTGGCTCCTTTGAGAATGGGTACTGCTGCCAACCCTGACCTCAGTGGGCACCTGGCTTCCAGAGGGCCGTGAGGACGACATGCTGGTGGACTGGTTCAAGCTCATCCACGAGAAGCACCTGCTGGTGCGGCGGGAGTCCGAGCTCATCTATGTGTGAGTCCTCCTCCCCTCGGCCCTGTGCCCCTCCCTGCAACCTGTACAACTTAGAAGGGAGAGACTCCCTGTCTTCCTTCTCTCACCACTGACAGCACAGGCCAGGGCAGCCTTGCATGGGCTGAATTAATAGTCGGCTTATTCCCACCCTCTAGCTTCAAGCAGCAGAACCTGGAGCAGCGTCAGGCCGATGTGGAGTATGAGCTCCGGTGCCTTCTCAACAAGCCAGGTCAGTGCAGCCTCATGCACTCCCTGGGCACCTGCCCCAGGGCCTGGCAATAGAGGGGAGCGGGCCAAGTTCTTCCCTTCTACATTGGGCAGTGGACGGACAGAGCCCTGATGGGGACACACCGATTCTCGGAACAGGGCCAGAGGAGAGGGCCTGGAGGAGCCATCTGGGTTGTAACAGGTGATAAATAGGCTTGAGCCATGGTGGGAGTGTGGACACACATGGTGTCAGAGATGACTGGCTCACAGAAGCACCAGGCTCAGGAACTGAACACCTGTGTCTGCTCCCTCTCCTGGAACACATGGGTGGGCAGGTCCCAGGGGGGAAGGTCTCAGGCTCCAGAGCCCAGGGCTGCTCCAATAAGTAAATTACAGCAGTTACCTGACCAGAGGCAGCTCTGGGATCACAGCCATGAGGCCAAAAAGCATGGCAGGATGTTACTGGCAGTGGAGGGGAAGGTAGAGGGATTCCCTGCACAGCAGACTCGGAATGAATCTAGGAGGGAGGGAGAGGACCAGCTCAGAGTGGTGAAGGGGCAGTTTGAGGGACTGGGTGTAGAGCCATACAATTCTGTGTTTTGCTGCTAATGTGCTGGGGGCAGGGGACAGGGAAGGAAGGCAAGTTTCTCAGCCTCACTGAGCCTCAAAGACGTCAAGTATAAGACCAGTAGCTACCTCATGGGGTATTCCTGGGACCAGGAGACAGTAGATGTGGAAACACTGTGGCCTCTGATGGCTGACAGTTGATGGTTATGTGGTTGAGTGGGGGCTAGTGGCCATGTCATGGCCACAACCACAGGCTGAGAGAGACCGCAGGACTGGACAGTGTTTAGGGCAGGAGCCAGGGCTTTTGACCATGTCCTGTGGCCCAGGTGGTGGGCATCATTATTTTCATTTAACAGATGAGGAAATGGAGAGCCAGAGAGGTGCAGTCTGCCCATTGGTGGTGGGCCAGGGCTTCTACTGTGTCTTTGGCCTGGCCCGTCCCTGTAGACACAGCCCCTCCTGCCAGCTGGGACGGTGGCCCTGACTCTCCATTGACTGGGGAAGATGGGAGATGGGGTGAGACCCAGAGGCCTGAGTGTCTCTGGGGAAGCCTTGGAAGGTCCCAGCCTTCTATTGCTATCAGTAGACACTCTGAAATCTCCTGGGAGGCTGGGGCGTAGCTGCCACTCAGAGGGAGCCACAGCAACACCCTTATTGTATTGCTTCTCAGCCCTTGGCATGGTGGCTGAGTTTGTTGCTTTTGCAGGGTGAGACTGGTTATAAGGCCCCAAGTGGTTTGGAGACCCATTAGGCTATAGCTTGGTGTGACAGGTTGTCCAGTTTCACATACTGGCTACATTTTTGCTGTGTGGCACTGGTCAAGGACTGAACTTCCCTGAGCCTCAGTTCCCCCACATGTAGATTGGTGACCTAATTTACTGAGGCCCCAGATTTGGGAAGTGGCAAAGTTTGATTTGATCTGGGAGTGGTTACTCTGAAGCCCATGTTGTCCCCAGAACTATGCTGGGCCATCTGCTCCTGAGTTGTGGCAAGGTGAGGTGGTGGGAATTTGGGGCATGGCTGAGGTAGCCTCAGGATACTTATTTCAAAACATGGAGTGGCAGAGGTGTGGAGGAAAGGTCAAGCAAGTGTGGGCACCCATTCCCTGGCAGTTTATGGGCTGTGTGAGAGGAATACCAAGGGGCATGTGGGCCTTGAGGGTGGTCCTTGAAGATTTTTTTTTTTTTTTTACAGAGACAGAGAGAGAGTCAGAGAGAGGGATAGACAGGGACAGACAGACAGGAACGGAGAGATGAGAAGCATCAATCATTAGTTTTTCGTTGCGCATTGCAACACCTTAGTTGTTCATTGATTGCTTTCTCTTATGTGCCTTGACCGCGGGCCTTCAGCAGACCGAGTAAGTTGGTGAGCTTTTGCTCAAACCAGATGAGCCCTTGCTCAAACCAGATGAGCCCTTGCTCAAGCTGGTGACCTCGGGGTCTCGAACCTGGGTCTTCTGCATCCCAGTCCGACACTCTATCCACTGCGCCACCGCCTGGTTAGGCTTGAAGATTCTTGAGAGAAGACTGGAGGAGCAGCAGGTGTCTGACATCAGAGACACCTCCTGGCTGTGTTCCTTATCCCTAGGGTCCCCTCTAGTCTGCCCTCCTTCGTGGCATTCATATTCCAGTATGCCACTTGGGTGATGTTGCTTCTGCATGAGGACCTCTGGGGTTCTCTGTTCTTTCCCAACCCCTGCCCTACTCTGGCCAGCGCCCTCTTGGAGGCTCTCAGATGGCCCAGCCTGAATCCTGCCTCCTCTAGGAAATCAGCATGAACATTTATTGAATGAATGAAAGAATGGAAGCAGGAAGCCATGTGCCGTGCGCTGGTCTCTGTTCTCAGATCAGGTCTTGTGCGCCCTTCCAGGGCCCCCTTAAAGGGTGGTATTTTTGGTAGACAGCCTAGGAACCTTGGTCTCTTCTGTAATAACCTTCATTTTGCCTGACCTGTGGTGGCGCAGTGGATAAAGCATCGACCTGGAATGCTGAGGTTGCTGGTTCAAAACCCTGGGCTTGCCTGGTCAAGGCACATATGGGAGTTGAAGCTTCCTGCTCCTCCCCCCTTCTCTCTCTCTCTCTCTCCCCCCTCTAAAAAAATGAATAAATAAATAAAAATAATTAAAAAAAATAAATAACCTTCATTTTTCCAAAAACTTAGAATCCCCACCCATCTGGGCTCCTCCTTAGTGTCCTCTAGCATGGGGCTGGCTCGAACTTAGCACTTAGGTGTTGCTTTCTGGCTTCTTGGGAAGGCAGGAGGGTTTTCCTACCACTCACAGCCCTAACTTTTCTCCTTGGGCAGAGAAGGACTGGACAGAGGAGGACCGGGGCCGCGAGAAGGTGCTGATGCAGGAGATTGTGACCCTCATCGAGCAGCGCAATGCCATTGTCAACTGCCTGGATGAGGACCGGCAGAGGTGACATGGCTGGATTAGGGGTTCCCCTGGGGGTTCCTAGGGGAAGGGCCCAGAGCAGTCGAGGCCAGCCCTGCCCTCACTGCTAGCGATCCCAATGCACTTTTGTTCACCCTGTGTGGAGTCAGAGGCTGGAAGGGACTGAGAAACTTTCTGGTCCTTCCTCCTGTGGGACATTCAGCTTCCTTTTCTCTTTTCAGGGAGGAAGAGGAAGATAAGATGTTGGAAGCCATGATCAGGAAGAAAGGTGAGGCCTCTCCTGGAGCTCTGGCCCCCATTTGAACTGCTGGAAGGTGGGGGACAGGTTGAACAGAGGGTTGAAGAGGCTCTGCAGGGAGGGTGTGTGCCACCCCCCAACTTCTGTTCCCTTGGGAAGGCCATGCACTGCAAGACAGGTCAGCCTGTAGCCAGAAAAGCTGTGTCTGGGCTCGGAGGGTGGGTGTGGGATGCTCTGGTGCCCCTAGGGAAGACTGGTTGGTGTACAGTGAGCATTTTCCCAGGGTGGTTTGCCTTAAGCTCTGCATTCCTCCTTGATCTGCAGCTGATCTTGGAAAAGTCTGTGGGCTCATATAGCAGTACCTACCAGAGATAAGATAGTGCCTGGAGCAGTTAAAAGAGCACTGGACTGGGAGTCAGGAGACCTGGGTTTAATCTTGGTTCCACCCGTGATTCATTTTATGGCCTTGTGGTTAAGCCTGGACTCCAGTCAGACTGCTTGGGTTCCAGTGCCAGCTCTGGTGTTTATTAGAGGGTGACTTGAGCCAGCCACTTGAGCCCTCTAGGCCTTTCCTGGTCTGCAGAATGGGGGTGATAGAGGCCCCACCTCCCAGATGTGTGCTGGGGACTACTGGGATAATGTGTGTAAAGCATTTCGCCAGGGCATGGCACCTACTTAGTCCATTTCAAACCCACATATTTCTGTCTATAAAATTAGGGGCCAGGAGATGATTTCTGAGGTTTCTTTCAGTTCAGAGAGGCAGTGTTTGTGCTGTAACTCACAGAGCTATGAGCACCAGCCTAGGGAATCAGCCTTTTAAAGATCGATTTATGCCATACTTTATATAGAGTTCCCAGAGTGTTCTCACATTGCTTTATCTTAGATCCTTGTCAAAACACTGGGAGAGGGTGTGGGTCCCATCCTATAGGCAAAGAACCAGAGGCTCAGAGAGCTGAAGTGACCTGCCCAGGGCTCCCGGCAGGCAGTGCTGGAGCTGTGCCAAGCCCCTGGGGGCTGGCATCCCAAGCCTCTGTCCCTACCTGTGGCCTGCCTCATCCCCATGTTGGTAAGACTCCCCTTTCTCTCCTGCAGAGTTCCAGAAGGAGGCTGAATCCGAGGGCAGGAAGAAGGGGAAGTTCAAGACCATGAAGGTGCTGAAGCTGCTAGGAAACAAGCGTGACACCAAGAGCAAGTCCCCCGGGGACAAGAGCTAACAGCGAGGGGACTTGCACCCACCCCATCCTGACTCAGCCCTGTCCGATCTGGTTCTGATGACTCTAGATGCTGCGATGAACCCAAGGAGCAAGCAGGGTCCTGGGTCCAGGGAGCGGCAGTGGCTGAGCTCACCTGCACCTCACCCCACCCAGCCCCTGCTGTGATGGGAGCTCCCTGGTCCTTCCCTCTGTGCTATGTCCAGATGGGATTCTTAGTTGTCAGAGTTCTGACCCGAGGTTCCTTCCACTCATGAGGTCTGCCCCTGGGTCTCCTGCCTCTCCAGTTCTGCTCCTCTTGGCAGGCCAGAGAGCAGGCTTGGCTGCACTGGCTCCTCCTGGCGCTGGCTCTGAGCCCCTGTCTTCCTTTCCAGGGCAGGGGGACCCGAGTCTATTTCTCCTCACTCAGGAGCTCTATTTATGAAGTCTCTAAGTTTGGTTAGTGACTATGTCCTCAGACGTGAATGGGTCTGATGGACAAAACCCCTCCCTCTGTCTCTTGAAGTTCTAGGAGGTGCTTTCCTCATCTTTCCTTGCTCTGTAGGAAACCTCACCAGGACAGAGGGCGATGATGGCCACACCGGGTGGGTGGGTGCCTTTGTGCTGAGTCTCCCAACAAGGGTCTCTGGAAGGCAGGCCCTGGTTGCCATTCTGGTCCCTGGTCAACTGAAGGGGGGGTTCACTTTATGTAGGTGCTAATCCTGATTCTTTAACACACTGTAGTCTGATGCCTCACTGAGGCTCCCGCCCCAGGAGGGGCTGGTGGGCCCATGCCTGTGTGTGGTCATTGCCAGTCCCCTCACACTCTGTTGCTCTGTTCATTCTTTCCAGACTTATACCCACCAAAGGACTGATGGCCACTCACCCCACTGGGAGGAGCCAATGGGGACAATGCCTTTTCTCTAGGGATTGTACCCAGCAGCTCTTGGTCTATAAGCTATTTCTGGGGCATCTGTGGGGCCCCTGCCCTCAATCACACCTCTGGGGAAAGATCACACTGTATTAATTCACGAGGGTTTTCCTCACCAACAATAAATGGAAACAACCTCATCGCCAGAGCCCTGCAGACTTGGGATGCTTTCCCTTTGCCAGGTCTGCCTTCTTTTCTGCCTCCACTGTGCCTTGTGGCCAGGCCTCTCTGGTGGCTCAGGAGAGGCATATAGGGGTTGTCTACCAACAGGGGCTTTGGCCCTTAGTGCCTGCCATTGGGCAGGAGGACTTCCTTGCTCTTCAGGGAGAGGTAGCTCCTGCATCCGTGTAGCCCCTGGTGATCTCCAGTCTTCTTCCAAACGTGCCTATTGACCTGGAGCTGGGGTCACCAGCTTCTGGGACCATCAGGGGCCAGGACATGGA